>NW_026126624.1:615000-1230000 GCF_943737965.1 Phodopus roborovskii | reverse complement strand
ACACACACACGTTAGATGTGTGCAGATACCCAAGGCCAGGAGAGAGTGTTGGATCCCTTAGAACTGGATTCACAGGTGGTAGCAAGCTATCCAGCGCCAGCACCAACAACTGAACTTGGATCTTCAGGAAGAGCAATATACGCTCTCAGCCACTGAGCCAGTCACCCCTTCAGCCCCTTACCAAAACTTTAAAGAAAAAGAACAAAAGGAAAAATGACTGTTAAAGGAAGGGCCGTTTTGAAGAGCTTTGGGTTCTACAAACAATTTGATGAGATATATTCTTCAGGAAGTTGGCAGGACTGGGAAATGGGGAGCCTCTGAGATGCCTGAGCCAGGGGGAGGGTTCAAGGATGCTGCCTCATTCATACCCACTTAAGCAGTTCCCATTGCCCTTCCTCACTGTGCTCCTGAAGCTCGTTCAAAGCAAACGCTCAAGTACCAGTGACATCTGGCAGCATGGGTAACCGTGGGCAACCAGCTCCACTCACCGTTGTCCTAGCAACAGTGGTGTTCTTCAGCTGGGCTTCCACTGTGAAGTAATCACTGCTCTTTGGGTGGACTCCTCCACATTTGCAGTCTTTTACATCAACTGCATTTATGAATAAGCTTCAATTAGATGCAATTACAACTGAGCTGTTAAGTGAGGCCTACGGATGGAGTCAGATTTGCATATCCTCCCATCAAACCTAGCAAATTCATGAATTGTGTATCTGGTGCCAGTCAGGGATAGGTGCCATTTGCTGTCAAAAAAAAAAAAAAAAAACCCCACCATGCTCCAAGGAGGGCAACCTCTCCTCCACATCCTTACCTCCCCTCCAAAGACAAATAGGAGTGGAATCCACAGCTTCCAGTCCCAGCTCAGTGCTGAATGTAAAAAGAGAGAGGGGAGGGAGGGAGAAAAGAAAAGGAGGGAAAAAAATAGCCCAGTGTAGTTAGCATCACATTCACCTGGAGAAACCTCAAGTTTACGTGACTCACAGTCGTCCCACTGGAAAATCATGGAGCCACAATTCACCGTCACCTCTCACAGCTTCTCCTCCTGCCACTAACTCTGGAGCCAGTAATAGAATATTCCTTTGAGTTGTTTGAAAGATGAGTTTCATGGTGCCATGTGAAAATCGTGTGTGCCCCTGTACCCATCAAAGGTCAGTAGGAAGTGACTCAGTCTTGGGAAGCCCAGAACTGGCTGTTGAATGACAAGCTCCCAATGACTCATGCCCCCCCAACTCCTGCATTAAATGGTTGCACACATTATGCCCTCCCGTACCTTCATATAATCCCATTGCATGGGCTCTGAGAGGTCAATCCACTCATGTCCTGCCATGGGAATAGAGTCTGGAAGGAAGCAAGGCAGAGAAGCTTTAACTGTTCCTCTAACACAGCACGTTCTTGTTCCAAGTCGGTGGCTTATGCTCCTTTGAGCCCTGTGTCTTATGGTGGGGATGGGTAGGGAGGATGGCTGGAGAAGATGGCTACCCTGTACTTAGATGGCTGTTTCTGTATGTCCAAGTCCCAGCAACCAGCTTTTGACCATCATAAAAAGGATGATACACAAGTCAGAGTCAGAGTCACAATAAAAGCAGATTGTAATTCTAACATCCATCCTAATGGTCAGCCTTGGCCTTTTGGAGCTTCCTGAGGCCTCCCACGGGGTCCTAGCAGCTGTAATTTACTGCTGATGGCTCCTGTTGGTGCAGGTTCCAGGCTTTCATCAAAAACAATTGTGAGGCACATCTGTAAGGCTTGTATCTTGGCTGTGATTCATCTCAGGTGTTTTGATGAAGATTTTATTTCTGGGAACAAGGATAGAAAGGCAATCTGAGGATTATATGGTCAAAGAAGTGTTTGATTAATAGTTTACGGGTGGGGCTCAGACAGGGTTTCCCTGTGTAGCCCTGGCTGTCCTGAAATTGGATCTGTAGACCAGATTGGCCTTGAACTCAGAGATCTGTCTGCCTCCCAATGGTTAGAAACTAAAGGAGTGCACCACCACACCTGACTGTCTTATGAACTTTTTAAAAACATTGGGTTTTTTTTTTTTTTTTTTTTTTTTTTGGTTTGTTTTTTGGTTTTTTTTTTTAAAGGAGGATAATACAGAGGGGATGGTGGCCCAGGTGGGTAACCCCAGCACTTAAAAGGTAGATATGAAAGGATCAGGAGTTCAAGGCCATCCCTTGCTTTGTAACAAGCTCAAAGCCAACTGGACTACAATAAAACTTCTCTCAAAATAAGAGAAGATGCTGAGTGGTGATGTTGCACTGCTTAAATCCCAGCACTGAGAAGGCAGGAGCAGCTGGATCTCCAAGTTTCAGGTCTACAGCATGAGTTCTAGGACAGCCAGGGCCATATAGAGAAACCTTGTCTTGACAACTAAAATTAAAAAATAAAAAAGACATACAAACAAGCAAAACTACTGAAAATCTCCACATATGTTTCACCTGTTTTATTTTTCCTCTTACCCTCTTTGGAAAATTAAAATGTGTCCTGAAGAAGTTAAATTCAGGGAAAATGGTTCAGTGGTGAAGTAAGCATTTGTGGCTTTCCCAGAGTTCCATTCCCAGCACCCAAGCCTGGCACCTAGCTCAGGCCTCTCACAGGCCACCTGCCACTCCAGTTTCCAAGACATCAGATGCCCTCTTCTAGCCACGTCAGCGAAAGTGTGGCATAGTCACAATAGTCACATAGACATACACACATAAGTGTTTGCGTGGTTTTTAGAGGTAGGGTCTCACTATGTAGCCATGGATGATGTGGAACAATCACTGGACCGGGTATCTGGCCTTGAACTCAGAGATCCGCCTGCCCCACATCCTGAAGGCTGGGATTAAAGGCCTGCACTGCCATACCCAGCTCTAAATTAATTCTCTTTAAGGGTGGAGAGGAAGCCAGGCAGTGGTGGCACACGCCTTTAGTCCCAGCACTCGGGAGGCAGTGGCAGTGAGTTTGAGACCAGCCTGGTCTACAAGAGCTAGTTCCAGGCAGGCTCCAAAGCCCCAGGGAAACCCTGTCAATTATTTTAACTGTGGAGTTCCATCACAATGTGATCTAGCACTAAAATTATTCAAACAATTGGAAACTAATTGACTTACAAATTCTTTGTTATGAGCCTTAGAGTCATCCGCTGTCTCAAATATATTATAGCATCTATTTTTTCCTTTGGGCTGGTTGGCTGGTTGGTTGCTTTCAATACTGAGTCCATATGTATCTCCAGCTGCTTCCAGTTCTCAATGTTCCTGCCTTGGCTTCCCAAGTGCTGAGATTACAAATGTAAGCTGTCGCACCTAGCTCATAGCATCAGTATCTACATAACCAGTTTCAGGTCAGCCAGGGCTACATAGTAAGACTCTGGAGCTGGGCAGTGGTGGTGCTCGCCTTTAATCCCAGCACTCAGTGGGCAGAGGCACGTGGATCTCTGTGAGTTTGAAGCCAGCCTGGTCTATAGACTGAGTACCAGGACAGGCTCCAAAGCTACTCTGGAGAGGAAAAGAACAGAGAGATGGGAAAGAGTTCTGAGACCCATAGTGCCTGTTGTCAGGGGTTTGAGAATAGAAGTGACTGAGAAGTCACCTTCCTTCAGCAGCCATCACTGTCCCTGTGATTATATGATTGAATTGCCAAGTAGATTTTTTTCAGGAGCTAGATGGCATGCGAATAGCACCTTTTTATTACACTGGAGTGACTCAGGGTCAATGAGACAGCTGGGCGGGTAAAGGTGCTTGCCATCAATCAAGACTGACAATAAGAGTTAGACCCCCACCTGAAAGACGGAGAGAAAGAACCAATTCCTGGAAGTTGTCCTCTGACCGCCACATGCACTTGGTGACACATGGCTCTCACTCCCCATACATAATTTTAAAACTGCTTTCTTAGATCATTTTATTTATGTGTATCAGTGTTTTGCCTGCATACATGTATGGACACCAAGGGCATGCTTGATACCCTAGAAGTCTAAAGTGGCCATCAGATCCCCTGGAACTGGAGTTAGGTATGGCTTTGAGCCACTATGTGGTGCTGGGTCCTCTGAAAGAGAAGAAGCAAGCCCTCTTAACTACTGAACCATCTCACCAGCCCCTAATAACATTTTGGGGGTGTCAGTTTCTCTGTGTAGACTAGGCTGGCTTCAAACTCGGGGATCCTCCTGCCTCTGCCTCCTGAGAGTTAAGATTAAAGGTGTGTGCCACCACTGCCTGGAAACATATTTAATAAATAAATAAAATGGAGCATTAAAAACAGAAAAATGATTTGTCACAAACATCCACGACATACATAACACACAAGTCTGTCACAGCAAGTGTGCCAGCATAGAGTCTCAGGCATGTGAGGAAGAGGAGGTCGGATAAGTTGATCATCTCACATCTTTTAGTGGGGTGAAGCCTGGCCAGAAGAGCGGCAGAAACTATTGAAGTGCCAGGCCCTGGAGAGGCACTTATACAAATGAAGGCAATTTGCCCTGACAGCTGCCTTGGCAATCAAGCAGCATTCACTCTGCACAAAGGAGACCCATCAGCTCTCAGCTGGTCCTCTGAGCCTGACACAAGCACTGACTCAGACAAAGCTATGGTGTCGTCTTCAGCCTTTTCCTTGTTGCTATGGATAGCTTAGAAGCACCTGCTGAGAGGGGTGGTAGATACAGTCTGAGTTCGGCCTTTCAGTGATTTAGGTGGAGCATTTTTCAGTTCAATCCCTGAATGCTGAAAAGGTCTGATCTCTGTATTGTTGATATGATTTAATTACTACAAGACCGCTGTGGGGGTTAATGGTTAATCTTCACTGAGGATCAGAAAAGTTAACAAACATAGTCTAATTTACTGTAGATTTTTCCCCCCTTAAGAACAGTTTTGTTTTTCATTTTGTTTAAGACTGGACCTCACTTTGTAGCCCAGATTGTTCTTGAACCCATGACTCTCTTCTTGTTTTATCCCCTGGAGTATGGCATTGTATTCAAGCATGTACCACTACACCCGGTTCTTGCTAGCTTACTTAACAGCTGTTTGTAAGCCTCCTCTCCATGTAAGCGTTGAAAACTAGCAATCATTTCTTCCTTTGGACAGGTTGTTCAATGATTTTTAAAAACAGCTTGCATGAAATGTAAAGATATAAAAGGGAATAAACCATAGGCAACCATGCAAAGTGGGCACATCTGTGACTCTTTTTCGTAACCTTTCAAAAGAGTCCTGAGCCAGGGATGTAACGCAGCTGGGATAGTGCTGGCCTAGCATGCTTGAAGCCCTAGGTTTGCTCCCCAACACAGCCGGAACTAAGTATGGTGGCACACTTGTAATCTCTCCAATGTGGAGAGAGCAGAAGACCAGAGGTTTAAGGTCATCTCTGGGTTCACAGGGAACTCAAGCCCATGAGTTACAAGAGACCTTGTCTCAAGAAGATAAAAGGGAGAAAAATACTGGTGTGTATTTAATGACTACCATGGAACTCAAACTCCCACACGCTAAGCAAGTATGCTACCACTAAAATACATCCCCTGTCCGTGTGTGTGTGTGTGTGTGTGTGTGTGTGTGTGTGTGTAGTACATTATCCTATTTGGTGGTCATTACCTGTGTCCCCAATCAGGTCCAGCCAACCATCCTCAATAAACCAATTAAAACTTCCAAATTGAGAGGTTCCAAAGCAATACAAAAAAACCCTGTCTTGAAAAAGAACCAAAAAAAAAAAAAAATCAAAAAAACAACAACAAAAACCTCCCAAATTGGGCTTAAGAGATGGCTCAGTGGTTAAGAGCACAGGCTGCTCTTCCAGAGGTCCTGAGTTCAATTCCCCTGGCTTACAACCATCTATAGAGGGGTCTGATGCCCTCTTCTGGAATAAAGGCATACATGCAGATAGACTACTGGTATACATAAAATAAATAAAGCTTTTTAAAAAATACAAATTGAAAGTGGAAATCAGAGCAAGGCAGTGGTGGCACATGCCTTTAATCCCAGCACTCGGGAGGCAGAGGTAGACGGATCTCTGTGAGATCGAGGTCAGCCTGGTCTACAGAGATACACAGAGAAACCCTGTCTTGAAAACCAAAAAAAAAAAAAAAAAAAAAAAAAAAAAAAAAAAAGAAAGAAAGAAAGAAAGAAAGAAAGAAAAAAGAAGGTTTATTCAATATGAACATATTGGGAAGAGAGACAAAGAGATCCTGAAAATCCCTGAAGTAAATCTCCTAGGTCCTGATGGAGATTTCTGGGAGACGTTTCCCCTCTGCCTGCTGCCTCTTTTTTCCCCTAGCATGAGAGTCCTGGAGAAGCCCCCATTTCTTTGGGATTCATTATTTCAGTAGTCTGATAATTACATTAAGTGTTTATTTAGAATATCTTCATTTTGGGGGCTGGAGAGAGATGGTTCAGTGGTTAAGAGCACTGGCTGTTCTTCCAAAGGTCCTGAGTTCAATTCCCAGCAACCAGATGGTGGCTCACAGCCATCCATAATGAGATCGGGCGCCCTCCTCTGGCCTGCAGCATACATGCAGGCAGAACACTGTCTACAAAATAAACAAACAAATAAAAATAATAGAATATCTTCATTTCTGCCTGGCAGGCCACACTAGGCTGTAGTGACTAAAGACCATTCATTCACACTAGGGATTACACTCCTTCTCCTCACCCTTCTCTTCTTATGAGGCATGCCTCACTGAATTCCCCCAAATTGGCCTTGTGATCTCTCCCTCATCCCCCAAGTGTCTGAGATCTCCAGTTCAGGCTGACCTGGAACTTACCCTGGAGCCCAAGCTGGCTCCAACCTGGTAGCATTCACCCTTGACTCATCTAGTGTTGGGATTACAGACACAAGCCACCATACGTGAATCAAAAACACTTTAATGTTGAATCTACAGAAAATATAGAACTATGTAGGGACATGAAGGACAGACTTTGTAAGCCACAAAGTCAAAAATATATATATATTAAATATATACAAAGATCGATTGCTTATGAGCCATGCACAGAACTGAACATCCAATTTGTCCTGGGGTCTCAATATGAGAGCACATACTGTCTCCTCCACCCCACCCCTGCACGCCCTATTGTATGACTGAGAGTGAAAACAACTTACTGGAAAGTGACAAGCCACATAGTACCCTCCCTATTTTCAAAATTACACTTATTGCCACCAAGGAGAGTCTTGTCCTGGAACTCTACAATCATTCAATGAATTTCAGTTCTCTTAATGGGTACATTTTACTACTGCATGGCTTACACAATTAGGAACAGTGTAAAACCACAATAGAGCCTAAATACTGCCCCCTTAGTTATTAGTGACCTCCAAAGGCACTTGACTCGTGTTTCAAACAGGCAGTGGCATGAAATACCTGATAGGATACCCCAGCCAAGACAAGTGCTTGGCAGGTGTCTCTCCTACACAGAGTGATGGCCAGCTTGGCCTGAAGTGAGACCACACACAGTGTCTGAGACTAAGACCAGTGCATAATAATATGTTACCACTAGATGGCAGTATTAGTGCTAAGTACTATAACTGGGTAGGAAACCTCCACATATGCATTAGTATCCATTCATCAACACCTATATATTCAGCCCCTACTAGGCATCCGGCACCAGAGGAGTCGGTTAGGATAAAAAGGGTTCAGCAAAAGAAGATGCCACCCCTGACCCATGAACCCTATATTCTAGATAAAGGAATGAACAAGAATCACACATTCGAGGGTACCCCTCACCCACAGTGAGGTAAGTGCTGAGGAGGGAACATGCACAACAACAAATACATCCCAGAGAAAAACATGAGAACAAGGGAAGGAGCCAAGAGGGGAGGTGGTAGGTGAGAGGCAGAAAGGATCACCCGGGCAGGGGCAGGGGAATCGTCTCTGATACAGAGGAGGCTGGTGGGCACCAGGCCAGGGCTGGGCTTTGTGGGGAGTCTTGGTCTTGAAGGAAGCTGACAATTTTTTAGTCGTTGAGGGTGGGAGAGATGCAGCTGGACAGTTTGCTGTTTGATAAACTCTGCACTGGACACGGGCTGGTTTGCACTTAGTGGAAAGGTCTGAATTTGCCTTGAGGGAGTCAGTTGGGTACAGAGAAGCTAGACAGCAGTGGCCAGCGGGAATAGCTGAGTCTGGCGATGGCACCTGTGGTCTCGGCACTTTAGAAGCTGAGGAAAGAGGACTGCTATGAGATCCAGGGGCCTGAGACACATAAAAGTGACCGCTGGTCCCGGGTGAAGACAGATAGCCTGTCTAATCCAAGGTCTCCTATGGCAAAGCAGGAACCAGAGGCAGGAGAATCAGGAATCCTACTAAAGAAAGAAAGAAAAAAGCTCGTGGGCCATTAGACTGGAGATACAGGGCACAGCAGCAACCAAGAGAGGCAGTCATGGTGGCACACACCTTTAATCACAGTGCTTCGGAGGCAGAGGCAGGCACATCTCTGTGAGTTCAAGGCCAGCCTGGTCTACAGAGGGAGTGACAAGTTATCCAGGGCTATTGCACAGAGAAACCCTGTCTCAGAAAACCAAAAGAAAAACAAAACAAAAATCAACCCAATGTGGAAGGCAGGAGCCCACTCCCAAAAGTTGTCTTCTGACTTCCACATATACACTACACATACATACACAAAAAGTAAAGAAAGAAAAATTTAAGAACAAAGCAAGGGGCTGAAGAGACAGCTCAGTGGTTACGAATGCTTTTGGCTCTTACAGAGAACAGGGGTTCAGCATCCACAAGGTGGCTCAGAGTCTCCCATTTAACTCCAGGTTCAAAGTGTTCAGCTCTGGCTTCTGGCCTCTGTCGATACTCCAACACACACACACACACACACACACACACACACACACTTTATTGCTGTTCTTTGCTCTTAAAAAAGACTCAAGTTCAGTTCCTAGCACCCATGGTCTGTTAAGTCCAGCTCCGCCCTTTTCTGGCCTCAGTAGGCACTCACATAGACATGTAAAAATAAAATGAGTCTTCTGGTTTGGGGGTTGTTTTTGTTTTTTGAGACAGGGTTTCTGTGTAGCTCTGGCTGTCTTAGAACTCACTCTATAAACTGAGCTGTCTCAAAACAACAACAAACAAAAAACCAGAGAAGAGCAACAATTACCAGAGACCAGTGAGAAAGAAAGAAAGAAGAGTCCCAGGTCAGGGAAAGGTTGGTAGAGGCAAAGAGATAGATAGACCTGAAATAGTAAAGACTTCCTAGTATGCATTGGGCTGGCCCAGATCTTTCTTTCTTTTTTTTTTTTTTTTTTTTTTTTTTCTTTTCCTTTCTTTTCTTTTTTTGAGACAGGGTTTCTCTGTGGCTTTGGAGGCTGTCCTGGAATGAGTTCTTGTAGACCAGGCTGACCTCGAACTCACAGAGATCTGCCTGCCTCTGCCTCCCAACTACTGGGATTAAAGGTGTGTGCCACCGCTGCCTGGCATAAACCACAAATTTTTAAAAGTTTAAAATAACAGACATGTTTTTAGGTATGACCCAGTTTTAACAACTTATTTGAAGAGATGTTATCTCCTTTCTGTTATTGCACCTTCCTTACCAGACACTGAAGCCTCTGTTTAATTTTCCTTTTGGGAGATTTCTTTCTCCTAGGTCACCACAGTTAAAGCGGGTAATCGTTCATAGTGGCACAAACTGTTGATCCCAAAGATGGGAGGAGAAAGGCCACAGACCCAAATCATCATAGCCAAATCAATTAAAGCAAGCTTTTTTTATTTTTATACACAGGCTGCCCCCACCCCCACCCACATCAGGGTTTGAGACGTCAGCATTGGATGTGAGGAAAATGAGGATGTTTGGTTTGGTTGGTTGGTTTTGGTTTTTCAAGGCAAGGTTTTGCTGTGTAGACTTGGCTGTCCGGTAACTTGCTTTGTAGACCAGGCAAGCCTCTAACTCTCAGAGATCTTCCTTCCTCCACCTCCCGGGTGCTCTACCACCCACCACCTAAGACACGATTTTTATCTCAGGGGTAGGGGATTTCCAAATGGGGAATTTGGAGGGCAAAATAGTCAGGGTCATAAGAGCTGAACATAGCATAACAAGTTAGTCATAATGACCTCTTGAGACAAAGATTATAGCAACAGGTAGCCATAACAAGGTAGTCATAACAGCCCAAGATAGGGTTTCAAGATGATTAACCTTTTGAATCAAAGGCACAATTGCCATTCCTGGAACAGGCAGTACAGAAATATTTGTGGTTAAAGTTACAGCTGGACATAGGAGTTAAATCATAAACAGAAATGAACTTAGCTTGCCTTAACTACAAGATGGCTTTTGAGCCTAAAACGGAGGCAGACTGGTTCTTCAAAGTCAGCAACTTCAACACTCAGTAACCAAGACAGTGAGATGACAAGTTCATGATCAGCCTGGACAATTTAGGAGAAACCCTGTTGTAAAAGAAAACTTTTTTTTTTTTTTTTTTTTTTTTTGAAACAGAGTCTCTTTTTGTAACTCTGAGTGTCCTGGAATTCACTGTGTATCTGGCCTCTACCTCTTGAGTATTGGTGTTTTTTTGTTTTGTTTTGTTTTGTTTTTCGAGACAGGGTTTCTCTGTATTATTTTTGAGCCTGTCCTAGAACTAGCTCTGTAGACCAGGCTGGCCTCGAACTCACAGAGATTAGCCCACCTCTGCCTCCTGAGTGCTGGGATTAAAGGCATTCTCCATACCCAGCCTTGTTCTTTAAAAAAAAAAAAAAGAAAGAAAGAAAGAAAAAAAAAAAATTTTGATGGGGGGGCACTGGAGAGAAGGCTCAGTGGTTAAGAGCACTGGCTGTTCTTCCAAAGGACCAGAGTTCAATTCCTAACTCCCACATGGCAGCTCACAACTGCCTGTAACTCCAAAGTGTGAGACCCTCACATACAGGCAAAGCAAGGAAGCACATAAGATAAATAATTTTTAATAAATAGGCGTGGTATTTTCCTGAGCCCAAAAAAAAAAACAGGTTTGGGGTCTTTTTTTCCTTCAGCCACTCCCATTCTCAGGGGCATTTTCCTTTTCTGTTTCTATAATTAATTAGTCAGGTAAGAGATGTGGTTGAATGAGAGCATGTAGGGATTCGTTATACTGTCTCCTTGTTCTGTGTACAGCATTCCTTTTTTTCACAGCTAGATGTAAAACACAGCTGCCCCATGGAGACTGAGTAACAAAAAACAGTGCCCTTCTCTTGCTTGTTTAGGAAAGTCTTTTCCTTAATCTCTCCCCACCCTTTTCTTTAGCTCCTTTGTGTTAGGGGGTACTGGTTACAATGGGGTTTCTCCCATAGTTACTGTGACATGTAAGCTTTTACCCCTTTCTTCTTCCTTAAAACTGTAGGCAACTGCAGATGACTTATCAGAAGCTTTGTCTAATTCCTTAGAGAATCTGAGAGCTAAGGGTACCTCCCTCCAGAGAGCAGGCATTTCAAAGCTAACTTCTAGAAAACGACAGGAATGCTGGGAGAAAGAAACTTAGGCCCCACTTAATAGCCTACTTTGACCCTGCTCTGGCCAGGTGAGTAAGCCTTCCTGACTGCTTCCTACAGCTGGCTGAGCAAGAGCCAGGAACACCTGGGCTGAGACACGCCCCTACCCTGTCTCCCTAAGTCCCTCTTTCCTGGCTCCCATCATCCACTCCCCACCCCCACCCCCCACTGAGCGACAACCAGCCTACTGCTGATACCCAGACTGGCATTTCCTTAGTAACTTTGCTTACTCCTCTACACAAAGAAAAAGGGTCTCTTCTGAAAAACAGCCTCATCAGATAGGCTCCTTGCTCCATTTAGTGATGTTCTAGCTAGTTTTTCCTCAACTTGACACATACTAGTCACCTGGGACCATCGATCTTGAATCAGACTGTGAGCTGATTCTTGATTTCTGATTGATGTATGAGGGCCCAGCCCACTGTGGGCAAAGCTGTCCCTGGGAAAGTGGGTCTGGGCTGTACAAGAAAGAAAGCAGGGAAATTTCCTTCCACGTTGTTTCTTATTTCTAAAGTAAGCTGTTCTCTTCCTCTCAGTTGCTGCTTTTGTTTTGTTGTATTGTTGTTTTGAGACAGGGCCTCAGAATGTAGCTCTGACTGGCCTAGGACTTGGTATGTAGACCAGGTAGGCCTCAAACTCACAGTGCCTCTGCTTCCCAAGTGTGCCACCATGCCTGGTGGTTTTGAGGGAGGTGGTGTCGGTGAACTACTTAGCATGAAGAAACAACTCAACAAGTATTTATGAAAAATTAATAAGGACTGCTGGGCATTGGTGGCATGTGCCTTTAATCCCAGCACTCAGGAGACAGAGGCTGGTGAATCTCTGAGTTCAAGGTCAGCCTGGTCTACAGAGCTAGTTCCAGGACAGGCTCCAACACAATACAGAGAAACCCTATCTCAAAAAACAAAACAAAACAAAACAAAACAAAACAAAAAATAACAAGGAGCAAGGATGCTAATACATGCTGATAATTCCAGCATTTAGGGAAGCAGAGACAGGAAGTCCAGAAAGTTCAAGGCCAGCCTGGGCAACATAGCATGATTAAAAAACAAGAAAACTGCCGGGTGGTGGTGGTGCACACCTTTAACCCCAGCACTTAAGGGGCAGAGGCAGGCAGATCTCTGTGAGTTTGAGGCCAGCCTGGTTTACAGAGCAAGTTCCAGGACAGCTAGAGCTGTTACACAGAGAAATCTAGTCTCAGAAAAACACACACACAAAAGGCTAACACTAGATTGTTGGAGGAGTGGGGAATGAGTCACAGCCTATTTCTGTATCCTTGGCTAACCTGAAACTCATGCTTTGAACTCTCAGAGATCTGCCTACCACCGTCTCAGAAGTGCTGGGATTAAAGGCATGCACCACCACACCCCGTGGGGTCCTGTTTTTAGAGCAGTAGTAACTAGTCAAAGGGAGACCTCCCTAGATCTTTGTGAGCCCCACCCGTCATCTCTAACATGGACAGCTGACATTTGTGGAATCATTTAAAGTGCCACCAACATACTTCCAAAGGAGTCCTATCCCACACAGGGCGGTGGTGGCGCTCACCTTTAATCCCAGCACTGTGGAGGCAGAGGCAGGAGGATCTCTAAATTTGAGGCCAGCCTTGTCTACATAGCAAGTTTCGGGACAGCTAAGGCTACACAGAGAAATTCTGTCTTGAAAAACCAACAAAATAGAAAACTTCTTATGGTATGCTGCATAAACAATTTAGAGTGATCTCCAAATCAGGGATACATCCCAAGACATTCCAATACAATTGTGTGCGAGAGCATGCGTGCCTGCGTGCCTACGTGCGTGCGTATGCGCGCGCGCCCCTCTCATATAGTTAACTTATCAATTAGATACAGTGATATGCTGGAAAGTTGGCTAGGTGATTAAGAGCATTTGCTTCATCGGGCAGTGGTGGCTCAGGCCTTTGATCCTAGAACTCAGGAGGTAGAGGCAAGCAGATCTCTGTGAGTTTGAGGCCAGCGTGGTCTACAGGGCTAGTACCAGGATAGGCTCGAAAGCTATACAGAGAAATCCTGTCTCAAAAAAAAAAAAAAAGAGCATTTGCTGCTCTTACAGAGACCCCTGGGGTTAACCTTGGGTAAGTGAAACTATAGCAAGCAGAAGCATAGGTCAAGGGAACCCACTGTGTCATAAAGAGAAGGGCAGCTTGTATGCACTCTCAGAGTTTGGAGGTCTGGAGTATAATCGGGGTGGTATATTTGGGAAATCCCAAGGGGAGGATGTGTTTTACCTTTTGTATCATCTGGTGCAGCCAGACTTGGCTTTCTGTGACCTAAAAAAGCTTCTGTTTCTGCCTCTGCAATCACATGGCCATCTCTTGTAAATGCATTATAACCTCCTAGATTCGCACCTTCCTGTCTGTATATGAAGATACATGTGATGGTGACACCGAGAGCCCATTCTGAGAACCTTAATCTTACCTGGAGAGTCTGTTTGGTTTTATAAAACCTAGCCTGGGCTAGTCTTGAACTTACTCTGCACCTGAAAATAACCATGAACTTCTGATACTTCTGCCTCCACCTCCCAAGCCTGGAAACTGCAGGCATTCCTAGGCACATTTTCATTACACACACCCACGGGTACCAAAATTCAAGGATGCTCAAATTCCTAATATAAAATGCAACCTGCAAACACCCACCCACAAGCCTTACATCATTTATACATTATTTATAAGCACCTAATACAATGCAAATGTATGTAAGTAGCTGTTAAATCATTTTGCTTAAGGAAAATGACAAGGAAAAAAAATCTGTACATGTTGAGTACAGGCATATTTCAGTTATTTTTTTATCCACTATTGGTTGAATCATCAGATATATCTATATGTACATTAACTCAACTCATCCTCACAAGCCTGTGAGATGAGTGGGTTTTTTAATAATTTATTTTTTTTATTATTTTATGTGCATCAGTATTTTGCCTGTGTGTATGTCTTCGTGACGGTGTCAGATCTTGAAGTTACAGACAGTTGTGAGCTGCCATGTGGGTGCTGGGATTTGAACCTGGGTTCATCTGGAAGAGCAGTCAGTGCTCTTAAACCGCTGAACCATTTCTCCAGCCCAAGGTGAGTGTTTTAAACTTTCTTTACAGAGAAGCAATTGGAATCAGTGAGAGTGTAAGTAACATATTCTAAAACACACAGGTTTGCATTGCTTTCACAACTCCTCTTGAAGAGTAGCAAAATAGAGCCAGGTGCTGTTGGCAGATGGCTTTAATCCCAGCAGGTGGGAGGCAGAGACAGGTGAATCTTGGAGTTCAAGCCCAGCCTGGTCTACATTATAAGTCCTGGAACAGTCAGAGCTACACAGAGAAACCCTGTTAAAAAAGAAAAAGTAGTAGCGTGTGCCTATACTTCCACATTTAGCAACGAGGAGGCGCAGGAGGCTGCCAATTTGGATCCCATCCTCAGCTTGAGCTATAGAAGGTCTGGTTTGCCTCCTTTCCGGTCTTTACAGTGGCCCAGCCTAGCCTCAAACACACTATGTAGTTAAGGCTGGCCTTGAACTCTCCATCTTCCTGCCGTCACCTTAACATGTGGCAGGATATCCAATTTATGTGGTGTAGGGATTAAATCCTGGCCTTCAAGCATGTTAAGCAAGCACCATACCAGCTAAGCTACATCCTTTCTCAAAATAAATAGATAATAAAATCACTGTGTATTGGCTACTCGGAAAAATATGAGCAAGGAGCAGGTTCGTGAATATTGCAATATGTGGTAAGGATGGTGCAGCTCATATCTGAGGGACGAATGTCACATGGACATCTGAGAAGGGATCTGAGGACTGTCCCTGACAGTGTTACCAACTTTATTTTCTAAATTGGCATAATGGCTCATACCTGTAATCCAAGCACTTTTGAGGGTTAGACATGGGAACTACCTAGAGATTAAGGTCAGGCGTGGGCAACACAGTTGAGGTCCAGGTCAGTATGCTTTACAGAGTGAGACCCTCATCTAAATCACAGAAACCAACAAAAACAAAGGCTAGGTGAGGTGACACAGGCTGTGATCCCAGTGTTTCTGGAGGTAAAGAGAGCCAGCAGGTCGGAAGTTCCAGATCATTCAGATCATCCACCACTACAGAGTTGGAATTTGAGGAGAGCCTGGGCCATATGAGACTCTGTCAGAAAACAAAGGGTCGTGGGAGCAAGGCCTGATCATCATGATCTTCAGAAGTTTCATTGTTTTTATCATTTGATGGGCTGTTACAACTAGCACAATTAGAGGTGGTTATTGTTCAGAAGTTAAATGAGTAACTAAAGTTCATTATTGCTGACAATACTACAAGAGCTAGTGAACAGTTTATGTTTAAAACAGATTTTCATTGTAATCAACAGAAGACATGGAATCTGGAGCCATTTAGCTTTGATTCTAGTTTTAGCTTTAACAC
Source organism: Phodopus roborovskii (assembly GCF_943737965.1). Taxonomy (NCBI): domain Eukaryota; kingdom Metazoa; phylum Chordata; class Mammalia; order Rodentia; family Cricetidae; genus Phodopus; species Phodopus roborovskii. Next base: position 1,214,202 of record NW_026126624.1, on the reverse strand, counting down.
TGTTCAGAATATAACTCCTTATTTCCTTTGAAATAAATACTCATATAGTTCAAGTTGGAAAATTACATAGAAAAAAAAACCTCTTACCCATTCCCCCCTAGCAACCTACCTCCTCTATCTGAGGTAAAATAAACCTTGTTAGGAAACTTTTGATACCCTTGCAGAGTTTTGTGTATATACAATGCAAGCAAATGTACATAAAATGTTAACATTTCATACACTCTAGCATTGCACATGGAAAACGTGCACTAGTTTCTTTTCCACAAAGTAGTGAATTTAATGAGTAGGGTACCTATCCAAGATGCACACACATTGCCTACATTAGAGCTTGGCTTCAGAGTTAGCTAGCACTCATTAAAAACCTTCCCCCTTCCTATTATTAAAAGGGCTGCCCGGTACAAAGGGTCTTTAGTATATCTCAAATCCCCTTTGAAGCTTCATAATAACTGTCAGGTCTCATTCATTACATTTGCAAAAAAAAAAAAAAAAAAAATACAAAGCTTTTAATTTACGTAGGTGTGGGGAGACCTCCCTGTTCTTTCCTATGAGCTCCCTTAAAATGTTAATGCTAGCCAGTGGTCCTTTGAAAACCTCAAAGTAAAGCGTTTGCAAATACCCTAGATTCCAATCGGGCTCCTCAGCCCCTGCATGGTGGTCTGTGCTCTGGGCTGTGACCACTCCTGTCCTGGAGGCATCTGTGATGACTGTGAGTACGCACGGGTCTCCACAGCAAATACCCAAGAAACACTAGCTTGGAACGAAACGCTAAAGGGTGACGTGACGGGGCAGCCAGGAAGACAAAGGACGGGCCGCCGCGGGCAGAAGGGCGACACGAGTTCGTTTTAACACCCAGCGCGTGTCACGTAGCCGCAGTCTCGTGCTAACCTCAGCCCCGGACTCGGAATGAAGGGCGTTCCCAGGCCTGACCCGGGTCAGCCTCCCTCCCCCTGGCGGCCCCCGAGCTCGCGGGATGGCGGCGGAGCGCGGACGTGCCTCGCGCCGCGCAGGAAATGGCGGAGGGAGCAAGGTGTGGCCGCAGCGCCGCGGCCGGCCACCAGGGGGCAGCTCCGCGTCTGGATCCCGCAGCCGGCTAGAACCGGTCTGGCCGGAAGCTAGGGTGCGGCCTTCTCTTCCGTAGCCGCGCGCCACGTGGCGGCATGGGTGGGGCTGGATGGAGGAATGTAAGAAAACAACAAGATGGCGGCGGGGGCGGGGGAGTCGCCAGCGCCCTTGCTGCCCCGAGCGTCCCGAAGGGCGGAGTGCGGGGCCCTGGGGCACCGCGTGGTGGGCGTGGCCCGCGTCCGCCAGCCTGGGAGGCGGCGGCCGAAAGTCCGCAGGCCCTGGGTGCGGTCGCCAGCTCTCCAGCCCGGATCCTCGGACAGGGATCCAGGACACGCTTTGGGCCGTCGTCGTGGCGCCTCTTCTTCCTTTCTTTTTTTTCCCCTCCCCACTTTGCATTGTCTTTCTCTTCCTGGGGGAGCGATTAGATCAGGGCGAGGCCGGCTCCAGACGTGCAGCTCATGGACCCTGCGGGTGTCTGCAGGGTTAGGCAGCGAACCCAGCTGGGAAGCGGCTCGCCCCGGGCACGGTGGAACCTGCTAGGGGAGGTTAAGTGTGGCAGAATCCTAACTCCGGTGTTTGGGTTTTGTTTCTGTTGGCCACCTCGGACGTCAGAAAATAAAATAAACGTACGTTGCTGTGTGTATTAGAAAATTAGGCAGAATTGCCTAGTGTTCTCCAAATGCAGCGAAAGACTGCAGCCGCCCCTTCGTGCCCAAGTCCTGCTTGCCCCAGCCCTTAGACATTCTGGCCACCGTTTTTATTTTACATGGGCGCGAGAGAAACACCTAATGTGAATTTTTTGTGATTTTTTTTTTTTTTTTAGTTAACACATGCTATTCTGAATTTGATAGTATATTTAGAATAAGACATTTGTCACCTTGAGATTGGGATTTGATTTTGTTTAAAAAGTTGGTTGCAGATTCTTTCCCATGTTTGCAAACATAAAACCTTTGACATAACTGAGGTGATACTACCCATCCACCCCCACCCTTAAATTACACTTGGCTCCCAAAACTGCCTTTCAAGGTTTAAATATGCAGTTTTGACCGAGGAGTTGGGGAACCTTCTCCTTCGCCCAATCCTTAGGTTTTGGCTTCTTTCGAACTATATTGTTCAGGCGCTCCCTTGTGCACTCAAAACCTCTGAGGAAACAAAACACGGTTTAAAGATCCCCTTCCACCGCCAAACGAAGCAAATCTGAAACCGAAAGGACTGTAGTCTTTCCTTCCTCTCCCTGGCATAAGGAAAGAATACGGCTTTATCCATAGCAGTTCCTTTACAGGCAGTGAACCAGCCGACTTCCTATATTTTGCAGTACTTGCTTGCTTCTCTTTCGTAGGAATGATTCAATCTCAGGCAACTCTCTACAGATGTCAAACATGGACGTTCCTGGGGTTTTAGTGTTGCCTCCAGAATTTCATTAGCACAGACTTCCTATTATAAAATGTATTTCAGATTTTAAATGACATATTATAGCAAACTTGGAAAGACTAAGAAAATTTAAAGAAGCCATCTTCCAGGAAATAATAAAAACACATTTAGCCTTCAGCATAGATTAGTCTTCTTTGGAAGGTTTATGCTTGTGTGGAATCTGGTACCTTCTTTGGTGAGTTTTTAAAATGTTTAATTTCAGGACCTAGGAGATGTATCTAAGTGAGACCCTGGACTCAACCCTCAGCCCCCAAGTATCCCCTCCACCCAAAAGTTTTATTTCAAAGTATGCTGAATAAAAGAACATGAAAACTACGAAGAAAAAAAAAATCACCCAGCATGCCACCCCCCAAGAATAATCACTGACAGGCAAATCGTCTAGTTGGTTATAAGATACCATGTAGCCCATGCTTTCTTTGTACTGTCATATGAAATGTACACTTTCTTCTATCAGTACTAATCTTTGACGTGTAGTCAGTCTTGGTGGCACGTGCATACCCTACTGTTCCAGAACTTGGAAGGTGGTAGTGGCAGGAGAAATGATTTGAGTTGGAAGTCGGCCTGGGCTTCATATAGAAATTCATTCTTTAAAGAGGTGGGGGGCAGCTGGTAAAGCACTTGCCACACTGCAAGCCTGAGGAATGACTACCAAGTTCAAGCCTCAAACACCCGCACAAAGGTGGAGGAAAATGAGAGGGCCTGCTATATAAACTTGTTCTCTGACCTCCACAGTCTTGCTGTGGCATGTTCGTGTTCCTTTTCCCCATAAATAAATTTTAAAAATGTATTTTGGAATCTACAGGACTTCTACATAGTATTATAGCAGATAAATATAATTAACTACATACATTCTTTTATTAATGAATATCAACTTTGTTTTTCTTTTTTCTTTTTTAGCAATATTATGTTCCTGAACTACACACACATCCCCTGCCATGTTTGCCTTTTTTTTTTTTTTTTTTTTTTTTTTTTGTTAGTATAAAATAGATGTGAACACTTATGTACAATAGTTTACCACAGGACCCGGCAATCCCCCTCTTAGGCATATATCCAAATGATCCACATCCACGTAACAAAGACATGTGCTCAACTATGTTCATAGTAGCATTATTTGTAATAACAAGAACCTAGAAGCAACCTAGATGCCCCTCAACTGAAGAATGGATAAAGAAGATGTGGCACATTTACACAATGGAATACTACTCTGCAGAAAAAAAATAACCGAATCTTGAAATTCACAGGCAAGTGGATGGAACTTGAAGAAACCATCTTGAATGAAGTAACCCAGTCAAAAAAAGAGGGACATGGTATGTACTCACTCATATATGGATTTTAGACCTAGATCAAAGGATCACCAGCCTATAATTCACACCACCAGAGGAACTAGGATACAAGGTGGATTCTAAGAGATTCATATAAGGTCCCTCACAGAAGGGGGAAGGGACAACTTCTCCAGAGCATATGGGGGGCAGTGAGGGGAGAGGGAACTAGGAGAAAGAGAAGGGGAGGAGAGGAAAACACATGGAACTAGGAAAATTGAGTCAGAGGAAGAATAGAAGACAGAAGAGAGAGAGAGAGAGAGAGAGAGAGAGAGAGAGAGAGAGAGAGACATAAAAGAGGAAACCATTATTGGTTTAAAGAGAAAACTGAACCTAAAGAAATGTCTAGAGACCTACAAGACTGTCGCCAACTAACAATTTGAGCAACAGTGGAAAGGCTACCATAAATGCCCTTCCCTGATAATGAGATCAACAACTAACTTATCCACCATCATGCAGCCCTCATCTAGTAGCTGATGGAAACAGAAGCAGACACCCACAACTAAACACTGAGTCGAATTAGAATCCAGATACAGAGGGAGAGGACAAGACCAGGTTGCAGAAACACACAGAGACAGCTGACCTGAACAAGAAGGAGCTAATGGGCCCCCAGACGATAGCTGGGAATCCAGCATTGGGACTGACTCAGGACCCCCTGAATGTGGGTCTCAGCCAGAAGGACTGAGCAGTCTAAGGGACCTCAGACAGTGGAACCAGGATATTTTCCTGGTGCATAAAAAGAACCTTGCAGGCACAACCCCCATGGAGGGATACTCCCTTAACCTAGAGACAGGAGAGAAGTCCTGGTCCCTGCTTCAAATGACTTGACAGACTGAGATGACTCCTCCTGGATGGCATCACCCTACATGTGGAGTGGAGGGGTGATGGGAGGGGAGGGTGGTCAGGATGCATGTGAGGGGGGAGATAGGGAAAGAGGGTGGGAAGGATGGAGAGGGAACTGGGATAGATATGTAAAAAAAAAACTATATGTGAACACTTATATACAAAAATTTTTTGTTATTGTTTTTGGTTTGGAGGTTTTGTTGGTTTTGTTTGAGACAAGGTCTTATTGTGATGCCCTTGTTGGCCTGCAGCTCCCTAAATACACTAGGCTATTGTTTGTATTGTTCTTTTAACAAATGCAAGTCATGTGGTCTTGGTATATTTTCATGTAGATGCGTGTCCAAGAAATACAGAACAGGGATATTAACTTCAAGCTGAATGTTTTGAATCACCTTATTAACTAGAGGAGACATCTTTTCCTTTCATTTCTATGTATGCTTGTGTATAAAAGGCAGTCATTACTGCTGAAATTCCCAGTGTGGAGACAGGTGATAAGTCTTGCAGCTTTCTAAGACTGTCCAAGTGTAAATGAAAACTTAGGTTTGCTGTTTGGGGTTCTTGCCTTACTTTGTTATTGTGGCTGAAGTCTTCTAACCACCATTTACCATCATTTCAGTAGCTCTTTTCCAATTACAATTTTCAATTGTCTTTATTATCCACAGGGACAGAAAAGATGGCTCTTTTTAAAGATAGTGACCTAATAGTTTTGAAATTTTCCCACTAGGTATTAGTTCATGGTGCTTGTACAATCTCCTTTGCTTTCTAAAAATGATTCAGAGAGCACAGAGCTACCAAAGGATAAAATAAAGGCATGAATAATAAAATATCACTTAGCAGAGGGTATGTGGCATCTTAACTCCAGTTCAGAGAAGCTATCCTCTTTTCCTTGGAAAGTATCAATTCTGATCACTCTCTTTAAGTGGGACATTTATTTATTTATTCATTAATTTTATATGTGTGTGTGTGTTTTGTTTTTTTGTTTTGTTTTGTTTTGAGACTGGATTGTTTATATAATAGTCCTGACTATTCTGGAATACACTTTGTAGACCAGGCTGGCCTCCAACTCACAGAGATCTGCCTGCCTCTGCCTCTCTAGTACTGGGATTAAAGACATGTACCACCACCTGGCTGAGTTTTCTTTTTCTTATTCTTTTCTTTTCTTTCTTTTTTTTTTTTTTTTTTGACACAGGGTTTCTCTGTGTTGCCCTGAATGTTCTAGAATTTGCTTTGTAGACCAGGCTGGCCTCAAACAGAGTTTTGTTTTAATTTTTTTTTAAATGTCTGCATGCCAGTGTCAGGTCCCAATTACAGACAGTGGTGAGCTACCATATGGGAGCTTGGAATTGAACCCATGTGTTTTAGAAGAGCAGGCAGTGTTCTTAACCACTGAGTCGTCTGTCCATCTCTGTCATTAATTTTTTAAATTAAGATTTATTTACTTTATTATATTGTAAGAGTTTTTTTACCTGCATAAATGTATCTGCCTGATGCCTGCAGCAATCAGAAGAGATCATATACCCTGGAACTGGAGTTACAGATGGTTGTGATGTTGGGATTCAAAACTCAGTCCTCTGCAGGAACAGCCAGTACTCCTAACTGCTGAGCCATCTCTCTAGTCTCCTCATTAATTTTATGGGGGGGGGGAGCATGTGCATGCCATTGTACACGTGTAGAGGCCAGAGAACAATCAGCAAGAGTAGGTTCTTGCCTTCCACTATGTGGTTTCTGGAGATTAAACCTCCACCCTTGGCAGCAAGTGCCCTTACTCTCTCAGCCATATCACTAGCCCACCATTGAACAATTTTTAATAGACTGTTTCACAATGTTCTGGCTGGACTGAAACTCCTTATGTAAGCCAAGCTACCTGGTGAGAGCTAGAGCTACAGGCATGTCACTTAATGAAGTGTTTCTAATTACTAAATTTGGAATAACCTGTATTCCAGAAGGATGGAAAGCTATTCATTCAATGGCTGGAACTATAGCTTAGTGGTAGAGCACTTGCCTGGCTTGTGCACACAGACCCAGGTTCAATCCCAATGGTGATCCTAAAGGATTTGTCTAGCATTCATGAGGCCTGAGTTAAATGCTTATGGTGTGTATGTGTGTATGAGTACACATGCAAGATCTACAAATGATAATCATTCCTTTTCTACAATAGTTTTCCTTTTGTTGATAATATTGCAGGGCAGAGATTTATCTCTTGGACAGCACAGTACCCACATCAATGCAAAAGTCTGAAAACCTTAGAGGTCTGATTCCACAGCAATATTTTTTCATTCATTCATTCATTCATTTATTTACAGCCATATCAGCACTCCCATCTATTGCCAAAGTTCACTGCCCTCCTTCTTTCCTCCTTTCTTCCCTTCCTTCCTTCCTCCTTCCCTCCCTTCCTTCTTTTGTTGGTTCAAGACAGGGCTTCTCTGTGTGGCCCTGGCTGTCCTGGAACTCATTCTGCAAAGCAAACTTGCGTCACACTGACAGAAATCCATCTGTTTGCTTAAGACTTCTTAAATTTGATGTGTTCTGGGGCCGCTCAGCTGGTACCTACTGTAGCCCCACAAACCCTAGTCTTCCACAATGTGTTTGAGTGTTTTGCCTGCACGGTATAATATGTGTATCACATGTGTCCCTGGTGCCTAGGGAAGTAAGAGGAAGGCACTGGATCCTTTTGAACTAGAGTTACAAAAAGAGTCACATGTGGGTACAAGAGTTGAACTTAGGTTTTCTGCACTAACACTAAATGTTCTGTTTGTTTGTTTTTTGTTTTTTTCAAGACAGGGTTTCTCTGTGACTTTGGAGGCTGTCCTGGAACTAGCTCTTGTAGACCAGAATGGGCTCCAACTCACAGAGATCCACCTGCCTCAGCCTCCCGAGTGCTGAGACTAAAGGTGTGTGACATAACTGCCCGGCACACTTAAATGTTCTTAACCACTTAGTCATGTTTCCAGCTCCACATGGCTGGTTTTTTGTTTGCTTTTTTGTTTTTAGAGGCAAGGTTTATCTGTATAGCAGCCCTGGCTGTCCTGGAATTAGCTCTATAGACCAGGCTAGCCTCAAACTCACAGAGATACTCCTGCCTCTCCCTCCGAGTGCTGGGATTAAAGGTGTGTACCAAGGCTGTTCTTAAGACAGCAGTAACTCCAGTTCCAGGAAATCTTCATGAGCACCAGGCACTTATATCATGCAGATACATATATGCAGGCAAAACACTCATACACATAAAATCAGTCTTTAAATAAAATAAAATTTAAACTTTAAAAAGACCTTCAGAACTTCTCTGCCAGTTCAGTTTCCTTTGAGACCAGCTCAGTCACTTCCTGTTCCCATTCCAACCTTTGTCCAATATACTCAGAGTTCTCTAGCTAAACTGCAATCAATCATCATTTATACTGATTGTTACTTTATATAGTAATACATCTGGCAAATATAAGCACTGGTCAAGGACAAAGTTTTAAATTTGTTTATGATTCTCTTCCCAGAATGTATGTTTTGCACGTAGAAGATGCTTCATAAATATATGCTGCATGAATGGATAAAAGGACAAACTAATTCTGAGTGCTCTTAAAGGTCTTGCATAACTCATCTGGATGACATTCCTGTATGTGAAGTGTCATATTTACAACTTAAACTGAAAGCTTTATGGTGATTGTCAGTCTAACACACTCAGAGAAATCTAATCACCCCTGCCTTCCAGAATCCCAAAAGTGAAGATTGATGGACTTAGCAAATAAAAATACAATGTAATGACCTAGAGAGAAGGCTCAGAGATCAAGAGCATTTAAGATCCTCCAGAGGACCCAGGTTCAATACCCAGCACCTACGTGTCAGCTCAAAATTATTCATAATTGCTTGTAATTCCAGTCAGCCAGGGAATCCAGTGCCCCCTTTAACAGCCTTGCATTCCTCACTACCTATGATGTATATATAGACACACATACATCTTTTTAAAAACACATGTTACTTGGCTAAATTTATATTTTAGGTAAACAAAACAAGAAGTTGTTTTTAGTAGGAATGTATCTCAATTAGTAGTTGTGGTAGTTTGAATGAGAATGTCCCCCATAGGCTCAGATGTTTGAACGTCTGATCCCTAGTTGGTGGCACTCTTTGGGTAGGTTTAGGAGATTTGGCATTGCTAGGAAATATATCACTCAGAACAGGCTCTAAGGTTTCAAAGGCTCCAAGACATCCCCAGTTTGCTTCCTGCTTGCAGTTCAATATCTGAGAGTTCTTATCTTTCAGCTTCCAGTCCTAGAATCTATGTCTACCCCATGATCCCACACCATCTCTGCCATTCTGGACATAATCTTCTGGAACCATAAGCCCCAAATAAACTCTACCTTCTATAAGTTGTCTTAGTTGTTGCGTTTTATCACAGTCACAGAAAAATAACCAATACACTAGTCATACTTTAAAATGTTCCCACTGTTCATCAGGAATTCAGTGTGTGTGGTAGCTGCTTTTATGTTGCTGTGATACAATACTCTGACAAAATAGCTTAAGGGAGAAGAGATTTTTTTTGCTGACAGTTCAAAATACAGTCCTTTGAGACAGGGAAGGCAAGCAGCCTGAGTTTGAAATAGCTTGTCACAATGCATCAACATTCAAGCAGATGCCAATGAACACCTATTTATTTGTAAATGTATTTATTTATTTGTGTGTATGTGATGTGTGGTAGATATCCCGTGGATGTGCCACTGTAACCTTCTGGATGTCAGAGGCAACTCTGTGGAGTTGGTTTCTTTCCTTCCATCTTTATTTCCATGGCTTCTGGAGACTGGATTCAGAGGACTCAGGTTGTTAGGTCTTTGCTGCAAGTTCATTTACCTGCAGAGCCACCCATCCGATAAGCCCCATTTTCTACTTTTGAGGCAGTCAAGACCCCAGTTTAGGGAAGGGTGCTACCCTTTTTTCCCCTGGATCTTGCCATCCAGTTGATCTACTCAAGATCATCACTCACAAGTATAACCACAGGCTCACTAAAAGTCTAAACAGTTCCTAACAGGTGTGCCTGGAGGACCATCTTCTAGATTCCAGATCCTACACACTATCAGCTAAATATTTTATTGGTGTCCTAACAACACATGGACTTCCTATGTTCATACTCAGTGAGTCTTCTTAGAGTCTTCTGAACAATACCATGTTTCACCTTTTTTAAAATCTGGACAACTGAAATCACCTGACTGCATTTGCTAAATTTTTGTTGTTTTGTATTTTGAGACAGGGTCTCATTCGGTAGCCTTAACTGGACTGGAGCTCATTATGTAGATCTATCTGGCCTCAAATTTGCAGAAGTCTGCCTCTCTGCCTCCAGAATCCAGGGATTATAGTCATTTGCCACCATGAGAAAAAACTAAGACCTTTTAACAGATATTTAAACAATTTGCTTTCTTAAAAAAACTTCATCAGGGTCTAGAAAGATGACTCCGTGGTTAAGAGAACTTGAGAGATTGAGGGAGAGAGAGAAAATTATTTCAGAGGACCCAGGTTCACCTTTCACATCCAACACATCTGGCTTCTGCAGCCTCCAGGCAGACACACAGTGGGTGTGTAGACATACACACAGGCAAAATACTTTACTCATAAAATAAAAACAGATCTTAAAAAAAACATTTCAATAAAGCTTAAAGAGAATTGGATTCTAATTTATAGTAATTTGATTCACTTTGTATTGGATTTAAGAAGGAGGGTTCTGGTGACTTTCTGTCTAAATCCTGTGTCTGTCTGTCTTGTGTGTGTGTGTGTGTGTGTGTGTTCTTCCCCAGCCCTTTCTCTGGAGTCTGTTCCAGGTCTATTCTAGGCCATTAGGAACCATGCAGAACAGTCTGTAATAGAAGATAGCCCTCCAAAAGAAAGGTAGCAAGGACACTAGCTTGCCCGGACACTAGAACTGGCCCCGTTTATCAGGCATCATCTGTGATCCCACATTACCCTTTCTGCAAGGAAACTGCAAACATTAGAAACACCATCATGGCTGAGAAGCGGGCTTTCACATTCTGTTCTTTAGCTGTGGTAATGTACTCGAAGGCTGTAAGTACATAGCAAGCACCAGCAGCACTGGATTGTATTTCTGCTTCTAAGGCACAGACAGTTCCCACCCCACTAAATCTTCCCCCCCAAGGTGGGGATTTAATCTCCCTGTGCTTCTAGAAAGATAATGATCCTTTCTTTAATATCCAAACTGAAAATCCGCATGCTGCACATGCGGTGTCTGTCTAAAGCAATGCAAAACATTTTCTTAGTATCGAGTATCACACAACACAGCTCCGGGTTCTGAAAAGAACAGAATATCCTTTACAAATTACTAGGTAAACATTGACGTTTCAGCGACTTTACAATTCGGACCAAAAGACCATGTTGTAGGGGTTTAAACTAGAGATGTTACGAGGCGAGGCTTAAACAAGACTGAGAAGCATGGGGTGGGAGGGAAAGGTCTAGTCTGAGATAGTACTTTGTTTGTTATGGCCATGATAAGATAGGAACATCATTCCCGTGTGTGGTGAGAATCCAGAGTGCCACTGAGGATGAGGATGTTTGTAGGAGAGAATGGGTATACCTAATGTAGGTGAAGAAGTTGATTTTAGGGACTGGCAGGGAGGCAGAATATATCCTGCAGGTTTTCATTGCACCGGAGCAGCGTGTTTATTCCTTCAGATAAACGAATCGCTCCTTAGCTTGTAAATCATCAAAGCTGCTAACTGGAAGGACATTTCCTTGCTAAGAAGCAGGGCGGAGGTTGGAGGTTCACAGGCTGGAGAGGTGGTTCACAGGGTAAAGGTGATCATTGCTAAGCCTGGAGACTGAGTTCAATCCCCAGGACCTAAGTGGGAGGCGCGGCCTCCCTGCAAGATCCTCCGACTTTCTCAAGCTCACCGTGGTACAAATGCGCTACCATCAGCACCCCTGTTCCCCCGCCCCCCCCCCACCGCACACATTCTAAAGAACTGTCTTCTATATTTTTCTAAAACTGTAAAAAGTGACCTACAAAGGGAGGGTGCTTTCTGATCCCGCATCTTATTTTTCTGTTAATTTTTAGTAAACTATAATCTGTCAACCGTCTGTCAAAATGAATTTTCCTTGCGTCAGAACCCTTCCGTTTTTAAACCTGCGACACGATCGAAACTTGATTCCTGGGTGCTTCTTTTGTTTCCTTCCTGCGTTCACTAGCCCTCTTTCTTTGCCATTCCATATTTTAGGGTTCACTTGGCGGTTGTTTCGTTTCATTTGGTTCCCCCACCCCCACCCCAACTCGATTTTTGAGGAAACCTATCTATTCCATTATTTACCCACTTTAAAAACTTAAGATTACCCAGGGAATTTAACTTTGAATTAGATTTTATTTCCTCTAAGAACATGAACAGAATTCTCATTCACACAGGAAAAATAAGGCGGACTGTGCATCGCAAACCTGCTTCGCAGGAGGAGCATACTCTGGGACCTTGAGCAGGACAGGGTCCCTGTGCCTTTAAGAAAATCCTGAGGTAAATTTCCGCCCTCGCCAGCCCCACCAGCCCCGCCCACACAGCGGGCGACCGCGAGCGCGGCGGACTGCGGCTGCGCGACGCAGGGTGCGCCTTCGTTGCCTAGTTACCGCCGGCCCCCGCGGAAGCGCCGGGAATTCTCCTCTTTCCAAGATGGCCTCCCAAGCCTTTTTTTTTTTTTTTTTTTTTTTTTTTTTGTACGCCAAGAACAAAGCCAGTGGCACACCCAGAGCTCCGCAGAAAGAATTGTATGGCGGGCTCTGGAGTGTGGAATGTCAGTACTTACTGTCTTGACTGTACAAACACCTTTTCAGTTAAATGTTGTGGATGAGAGAGAAACCAGGGCGTGCTCCAAGATGTGAGCTATGCCCAGATAGTATCTGATGGTACTATGAAAATCGTTACTGGAGTCTATGTTCCTTTAGGGATATGAGTTTTGCTGGGTAACTCAGGACTTTCTGCTTTGCTAAATAATACTAATTAACACCAACTCTTTAATGTACCATTTTGGGAGCCCATGTTAGGCTACCTTGGTCTATTTATTCTGCTTTCCCTCTGCATACTGCAAGCGCGCTGGGATCTATAAACGAGAGTAAAAGGAAATTATCACTGCCTAAAATGCCTCGGCTAGTAAATGGTGGAGCCTGCATTAAAAAATGCGGCAGTCAGAAGGAGCCCCAGTTAGGCTACTTCGTTCTATCAGGCTTTCCCTCTGCGTGCTGTAAGCGCACTGGGAATGTAAATGCAGCACTCTCTTGGGGGTGGGGGTGGGGGCAAGGGAAAGTCCCTTTGGATAGAGATCGCCCTAAGCCGACTTCTCACCTTTTTATAGGGTACTGGTGGTCAGAGCAGTTTTTAATCTTTGAGTAGAAAGTACAAACCTAGAAACCCTTGGTGGCAGGCATTGGGGGAAAGAAAAAAAAAAAACCTGTAATTACATAAAAGCAATCGCCTGCCACACTCTAGCCTCTTCATAAAGCAGAAGCGGGGGTGGGGGAGCTTCAGTATTGAATAAACAAAGTTTTCAGGCAGCAAGTTCTGACAAGAGAGGTGTTTATGGCACTGTTTGTTGGTCACAAGTCACCCCAAATCCATCCGGTGATGGGTACCTGATAATCTGTTACCTGTGCCCAGAAGAAACAAACAAACAAAAATAATAAATTTATTGTTTGACAATTTCATGTATATATATAATTTTTATTGTTTTTCGGGGCAGGGTTTCTCTGTGTAGCCCTGGCTCTTCTGGACTCTCTCTGTAGACCAGACTGGCCTCAAACTCAGAGATCTGCTGCCTCTGCCACCAGTGTGTTGGAATTAATTTTTAAAACAAGTTCTCACTATTTAACCCTGGCTAGCCTGGAACTCACAGTCACCTGCTCTTGCCTCCCAAGTCCCGGAATAAAGTCGTGGGGCACCACATCCAGCTTGTGTTTATTTTTAGTAACTCACTAAGTTAAATTAGTGCTGCCTGCCTGTGTATACTTGTGAGCCATCCCCAGCTGCACACGAGTTACCTAACAACAGTACCATTTGCATCCATCAAGAAAACAGTGCCTTTTCCTCAGGCAGCCATCAATTATTAATCGCTCCTTAGCAATGGGTGGTCTTCATAAGTCCCCATCTGTGCTGGAATTTTCACTGGCTTCATCGTGTGAAGGTTACCATAACTTCTGTGGTTCATGAAGGTAATGGATACACACACACACACACACACACACACACACGCACACACACACATACTTACTTCCTTTCTCCTCCTCTTCTTCTGTTTTTGAGACAGGGATTCACTATGGAGCTCAAACTGGCCTAGAACTTGCTACATAGCCAGACTTACCTCCAAATCAAGATTCTCTTGCCTCAGTCTCATCAATGCTTGTATTTATTATAGGCACACATTGTTATAGAAATAATATACCTTTCCAGTGAGGCTCACTCTACATGCTTAGAGTGAGATTAATAAATGAAAAGCTCTTTAATAATAGTTCAAGTCCAGCTTTGGCTAATACTCAGAGAGGAGCCAGCCATGAATAAAATACTTCTCTAACTCACATTAGGTTTATGATTTCCACATAGGCTGTCATCCTTAACTTTCTTTCCTGTCCTGGCCCCAGCTTACATTTTGAACAATTTAAACAGAGACTGGAGACCACAAGTCTGGCCACTTAGGCAGATGGGAGAGTCACACAGCAAAGATATTGTCAGGTATTTTATTTTTGTTTATTTTTTTCAGACAGGGTTTCTCTGTAGCTTTGGAGCCTCTCCCGAAACTCCCTCTATAGACCATACCACACGGAACGCACAAATATGCACACAGCTTTTGTCAGCTATTTTAAGTGCACCAGCGTTGTTCTTTTTCAAACAGTTATCCAGAGTCATCTTGTCTAACTGACAGGATTATGCGTGCCTCAAGAAGAGACCTGGGGCCTCTACCTACAGCAGGCCAGGACTTCATTGGTTGTGATCCAGGGATGTCCCTTGAGTTCCTGTTAGAGGCATGGTCTTTGATATGGGGACGGACTTAAGGACTGGCTGGTTGTAAATCAGGATTATCTCCTTTGTGATGAGAATGGAGCCCAATGGCTGGGCAATTCCAGTAAGTAAACATTTACATCCTTGCATCCTAAGTTTTGCTTGTCTCTAACAGGCCTGGTGAGCAGACTACTTAAGTTGGGGGGTGTTTTATAGGCAGTACTCCTTTAGCTAAATTTGTGACAATTCCATAAAGTATGTAACATTAATTCTATTACCTTAAGTTTCTTCTACATCATTACATCATTACTTCGGGTTTCTTTTATAACAGCATCGTTATGCCCTGCTTCTACTTAACTCCTTTTGACAAATAGGTTATGGCTGCTCTTCGACCATATGGCAACAGGCATCAGATATAGGAATGTGGCAGGCGGCCATAGGACTTGAAATTTCTCTTTTGACACAGCCTCCACTGTTCCTACTGTTACACAGTAGGACTAAACAGGAGGTATAATTTATATTGCATTCTGCACAAATATGTTCCTTACAGACAATTTTTAATTAAATTTTATTTTTTGATTTTTGAAACAGGGTTTTTCTGTGGCTTTGGAGGCTGTCCTGGAACTAGCTTTTGTAGACCAGTTTGGTCTCCAACTCATAGAGATCCGCCTGCCTCTGCCTCCCAAGTGCTTGGGACTAAAGGCATGCACTACCAAAGCCCGGTTTACATTTTTTTAAATGCCATTGTGCCTGTGGAAGTGAGGATAACTTATGAGTCAGTTCTTTCCACGTGGGGATCTTGAGGATCTAACTTGGGCCTTCAGGCTTGACAACAGGTGCAATTGTCTTCTGAGCCATCCCAATAGCCCAAGTCAAATGTATCTCGGTAGCAACAAGGGCAGGGGAGATAAAAATCTTTCGGGAATAATTGGAAGGTGTCCACTTCTGAAAATGAAGCTCTGTATCTGTATCTGTTAAGCACATAAAGTCACTCTATCCTCACCCTTTTTTTTTTTTTTTTTTTTTTTTTTTTTTTTTTTGGTCATTTATCTACTTTGGTCTGACATAATACACACCAGCACTTGGGAGGCTGAGGCAGGGGGATTACCCAGCCCCCCTATTTACTTATTAAAGTTATTTCCCCAGCTTTATAGATATTTTGACACTTGGGTAGATACTAAAAAAGTTATCTGACAAAGAGGAGAGAGTAGAATAAAATCCAAGCTTAGCAAACGATTCCAAAGCCAAGCTGTAACTCTGCTCATAAGGTTGAAGTAAGAAACACCCCAAAATAAGTAATAATTTATCCTGGAGCTAAGTGACTGTGGCCAGGGAACACAGATCTTGGTTACTCCACATCCCACATTCTAACCTGGCAGCAGCTCTGTTAAAGCTGTTGTAAAAATAGAACAAAAAAGTCATACATCAGGACGTTTTTTAAGTACATTGGTTTGGAGACCTCAGGTAAGCAGGTTACAGCCAAGCAGGGAAAACTCAGCTTCAGATTTCAGACACTATCTGAATACATTCTTAGCTTGGGGGTTGGTAGAAGCTAAGTTATAAATTGATTTACCTCAACTGGGAAGTGGTGGCATTTGCCTATAATCCTAGCAGTCCGGAGGCAGAGGTAGATGGAACTCTGTGGATCCAATGGAGTGGTTTCCAAAACAGCCAGGGCTGTTACACAGAAAAACCCTGTCTCAAAAAACAACAATAACAAAACAAAAGACAAACAAAGAATTAACAGCTTTCCACAAAGAGCTGGCTCAGTGATTAAGAGCACTTGCTGTTCTTACAAGGACAGGAATTCTGCCATTCTCAGAACCTGTGCTGTAACTCCAGCTCCAGAGGTTCCGACTTCTTTTGGACCTACAGGCACATGCACTCACACGTTCACCAACCGCCACCCACCCCAACAAATATGTGGATACTCAAAAAGTAGCCTTCCTAGTGATGCTCTTGACCTTGGTCAGCTGCTTTTGTTTGTTTTATTTTGTTTATTTTGCAGTGGGTAGCAATTATTGCAGAAGATTCATAACTAGTCAATTCGGAAAAATAAAGGACTGGTGAATATTCAATCCTAAATGGGGCAAGTGTATCATACCCCCTGACCCTAGCTTCTCAAGGCTCAGGGAACATCCAGGGAAGGGGGAAGGATGTTAAGAGCCAGTGGGTAGGGAGGAGGATGTAAATGCTGTGTTCTGAATGTGACATGATGTGACTTTTGCATAGCATCTATGCTACCTGTACAAGTTCAAGCCAGTTAGCAGTCCAGCATAGATAGAGGAGGAACCTCTGAAGCCTCGTTCCTAATTAGGAGCCAGAGACAGTTAATGGTTTCTAGGAGAGGAGTAATTTGTCTTCTGGGATGTGGCCATTGGTAAATTGCCCCTGTTCAACTTGGGTAGTAGACCCCACACCTATGCACATGGAGACATACTAATTGGAGTCAATGAATTATTGAAAAGAAGGAGGTGGAAGAGGTGGTATTAGCGAGGTTTCAGAGGAACAGAACTGATAGAATTAATCTATTTATATAGAGGATTTATTAGAGTGGCTCAGAGACTATGATCCAACTAGCCCAGTAATGGCTGTCTCCTGGTGGAGAGGCCAAGACTCTGGTAATTGTTCATTTCACAAGCCGGGATGTTGTTGGCATAAAAACCACAGCTCTCATTTTGAAGGAAGTAAGGGACAGTTTATTCTGGAGCCATTTTGAATGACCATGGCAAGGGAACATAGATTTAGGATGCTCCAAATTCTGTATTCCAACATGGGAGCAGTTCCACGGGGTTTTTATAAAAAGTCATAAACCAAGGCGTTGGTGGGTACATCAGAGAGGCAGATACAAGGAATGGGGTGGGGCATATGTGTGGCTATTCCCTAGGACTGAAACATCTGCCATACTTAGTTCTTAAACTGGTGGGATCTAGTATTCTTCTAAGTTAATATCTTCTAAGAGGCTTTTAATTTATTCTCAGGAGGTGTTAGTTCAGATACAGAGTAGGGCAAGGCAGGCTTTTGCAAAAGGCTAAAACTAGCCCAAGATAATTAGCTTCTGAACCTACAAAATTCCAGTCTCTGCAGACACAGAAACTCCTTTCAAGAGGCTTTTTTTTTTTTTTTTTTTTTTGTTCACAGCCAGAGAGCTTCTTTTCAGGAAGCTTCATTGTCAATGTTTCGGTCTACACTGGAACCCCAGAGAAGTAGGCTTGAACAAATAATACCTCTGCAGCACGACAGATGATCTTGTCATTGAGAGAGGGCAAGCAGGCAAAAGCAAAAGCTTCCCCTGTCCATGTTCTTTTATGTGAGCCACCACCAGACGGGCATGACCCAGATTTAGGATGGGTCTTCCCAACTCAAATAATCCAGCTAAGACCTAGCTGCCTGGGTCAAGATATGTTGTATAGATGTATGAAGTTGTTAAAGAATAATTAATACTCTTTTAAGAGAGAATTGGCAGTTTCCTTTATTGGGCTGCCACTTGGATAGGAAAAAGACAGATTTTATGTCTCAGGACTTGAGAAGGAGAAGAAGGAGGACCTCATGTGCTGAGGCTAGCTTGGGCTATATAGTGGAATCCTGTTTCAACAACAACACAGCTGGAAGTAGAACCTCATACCTGTAATCACAGCTCTTTGGAGACTGCTAAAGCTGGAGGATTGCTATAAGTTTGAGGCAAGCCTGGCTACATAGTGAGTTCCAGGCCAGCCAGGATACAGAGTGAGACCCTGCCTCAAAACAAAAACAAAAAACAAGTGTCAAGAAAGATGTCTGAGCTCATAAAGGTGCTTGCCTCCAACCCTGATGACCTCAGTTCAGTCATGTATGACCTCTACATGTATGCTGTGGCCTGTGCTCTTCACACTTAAAATAATAAATGTAATCAAAGCAAAAGCAAATAAGGACTCTCAAAGGTAAGTGTCAGTGGCGAGAGGGCTGTGACACTCAATACTATTGCTCCCTGCAGCCCAAGGAGTTCCTCAAAACTTCTAGGGACTGCAACACAGGTCAAACCAGGGTTCCTAGCCTCAATGCAGAAAAGGATTTGGGGCTTAGCTGGTTTGAATCAAAATTGGTGATTTTTGTAACGATGTTTGGATGAAAGTTTGAGCATGAGGGTTAAAAAAGAGAGGGGAGCTAAGAAGGAAAAGATTTGTCCATGGGCTGTGTGTGCTTCCCTAAGAGTGTATGTCATAGTCAAGTTTGGGTGCATGCTTCTCAGGGAGAGTCACAGGCAATTGAACCAACACTGTCGATATAAACCATTTTCCAGTTATAGTTCAAAAGGTGGCAAAGAAATATTTTAATTTCTTAAAATTTATTTTCATTTGATGTAGATGAGTGTTTATTTGCTTGCTTGTATGTGTTCTGTGTGTATAGTGCCTGAGGAGGCCAGAAGAGGGTATTGGATCCCCTGGAGTAACTAGAGTTACAGATGGTTGTAAGCTGCCATGTGGGTGCTGGAACTGAACCAAGGTCCTCTGCAAGAAGAGCAAGTACTCTTAAGCATCTTAAGAGATGGCTCTCAAAAAAGAGAGAGAGAGAGAGAGACAGAGATCAGAGGTGAGGTGGAGAGAGACAGAGAGAGAGGACTCTCACTGAGCCATCTCTCCAGTCATTTATTTATTTTTTTATTTATTTATTGTTTTTTTTTTTTTTTTTTTTTTTTTTTTTTTTTGAGGCAGGGTTTCTCTGTGGCTTTGGAGGCTGTCCTGGAACTAGCTCTAAAGGCCAGTCTGGTCTTCAACTCACAGAGATCCTCCCTACCTCTGCCTCCAGAGTGCTGGGACTAAAGGCATGCACCACCAATGCCTGGCTCCTGTCTTTAATTTACGAATGAGTTTATAGGGTGGCTGCAGAGGTGTCTTGGATGGCATTATATATACTGATAAAGTAAAAGCAGAAGCTAACATGGTTGCTAGAAGGTTTTAGTACATGTCCTGTTCCTACAACTTGTTTTGCCTGGTAAGATTCTTAGAAAGTCATAGGTTTATGGTTGAGGAAGGGAGAAAGGCCCTGAGCAGTTCATTTTTCTGGAATTCTCGCTTTTCTGTTGATTGGCGGCTTCAACTGGAATCTTAGGTAAAGGTTCCTTTCTCCTGATCATGTTCCCATAATTTTCCCTGTGTTCCTGTCCTACCTCTGAAGAATGTTTCAGAGAATTCTACATTTACAAAATGTGTAGCAAGTCAAGTACAGTGGCTCTCAACTGTAATCTTGGCACTGGAGAGACTAAGGAAGGGGAGGGAGTCTCTCTGAATTGGAGGTCAGCCTAAGCTACACAGTGAGGCCCTGTCTCCACACAAGCAAAAATCATGTGGGGGAATAGTCATGGGCGCTCAGAGAAAGGACAATCAGCTGTGCACGTGGCCTTCACCCTGGACTTCAGAGAGATTGACCCTGTGGGTCATTATGAACGACCAAGAACCTCTGTAAACCAGTGGTCCTCAGCCTTCCTAATGCTGTGACCCTTAATTCAGTTCCTCATGTTGTGGTGACTCTCAGCCATAAAATTATTTCCTTGCTACTTCAGAACTGTAATTTTGCTACTGTGATGAATCATTAATGTCAATATCTGAAGTGCAAACTCTGTGGGGGTCTTAATCCACAGGTTGAGACTTATTGCTGCCTTAAGAGCCTCTTTTAATGAAAATATAGAATAGGGACAAAGGAAAAGTACCTGCAGGATAGAAAGACCAAACAAGCCAGATGGTGGTGGCACATGCTTTTAATCCCAGCACTTAGTAGGCAGAGGCAGGCGGATCTCTGTGAGTTCAAGACCAGCCTGGTCTACAGAGTGAGCTCCAGGACAAGCTCCAAAGCTACACAGAGAAACCCTATCTAGAAAGATAAATAAATAAATAAATAAATAAACAAAAGAACGAAAGTTTGGAAATATGAGGAGAAAGACACAAAGGCCAGTGGTGGTGGTGGTGGCCCAGGCCTTTGATCCCCAGCACTCAGGGGACAGAGGCAGGCAGATCTCTGTGAATTTGAGGCCAGCTTGGTCTACAGAGTGAGTTCCAGGACAACCAAGGATACCCAGAAGAATGGAAACACTGTCTCAGAAAGGAAGGAAGGAAGGAAGGAAGGAAGGAAGGAAGGAAGAAAGGAAAGAAGAAAGAAAGAAAAGAAAGAAAGGAAGAAAGAAAAGAAAGGTGAGCCTGTGCCTTCTGCTTGAAGTCTCTCACTATTAGGCAAGCAGAAATTCCAGCACAAGTCACACCACCTCCGCTATGGCCCAGGGAACAGTTCAGAGGAAGGGGGAGGGGCAGCTTGAACTCTTTCAAAAATGAAAGAATGAAGAACTGTGGAATGCCATTCTCTGTATTCATACAACCCTTGTAATCCGTGAACTGCATTTGCCTTCCCTGTGCCTACACAAGACTGGTCCTGTTAATAGTCAGTCAGAAGAGGGGTTGATAGGGCCCCAACCTTGCTGCTGAATTTTTGGCTATTGATAGAGTCTAGGAAAAGGGGAATCACTCACTGTCTTCTGTTGTGCACTCATGACTGAGTCCACCAGGCTCCAAGCCCATGGTCACATAGCCCTGGTTAAACTCAGCGGATCACAAAACAGGAGGAATAGATGTGAACAAGAGAAAGAGATTCGGGAAGCGGGGGTGGATAATGGGCAGATGAGAGGGTAGGAGGTGAGAGTGGCTAGTATGCATGATGTACATGTGTGAAACTGTCAGAGAACAAACGTAATTGGGAGAAAAAATAATTCTAATGTATTTAACAATTGCTATGGCCTTTCTCTTTTCCCATCTACAAGTCTGCAGCTTTCAGGGATTCTCACCAGAAACCTCATTTATGGGAAAGGGACTAAACCCTCATCCAATTTATTCTTTATGTTTTGGTTGTTTTCAAACAGGGTCTCTCTAGTATGTAATCCTGGCTGTCCTGGAACTTGCTCTGTACACCAGGCTGGCCTGGAATTCACATAGATTCTCCTGCCTCTGCTCCTGAGTGCTGGGATTAAAGACATGTGCTGCCATGCCTGCTGAGCTGGCACCCTCTGATATTTTAACTACATTGCTTGGTATTGTTCATGAAACCCCACAAATGAACCACTCCATGGGTAAGAAGGTTTATTAGAAATGTGAAACTACCACATGGCCATCCCTACAGGAGGTAGAGAGTAGCCAGGGGCATTTGAGGGAATCTAAATTGCTATGGCTTCCTATTAGAGCTGGGGCGAGGCTTGCAGGTTTTAAAGAGAAAGGTGTAGTTAGTTATGCAAGGCAGGGAGTGGAATCTGGAACAACCTGGAAATTTAGGATAGAGGGGAGATGGAAGTATTCAGGCCAGAAGAGCCCGGTGGCTTTGATATGCATTACAGGTACATGTCAATAGTGTTAATAGGGACCTAAGAAGCCAGAAGGTTAGCTTGGGGCTTTGATATGTATTACAAGCATAGAGAACCACGTGTACCATTTATAGTAGCTGGCTGTAGGGAGCAATGATAAGTGAAGGCTCTTCTGGACAGACAGAAACCGGTTTCACAGGTTCCTGAGGAATGCTGAGTGTCAGCAGTCTTGTTTATCCTGTCAGAAGTCAGCCTGAGCCGAACCCAGACTGTCATTTTGGGACATAGTCGGCATTTTGTATATTTTGGGGGTTCCCTTTGGACCGAACAGTTATATTGTTGGTAGACACGTCACAGACCTGTTGATAGTTTTTCTCACATAGATTTCCTGTATGTAATATAAAAAGGCTCGTTCAGAGAACCACTTCTACTTCTGGTTAGATGTGAGACGTTGGGGCATTTACACTGGCAAGGTTTCTGCAGGCATGCTGCAATAATAGTGCCCCACCTACAAAAACAAGACAAGCATCATCTTGAAGGCTTCCATTAACCTTCCAAAAAGGAGAAGCAAATATTTTGATACCTGACTTCAAAGGATTCTGGCAACCAAGGAAAGGCATCCAAATTGTTGAATTATAGCATGGACCTTAAAGACAGAGACCCAATGTTTATTATTTTGATCCTTTCTGATTCAGACCCAAAACGAGTCCCAATTCATAGGAGAGAGGAGGCATTTCACAGGAAACTGCCGAGGTCAAACTAGTCTGTTACTGTGAAAACAAAAAGACTACACAGCAACCGACTGGGCAAAGGCATCTCCTGTGATTTCACCAGATCCCATTCTTAATCTCCCTGCTCTGTCCAATCTCTCTCTCTTCCAGTGTCTTCCTTCTGTCTTTGTTTTTACAGAGAGTCTGCTTTGGAATTGTTTAATTTAATGAGAAGCGTGCTTGGTGACATGCTGTTCTAGGGTGTGACTTACAATCTACATCCCAGATCTACAGAGGGCTCCCTTCCTCCCTAGCCCTAGCCCTCCTCCTCTTCTTTCTCTTCCCACCTCCTCCTCATCCTTCCCTTCCTCCCTGCTCCTTTTGCTCCCCCTTCTCCCCTTCTCATTTGTTTCTGTCATTTGAGACAGGGTGGCCTGGACTTCACTTTGTAGCAGAGGTTGACTGACCTTAACCTGGATCCTCTCCTACTTTTCCCCACGTGATAGGATTGCAGGCCGTTCCATTCCCCTCTGCCCAGTTCATTTTGAGCAGTGCTGGGAATTGTACCCAGGGCTTCCTGCATACTAACAAAGCACTCTACTAATTGAGCTACACCCCCACCACCCTGCATTTATTCCTTTTTTTCCATTTAGGATATTTTATAGCTATTTTGTTCTTTTGACAGTATTGAAAGATTTTAGTTTGCAGAGCAAGGCTGTAGGAAAAGGGCAGGAGAATAATTCTTGCAAGCAGAATATAGAAAATCATAAGGCATGAACATTGACATGGGAGGAGAGAACAGAAATTATGAAAACAAGAAAGTTATTATGGTGAGGGGGGCTAATGGTCATGCTAGACTGATCTTGTTAAATAGGGCTAGTTACAGCCAAGAGGAAGCCAGAGTACGAAAAAAGTTTCTCACAGGTCTTGGCCCACAACAAGGAAATAAGCCCCCAACCCTGGAACAAATGATTCTAGATGAACAGCCCTGTTTGGGTCACTCCTGGCCAACGGACAGTCTGGGGACTTTCCAAGTCATTCTATGGTTTATCCTTTGAATAAGAACAGGTCATACCTGGGTAATCTCTCAAACATAAGATCATACTTTGTAATCAATTACCTTGTGCCCCATACATGTATGCTGATTGTGGTCTTCTCTAAAAAAAACAAAAACAAAAACAAAAAAAAACAAACAACAACAACAACAAAAAAACTCCTGGACCCTTTGAGGGGTATGCAGTTTTCCCCGAGATTGCTGACACCCATGTGCACTTGTTCAATAAACACCTCTTGCTTGTTGCATTTCCTGGTTTTGGTGTTTGCGTTGCGGGTTTCTCCCATCGGCCCATCAGGACCCCAGAATTAGGGTCCAACAGTATTGAGGTAGAAACCAGGCTTTGCAAATACTAAGCAAGTTCTCTACCCCAGAACACACCCTGTACTATTTACTACTACTACTACTATTTTATTATTATTATTATTATTATTATTATTATTATTGTGGTTCTTTTTGAGTCAGTCCTGACTATTCTGGAACTAGCTCTGTAGACCAAGCTGGCCTCAAATTTATAGCGACCAGCTTGCCCCTGCCTTCCAAGTGCTCGGACTAAAGGTTTGAGCCACCACCCAGCTTATATTTTTATTTTTGAACACTGACAATGTAGATAAATAGAATGAGGCCAAATAACAATTTGAGGATTCGAGGATGTATATGACTGACAGACAACAGAAAGATAGCAAAATGTCTGCCTAATTGTGCCAGCAAAGCTTTGCTGCGTTGTACTTAGCCAGGCAAGATCTCCCAGTCCAGGAATTTTCCTGTCTCATCCCAAAGAGTGCAAACTAGACAGAATCGAGGATTTGCTGTGAATGTGAGTGATAGCATGCTCCTTCAGAAATGGGGATGCAGGGAGGGCCATGGTGATGGATGAACAAGCCTGGGTCTTTGCAGCCAGGCTTGACCATCTGAGTTCTATTTCTGGAACTCACAAGGTGGACAGAGAAACTGACTCCTACAAGTTGTCATCTGATCTCTACAAGGACACCATGGGACACAAGCATGCACACTTACACGAAAGACATAGAGATGTGGAAAATTTGTATTTGATGCAGAGCTTATATTTAAACATAGCTAATTTATCCGCCAACATATTTGTTTGCATAAATAGCTAGTTTATCGGCCAACATATTTGTCTGCATAACTTGTAGGTAATGTCACTAAAATCCAATATGTTTCCATCTTTTTCTAGAGCCAAGTCACAGCCATCAAGTAAGGGAACCCTGGCTTCTGGCCTCTTTCTGTTTGTAGACAGTAAATTTAAACCTTTGTCCCCCGCAGGACAACTCAAAGGCAGCAAGTAACCTTGGCTACGTCTGCCACAGAAAAAAAAGCACCCTGGTCTCCGCTTCTATATTCAGCTTTAGAATACTGGTTACGTTGAAAGGGGGATGGGGGGAACCAATTTTCCTTTGCCTGGGTTACTGACACCACCAGGCAGAGCTTGGCTTGCTCAGGGCGGAAACAATGAGTCACCGATGCGGAGGCCCAGGTGGTGTGTGAATGAACTGCAGCCAGGTTAACCCCTGCAGTCCCCGGCGCCGCAATGCGCAGCCTGAGTTTCCAGCCTGCAGGAGTCCTGACCAGAGCAGGAGGAGCTTGGAAGCTGCGCGAAGCCCTGTAACCAGGCAGTACCTCTGCAGTGCCTTCCCAGGGGGCTCGGGGCTATTTGCGTCCTTCGGATTGGCTCAGGAGAGGGGTGGAGAAATGAAAATACTGTCCAAGATAGATTTAGTTGAAGCGCAGCTGGGGAAACGCTTACATCCGGGAGGGTTTTTGTCTCTATAGTAGGGAAATAAGGGAGAAAAACTTAGGCCATCTCCAGCTCCCCTCACCTCCCAGGAGATTTTCTTCCTCTTATTCTGGACATGTCTGAATTGTTAACCGAGGAAACAGCCATTTTCCTGTAGAACTGGCAAATAAAATAACCGCTCAGAGTGCTAATCTTTGCGGGAGACGCAGTGAAGAAATTATTTTTTTCTCAAATCATTCGTAATTTGCTTTTCTGCAATTAATCCTCTATAGGTTCTAGATAGAAATCGGGTGTTTCCAAACGTATTTACTTGAACCAATTTATGTAGTTAGAAGCATAATTAAGTTATATCAGCTGACAGAGAAAGCCCCATGTCACTTGAGCCAGCTGGCATTTTTCTGCTAATGACAGGCTTGCTTCTACACTGTTGAAGACAGTTTTGACAGCTGACTCCCAGGCAGGTAATGGCTTCAGCTGATGTCCACCACCTTGCTGAAGGCTTTTTCAGGCAACGAGCAAAGACTGGTTCTGGAGAAAACATTTTGACTAACAATTCTGTGGTATGGGTAGTACTAGTAAACTAAGTTAGACCAATAATGGATCCCCAGAAAAAAAGAAAGTCAACAGGATGCATAAATTTTTACAGAGGGATTGATTTTCAGTAATTGTCCAAGAAGTCCAAAACTCCTGGAGACCCAGGCAGGAACCAAGTTCAAATCTGAAGATCACAGCCAAATTTCAGGTGTTCCCTCTTCCCTAAGGTGAGGGTGTAGGGAATGAGGAAGAATCCTTTGACTATTTGGATGAGGCCCACCCATATTATACAGAGCAATCTGCTGTATTCAAAGTCACCCCCCCCCCTTTTTTCAGGTGCAGAGAAACTTTATTGTTGGTAGTCAAGACAGGCTTCCTAAACCAGTCCTGTACCCCTGGGGGCAGGGTCTGAGCTAGACAGTGTGGGTGGAGATGCTGAGTTGGGACAGAAACTACAGTAGCTGAGAGCCCCCCCTCTTTCTCTCTGCGGTTGCTAGGGTGGGGTGGTCCAGAGTGTCTTACTCTTGGAGACCATGTATGCCATAAAGGTCCATCACCCTATTTTGTATGTTTATATTTTACATTTAAGTGTGTGTGTTGTGTGTTGTGTGTGTGTGGGGGGGGGGGGTTTGTGGTTATAGGTAGTTGTCAGCCTCCAGACTTGGATGTTGAGAACAAATTTGGTTTCTTTGCAAGAGCAACCTAAGAGCTTAATTGTTGAGCCATCCCTAGAGTCCTCAAAATCATCACTTTTTCAGTTTATGTTTTTTTTTTTTAATTTTGTTGTTTGTCTTTTGTTGTTGTTTTTTGAGACAGGGTTTATTTGTGTAACAGCTAGGGTGGTCTCAAACTCACAAAGATCCATCTCCCTATTGCTGGGATTAAAGGCACAGGCCACCATTGCCTGGTATTGTCTGTCTTTTGAGATAGTCTCATACTGTAATCCAGTAGTTCTCAACCTATGGGTCAAGACCCCTTTGGCAAACCTCTGTCTCCAAAAATATTTACATTATAATTCATAACAGTAGCAAAAGTATGCTTGTGAGGTAGCAATGAAATAATATTATGGTGGGGGGTCACCACAACATGAAGAATTGTATTAAAGTGTTCTAGCATTAGAAGGTTGAGAACCACTGCTTAATCCATACTGGCCTAAAACTCAGCAATCCTCCTGCCTCAGTCTCCTGAGTGCTGAGATTAGGGGTGAATCTAGATGAACTTTTCCCTGTGTTAATTTACTCATCATGGACTCTTCAATAAAAGAGAATAAATAAAATGCATATGTGTGTGTGTGTGTGTGTGTGTGTGTGTGTGTATGTATGTATGTATGTGTGTGTGTATGAAGGTCACAGGCTCTGTCCTTTCACTTAGTTTCGTTTTTCTGAGACAGGGTCTCTCTATGTAGCCCTGACTGGCCTGGAACTCACAGAGATACATCTGCTTCTGCTTCAGAATGTTTGGATTAAGGTAATGTCCCACCACAACCAGCCAAAAGAAGTTTGTTTTGTTTTAGAAGTTTGTATGGTTTATTGATATTTTTATGTGCACTGGTGTTTTGCCTTGGGTGTCAGGTCCCTGTAACTGGAATTACAGACAGTTATGAGCCACCATGTGGAGGCTGGGAATTGAGCCAGGGCCTCTGGAAGAGCAGTCAGTGCTCTTAAGCTCTGAGCCATTTCTCCAGCCCCAGTTTTATTGATTTTTAAGAAAGAATCTGTTCCAGGGTTTTGCTTTTTCTATTAGTTTGCTATTTTTTATTTCCCTAATTTCTTCATAATCTTATCATCTCCATTGCTGTGCTGTTTTCCGTCCTTCCTTATTTCCTTTAGTTGCATTTAGGAAGACCTTTTCTTTTTTTTCCCCCAGGACTGGAGAGGTGGCTCTGCAGTCTGCAATTAAGAGCGCTGGCAGCTCTTCCAAAAGACTGGATCAATGCTCAATACAGGTATAGCAGCTTACAACCCTCTGCTACCCCAGTCCCAGTGGATCCAGCATCTGGCTTCTGTGGGCACTGTGCACACATGGTACACAGATGACATACATGCAGGCAAAATCACACACACACACACACACACACACAAACACGGTTAGAGTCCATGACCATAATGGCAGGGGACACTGCAGGAGACAGGCAGGCATGGTACTGGGCAGCAGTCGGTGAGTGCTTACATTTGATCCACAAGTAGAAGGCAGAAGGAGCTTAATGGGAAGGCGTGGGCTTTTGGAACCTTAAAGCCTATCTGAAGTGACACACCTCCTCTAACAAGGCCACACCACCTAATCCTTCCTAAATACTTCTACCAACTAGGAGCCAAGTTGTTATAAGCACTTTCCTGCCAGCCTAGTCCCAGAGTCTCATTAGCCCCAAATAACATACAGAGATGCTGTATTAATAATGAAACTGTTGGCCGGTTACTAGCATAGTTTATTGTCTAGCTCTGTCTTAAGTATTAACTCATTTCTATTAATCTAAGTGTTTCCACAGGGTCCGGACCTATTCTCTCAAGTACCTACATCTTGACTCCATTCTACTACATCTCCCAGAATCCTCCTTTGCTCCTAATCCCACCTATCTTGCTTTTCTATTGGCCAACAGGGCTTTATTTATTAACCAATAAGAGAAACATATGTACAGAATGACATTTCCAATCACCATGTGTTCAAATATATGGACCTATGGGGAGAGGGGAGTCATCATTCTTATTCAAACCACAAGAGTCTAAGAAACAATCACTGGGGGTATGGTGGCACACACCTTTAGTCCCAGCACTCTGGAGACAGAAGCAGGTAGATCTCTAAGTTTGAGGCCAGCCTGGTCTATAGAACAAGTTCCAGGAGATCCAGGGCACACAGAGAAACCTTGTCTCAAAAAATTAAATCCAAAAACAAAAACAAAACAACCACAATGCAAAATAAAATATCAACAGCTGAGCCGTGCTGGTGCACACCTTTGATCCCAGCTTGGGAGGCATAGGCAGGTGGATCTCTGTGAGTTCAAGGCCAGCATGGTCTACAGAGAGAGTTCTGGGACAGCCAGTGAAACACAGAGAAGTTCTGTCTCAAAACCCCCATCCCCTGAAATAATTTATTTATGCATATGAGTACTTTATTTGCATGTATGCCTACATGACATTATAGATGGTTGTGGACCACTAAGGTTTGAATTCAGGACTTCTGGAAGAGCAGCCAGTGCTCTTAATCCCTAAGCCATCTTCCGTCCTGAAAGCTTAATCTTTTGTTTTTCTTCCCAAGGCAGGGTTTCTCTGTGTGGTCCTGCCTGTCCTGGAACTCTGTAGACCAGGCTGGCCTTTAACTCACAGAGATCTGCCTGCCTCTGCTGCCTGAGTGCTGGGATTAAGGATGTTCTACCCTGCCTCCTGCATGAAAGTTTAATCTTAACCACAATTTTACCATGCCCATAGTAACAGTGTTTTCTTCTTCCCACTTTTCTCCATCCCCCACCCCTGCTACTCCTATTTTTTAGGTTATTGGGAATCAGGCCAAGAAGTGCAGTTCCTTGTCTAAAACCAGAAACATGCTTGACAAAGCCAGTAATGGCATGGAACCAGGGCCTTGGGAGAACTGCCATTTTGGATCCTGGGGACCCAACTGTACCCTTCTTAAGGGGCTATGGTTATCAATCCCAATACTGCTCCGTGCTTTATCTGTGACACACTTGAGATAGCCTGTGTTCCCTTTGTGCAACATTGTTGATTACCGCCCTGCTCACTTCATCCCATTGTGTGTTAGCTCCCTGCTGACTCTGTCCCATTTCCCATGAAAACTCTAAGATGCTGCACTTCTTACTAAACTGACTTGCAATAATCATCTTGTACACCTCTTTCTGGTCCCAAACTTTCCTGACTTCTTTATTTCTCATCTCTTGGTTGGTCCTCCCTTTAAGGAACCTGTCGTTGAAGAACAACCTGTTGATCCAGGTCAGTGGATGAGCTAACTGAGGCTTCAAAACTGAACCTATCCTGTTTCATAAAAATTATTGACTCTTGTTCTAGTTTCCATATGTAGCATGGTGGTGCCAGAATAGACAACCCAGGCTGGTTTCTAACAAAGTTAGGAGTCAGGAGATCCCCATAGCCTCAACCCCAACAGGAGTGGAAATCACAGCTCAGAAAGCCCCAGGGGACATCTGGAAACATGCTGCAGGGGGTGGGGGGTGGTCCTGGTGATCATGCTCATGGTGGGGGTTGTGGTAGGGGTCATGGTCGTGATAGTGATAATGGTGATAGTAATGGTGGTAGTTGTGATCATGGTGGTGCTGATGGTTGTTGTGGTCATAGTGGTGGTGGTGGTGGTGGTGGTGGTGGTGTGGTAGTCATGGTCATGGTGGTGGGTTGAGGGCAGGAAGGATTTGCCTGCAGAGCAGACACTACAGGCTGGTAGCCATCTCCATGCTATCCTTACTACCTGTTATAAGTTACTCCACACCCTACAGACTCATTACTTGGTACTCAGATGCTATCCAGAAAAGGGGTTTTGGGAGGCTGAACACTGCAGTTGTGATACAGTTGCATCAAGAATCCCATTTGATTTCTCTTTGAGTTTTTGGTGCTACTACTATAGGTCATATTTGTTCGGTTGCTTGTTTTTATTAATTTATTTATGGGAGTGGGGGAACATCCATGCCTTGGTCAAGTGTTGAGGTCAGATGACAGCTTATAGAAGTGAATTCTCTCCTTCTACCATGTGATTCTTGAAGTTAAACTCAGGTTTTCAGGCTTTGCAGTGAGTTCTTTTATCTATTGAGCCAACTCATCAGCTCTGTTATTGTTTACGTGTTGGGATGTGGTTTTGTAGACCAGGCTAGCCTCAAACTCACTATGACATTGAACTCCTAATTACCATGCCTCCGCCTCTCAAATGTTGGTATTGCAATGTGTATATGATTCTTGTGTGGTGGGTGTGTGCATTCATGTTGGGGTGTATGTACATGTTCATGTAAGTACAGACACATGTGTGTGGATGTGAAGCCATGTATGTGTGCACATGTACATGTGTACATACATGTGGAGGTGGGAGGCTGTCCTTGGCTGTTATTCCTCAGAAGTCACACACATGATAGAAAACTTCCCAATTTTTTTCTTAGTCATCATCATTACTATCGTGTGTTCAGGCACAAGAGTGCAATGGACCACGTAGAGATCGGTGTATAACTGGGGAGTTGGTTCTCTCCATTTTTGAGTCAGTATTATAGTGAGATATTCACTCTGTCTGCATCTGTGGTACTGACCACGCCCATTGGGGTGGAGACAGGGGAGGAGGTGACCTGGGGGAACTAGGTGCTCTCTTGCTTGCTGGATGGTGATAGAGAACATCCTGAGGCATCCTTGGGACCAGGAACCTGCTGGAGTTAATTTGTCTTTCTTATTTCTGCCTCATGTGTACTGTAGGCTAGCCCACACATCTCCTGGTGCTTCTTCTGCTGGTCCACACATTTCTGGGTGGTTTTGCCTCACTGTAGGCTAGCCCACACATTTCCTGGTAGTTTTTCTGCCTCATGTGTACGGTAGGCTAGCTTGAACGTTTCCAGGTGATTCTTCTGTCTCTGTCTCCTTTCTTGAGTGCTGAAATTACAGAAGTACAACTCACTAACTTTTTTGGTAGAGTCTTGCTTACTATATAGCCCTAGATGGTTTAGAACCTACTGTGCAGATCTGGCTGGCCTTGGAGACATAGAGATCTGTCTGCCTCTGCCTCTGCCTCTTAATTGTTGGCACAAAAGATGCATGGCACACCACATGATGTTTTGGATTTTTATGTGGGTTCTGTAACTTTTTATTTTATTTGAGACAGGGTTTCTCTGTGTAATCCTGGGTGTACTATTGTCCTGGAAGTCAATCTATAGACTAGGCTATTCTTGAACTCAGAGAAACACTTGCCTCTGCTACCTGAATGCTGGGGCTAAAGGCACAACCATGCCATTGGTTCTGGAAGTTGAACTCAGGCCGCTGAACTGGCCCAGCAATGGCTTTTACTTACTGAGCCATCTCAAGGGAACCACTTTGTGGGTTGTTTGTTCTTGGTTTTTAGTAGAATAAATTTACATTATTTATTTATTTATTTAGTGTGTGTGTGTGTGTGTGAATGTATGTACATATATACGTGTGGGTGTGTATATGTGTTTGTGAATGTGTATGTTTGTGTACTTGAATGTATATGTATGAGTACAAATGTGTGTGTGTGTGTGTGTGTGAAGGTCAGAAGGTCAGAGGGCAAAATATGGGAATTGGTTCTCTCTCTCCTTCTACCATGTGGGTTCCAGGGATTCACTTCAGGTTGTCAGGCTCGGCAGTGGGCACCTTTGCTTACTGAGACATGCTATCTGCCCCGCCCCAAACTTTGTTTTTTGAGACACAGTTTCTCACTGGGACCTGGGTCTTATCAATTAGGCCAGGATGTTGGGCCACTGAGCCCCAGAGCTCTGTCTTTTCTCTCTTATCCAAGGCTGGGTGAGTGAGTGGCTTACAGCACACTCAGCTTTTCATGTGGGTTCTGGGAATCTAACTCAGGTCCCCACGCTTTTGTGGCAGACACTTTAGCAACTAAAGCATCTCCCCTGCGCATGCATACATTTCTTTATCTCACTTGGCCCTAATCCTTATGCTCTGAACCACCCTCTTTCTTATATATCCAAACAAAAATATTCTTGCATACATATATAACCATAAATACATATTTTTAAACACACAAATGGGCAGCTACTAAACACATTGCTTTGATCTTCATTTTTATTCCTAATGAACAGCACATCTTGTAGATTACTCTTCATCAATACCTATGCATGCTTTTCTTAAGGGACTGTACATGTTTTTGTTACAGTGATGTGTACAGTTGATGGAATCGCTTTGTCCTGTCATCGTGCCCCTGGTCCCCATCCCTGTTGGCTGTTCAGGTTGTTTCAGATCTGTAGCCAAGCAAAATCCATCAACTGTCATCTGTGCAGCAGCCTCCATGTCCCTCTAAAATCTCTTATGTCATGCAGGGTGGGGGAGGTGAGTTTAGGCATACATAGCCTCTTCAGGCCAGCAAAGCATCTATTAATGCTGGCCTTTCCTCTTAGGGACTGCAATCTAAAGAGCATTCATAGGCTAAGTAGTGAGGCAGCTCAGAAAAACAGCCTCCAGAAGGCTGCTCAACTGATTGACGGTGACAACCCGGTGAGCTTTTTCCATCATCCTTAGCCAAAGATGCCACTGTCATTTTTTCCAAGAAGACCTTTAGTTCCAGGGACCAGCCAGCCATGTGACTCTTGCAGCTGGAGGCCTGGTTTTATAATTCAGAGCAAAATGGAAAGCGAGTGGAAGGAGGCTCTTCTGAATTTTACCTGCCTGGCTGTTTGTGGAGTAAAACAGTGTAGGCGGCTTAACTTGGCTCTGCTTGAGTCCCTGACATCAAAGTCAGTGCTGAAAGCGCCATTCTTCTCTGAAAAGCCACAGTGAAGAGCAGGTATCTGCCTAGCTTTGTGTGAGATGCCTCTCTTGACTGCCAGCCTTGGAGCTGGCAGCCGGGGAAAGGGGACATGACAACGATGACACACCCATACAACAATGGGGAGGGCACACAGACACACAGGATTCTTCCTTCTGCTATTCCTTCCTGCTAGTCTTCCTTCCAGAGACAGCAGAGTGCCCACCCTTGAATGCTGTCTGCCATTATAGGGCAGACGTCTATTCAGCAGTGAGACCTCTGTGCCTGCCCTCCCTACAAGAAAAGTAAGCTGAGAAAAAAAGAAAAGTCAGTTGAAAGTTACAGATCCAAAGCCGTTAGTTCTCTATACCTCAACACTTAGCTGTGAGAAATAGAGACGTTAATAATTGTGCATCAAACACCCATTGGTCCACAGCTTAGATTCTACAATTAAAATGTTGCTAGATGTGCTTCCTAACACCTTCCATCTATCCAAGCCACTGGAGGCTGTGGTTTTTTTTTTTTTTTTTTTTTTTTTAAAGGTTGGCTTGTTAGCTGGAATGGCAGTTCAGTTAGAAGAATGCTTTTCTAGCATGTACAAAGTCCTAGGTTTGGTCCCCTGCACTGCATCAAACCAGGTGTGGGATTATTGTGTCAATCTGGAGGTGGGTGAAAGAGCTCAGGGCTGGGGATGGCTCAGTGGTTAAGAGTACATACTGTGTACTATTCTTCCAGAGGACTCAAGTCTTGTTCCCAGTACCCAGGTCATATGGTCAGATGGCTCATAACCTCCTGTAACTACAGCTCCATAGGATCTGATGTCTCAGGCCTCTGTGGGTACCTGCACTCATGTACACATAACCCTTACATATATTAATTTTTAAGATTAAATAAATCAAAAAGTCAAGGTCATTCTTGACTGTGAAATGAGTTGGAGGCAAGCCCCTGGCTAATTAAAGCATGTCCCAAGCAAAAGAAGGAAGGGGGCTGGAGAAATGCCTCAGGAGTGAAGAACACTTGCTATCATGCAGAGGACCCGGGTTTGATTCCTAGCACCCATAGAGCTGTCACAACTATCTATAACACCAGTTCCAGAGAAGCCAAGGCTCTCTTTTGGCTCCAGGAACAGGCAACAGGCATGAATGTGGTAATACACATATACATAGGCAAAATGTGCATACACATAAAAATAAATACATTTTAATAAATAAATACATGCTTGGCTTAAATACCTAATGCATTTACGTTTGTTTTGGTTCTACTTTGAATTTTTTGAAGGTCTTTACATTTTTTTTTCAATTGAATGTATTATTATTGTGTGCATGGTGTGTGTGTGTGTGTGTGTGTGTGTGTGTGTGTGTGTGTGTGTGTGATGGAGGTCAGAGACAACTTCCCGGAGTTGGTTTTTCTTCTTCTACCATGGGTTATGGGCCATTGCACCAGCTCCAGATAGGTTCTTGAGGCAGGGTAGAATTACAGGGAACTATGGTGACACTGGAAGTGAACTTGGGAGACAGAGGATGCTTTGAATCCTGGGAGTGGATCTGACTTCTGCTCAGAGAGACAGGAAACTCCTTTGCTCACTTTGCAGCAGAGGATACACCCCCCAAACACCTCAATCAAGGATATAAAGGGCTAAACATAAACCAGGCTTACTTAGGATCAAATGACAGATGCCCTTGGGCACTTCCCTTTCTCCAGGACCTAGACAAGCTGCCCCATAAATCCACCTTGCAACTTTGTTTACTAAGGAAATTCTTTAACTTTGGTACAAACTACACTCTTTGGGTAATATTAAAAAGAAGGTGGTGGGGAGTATTTTTTTTTAGCAACTGTTAGAGTTGTGAGTTTCAAGCTACCAAAGTCCTAGGTAGTCCACTATAAAGATGCTTAGTTGCAACTCTTCCCTGAAATACCCACATTCATGTTGCCGCATCCTTTTATGCTTTCTGCATCACCTTTCTTCCCGTTTCTTATAAAATCCAACTCTACTTCTCATTAGCTTGTCATGAAACTCCTTTCTTCATCAAAACCCACAAATCCAAGTTTCGTCTTGGTGGAGGTCTCTGACTACAACTCCTCAGGCACATGGTGGTGGTGTGAGTTAGGAAGCTGGATTTCCCCACCGTGCCTACTGCTGACAGTCCCACTCTGTATCCAGCCTGACCTTGAACCTACAGTGGTCTGAGTTCCTGGGATTACCAATCTGGGCTACCATGCCTGGTTTATATAATGCTGGAGACTAAGCCCAGGGCTCATGCATACTGGGTAATCATTCTACCCACTGAGCAACACCCCCCAATCCACATGACTCTGGAGTAAAGCAACACTGAACCTATTACTGTTTTGGCCTGCAAACAAAGAAGGAGTTTAGGGTTATAAACGCCGGGTTTAGGGTAAGCCTGGCCCTCTGCCTGCTGTGTCCTTTCTGATGCTGGACTTGTTCAGCCTGAAACAGGCAGCACAATACTAGAGCTGTCCCTGGAAGCAGAGCTGTAGCCTCCCCCTCCCCCTAGCCTTTGGCGCAGCTTCCCTGTGGATCAGACACATGGCTCAGTTTGGTGGATTCTTTTCTACCTTGTATAATGGGATTCCCTTTCCAGACTTGAAAAGAGCAGCCCTCCCTCTGGCTTCATCCTTAACTGCAGTGAAGAATTGTGGAGGTGGATGAGGTGATGGTTATATCACACGTGAGCACACTCAGTACCAGTGAACGGTATACTTACTCAAATAGTCAAAATAGTCCATTGTGCTGCGTACATTTTATAAAAATTGAAATACATTCATACATTTAAAAATCAATTCATTAGCATTATAGTGTTGGTTTTGTCTATTTCCTGTCCTGTCTTAGACAATTTAGAAAACGTCGGGTTTTTTAGTCTTAATAAGGTTAAGGATCAGGTGTGTTGGTTCACTTAGGGGGCTGAGATAGGAGGGTCTCCCTCATTTCAAAGCCATCCTTGGTTAGAGAGGGAGCTGCAGGTCACTCTAGGCTACAGTGAGCCACTGTCTCTAAAACGTGAAAAGAAGGACCTGGGAAGATGGTGTCATTAGTCTAGTCTAATGTGTCTAGGAGCAGGAAGATTTGAGTTTGAATCCCAAGTACCCCCACAAAAAGCTGAGATGTGGCCACGCATTCCTGTAACCTGAACAATGTGGGGAGCACCGCAGAGATACATTGTTGGGGCTTGCTTGTCACCAGCCTAGCTTCAGGTTCAGTGACAGACACTGTCTCAAGGGAATAATGTGGGGAGTAATAGAGTGGGATGCCTGACGTTTCCTTTGACATTCCACCACAGGGGTGTGTGTGTGTGTGTGTGTGTGTGTGTGTAGTGATATATTATTTATGTTTTATTAGAGCTTGCCTGTGAATTCAGAAAGCAAAGTCAGCCACTGGCTATTGAAACCTGTCACAAGCTGGGAGTTGGTGGCACACGCCTTTAATCCCAGCACTCAGGAGGCTGAGGCAGGTAGATCTCTGTGAGTTTAAGGCCAGCCTGGTCTACAGAGCTAGTTGTAAGACAGGCTCCAAAGCAATACAGAGAAACTCTGTCTTGAAAACAAACAAACAAAACAACCCCTCCACCAACAACAGGCACACATGTTTAGTCCCAATAGCCAGAAGCTAGGAGGTGGTGGTGGTACATACTTTTAATCCTAGGACTCAGGATTAAGAGGAGATGGATCTCTGTGAGTCCAAGGATACCCAGATCTACACAAGATTGAGTCAGTCCAAAAGAGAATTATAGCTCACACCTTTAATTGCAGGAATCATGAGAGGAATATAAGTCAGTGTCAGGATTCTGTACAAGGCATTCTTTCTCCAGCCATGCTGAGGAGAGGTTACAGTCTGAGGCTTGGTGAAAGCAGGTGGCTGGAGACAGGATCAGCCCTTTCAGCCTGAGGTAGAGGTAAGAAGCTAGTGGCCAGCTGTTTTGCTTTTCTGATATTCAGCTTGAAGTTTGAACCTGGTATCAGTCTCTGGGTCTTTTGTTTTTGTGTTACATGTGTTTGTGTTTGTGTTAAATAAGGTCAAGGATGACAGCTAGGACCCAGGCCCACTGAGGCAATGGGCAGAATACAGAGCTTGAAGTTAGATATGAAGGGCTTTCAACTATGTCTAGGGTGGCAAGGTGGCCTCAGCAGAGCCCCTCACTTCTTTGTCATGGGGTGGACAAGCAGGCATAATAATTGTGGATGAGAACTCATGTAGGAGCCTAAAGAATGTAGAGTTTAGATGGTGGTGCCCGCCTTTAATCCCAGCACTTGGGAGGCAGAGACAGGTGGATGTACAAAGCAAGTTTTAAGTTAGGCAGGGCTGTTGCTCTGGAAGAGTAGCCAGTTCCCTGAGCCATCTCTCCAGCATTTGGAGTTCTCATAGACCCCCTGGGGATGTTCAGGCTTTTCTCCTGTCCTAATTAAAACAAGCTCAACACTGCATTGGAACCAGTGTCATGGCTTCATGTAGCTCTAATGTGTCACACTATTCGGACCAATAAGACAAACCTTCAACCCATCATTCTCTACCTTTGAACAAGACTACATCAAAACAATCCAATGTTGGTGGGATGCTTTGGGAGGTCCTCAGAACAGGAAACTCTGTTTGCAGTACTCCTCTGGCTGTAAACACTACCATGGCTCCCTGCTTTCCTCCTACCTGACCTTACTGCCTTCTTTAACTATTTAAAATTCAAAATTCCTATAGTCTGTCTTTCAACTTTAATTTCAGTTATTTCAAGTGTCTGTGCATGTGTCGTGTGTGTGTGTGTGTGTGTGTGTAGGCGCACATCTGTCACACACATGTGGCTGTCAAGACAACTTTCTGAAGTCTGTTCCCTCCTTCCATCCTGTTTTCCAATGGTCAAATTTGGGTCTTCAGGCTTGATGGCAAGCACTTTTATCAGCTAGACTGTCTTGACAGTCTCTTACAGTCCATTTTTTTGGATCCTTGTTTGTTTTTGTGTTTTGAGGCACAGGATCTTTCTCCTTTCTGAAAACATTTAATTTTTAAAAACTTTGTATAACATGTGGGGTGGCAAACGTGTGCCACTTTTCATGTGGAGGTGAGGGGACAATTTCTGGGGGTTGGTTCTCCCCTGCTATGTGAGTTCTGGGAGACTGAAAACAGGCCACCAAATTTGCTTTCCCACTTTATCCACTTAGCCATTATGCCAGCCCTGGTGTTTGCTTTGTGAGACAGGATCTCATGTAGCTCAAACTGGCCTTGAACTTGCTATATAGTCAAAGCGACATTGGAACTCTGATCCTGCTGCCTCCACAGCCACGCTTCAGTTATTTGGTACTGTTGCTATTTTTTTTTCTTCTTGTCTCATTTTCTTAATTTATTTTTAAAACTTGTGTAAAGTATATGTTATATGCTGAGCATTTGCCTCCCTCCCCCAGTCTTCTTATTTCTTGTCTATCTCCCCAACTCCCCCTTCTCACCAAGGAATAACGTTTGAGGCCTCCATAAACATTGTAAATCATACCCTCTCTTTTGGCGGTTACATGTACTCTCTAGATTTTACCTGGAGGTCTTTCTGGATTTCATGTCCCAGGTTGGCAGCTGACAGTCTGTAATTTCCCAGTTGGTACACATGGACCTAAATTTATACACTATTAGCTGCATCTCAACTCTGATTTTCTGATGTAATACGTTTTTCCAAGTTTCTTTACAATTAGTCTAACTTCTCTTCATTAAGTCTGTGGAATTTCTTCCATGAAGAAATTTTTGTAGTTCAATCCCCTTCAACCAGTTAGGAATTAGCTCTAGCTCTCTCTGTCTCTCTGTCTCTCTGTCTCTCTGTCTCTGTCTCTCTGTCTCTCTCTCTCTCTCTCTCTCTGTGTGTGTGTGTGTGTGTGTGTGTATGTGTCCATAGAGCTGGGGGGTGGGGGATGGAACCTGGGGTCTCATGACAACAAGCAAAGGCTTTTCTATTGAGCAACACCTCCAACAGAGCTGAAAGACATTCCATCACAAAGCTTTCTCAGAGCAGGGTTGTAGTTATTTTTAGTCAGGTACAGACTTTTTTTTTTTTTTTTTTTTTTTTGCATTTAACTTGTCTGTGTGTGTGCATTCAGTCTCATGGGTGCCTAGATGTGTTTGTGTTCACCACCTGTGCAGGCGGCCTTAGAGGTCAGAAGAGGCATCAGATGGCCTGGAGATAGCGTGATAGCCAGCTATGAGCTGCCTGCCATATATGTGCTGGGAATGGAGCCTTCATCCCCTCAAAGCTGTGGGTGTTCTTACCCACTGAGCCAACACTCCAGCACCAGGAACTGACTCTTTTAGACTTCTGTCTGGACTGACTTTGTCATCCACAGGACTCTAATCAACACAAAGCAAATTCTCCTTGTTACTTTCAGAAATAGAAACAGATTTTTTATGTAGTTCTTTTCCTACCTCAATTCAACTTTGCTTTTTATATCCAATAGTGACTAGTGGCTGTATGTTCTGGAACAATCCTGAGCTCTTTTATATTAAGGAAAGCAGATGGGGCAGGATGTCTCCTAATCTGAAGTTGCTTGGCAGAGAGCAATGAGATATGAAAACAAAAGCTGCATCTTGAAAACTTCATAATATACTTCCTCTTAGTAGTTTGCCAGCTGACTTCTCCAGCAGGAAGAGACTGAAAATAAGTGGCTATCAGACAGAGAAGGTAAGCTGCAGTAAGCTAGGTGCCAGCTTCAAATCATGTCCTTCATTATTCAAGATCTAGAAAGAGATAAAGGCATACTGACTGCTAAAGAATAAAATTGTCACAGCTTAAAAAAAAAGCCACAAAGGCACTTACAAATGCAGTTTATTACTCTCACAATTTTATTTTTGCTTGTTTATTATCTGTTGTTGAGCCGTTTGGTTTTTTTGTGTTGAGCCTTCTCCCCACCCCACCCCCCTTCCAGCTTCTGCCTTAGTAGAACATTGCTATTTGTACCGGATTTTATTGATATGATTTTTATAAACTTACTATTTCTCTCTTTCTCTCTTCTGACACAGGGTTTCTCAGTGTAGCCTTGACTGTCTTGGAACTACCTCTGTAGTCCAGGCTGGCCTTGAACTCACAGTTTCTGCCTCCTGAGCGTTGAGATTAAAGGCGTGCAACTACTGGCCTGCAAAACTTACTATCTTGAAGGCAGGCTCTTGGCAGCCCAATTTGGTCTAGAACTCTACATCTCCCAGGCTCAGATTCATGAGGGCTAAGATGTCTTTGTGACTGAGCTCTTCCCTTGTTAGAGTCACAAAGAGATGTGACTAGGTCAGAGTCTGGGATGTTTTGTGAAACTCTTTCCCAGCAGGCGTTCACTTCTGGTTTTGTTTCTTTCTCTCTTCCCTGAATCCATAGGCGGAGAATGGACTCTCACTGCTGTTGCAGTTTGTTTGTATTCTTGGACTCTGGTGAGCTCGGGTTTGTTTTCAGATGTTTGCATGAGAGAGCATAACTTATTCTTGAGAAAAAATATGGAGCAAACCCCTCCCATATTTATCAGCTGGGCCTTATCTTACCGACTGTTATGACTTCTTCAGATTCTAAGGTTATTAATTCTATTTTATATTATTAATAAATAGGCTCTTTAGTCTAATGCATGGCTTTTGAGCTTTGATTTAATTAGATTAGCTTTGGCCTAGAAATCTTGCATTTTTATCGGATCAGTTCCACACACCCAAGTCATCCATAATTCATCTCCTTGCCTTTGATATTGAGATAACCTACTTTAGTCTTTCTTTTCAAGAACCCATCTGAGACAGACCAAACACCACCTTCTGCTCATAGCCAGTTGGCTGGGGACTGTTAAAGTGGTTGTTAGTGCTGATATCGATGCTTAACCTTCCCACAAAACTACACAGCTGTAACTTCAATTAGAGGGTACCAGGCCAAAATTCAACTATCACTATCCACCTTATTTTCCATCAACAGTTAGTGTGGGGGCCAGGGACATGACTAATCTGGTAAGGACACTTATTGAGAATCCTTTCATTTTTAAAATTTAATTTTTTGGGGGGTGCAGTGGACTTTATTGATGTTATTCAAGAGAGTAGGGCTTCCTAAGCCCCCTTGTTATTCCAGGGGTCTGGGATGGAAACTGAGGGAGATACTCAGTATCAGGGGTTGGGACAGGGACTGCTTAGCAGCCAGGACCTCTCTCTTGCTCTCATGTCCTTGTTGGGGTGGGTGGTCCAGGGTGGGCTTCTTATGCCTCGGAGGCCATGTAGGCCATGAGGTCTACTACCCTGTAGCTATAGCTGTATTCATTGTCATACCAGGAAATGAGTTTTACGAAGTTGTCATTGAGAGTAATGCCAGCCCCAGCGTCAAAGGTGGAAGAGTGGGAGTCACTGTTGAAGTCACAGGAGACAACCTGGTCCTCAGTGTGGTCCAGGAAGCCCTTCAGTGGCCCTCAGATGCCCCAGGATGCTCTTCAGTGGCACTCAGATGCCTGCTTCACCACCTTTTTGATGTCTTCATACTTAGCAACTTTCTCCAGGCAACATGTCAGATCCACAGTGGACACATTGTGATAGGAAGGCTATGCCCGTGAGCATTCACCTCTGGGATGACCTTGCCCACAGCCTTGGCAGCACCAGTGGATGCAGGGATAATGTTCTGGGAAGCTCCATGGCCATCAAGCCACAGCTTCCCAGAGGGGCCTTCCACAGTCCTCTTGATAGGAGTGATGGCATGGATTATGGTCACAAGCCCTTCCATAATGCCAAAGTTGTCATGGATGACCTTGGTTGATGGCTAAGCAGTTGGTGGTGCAGGGAGTATTGTTGACAAACTTGACTGAGCTGTCACACTTCTCATGGTTCATACCTATCACAAACATGTGGGCAGCAGCAGAAGGGGCAGAGATGAAGACCCTTTTGGTCCTACCCTTCAAGTGAGAATCCTTTTATAATAAAGGTATTACACCAAAATTCAATCATCAATATATAATACACAACCTTGCTTTCCAGAAAAAGTTAATATGTGTGTGTGTGTGTGTGTGTGTGTGTGTGTGTGCAAGTGTGTGTGCAGGATGGTTCACTGGGTAAGGGTACTTGCGGTGAAGCCTGAGTTTAATCCCTGAATCCCACAAAATAGAAAAAGAAAACCACTTCCTACAAGCTGTCCTCTGACAGCCACATGTGTGCTTGTACATATCCCCACACTGGGTAAATAGATTTATTTTCAAAAGGTAATATGAGTCTGGGGAGACAGTTCAGTGGGTTAAAGCACTTGCCATATAATTGTGAGGACCTGAGTTTGAATCTCCAGAACCATGTAAAAAGCTGAATGCTTACTGTGAGCTCCTGTAATCCCAGTGTCTCCAAGGGCAATGGAAAGTGAAGAATTCCCCTGAAGTTCTCAGCCAGCTAGCCTGGTGTGTGCAGCTGGAAATCAACAAGTAGACCCTGTCTACAGCAAGGTGAAAGGGAGGAGAAGTACTTGAGGTTGTCCTCAGTCATGCAACCCCCTCAATACAGACACACACACACACACACACACACACACACACACACACGGGGGGGGGGAGGTGAGGGAGAGAGAGAGAGAATAAGAACATGTTTTATTTTAAATGGGACATCAGGGCATCAGGGCAATAGGCCAAGAATTAAATTACAACCTTAATGTTTTATTTTCACACTTTGAGTACCCAGAAAGCAATAATTCCTAAAATCATGGAAACTGATCATGCTGAATTAATTACACAGAAAAAATAAGTAATTTTATTTTTAATGTCTTATAACATAAACAGACACACTTATAACTTCAGCCTACAGATAGCATACTTTGTGAGATCATTATTCATTTAAGGCACTAAAAATGGAGGCTGGGGAGGGCTCAATGGTTAAGAGAATTTGCTGCTCTTATAGAGGATTTGGGTTCAGTTCTTAGAATCTGCACGGTGATTGGCTCACAATCATCCATAACTCCAGTACCAAAAGTTCTGACACTTTCTTCTGATCTCCATGTCGTCCAGGCATGCTAGAAGTACGCTTACATGCAGGCAAAACACTCACGCATATAATATAGAAATAAATAGACCTGTTTTTAAAAAAAAACTAAACAAACAAATACTACAGTTATTTGCAAGGAATATTTAAACATAGTTTTGTTTTTGTTTTTTTAAATAAAACAGTACTTCCAGTATTGATTTATATGAGGATGTGTCTCATAATAGAGATCACAAACTACAAATATGAAATATAACTACCTATTACAGCCTGGGGTTTTATAGGAAAACCAACAAAGATGACTTAATCTTTCTCAAGAAAAATAAATTTAGCTTTACAACTTTATAGTATACATTCATATGTAAATTATAAAAGGAAATTTACTAAGCAAGGTGTCATATATTCCAGGCTGGCCTTGTACTTCATATAGATGAAGCAGGCCTTGAATACCTGGACTTCTGCCTCCACCTCCCCAGTGCCTTGCTCTTCTTTCCTTCCTTCCTTCCTTCTTTCCTTCCTTCCTTCCTTCCTTTCCTTTTTTTTCTTTTTTCTTTTTTTCTGTGTTTTGAGACAGAGTTTCACTGTGTAGCTTTGAATCCTGTCCTGGAACTCACTCTGCAGACCAGCCTGGCCTTGAACTCACAGAGATCTGCCTGCCTCTGCCTCCAAAGTTTTCTGTTATTACTTTTTCCTCCACACATTGGTTGATTGATTGATTGATTGATTGATTGATTGATTTTTTGTGTGTGTATGTGTGTGTGCAACAACCTGCAGTAGCTGCTTATCTCCATCTAACACATGGGTTGATCATCAGGCTTGGTGGCAAGCATCCTAACCCAACTGTGGTGATATATTATTTATGATTTATTACAGCTTGCCTTAAGGGCACAGAAAGCAAAGCTAGCCACAAGCTGCAGAACCAGGCAGTGGTGCCACACGCCTTTAATCCCAGGACTCAAGAGACCAGCAGACAAATCTGTTAGTCCACATGGAGCTACAGGAAACGGATTCAGTCCTTAAGAGAAACAGCTCACAGAAAGATGATCTCAGCACTTGGGATCACACACATTTATTTCCAGAATTTGAGAGGTATAAAAAGAAGAAGGGAAGTTAGTCTTAGAGATTTTTATTTTCCAGTCTCGCTGAGGAGAGGACAGCCCTTTTAGCTTGAGGTAAAGGTAAGACCTAGGGGACAGCTGCTTTGTTTTTTTTTTTTTTTTTTTATCTTCAGCTTGAAGCTTGAACCCTATTCTCAGTCACTAGGTT
The DNA here is from genome assembly GCF_943737965.1 of Phodopus roborovskii. NCBI lineage: Eukaryota > Metazoa > Chordata > Mammalia > Rodentia > Cricetidae > Phodopus > Phodopus roborovskii. The sequence goes on along the minus strand of NW_026126624.1, from coordinate 1,169,594 downwards.
TTTATTACTGGTGCTACACCTCTCTTCTGGAAAACCTTAATACAATTTAATGTCAAACACTTGTTTTCTCGAGTCAGGAGCTCAATAATGTAACCCAAGCTAGACTCAAGCTTTTACCTCTCTTAAGTGCTGGGGTTAGACATATGTGTTCTTATTCTTGTCTTCTAAATGTTTATTGGTTGAGACAGGTTGAAAGTTTGTTCCATCTTTGGATCCAAGCTTTACAGTATTATTTCTCTACACACTATATGTTTATTATTTTAGAGATGGGAATTGAATTTGGGGTATTGCACATGCCAAGTGTGTCCTTCACTGTTAAGGCATCCGCCTAGCCCTGAACTATATATTGTAGTTACTTTTAAAAACTTATTGTATGTGTATGGGTGATTTGTCTGCATATATGTTTGTTTACCACATGTGTACCTAGTGCCCTTAGAAGCTAGACTATGGTGTTGGATCCCTTGGGATCAGAGTTACATATGGTTGTAAACTGCCAATGGAATGCTTGGAATCAGATCTGGATTCTCTACAAGAACATGAAAATGCTCTTAACCACTGGGCTGTATTTCCAGTATGTATTAGAGTTTTAAGAAGCTCAATGGAGCCAGGTGGTAGTGGCATACACCTTTAATCCCAGCACTCGGGATGCAGAGGTAAGCCTGGTCTACTGAGTGAGTTCCAGGACAGTCTCCAAAACTACAGAGAAACCTTGTGTTGAAAAACAAAACAAAATAAAATAGAAATTAGAAACTCATGCAGAAGTTCCATGTCACTCATGAGGAAGAATTCCTTCTTAGGAAACCTTGGGTTTTCTTGAAGGCCCTCAGCCTTTGACTGATTCCATGAAACCTTATGGCACTATGGAGGATAATCTTCATTAATTGTCAATATTGAACTATCAGTCACAAGCACAAAATGCCTTCACAGCTATTGAAATGAATTCTTTCTTTCCTCATATCGCACAAACAGAAGCGTCATCCTTTAAAGACCCTTCACATCCTGTGTTTCAGAGACTCTGAGGGCCTGCCAATAGTATTTGTAGCTTCAATTCTAATTGGTTTTAATAATAAAAACCCAGAGTCAGATGTAGGGGTTAAAGCTGAAAGACCAGAGAAGCAGAATAGCCAACCACTAGTTCTTACCTCTACTGACTCCTCAGACTGTCCCTAGGAATCTTTATACTGAATGCTGTCTCTATGAAGTGTCAGACTGAACTAAACTTCTGTTTCTTCCCTCCTTGTATTTCTCTCACTGCCAAGCCATATCCCTTCCTGTCTCCACAAAGTACTGGGATTGAAGTTGTGAGCGACCACTGCCTAGTTCTGTTTTTCTTTTAGACTGGATCAATTTTGTGTAGCCCAGGGTGGCCTTGAACTCACAGAGACCTGACCGCCTCTGTCTCTCAAGTGCTAGTATTAAAGGTGTGTGCCACCATTGTCTGGCCTCTACAGCTAACCAGTGGCTATCTTGGCACTCACTCAGATCTTCAGGCAAGCTATATTTGTTAAAGCACAAACAAAAACATTACCACAAATATTCACTTACAAGCTCAGCCACTGCCAGAATATTCCTGAGGCTAGTATACAAGTGTCTAATATTAAAATCTAATACTCAGATTGCAGTAAGTTCCATTGTAGGAAGTAGAATCACAATGTGCATGGCTTGAACACCATGGTTCCCAGAGTTTCAGATGAAAGAGGACATGTGAATGTGGTCAGGTATCTATTCCCTGGAGGTGCAATCAAGCAAGTTTTAGCTAACGTCAGTTTGTACCATGTTAGTCTTGGGAGGACAAAGTGGGCCTTGGAAAGGGGAGGGCTGGAGGTATTAGTTGACCAGGGTAGCACTAAATCAGAAGGTGATAATGGAACCAGATGGGAGACTACAGTGGCAACTAGCCAGGTCATAGAGGAGAGAGGTGAGCACCATGCTGCTTTGGCGATGGAGTATGGTTTATATAAAAAGTGAAACAAAGGTCTGTCCTCCACTGGCACTGGCAAGGATTGGGGTGGGAGTGTCTGTCAGTCCTATATCCCATTTTGGTGTTTGTTTTGTTTTTTTCAGACAGAGTCTCACTGTATAGTTCTGGCTGTCCTGGAACTAGCTTTGTAGGCCAGGCTCAGAGATCTGTCTGCCTCTGTCTCCTGAGTGCTGGGATCAAAGGTGTATGTATGCACCATGGCCAGGCTGTTTTGTTTGCCTGAGACCGAGTCTTACTATGTAGTTTTGGCTGGCCTAGGATTCAATACGTATGTAGTTAGGTTGGCCTCAAACTCACAGACATTTGCCTGCCTCTGGAATGCTGGGACCAAAGGGTTGTACCACCATCCCTGTTCTATTTCAGGTTCTTGTCTGTGATGAAGAAAGAAAGTTGGACCTGTTTACCTCTCAACCTATTCACTAAGACAGCTCAGTCCTCAGGTTTATGAGACTAACTTTTTTTTCCCTCCATGACAGGGTTTCTCTGTGAAGCCCTGGCTGTCCTGGAACTTGCCTTGTAGACCAGGCTGGCCTTGAACCCACAGAAATCCTCCTGCCTCTGCCTTCCAAGTGCTGGGATCAATGGCAAGCACTACCACCGCTTGGCTCAAGACTAACTTTTTAATTGTTTTTGACAGATTCTCACATATCATAGGCTATCCTTGAGCTTGCTAAGTAAGTAGCTAAGAATGACCTTGAGTTTCTGATAATTTACATAGCAAGTTGGAGGCCATTTTGAATATGTAAGGCCTGGTCTCAAAATTTCAAACCTCTCCCACCCCAAATAAACAAAAAAGATTACTACAGCTCTTTGGTATGCATTTTGGAGGACAGAAGGTCCACGATGACAGAGAGATCTTTTCTTTTTATGGTTTATTTATTTTTGTATGTCTATGAGTGTCTACCTAAATGTGTGTACATGTAACACATGTGCATAAAAACAGACACAATCACACACAGCTAATGGGAATGTGATATGGCACAGCCCTTTGGAGGGGAATTGGGCAAGATTGAGCAAAATCACATGTCCATTCCCCCTTTTGATTCGGTACTCTCTCCCTAAGAATTTATTGCAGAGTTCTGTTAGAAAAACATTTCAATAGCTGGGCGTGATGTAGGGTATACATCTGTAATCCCAGTGCTGGGAGGCAGAACTGGGATAGTCACTGCAAGCTCCATCCTAGCCAGGGCTACAGAGTAAACCCTACCTGAAAGAAGAAGATGAAAAGGAGGAAGAGGAAGAGCATCATCATCACCATCATCAGTATCAGCATCATCAGCATCATCATCAGTAGCAGCAGCAGCAGCAGGAGAGAAAACTTAGGTTTTAAGTAAGGTCATTAGTAGATGGTCATGACCTCAGTTCCCAGTCCAGCAATCTGGCTCCAATGTTCTCCCCTCCATTATGCTACGGCATCTCTGAAAAATGTGCACTGACCCTCGTCCCCAGTCACACTCCCCTTTATCAGATCCAGGGAACACCAGGACAGTTTGTCAGTTCTCATAGGTCCTGAATAGCCATATTCACAGTAATGGCTATCTGAGCCACAAAATTTGATGCATTTTAGGAATTCTTTAAAGGTAGATGCATGAAGCCAGTGTGGTGGCACTTGCCTATACATCCAGCATTGAGACACGGAGGCAGAAGGATCAGGAGTTCAAGGTCACAGACACACCAACACAATTACAAAGAATCTCCTAAGTGATTTGAAATCCAGTCAAGTTGATAATGAAGAATAGCCATTACAATGCTCAAAGCCTAAATGAGAGGATAAACATCAGAACATATAGATAAAAATTACAATAGAGGAGAATATGACCAAAACAAAACCAAAATAAAGTCATATGAGAAAGATGTCAGCTTATTCAAAGTTGTGATTACATCCTTTAAACAAGTCTTCGATGCCTGGAAAGAGAGGAGACAAAAAAAAAAAAAAAAAAAATCTCCATCAGCTGGGTCCAGTAATCTTATAATTTATGTAAAGAATGTAGACAGAAGACTTGGGGTAGAGTTCAGTAAGTCCAAGAAGTGTGGAGTCTGTTCAGGGCCACTCTGACAGCATAGACTTGGCTTCACACCTTTTACCAAGGTGGATCGATCTAGGCATTTTAGCTGCTCTGAAGTTTCTGAAGGTTCCAGTTTTGTCTGATCTAGGGGTTCACTGTGGGTTTGCTAATACCCACTCACAGAGGCAGTGTGAGTTAGGCTGCTTCACACCACCAGCCTCATTAACTGCCACACATTACCATGTACATTACCACCCTCTATGTGTACATTACCACCCTCTGTGTGTACATTACCACATTGTGTGTACATTACCACCCTCTGTGTGTACATTACCACCCTCTGTGTGTACATTACCACCCTCTGTGTGTACATTACCACATTGTGTGTATATTACCACATTGTGTGTACATTACCACCCTCTGTGTGTACATTACCACCCTCTGTGTGTACATTACCACATTGTGTGTACATTACCACCCTCTGTGTGTACATTATCACCCTCTGTGTGTACATTACCACCCTCTGTGTGTACATTACCACCCTCTGTGTGTACATTACCACATTGTGTGTACATTACCACCCTCTGTGTGTACATTACCACCCTCTGTGTGTACATTACCACCCTCTGTGTGTACATTACCACCCTCTGTGTGTACATTACCACCCTCTGTGTGTACATTACCACATTGTGTGTACATTACCACCCTCTGTGTGTACATTACCACCCTCTGTGTGTACATTACCACATTGTGTGTACATTACCACCCTCTGTGTGTACATTATCACCCTCTGTGTGTACATTACCACCCTCTGTGTGTACATTACCACATTGTGTGTACATTACCACCCTCTGTGTGTACATTACCACCCTCTGTGTGTACATTACCACATTGTGTGTACATTACCACCCTCTGTGTGTACATTACCACCCTCTGTGTGTACATTACCACCCTCTGTGTGTACATTACCACATTGTGTGTACATTACCACCCTCTGTGTGTACATTACCACCCTCTGTGTGTACATTACCACCCTCTGTGTGTACATTACCACATTGTGTGTACATTACCACCCTCTGTGTGTACATTACCACCCTCTGTGTGTACATTACCACCCTCTGTGTGTACATTACCACATTGTGTGTATATTACCACCCTCTGTGTGTACATTACCACCCTCTGTGTGTACATTACCACCCTCTGTGTGTACATTACCACATTGTGTGTATATTACCACCCTCTGTGTGTACATTACCACCCTCTGTGTGTACATTACCACCCTCTGTGTGTATATTACCACATTGTGTTTATATTACCACCCTCTGTGTGTGCATTACCACCCTCTGTGTGTACATTACCACCCTCTGTGTGTACATTACCACATTGTGTGTACATTACCACCCTCTGTGTGTACATTACCACATTGTGTGTACATTACCACCCTCTGTGTGTACATTACCACCCTCTGTGTGTACATTACCACCCTCTGTGTGTACATTACCACCCTCTGTGTGTATATTACCACATTGTGTGTGTATTCCACCCTCTGTGTGTGCATTACCACCCTCTGTGTGTGCATTACCACCCTCTGTGTGTACATTACCACCCTCTGTGTGTACATTACCACCCTCTGTGTGTACATTACCACCCTCTGTGTGTACATTACCACCCTCTGTGTGTACATTACCACCCTCTGTGTGTATATTACCACATTGTGTGTACATTACCACATTGTGTGTACATTACCACCCTCTGTGTGTACATTACCACATTGTGTGTACATTACCACCCTCTGTGTGTACATTACCACCCTCTGTGTGTACATTACCACCCTCTGTGTGTACATTACCACCCTCTGTGTGTATATTACCACATTGTGTGTATATTACCACCCTCTGTGTGTGCATTACCACCCTCTGTGTGTGCATTACCACCCTCTGTGTGTACATTACCACCCTCTGTGTGTACATTACCACCCTCTGTGTGTACATTACCACCCTCTGTGTGTACATTACCACCCTCTGTGTGTACATTACCACCCTCTGTGTGTATATTACCACATTGTGTGTACATTACCACCCTCTGTGTGTACATTACCACCCTCTGTGTGTACATTACCACATTGTGTGTACATTACCACATTGTGTGTACATTACCACCCTCTGTGTGTACATTACCACATTGTGTGTACATTACCACCCTCTGTGTGTACATTACCACCCTCTGTGTGTACATTACCACCCTCTGTGTGTACATTACCACCCTCTGTGTGTATATTACCACATTGTGTGTATATTACCACCCTCTGTGTGTGCATTACCACCCTCTGTGTGTGCATTACCACCCTCTGTGTGTACATTACCACCCTCTGTGTGTACATTACCACCCTCTGTGTGTACATTACCACCCTCTGTGTGTACATTACCACCCTCTGTGTGTACATTACCACCCTCTGTGTGTATATTACCACATTGTGTGTACATTACCACATTGTGTGTACATTACCACCCTCTGTGTGTACATTACCACCCTCTGTGTGTACATTACCACATTGTGTGTACATTACCACCCTCTGTGTGTACATTATCACCCTCTGTGTGTACATTACCACCCTCTGTGTGTACATTACCACATTGTGTGTATATTACCACCCTCTGTGTGTACATTACCACCTTCTGTGTGTACATTACCACCCTCTGTGTGTATATTACCACATTGTGTGTATATTACCACCCTCTGTGTGTACATTACCACCCTCTGTGTGTACATTACCACCCTCTGTGTGTATATTACCACATTGTGTGTATATTACCACCCTCTGTGTGTGCATTACCACCCTCTGTGTGTGCATTACCACCCTCTGTGTGTACATTACCAGCCTCTGTGTGTACATTACCAGCCTCTGTGTGTACATTACCATTCTCTCTGTGTACATTACTATCCTCTGTGTATATATTACCACCCTCTCTCCATGTGGCGTACTACTGCTTGACAGATTCTTTTTTGTTTTGTTGGTTGGTTGTTTTTGTTTTTTAATGGTAATTTTTTTCTTTGAGATAGGGTGTCATGTAGCCCAGACCTGACTCAAACTGGCTAGGTTACCAAAGGATGGCCTTGAACTTCTGATCCTCCTGATCTCCTACCTCCTAAATGCTAGGATTACAGGCATGTATCACCATATTGCCTCAGTGTAATATTGGAAAAGCTAAAATTAGCTGAGTGGTGGTGGCGCATGCCAGTAGTCCCAGTACTAGGGAGGCAGAGGCAGGTGGCTCTCTGAGTTGGAGGCCATTTTGGCCTACATAGTGATATCCAGGACAGCTGGGAAAACACACACCCTGTCCTGAAATAATAAAGAAAAAAAAAGTTAAAATTATTGTCATTATACTCCGGATTAACAAAAACCCAAACTACAAATGATGATCTGGCATGGAGTCATTGATAGAGCTCCTGCTTAGCATTTACGACATTTGTGCAACTGGAGATTTGTTTCCTGTTAGTCCCTCAGGTCATCTCATTTCCTTGTAGACAGGCTTATGAGGCTAGAGATGGGGTGTGGAGTAGCCAATGTGGGGCTTTCTAGACAGTCATGTTTGTGGTTATGCAGGAGGATCCGAGCCTTCCTGGGGTCTGATAGGCAAGAAGAAGCTATTGTAGGATTGAATCCTAAAGCTGATGATGCCAGGCCAGGCATTGCTGGATGCTGGATGGCCTGTAGCCACTTTCTTCCTGGCATCACACTTGGTAAGGAGAAACACTTATAAGGAATCAGTCAGTGCTGTGTGTTGGGAATGGGAAAAGCCCAAATAAAATTCACAGGATTGAGACTTCTAGTTGGCTCGTCTGGGACTATTACATAACATGCCAGCATTCCAGAGCATCTACTAGAGCACCAGGGGCAAGATCTATTTTTTTTGATAACTGACATACAAGGTGTGTCCTAATTTTAGGAAGCTCCAAGAAACAGAAACCTGTATTTAACCAAAGACTGATATTCATTTGTGACTTGCTTTCTTGCTGCTTTTGCGCCTTGAGACAGGGTCCTTGTAGCCCAGGCTAATCTCAAACTTGGTGTACACTGATCTACTTGCCTCCACTTCCCAAGTGCTAACAATTATAAACATATCTAACTCAGCTTTGATGATTTACTATGGGTAATTTATGTTGGAGGTCATCCAGTATCAAATTCACTCTAATCAACTGCACAGAACTTGTCTGGCAATTGGTAGGTATATAATGTCTTGTTGAGTCATTTTGATATAGTAAATAAATGTTCAGTTAATTACTTGATCATCTACAACTATGCCCTAAAAGTAAACAAAACTTAAGTCAAGCCCTCTACCTGCAGAGAAGCTAATTGGAGTCTATTTAGGGAGATATCATCTTTGCAACTAAGTATATACATAATAACTCATGATGAGAGCCAGTTGAGTAGCAAACATCTTAGACATTAACTCACAGAAACTCTCAAGAGAGAAAGCAATTATTTCAGAAAAGAGTAAACAGAACAGTTTACAGGAACTAGTCTTGGAGGACAGACTCTGAGCTGGAGAAGTGAGTAGTGCACATTTAGGGGCTGAGAGGAAAGCCTTGCAAAGAGGTGGTCAGATGCCAGCAAAGACATCAGGAGAATGACACCATCAGTCTGGCTGTGGCCAGAATAGCTACTGCTTCCGAAAGCTGGCAAGGCACTGGTCTGACATGTAAAGGTGACCTTTGTGTGTCTAGACACTTAAGAATGAGACTTTAACCCTTTCAGAACAGTATCTGGGGCTGCTTTTCTCTTACACAGAGGCCTGGAAGTCAATCTGGTGCGTGACTAGAAACACATTTTCTGAAGTGGTCAGTAGTAGGAAAGGCCATGCAATGTCAGGAGCTCCATGAACTGAGAGCTAAAAAAACATGAGTGGTCAATGTCAAATGCAAGAGAAAGGTCAAAGGGTAAGAAATGGTTAAGACTGATGGATGAAGGGCTGGAGAGATGGCATAGTGGTTAAGAGCATTGGTTGCTCTTTCAGAGGACACTGGTTCAATCCCAGCACTCACATGGTGGCTCATAAACATCTGAAACTCCAGTTCTAGGGGATCTGATGCTCCTACTGATTTTCAAGGGCACCAGAAACTTAGACACACATATATGCAAAACACTCATACACATAATATAAAATAAATCTAACTTAAAAAAAAAAGACTTATGTAGCTTAGCTGATTGCTTATTTAGCATGTTCAAGGCCCTGTTGGATTTTCCCAGGGCTGCATAAACTGGACATTGTAAAGCCTACCTATATATAACCCTGGTGCTCAGAAGGTGGAGGCAGGGCAGGAGGATTTGAAGTTCAGTACCATCTTTGAAAGACCTGCAAAGCATGGACCTTCACGCTCCCACTCAGGAAAGGCGACATCCCAAATCACTCATGAGAAGCGGTCTTGATGCAAATAGCATGAGGAATTTTTATTCCAAGTGCACTGGGGTCCACAGTCATATGCCATGCAGGGGTAGAGGACTGAGGACCTCGAGGGCAGAATTGAGATAGCTTTTATAGGATTTACATCAAAGCTAGCAAGGCCAGTTTCAAAGCTAGCCTGTTATTTTCACTAGGCCTAAAAGCAAGGTCATGGGATAGTTCAAAACTTGGAATGGTTAATAAGGTTTCCTAGGTTACAGAGATTTCATAGAGTACACAGTTTTTACGGGGGGTGGGGTGGGGGTGGGGGTGGATTGTTTAGCGCACCTGCAAGGTTAGGGGGTTTTCTTTCCCTAGGACCAGCGGGCTCAGTGGCCTTGTCCTTGTGCGGCTGGGAGAATGTACTCTCCAGTCAGGGAGTTACCTATATCTATTGGCAGAGGCACCTGTTCTTTCTAGTTTTTCCTTCTTGCCATGAGTCCTGTCTCTTTTAGTTATTAATTTTCTTTGTAGACAGGATGACCCATAACAATTCCCAGACTGTTGTTGTGTATAACAACATTCTTCATAAACTAGGTGGTTATGAATAATAATAATTTCCAGAAACCAGTCATCTTGACCAAGCTATTACATGTGTTTTTCTTTTTTCCTGGGCTTTTCATGCAGCGAGGGTGATTTTTAAATACATGCTGATGAACTTTTTTTTTTTTTAAATTTCTAACTTTTAGTGGTCATTAGAGAGTTAGGCTCTATTTTCATCCTTTCATCTTCAGCTGCATCAAGTTCTAAGCCAGCCTGAGACACATAAGATCCTATCTCAGAAATGTAAAATCAGAGTCTGATGAAATGGCTCAGTGGGAAAAGGCACTTGCCACACAGGTCTGATGACCTGAATTTGATCCCCAGATGCCATGACTTCTAAAAGTTGCCCTCTAATCTCCACATGTGCCTACATTCCCACAGTGGCTCTGCCTTAATCTACTATTTCAGCAGCAATTGCATTGTCACTCAAGATCCCTCCCAATGACTTCCATTGTGTCTCTCTAACTCTTCCCGATGCCCTCTGATGCTCTATGATTACTTTCTGTCACTAATTGCTAACTCAGTCCCCTGACCCATTTATTTAATTAATGCAAATGCTAACTCAGGATTCACAATGTGATAGAATATCCACCAATATTGCATTTATCAATAGGTCATTTATTTTTACTGTTGAATAGTGGTCTGTCTTTATTAATGTACCATTTGTGTAAATTCCTAGGAACAGGACCATATAACCGGAAGGTTTATAGAAAAAAAATTGCATGTTTCAACTAATTTAAGAATTTCCATTGTTCTCACTTAAATATGCGTCATGAATTGTTTATTCTTTCTCTTGCTCTCACTAATGTTCATATTAATTTGTGTGTGTGTGTGTGTGTGTGTGTGTGTGTGTGTGTGTGTGTGTGTGTGTGACTGGGTTTCTCTGTGTAGCCCCAGCTGTCATGGAACTGGCTCTGTAGACCAAGCTAGTCTTGAACACCACCACACCTGGCTTTTTTGTTGTTGTTGTTGTTTGGATGGGCTAGGGGGCTCTGTCTTGCCCTCTTGGATGACCAGCTCCATCTTTTCAATTCAGATTGATCACTGGGGCCTACCTAGATGTCCCCTCATGGCACCAAGGCCTGGGATTGATTGGATCAAACAATAAGCTTGGGCAAAAAGAACCCTTGTCTCATTGGTGCCCTGGCTCTCAAAGTCAAGACCCTTTTGCCAGATGCAAAAAACCCTGTTCTTGATTAGCAGTGGTGACTCATGCCTTTAGTACTAGCACTTGGGAGGATGAGGTAGATGGATCTCTGAGTTCAAGATCAGCCTGATCTACAGAGTGAGTTCCAGGACAGCCAGGACTACACTGAGATATTCTGTATCAATAAACCAAAGCCAACAGCAGAAAATTCTGTTCCTTGAAGTTTGTTTTAGGTATGTAAATCTGGCCCTGGTATTCTAGGTTGAGTTCTAGCACCATGAGCCAGTTGAGTTGTTTCTTGAAATATCTATTTTAGTTTATGTGTATGAGTGTTTGCTTGAATGTATACCCTGTTCATGTCTGGCACTCACAGAGGCCAGGAAATGGCATTAGATCCCCTGGAATTGGAGTGATAGATGGTTTTGAGTTCATCATGTAGTTTCTGAGAACCCAACCTCAACACTCTGCAAAAACTGCAAATGTTCTTGAATGTTGAGCCATTTCTATAGTCTGTCATCTGTCCATCCATCCATCCATCCATCCATCCATCTATCTATCTATCTGCAGTGTATGTGTGGATATATGTGTACATGCTTGTGCTCACCCAGATTCCTGAGGAGGACACTGGGGAGTCCTGCTCTATCATTCTCTATCTTGTTCCCTTTAGAGAGGGTCTCTTACTGAACCTGGAGCTAGGCTGGCAACCAGCAAGCTCCAGAGATCATTATGCTACTGTTTCTTACAGCACTGTGGTCACAGCACTCATGGCCATACCTGGCTTTAGCATGGGTGCTAGGAATCTAAACTCAGGTCCTCGTGCTAGAACAGAAAGTGCTTACCTGCTCAGTCACCTCCCCAGTTCCTGGAGTTTTTCTGTGGTCTCTGTGCTTACTAAGAAGAAATAATGAAGAAATGATGAAGTTGTCCAGCTTCTGTTGCTAGGGAAACAAGGACATGATGGCTTCTAGCTCTCACTTTTATGCTCTCCTGTACTCTTTGCTCTAGGAGAAGCTTCTTTTCATCTGGGCACATTCAGAGGTGGGACAGTCTGTGTAGGTGAGAAACAAAGGCCTCTTGCCAATAGCCTTGAGCATGAGCCATCTTGGGAGCAGGTCTCCTAGTCTCAGTAGAGCCATCAGATGGCAGCAGCCCTGGGGACATTTGGATTACAAGCTCATAAGAGGCCCTGTATCAGAACCACAACAGCAAGGTGTTCCTGAACTTCTGAGTAGGAGAACTGCATGTGAGATAGTGCATGCAAATAATGGCATTTGGCAATGCATTTTGAGGTTGTTTTTCATACAGAATAGCAGATAACATGTTGGTTCTCGTTTGCAATAAAAGAATTAGTATTAACGCCCAGCTCCTGTTCTTTCACGTGAGACTCTGGGACAGGAGGCAGTTTTGACATTCTTTGTTGGGATGCTTTCTATAAGCTTTAGCATTTATTTCTCATGGTATTCTTTGCCTCTTGGTCCCTCTACCCACTGGTCACTCTGAGTCCTCACAGACACGTGACAGCCAACTACTTTGAGTTAATATGGTGGGAACAAAACACCAGGCAGGAAGTCCCCTTGGGCACACTTAGTGGGGTTGAAGTGTTGCTTCTCTGTCTCTCCCATTTCACAGGGCTGCTTTTCCTCAAATGCTGTAGAGTTAAATCAGTTTGGTTTTGCCTTAGGTCCTCCTTTTTTAAGTTCTAATGCCTTGATTTATTTTTCTCTAGTGTTTTGAATCAAACTTCGAGCATTCTAGGTGTATTAGTTAGCTTTCTACTGCTGTGATAAAACATCAAGAGTTTATGGTTAGGTTATACCACTTAGGGAAGTCAAGGCAGCAACTTAGGGCAGAGATCTGGAGGCAAGAAATAAAACAGAAGCCATTGGGGACACTGCTTCTGGGCTTGCTCTCCATGGCTCCCTAAGCTTGTTTTCTTTTATAGCCCTGGACTACTTGCCCAGGGATGACACCACCCACAGTGTGCTGGGTCCTTCCAATATCAACCCACATCAACCACAGATTTGCCTACAAAGCCAATTTGATAGAGGCACTTTGTTCATTGATGATTTCTCTTCCCAGATGACCTAACTTGTGTCAAGTTGACAAACAAACAAAACAGACAAAAAACAAGCAGCACATTAAGCTCTACTACTCAGCCACATCCCATGATTTATCACTCTCAGGCTGCAGTTGGACTTCAGCTTTCTGGCAACTTACTGGAACCTGTCCTGGGCAATGTCTTAAGGGAACTTTGGGTGCAACATCATTAGACAGGAAAACAACAGAAGGAAGTTGTTGGGACAGGAATGTGACCAGGACTTTCTCTGCTGTTTTTATCTGTGTCAGTTGTGGGGGACAACTGAAACTCCTCAATTGAGCCAAGTGAGTTTGAGGAAAAAAGAGGTAATTTTGTCAATGCATCATTCAAGACAGGTTTTGATCAGGCTAGAAGTCAGGGCAAGTTCCTCAGGTAGAAAGGAAGAGCAGTGAGAGGGGACCATGTTCCTTCGTTGGTATGTCTTCTGAGTGATGCTGATCAGTTCTCTCTCTCCTCAGAGCACAGCTGACACCAGGATCTCCTGCCCCATCTTCCCAGAGTTCTACTTTCTTTCTACAAGAGTTCTGGTCTTCTGATTTCAACTCCCTCTATTGTTAGTACATCCCTGTGTGTGTGTGTGTGTGTGTGTGTGTGTGTGTGTGTGTGTGTGTGTGTGTGTGTGAGACCATGCTCCAGCTTGTGTATGGAAGTCAGAGGACAACTTGTCTATTCTATCCTTCTACCATGTGCGTTTTAGGGATCTAACTCAGGTGGACAGGATTTGTTGGCAAGCGCCTTTACCTATTGAGCCATCTCCCTGATGCTTTTTTTTTTTTATAAATACTTTTTTTTTTTTTTTAAGTATTCATTGGTGTTTTGCCTGTGTGTGTGTGGCTGTCAGGAACTATAGTTACAGATAGTTGTGAGCTGCGATGTGGGTGCTAGAATTGAACCCTGGTCCTCTGGAAGAGCAACCAGTGCTCATCTCTTTAGACTGCTCTTTGGCTCTCTTAATTCCCTGTTTCTTGATTTTTGGCCCCCTGGTATCCTTCACCTGCTATATCTTCTTGAGAAAGCTAAATGAGAGATAGTTTTTGAGATCATGCATTTAAAATGTCTTTATTCTGCCCACACATCTGTTGGTTTATTTACATAGGTTTAAAACCTTTATGAAAATTGTTTCTCCTTAGTACTTTTCTTCCTTCCTTCCCTCCCCTCTTCCTTCCTTTTTTCCTTCCCCTTCCTTCCTTCCTTTCTTTCTTCCTTTCTTTCTCCTTGCGACAGTGTCTTTTAAGAACTTTCCAGTTTGCTAAAGGGCAATAGACTGGTCCTTTAGCAAACTCTAGGAATCCTCCTTTTTTCTGCCTCTCCAGTGCTGGGATTACAGGCATACATCACCATATCTGGACTTTTATGTGTGTGTAGCGGGATCTGAACTCAGGTCCTCTTGCCTACTGAGCACTTCTCCACCCATTTTTTTTTCTATCTTCTTGATTTCAGGGGTGCAACAGAGAAGCCTGGAGCTATTTCTGTTCTTGGTTGTGAACACATGACTTTTTTTTTTTTTTCTTTCAAAGCTCATAAAATTAAAGGAACCTTTATCACCAGCTTCTGTGGAGGCCTATATTCTGACCACTGGATGGGCTTTTTTTTTTTTTTTTAACCAGGGGATTTTTCCCCCCGAGTCATTAGTTTCTCTGTGTTTTGCTAGAGTTGTGTTATCAGAGGATGAACCCTCATATCTTGTTCCCTATTTTCCATTATTTCCCTGTACCCCTTGACTGGTTTCCTGTGACTTTTCTCAATGTTACCATTCCTTCTAATTGAATTTTCCACTTGTACTCTGTTGGTTTATTTATTATTTTTTTTCTATGAATTCTTTCTGGTTCTTTTGGAAACATACCTTTTCACAGTATTATTTTCCCAATCTATGATTGGGAAAAATCATCTTTTTCATATTCCTTCTGTGGGTCTGTTGTTTACACACAGCTTTTTTTCTTTGGGCATTGTGAAGCTGAGGCTGATCTTGAACTCTTGGGTGTTGGGGTTCAACATGTGCCAGCACCACACCTGGCTGAGAAGTGGTTGTTTTTTTTTTTTTTTTTTTTTTTTGGGGGGGTTGATTTTTTGAGGCAGATTTTCTCTGTGTAACAGTCCTGGCTCTCCTGGAACTTGCTCTGTAGATCAGGCTGGACTCCAACTCACTGTTATCTACCTACCTTTGCCTCCCAAGTGCTGGGATTAAAGGCATAGGCCACCACCATCTGGTGAGAAGTGCTTTTGAATATTTTGTAAAACCAACTCTTTATTTCCTGAGTTGTTTTCTTAAAGTATAATTAGCACATAAAGGACAGCACATATTTTAATAGGTACAATTTGATGAGTTTGAACATGGACAGATACCTACAGTGCCACACCACAACAAAGGTAAAAGGCAACCAATACTTCTCCCAATGTGTCCTTGTTGCCCCTTCATCCCCTTTTTGAGATTAAATCAGACTGGCCTGGAACTTGCTATATAGTTTCCTCTGGTATAAAACTGTGGCAGTCTTCATGTCTGGTCCTCTTGGTGCTAACATGAGTTATTCCTCACTCACCTTCTCCTTTGGATATAATCCTTTGCTGTAAGAATAGGTACCTAGTATCTCTGATCCATGCTATCTATAACCTCATGGAACCTGACATATAGAGCAAATGTGTTTCAAGCTTGTGTTTGATGTACCCTGAGCCAAAGAAATGAAGATGGCTAACAAAATAAGGAACAGAGGCAAGAGAGGGAGTGAGAGGGCTCAGTGGTTAAGAATATGTACTGATGTCTTCCTGAGGATCGGAGTTGGGCTCCCAGCACCCACATCAGGTGGTTCATAACTGCCAATAACTTCTGCTCCAGGTGGATCGGACACCTTTGGCCTCTGCGGGAACTTTTATATACCAACTCACAGGCATACATAGATACACACAATTGAAAATAATCGCAGATACACACATGTACATAATTAAAAATAATAACAAATTGAAAAACAGAAAGCCAGGTAAAGAAGCTGCAGGAGACAAATGGTGGCTAAGGCAGAGCTTGCAGGAAAGTCCTGCTCCATAACTACAAAGAGCCTGGGGCAGAATGCTGGAATTGAAAACTGTCCTGGGTTTCTGTTCCTCCTGGAAAGGAACTGGACTGATGATCTAAAGGAGATTGCTCACAAAGCAGAGGGTTGCAGAGGACAGGATGCAGGGATAAAAGCCATGCTGCTGCCTACAGTTTTTTTCAGTAGCTACCAGAGGGAGGCCGGTGGGAAGGCCTGCCCTGTTTGCACTGGAGCTGTATTTTTCGCTCCAGTAATTAGAGAATAATTGGCCTTTTTAAAAATTGTTTTTCTTTTCATCTAATAATGGTGATATAATCATCTGATTCAAAAATCATAAAAGATTCAGAGTGAAAAATGCCTTTATACTTCTATTTCTCTGTTTTCTACTTCTCAGGTCTCTTTCTCCAAGGCTACCAGTATTAACCAGTGCAGACATGTCCTTGTGTACTTTGAAGAGAAATATTCTAGGTTTTATTTTGGACTCTATGAAATAGAAAAATTACTCAGAACACACACACACACACAGACAGAGTTCTTTTATTTAGTGAATTAAGGCTTAGGACTTGACTCCTCACTTTTGCCTATAAAGAAAAGTATATCAGTAGACACCATGACAATTGTGGTTGGATTTGACTATAATACCAGCATTTGGTAGGCTGAGGCAGGAGAAAGGAGAGTTGAGACCAGCTACGCCTCCATAGTTGGACTCTGTCACAACTATATAAACAAATATAAACAAACAAACAAAAAAAAAAAAACACAGAAAAACCAGATCACAAAACAAGACAATTCCAACAGTTCTAGTGCAAGTAGAAGAAGGATGGATGGCCTTTTGGTTCTTTAGCAGATGCCATCAAATCAAATGCTGTGCTGCTTAGTTTTTTTTTTTTTTTTTTTTGTCGTCAATGTGACTCAAACTAGAATCATTTGGAAAGAGGGAGCCTCATTTGAGGAAATGCCTCCATTAGATTGACCTTTAGGTAAGACTGGATGGTGTTTTCTTGGTTAATGGTCCTGGGTGATATTAGAAGCTGGGGAAGTCATGGACAGCAAACCAGTAAGCAGCATTCTTCCATGGCTTCTGCTTCACTTCCTTGCTGCTGGAGCTCTTGTCTTGGTTTTCCTCAGTGATAGATGGTAAAGGGGATCTGCAAGCCAAATAAACCTTTTCATCTCCAAGCTGCATTTGGTCCAGATGTTTTATTACAGGAATAGAAAACAAAGTAGGCCAGGTGGCGGCAACACCCGCTTTTATTCCTAGCACCCAGGAAGCAGAGGCAGGTGTATCTCTGTGAGTTTGAGGCCAGCCTGGTCTATAGAGTGAGTTTCAGAAAAGCTAAGGGTACACAGAAAAACCCTGTCTTGAAAAACAAAAACAAAAAAAACAAAAACAAAAAAACAAAAACAAAAAAAACCAAAACAAAACAAAACAAAAATAACAAAAACAAACAAACAAAAAAGCTAGGAAAAGTGGGAAGGAACTGTGAAAGGGTTTGGGTGTATTATTTCAGGCTACTTTAAAGGAGCTCTGCCACCCACTGCTGGCCTTGTCCCACCGCCAAGCCATGCCCAAATAACATACCAAGACTCTGTATTTGATATAATGCTGTTGGCCAGTTACTAGTTTCTTATCGGCTAGTTCTGTCTTAAGTATTAACCCATTTCTGGTCATCTAATATTTTCACGTGGTCTCATCTCACCAGGGAATGGGGCAGGTGTCTCATCTCCCCAGTCTCTCCATCTTGACTCCTCCTTACTACTTCCTCTCTCCTTGTCTCCTGGTCCCGCCTATCTTGCTTTCCTATTGGCCAACAGTGCTTTATTCATTAATCAGTATGAGAAACATATTTACAGAATGACATCTCCCATCATCTCCTCTTTTCTGTCTAAAATAAAAAGAAGGGTGTCGAGTGCTATTGCCTTGCCTGCAAGAATGACGCTCAACAACAAGATTCTTCTGCAGCTATGTTTATTGAACAGCTCATTACAGCAAGTTGAGGGAAGACCCCTAGGAGGAAAAAGGGCTCTGCTTATATATGCTCAGAGGAGTCGTGTCTGTTACTGACAGGTGCAGCCCGCAACGGTCGTAACGGTCACCCCATGACATAGATCGCACATCCGTGCCTTGCTGGCTTATGGACAGGGAACCGGCACCATCTTCAGGAATGGCACCGGTGCCTCTCTACATCTCCCCCTTTTTTGTTTTATAAACGCAACAGGCAAGGGTAGTGGTCTGATCTCCAGTAACGAGATGGACATTGTAATGACCCTGAATCCTGGTAGTCAGCCAAGTCAGTGCCATACCCGTCCAGCATCTTTTCCCTGGAGGTGGGGCCTTGGACACCAACCCACATGCAATCAGACTTGCCCTTCTCGGAGCTGCTCATGGCCAGAGTCAACCGGGAGTGCAGTGCTAAGCCAAACAACCTGAGCGTGAAGAATTTATTACAGTAGGCTAAACTAAAGAAGCACCTGTCTGCGTGCAATGGGAAAGAAACCCCGCAGAATGTTAGGGCTGTTTCTGGTAAAAAAAAAAAAAAAAAAAATGGACACCTTAACCTGGTGCAATGTCATAGAAGACTCAGGGTGCAAGGGCTGTCCTATTGGACAATTAATGTCCATTTTTTAACATGCTTAGCCACACAGTGGGAGAGAAGCCTATCTCCATAGCAGCTAGGGCTTGAGCGATAACCACTTTGTCACGTGTCTGTTGAGCACGTAGCTTACACACCAACCAGAGCAGGAGCACCACCCCACCACATAACAGCAGGCCAAACCCCATTACACCCACCCACTCCTTAAAGTGGGAAAAAGCAGTGGAGATACAGGAGAATGATCCTTCTGATAGAGAGGCATCCACACGGGTGGAATTCACATGGACGATGGCCATTCGGAGTTGGTCCATCAGGCTATTAAATTCTCCTGTCCATTCACCTAAAAGATACTGAAAAAGTTGTTTAGAAAAGTTTGCAGCTCTTGTATAATTTTCATATTGTACACTGGTGACACATAAACTGGAATATTTCCATTAACAGCCCAGTTGGGCTAGCTGCCAGAGTGTGTCAATTTGTTCCTGCACCAAATCAATTCTCTGATTGACTACCATCAATCCTCCTTTTAATCGTGAATCAAGGGAGGCCTGTGATTGGCTAAGATCATGCCATATGGCTTTCCATTCCAAATATTGCCCCATAGTGAGGCATGCTTTTGTGACAAACATCCAGTCTGCAGGGGTCATAGCCATAGCAGACAGTCTCTCTACTTGTGAGGAGGTGTAGTTAGCATTAATGCCATAAGCACGGACAGATTCAGCCAATTCCTTAACCTGCTTATGTTCCAAAGGTTGATGAGTACGATTTCCATCCTCCTCAAAAACAGGAAACATCTGAGTTAACTGCCCTGTTGAAACAAAAATAGAAATCTTTTTCCCCAGTAACTTGTCCTTGAACTTAAATTTTGGAGTCAAAGCATTTTTAAAATATATAAATTGAATTAATCCAGCAACATTTCCTTTAACAGTTGTTTCCTCAGCAGTCAAACAATACAAAGACAATATAATACCATACAGTATCCAGATTCTCTCCATCTGTGGCTTTTTTATTATTCTATTTCTTTTCTATTTTATTTATTTATTTATTTTTTGATCAGTCTCTCGGGGCTCTTTCACTTTCTCTTTGCTAGCCTTTTTCTTTTTGTGCGCACCCAACTTTTTGTCATGTTCTGCTTCTGACATGCTTTCCTGATAGCATGTCTATCAGAACTTACCTTATTTTGTTACCTGTCTGCCACAGTTCTGAATCCTCTCCAGCTGACTGAAGGGTCTCCCTTGTGCCGCTGATGTCAGGTTCCCGGGTTTCGGCACCACTTGTTGAGCGCTATCGCCTTGCCTGCAAGAACGACGGCTCAACAACAGGATTCTTCTGCAGCTATGTTTATTGAACAGCTCATTACAGCAAGTTGAGGGAAGATCCCTAGGAGGAAAAAGGGTTCTGCTTATATATGCTCAGAGGAGTCGTGTCTGTTACTGACAGGTGCAGCCCGCAACAGTCATAACGGTCACCCCATGACGTGGATCGCGCATCCGTGCCTTGCTGGCTTGTGGACAGGAAACCAGCACCATCTTCGGGAATGGCACCGGTGGCTCTCTACAGAAGGGTTTTAACCTTAACATAGCAAAATATATCACACAACAATTATCAAGTAAGAATCACAGTTAACAATATTTAGTCCATTAACATTTAGCAAGATTTAAAGAAAATATTCCATCATCTTTGTGAGTCTGAAGTTCTATATGTAACTTATCTTTAATCCTAACTAAGGAAAACTATTTGTCTTCAACTCCCTCAAAGACCACAGAAGGATAATATATAAACTCTAGAAATGACAGAGACATCTTGCCTTGTCAGTCACCTGAAGTTCTTCTGTAATCTTCCATCTTCAGCCCATAGGCCATAGTGTGTCTAGAAGACTCTTCAGCAAAGCAGGAAACTTTAAACTGTCTTCTTGTATTGGCAGTTTGTCAGTCATTTTTCTCTGTGTCCTGTAGACTGTCTGGCAGACTCTTCCATGAAGCAGGAACTCTGTAGCAATGTCCATCTTAAATCAGCAGTCACTTTTTTTTTTTTTATCATGCTGCTCTTTATAGTTCTACCTCTTGTCTAGGTCTGGGCATTAATCAGACTGAACTTGGCATTTCGAGTGGACATATCAGGAAGAGTGACCATGTACTGAGAAAACTTAATTTCTATTGAAGGGTTTATGACTCAAAATATATCTTTAAGAAGTATGGCCAGTGTGCAGAGAAGTAACACCAATAACTATACAGATTGCTAGCTTTTACATAACCAGCTCATGCTACATTAAATCTAGTCACCTGCTGGGTCTTTTGAGATAGGGCCTTGCTATGTTGCCCAGACTGGACCTGAACTCTTATGTTTAAGTGGATTCTCCCTTTACAGCTTCCCAAGTAACTGAAACTACAGGTTTGTGCCACCATACCTGCCTAATACTTTTTTCCTATCTATCTATCTATCTATCTATCTATCTATCTATCTATCTATCCATCCATCCATCCATGCATCCATCTATCATCTATCTCTATCATCTATCATGTACCTACCTATATATCTATCAATCATATATCTCCTTCCCATCTTTCTGTCCTTGAAAAAATTTAAAAATATTTATTTATTTTTATTTTATGTGAAGGAATGTTACCATGTCTATGGAGGTCAGGTGAGGTCATTGGATCCCCTGGAACTGGAGTTACAGAAGGTTGTAAGCTGCCATGTGGGTGCTGGGAACTGAACCCAGGTCTTCTGCAAGAGCAGAAGTACCCTTGACTACTGAGCCATCTCTTCAGTGTCAGTATATGATTTTTATTCTTTTTTAAAAGTTTTTTTGGTGATTTTTACTATTATTAATTTAACAATTAAGTATACATTTGTGTCTATGAGGGTGTATGTGCATGTGAGGGCATGTGCTCTATGAGGACACAGGCATCAGATCAGATACTCCTGGAGTTGGAGTTTCTGTTAGCTGTGAGCCACCTGATTTGGGTGCAGGAAACTGTGAACTCAGGTCCTCTGGAAGAAGAGTACATGAGGTCTTAATCACTGAACTATCTCTCCAGCCCCAGTATGTGATTTCTAAGAAGAGGCTAGATGCTTCAGCAGGCAAAGGTGCTTTGCAGACAAGCATGATTGAAGTAGGAGAGAACTGACTCCTATATGTTGTCCTCTTATCTCCATTAATATATATGATGAGCGCGGGCATACGCGTAAACACACACACACACACACACACACACACACACACACACACACACGCGCGCGCACACACACGTTAAATAAACGTTAAAAAATTAACAGTGTGTTTCAGGACAGCCAAAGACATGTAGAGAGAGCCTATCTCAACCCCTCAGATTTAAGGGGGGCTAGAACTATTTCTTGTGTCTAAGCTCAACATTCTGACTGTAACCGAGGAGCAAAGTCTCACGAGGCTCTTAAGAGTTATCCCTCTCATACCAACCCTTGTCAAAATGTTTTTTCTCTCTCACGGAAACTAATTGTATCTATGTTTTCTTTCCCCCCGGTCCCTTGCTAAAAGAAACATCTGTAAATGTCACTACCGATAGAGAACAACTTTTCTTGCCTTAGCTATTGGAGAACTGTTCAGATGCTCACTTGTGTTCTGCCTAAAGTTGTTTTCAGGCAGAAGTGGGAAGGAGAAATGGCAAAAAGTGGAGTTTCCTGAGAGGAAATGAACATTTGTTTTGTGTAATTCTCTGAGGGGAAAGTTGGACAGGTTGTTGACGTTTAAACTACCACTTCAACAAACACTGCCCGAAAGTGTGGAGTCCAGCTAGCTCATCAAGAGTATGATGAGCCTTGGTCGTTTTGGCCTCAGGCCACTGTGTATGCTAACAATTATTTCAAATAAATGGCATATCAAGTCATATATTAGGTTAGGGAATGTGCAGATCATAAAATCACTGCTTATGTCTGTGACCTGAAGCTAGTTCTGGTTGCTTAGGGGAAAAAATCCTGAGGCTATGGCTGGCTGCTTGTCTAAAAGTGAAGGACGCGCACGGTCTTTGCTTATATTGTCAATCATGTCGTCTACGCTTCACCACTCCCTCTTTCTTATTAGACAGACAAAAAAAAACCCTCAACTTAGAAATAGCGAAGTCTAAGCTTTTAACGACCACAGCCATGTTAGCCTGTAACAGACACACCAGAACTAGCTATGAGAAGTCCGCACTGCGGAGCGGAAAGTTACGTCTCTCCAGCAAACGCAAAGGTTTCATCATCTGCCAATCGCAGGTCGAGACTTCTCAGCCGAAACGCCCACGAGACGTGATTGGCACTAAAACAGTCCTATTGTCGCTGAAAAGGTGGAAGCGGTGGGATCAGAACTGACCACTAGTGTGCTCTAAGATGCTGTCGGGGCGGCAGGAAGGCACCAACCAGAGTGCGTGAGGCCGCTCCGGGAAGCGATGGCAGGAAGCTGGCTCAGCCAATGGCCACGGCGGGCGGGTGGTGGCGCGCGTGCGCATTAGGGGTCCCGGAGCTGCAGGCGGGAGGTTGGGGGAGGGGAGCGAGCTGGAACGCAGCGGAGCTCCTGCCGCCGCCGCAGCCACCGCCGCAGCGAAGAGGCCATGTTGTGTGGTGTGTGGGGCGGGTGGGGGGGAGGAGGAGGAGGGAGTAAAGCCGAGCGAGGAGACGGGAGAGACACCACACACGGCACAAGATGGCCGGAGAGGCAGCAGCAACCCGAGCTGTCAGGCGGCCCGCCGCGGCCCACGGGCTCGCTGCTGCGCTGGGAGTAGCGCTCGGCCGTCCCGGAGGGCTCCTGGGGAGCAAGGAGGCCGCGGCTGAGGCCAGGCGGCTGTGCGCGGTTGCGGGAGCCCGTGGCATAGGAGCCCGGGAAGGCCGGACCCGCGACGCCTGTGGCTCCGCTGCGGCAGCGGCGGTGCTGGCGGTGCGCGTGGCCGGGAGACGGCCGGAGCCGTGGGCCGGAGACTGCGGCTGGCGACCCGTCCCGGAGACGCGAGGAAGAGCGAGCTGATGGCGGTGGCGGCCGCGCTTCGATCCGGTGAGTTGCTCTCCTGCTCTCTTTATTGTCCTTTGTCCTTGGGAGGAAAAGCACGACGTCCTTGAGCGCGGGCGGGAGGGGCGGCGGGGTGGTTGCCGGTTCTCCACTCTCAGCACCGGGCGCCGCCGCCGAGGGCCGAAGCCACCCGTGTAGTGTGGGTCGGGCACCGCGTTCCCTCTGCACAGCCAGCCGGGCGCCGCGCTGCCGCTCCAAGCCTGCGGGGAGAGGGCGGCGGCCGCGCCGTGGAGCTCCGGCCTGCTCCGGTGAGTTATTTTGCTGCTTCGCGTGAGACAACAACAATCCTCCGGACACGGGCTTCTAAAAATCTCATACAGTGAGGTGGGCACCCATCTTTGGGGTCGGGTTTGAAAGAACAATGGGACCTCTTACTTCGCTTAAACCATAACAAAACTTGTCTTTTTTTCCTCCTCATCACTGTTGGGTGTTGGCTTTTAACTCTTTCCGAGCTGTTTTTGAAAACGGCTGTTAGTTTTCTCGATGCAAAGGTATCTTCTTACTGCTTGGTAAACGTTCGTGACGTTTGTTGTCTTTTACAAAAGACAAGTTACTGTAGTGCCTCTGGTATTTCAAAAGTGAGGACGGCAACAAGGCAGTTTAATGGAAGTAGATTTGATAATTACGGTACTAGGTGATGACGTTTGATGAATACAGCTTATTTTTACCGGTACTTTTGCCAAGACCATTTGACATCCCGATATTTGGTCGTAACTCTACTGTTGGGTACTTTTTTAAATGAGTAGAAGGAGCAGTTATCAGTAACGTAATGGATTCAGTTCCTACGCTTCAAAAGTTAAAATTCATCGTGTTTATTTTTTTATAAAGAGAAAATGTATACTATTACAAACGGTGATCGCAAAAGTTTTATAAAGGAATAATGTAATAGTACAGTTCTTCGGGAAGTTACTTTACATAGTGTACATAGTGAAGTCGAACTGTCCATGATGGGCGATGAAGAGGGGCCATGTTTGTTGCATGTATAAAGTCGAGATGTGCTTAAAAACGGAACAGTATTGAAAAAACAGTTCTAACGAAAATCGAAGTTTTCTGCATACTTATTTAAAGATGCGTGAGGTATTTCGTTTAATTGTTGGAAGAACAAGCTAGGAATGCATAGACCTTTGTGTATTTTTGAATATATTTGTCGTTATTCTGTGGAGCCCTAGTGCTGTATAGGTGAAGAGCTGCGTAAAGACAGTGTTGGGGAGACTTATTACGTAGTACACCTAAAATCAAAGATTACGGGTTGATTGGACCATATTTCACAGGGTATTTCCAGAAAAAAACAACCGGAATACCTTTTATAGGGTAGGGCATTTTATATCAGTTGCATATACCTTGATTTCACAGAATTGAAGTGCCAATTTTGTTTTTTCAAACAAATGCTTTGAAATGTTTTATCACTGAAAAGTGATTTTAAAGAGATTGGGGAAATCGTAATTCTTCAGACTCCTTTTTGAATAGTAAAATGTAAAAATATCTAGCAGTTTAATGCCTTACTATCTTTCATGATAAATTTGGTAGGAGAAAGACAAAATATTCTGGACTCTGGTTTGGAATTGAATGAAGGTCATAGTTACAAGTTTTAGAGCTGCTTAAAAGACAAAACTAATATCCCATTTGGTGAGATCAGATAGCTTGTGGTTTAAATTTTAAAGTAACCAGTGGCCATTTTAAGTTCACTAATTTCTCCTGGAAGAGTTGATTTTTAATGCTCATAACTGTAAAAGGTATTTGTAGATGGTAAAGAAAAATTTAAGATGATGACATTTTCTAAACATTGTCTAGTTTTCCTTTGTTTTGTTTGTCACTTGATTTTTAAGAGGGGAAAGAGGAAAGCAAATTGATAGTTCTTTGAATTTTCTATATTATGGATTCCAATGTTTTAACCCCTAGTATTTCTCAGTACAATTCCAAATGAGGAAAACAAAGACTGATAGAAATTAAAGATAAGAAATAACTGCAGCCATAAATGTGCAGGTTGTATCATCCCACCTCTTAAATTTGTACCTGGATCTTGTCAATGGAATATTTTTCTTCTTTCGTCATATCCAGTCTTTGGCCGAGACATCTTTAAAAATCAAAACATTTAAATCATTTTTCTTATTTTTTTTAAGGTAACTTACAAGATTATAATTAGTGTGATTGCTGATTCTGAGTAAATACAGCTTTTATCCCAGGTAAGATTGGTAAATATATTGGTTTGACATAATTAACTTGTTCAGTTTTTGTGTTGCCTTTTTGATAACTTAATTCTAGCATTCAGTTAATGTTTATGATTATGAATGAATATATGTATCTGAAATTTAAAAATCTTTAAAAGCTCTTTTTATTGAGTAAATGATTAAAAGAATATTTGTGTAATGTACCTTTGTATACCTTAAAATACTGCAAGACTTTTAAGGCTTTGTTTAATTTTGGTAACAAGCTTTTGCAGCCAGACTTGGACCAAAGATGTTTTCCCCTTTTCACCTCTTTAAGATAACCATGCAGATTATTTTAACATTTTAAGTACTTAAATTTATTAAGAAATTTGAATAGAATGCAATTTAAATAGATTTTAGAGAGCAGTATTTGAAGTAAGCTTTAAGCATTGATAGTAGCTGTTGTTCTGTATAAAGTTTTAAAACATTTCTAGTTTTACTAGTTTACTTCATCATTAAGTTGTTTAGACTATTATTTGTTTTCTCCAAAAGGTGTTTTGAAGACTGAGACAATAGAGATTTACCTTTAAGAATAAAGGAGAGCCCTGGGGAAATTCTGTATTTTATATAGCAAGTAAGTTCTTTTAATTATCATATTTGAATATTTTCCAACATTTGGGTAGAAAAATATCACTAAAGTTTGTCATTGAGACAAATTAACTGTTTATATAAAAAATGATAAAATATCCTATTTTTACCTTTAACCGGAGCACTTTTGTGTTAACTATTAAAACAGTTGATTCACATGTAATTTATATCAATGCATACAATTCTGTCCAGTAGTAAGACATTTGTTCTTCCCAATAAAATGGCGCTTGCCTTTTTGTGACGATTAAATATGCCATGTTAAATCAGTTCTGTTTTTACAGTCTGAAAGAAATATTATTTAGCTCCCTACCCAATTCCTGTCATGTAACGGTGTCCTAAATTTTTATAATTATTGTTCCCTTCCTTCTTGAAAGAACTGCATTTCAAAAGCTAAAAACAAACTTTGATGTCTTTGTTATTAAATGGTTAAAATACTCATTTTTAGTAGCTTGTTCTTTAAACAAGCACAAAAATTTATTATAGCAAACTATAAGTGCACCGATCTATCTGTATTTTGCTAATTGTTCTTGAACCTAAAAGAGAAATAATTTCAAGCACAAAAGGTTTTGGGTTCAGCATACCGTGAAACAAATGCATTAATACCTTAGTAGGTGAATATTAAGGTGAATGAAGAAAATGTGACTTATATATAAAGAAATAAATCTGTCCATATAATCTTGAATCCAGAAATAATCTCTAATGAATAATTTTAAGTGACTGGCCAGAGAAAATATGTAATCATAAAGTGATGCCTTGGGAAACAAAACAAAAAACCCCAAGCAACTAATTAATTAAAATGAGGGCACAATTACTTATATCTTAGAACTCTATGGAAAATTAAGTTTGTGTTACCTTTTGATCCAAATATGTAATAATAGACTAATTTTTAATTGTCTTTGTGTTAACTTAATGAAGTATCTTTTAAGATTGTTCAGGTTTATATTATTGTATAGACAAGAAAATTATAGACTTTTAAAATAATCTTTCAATGATAGAATATACACAAAAGTATCTTTAATTTTAAGTTCCTATAACAGATGCCAAAATTAGGATTTCTTCTTTGCAGCGAAAAGAATGTGGAATTGGCATTTGTTGAATACTGTTTTGGAACTTGAGAATGAGGTGTTTTGTATGACACTATCAGAAGTTAAGACAATATATTCATAATGGCCTTATCTGAGGTATAATTTGAACAGAAAAAGTAATAAACAGCTTTTTTCACTTTAATAAGTGAAGTAGTAATTGCTAAATTAATTCCTACCCTTTCAGAGGCAACTCCTATAACCAGATAAGTGGTTAAGTTATAGTTTATAAAGAACATGCATTATTATCTTTATGATAGTACTTATATTCAGTGTTTGAATACTTATGATTTACTAATGAAAAAGTTCACTGGCACATGAGGGCAGATGGGATTATGTGATCTGCAAAGGTATATGTAGTAAATGTGCTTTATTACATAACCAAGCTAGTTTTCTTTGTCAAGTATTTTTACTTAAGAACAAATTCTTCAGTTCTTAAAAATCTTATTTCTAATTGTGTTTATGTTGCTAGAACATACTTAATGGACTTTAGAGAGTTAAATACCAAAGATTTAAAAAGCTGTGTTGTGGCTAATCACAAGTGTTTTTGGATCATGACACACATTTATAGTTTTGAGTGTATGACATAGGTAATTATAATGTAAATTTTCTATAACTCAGTTTTCTGATCAGTTTCCTGAGTATTTAAAAATTTGGTTTCTCCTTTATCATTTTACTGTTGAATCAGATATATGTGATGATTCAGCAGTCAGGGTTCTCCACCCATAATGTAAATAGGCTATATAATCTTGACTTGTATTCTTGAGCCTTGAATCTTTTATTTGTGTGAAGGGTATAGAGTTTATAGCTTTCATCTCTCTTTTAGCTCTTAAATTGAGTGATTAAAAATAATCCCAGGGAGTATCTTCCATGTGATCTGAATTTCTTTTTCTTTACATTGCATAATGGGTATTAATTCTGTTGTGAAACTCTTAGAATAGTAAAACAAGACAATTACCTAATTTTGATGTATACCAAAATACAGTGTAAATGCAGAGACTGGAAAAGTATCAAATTGAGCCTGAAGAAGTGGCTCTTTTGGTAGAGGGCTTTCCTAGCATGCACAAAGCCCTAGTACTGCATTAACACTGGTTGGTTGTGTCTATCTCCAGTCCTAACTCTTGGGAAGTGGGGGCTGGCATATAATATAGTCACGATTACCAGCTATTTGACCCTGCCCCCCAAAAGTTGTATTTAAGCAAAGAAGATTTAGAATTCTGCTATATGAAAGCATATAATTTTAAAGATGACTGTATTTTCATGTTTACAGCTGACCATGCTGACCGTCATTATAAGATTTGTAGTTTATATGCCTTCCATGTTTTCTTGTTGATAGAAAAAATTATTTTAAGTAAAAATATTTCTCCATTTCTAAGGTAAATAATTTCACCTCATGAATTTGTTTCCCTTCTAGGTAGATTTCAAAATTTATTTTCAAAGTGGCTATTTTTACTGTAATTAACAGTTTTAATGTTTTTGCTTGTTTCTGCATTTTTGTTTCCTTTGCTTACAGGGCCTTATATTGTACATGGTAGAAAAACAGTCCCTGAGCTATCCTCAGCCTTTTTATTTTCAAAAATTCCATTTATGTACTTGTGTGAACATGGGGGTCAGAGGCAGCCCTTAGAAATTGGCTCTTCCATGTGGACTGGCAAACTTGGCATCAAAGCACAGTTAAGCTCTGAGCCATCTTTCTTTTTTTTCATGACAGGATTTAGTTTGTGTAGCCCTGGCTGTCCTGGAACTTGCTCTGTAACCGGCTGTCCTTGAACTCACAGAGATGCAACTGTTTTTGCCTCCTTAGTGCTGGGATTAAAGACGTGCCACCACAGTCCTGAGCCATTTTGGTGGCATATTTTTGAAACATGATCTTACTGTGTAGCACAGGCTGCCCTTGAATGTAAGGTAGTAGAGATTACGCATTAGCCTTGAAAGTGCTGGGATTACAGATGCCACCAGCCATTACACCTGATACTCTAAATTTAAGATTATTATGCATCTTTAGTGAGAGGTGATCTGAGTTTTGTGTGTGTGTGTGTGTGTGTCTGTGTGTATACGTGTTTTATTTATTGATTGATTGATTTATTGAGACAGAGCTCTGTGTAACAGCCCTGGCTGTCCTGGACCTGTGTAGACCAGACTGGCCTGAACTCACAGAAACCCACCTGCCTCTGCCTTCCCTCCTGAGTGCTGGGATTAAAGGGTGTGGCTCGCTCCTTCCTTCCTTCCTTCCTTCCTTCCTTCCTTCCTTCCTTCCTTCCTTCCTTGGGGTGACCTCCTTTTTTAAAAAGGCATTTCTGATGTTAGGATTTACATATTATCTAATAAAGCCCCATAGGTCTGTGCTTCAGGAATTATAATTTTACCTTAAGTTTATATTTAGTTTATTTGTGTGTTTGCAAATTTGATTTTGAAGGTCAGAAGACAACTTGAGTAGGCTTCTTTGACCTTGTGAAAGATTTAACATTTTTATGGGAATGAGTGTTCTGCTTGCATGTATGTATTTGCACTGTGTGCATGGCTAGTGTGCTCAGAGGTCATAAGGTTGTTGGATTCTCTGGAACTGGAGTTAAAGATGGTTATGAGCCACCATTTGGGTACTGGGAACTGTTGTTGTTTTGCTGCTGCAGCTAATGCCTAAGAAACACAAACAGGAGACTTAGCGCCCACTTGGAGTTTATTGAGAGAAGGGAGAGAAAGAGGGGCTAGCTGGTGGCCAACCGAAAGCAGGAGAGGGGGGGGGCAAGAGAGAAACCAGAAACCAGAGAGAGAGGTGCCCTTGGCACGCTTGCTTTAAAAGGGGGTCTCGCGCATGCGTAACTGAGTCTTCTGGCAGCCAGGTAAAGCTTGAGAGATGACAAGGCCATGAGCATCCCACCCATCGTCAGGGGGTGGTGGGGGATGTCAGCTGGCTGCTAGTTCCTAAAAGGAACCAAAGCTCTGTTTTTCAGAGCAACAAGTACCTTAACTACTGAGCTATCTCTACAGCTACAGAATTAAGTGGTTAATATGTATCAGCAATCATAATCCTTTAAATTCAGATTATAAAGGTGGTTTTAAAATAAATGCTTTATTTGTGTGTGTTTTCTTTTTTGAGATAGTTTCCTTAGGTATCAACCATCATGCCTACCTTAATGATTTATTTTAAAGCATTTTTTTAAAAAATAATTTATTTTTATTTGCATTGGTGTTTTTCAGGCATGTATGCTTGTGTGAGGGTGTTAGACTTGTAGTTACAGTTGTTAGGTGTCATGTGAATGCTGGGAATTGAACTCAGGTCTTTTGCAAGAGCAGTCAGACCTCTATCACTGAGCTATCTCCAGTCCCTTAAAGCAGTTTTCTTAAGAAATGCTAATTAATATCTTTGTTTACTTGTTGTTTTGTGACTTCTTAAGCTGTATAGAGATTACAAGGAGGAACCTTTTGATTACCACAGTACACACATGCCTCTCATTATCCTATCTTTGTAAACATTTTCTTATAGTTCACTGTTCTTAGATTTTAAGTGTTTAAGGGATTTAAGAAGCAACAAAGTGTTCTTGAATATTACTGCCAGAGGGCCAGCATTATATGCTTATATCCCCTAAAGTTTGGTTTTAGGTCACAAAGTTCATTTTAAAATATGTGAGACAGGTAGGAATTTGAAGAAAATGATACTGCTATTCTACTTAAACTGAACTGGACTCTCATCCCGTTTTGAAGGGTGACAAAAATACTACATACTTGCTCAACTTTGGGAAAGGAGAACCTATTGTGAATTGCATCAGCAGTAATCATTTCACTCTGGTGTAAAGTAATATCAAAGACTCTTTTTCCGTGGTTTCATCACCTCACCTAAAAATTTTTTGGACTGGTGTGTGACTTAATCATAATCATACTACTAAAGCAGCATGAGGGATTTCTCTTAGAAATCTTTGAAAGACAAGGTTTCTTTAAACATTTTCTACCCCTGTAAAGGGCCCTAAATCAGTTTTATTTTTTTATACTAGTTTGAACCAAGGACCTCAAATGCTGGGGAGCCTTCTTTCTGTCACTGACCATCATCTCTTGCCCTGAGTCAATTTAGTTTCCTCCTGTGTTAAGATTTGACTTTGTTCAAAAACCCTCTTCCTATTAAGGTAGATTACACTAGAGGTTTAACAATTTTAAGATCATTGCTTTGTTTTGTTTTCTTATGAAGATATTTAGTATCTACTTTAATAGTAACTTTTTAAGCAGATCCTTGGTATATCGTCATTATGCTTTATAAAAATGATTTTAGATTTGATACATAAACAGGCACTTGCAAATAATTCCTAGGAAGTTAGTTTGATAGCTTAGTTTAAGTCATAAACTTTAGGTTTTTTATTTGCTTTTTTTCCTAAAAAAATATCTTAAATTGCTACAATTTCATATTAAGCTTTTAAATGTTTGTAGATCAGAGAAAACTTGTGTAAGTCAGTTCTCTTTTCCATATGAATTCCTCTCAGCTTCCTTGTCAGCAAGCATTTTTACCTGGTGAGCCATCTCACTGTCTTTTTTGGTGGAGACATAGTCTCCTATATATAATCCAAGCTGACAACTCCCTGAGTCCTGAGGTGACAGTAACTTTCAAACTTTTTTTTCATGTTTTTAGTATTTTTTGTTTAGTTATACCTCTTAATAGGTTTTCTGCCCCCTTTCCCCAATAATGATTCTCTAATGATTCAGTAAGCCAGATCAACCAAAATTGGAAAAGTATAACAACAGATATATTGAGCAAAGCAGCTACCAGGCAGGTTCCCAGCGCCAGAGAAGTCATTCCCCCAAACTAAAGTGGAGATTTTATAGGTAGGAGGCAAGGGGTGATGACATGGCCTCCATAAGCTGGGTTCCTGTCCAAGTATGGTCAGAGGCCAAGCACTTAGGCGGGCAGGAATTTGAGCTGCTGGCAACTTCAGGGGAAGAAACCGTAATAGCTGCCAAGGCTGCAGAACTCTGCTTTTGGCACCTTTTCTTTGTTAGGAGACTCAGCAGTGGGGTTTAGGACTAGGTTTGTAGAGCTTAGGCTCTAGCAGAACAGCTCTATTTCTTATTTTGTGATTATAATCATACAAACCTAAGGCACATAAAAACCCATCCTTATTTCAGAAAGTATTTGAGATGCAAGATATTTCCCATATTTAGTTATGAGGAATTTATGTCAGTAACTAGTGAGAAGTGCTGATAAATCAAGTGCATATATAAACATTAGTGTTATGTTGGAGAAATGGCTTGATATTTAAGGGCCTGTACTACTCTTAGAGGGATCCTAGTGTGGTTTTCAGTACTTAAACTATTTGTACAGCTACAGAATATTCAGTGCCTTCTTCTGGACTTGTGTAGATGTGCACATACCCATAGACATAAAAAGTTGTAAGTCTTAAAGACTCAGTGTTATTCAAATAGTACAGTTGATAGTAATTTGAAATGATAGCTAAGGTAACATTTTATTTAGAAATACTATGTACATGATTATATTATGTTGATTCTAGCATAGATATTACAAAGTAATATGGTAATAGGGATAAAATAATCTTGGAGATAGGTAGTAAAGCTTTTCTTTGAAAGACTTAAAAGTTAATTAGATGGGTGGTCAGAGTATGGATTAATTCTGTACTGTTAACTTGTATTCTCTCTATTTTCAACTCTGGATATTCGTTCAAATTCATGAAGGGCCTCTGTAATGACTCCTTTTGAGTTCTTGGACTGAGTGAGACCTAGGCTTAATTTTAGTAATTTGTTCTAGAAGTCAGCTAGCTAATGCACTGCCAAGTCTAAGATCTTGTTACAGTTTTCCAGTCTTTTGCTTGGGTTAATCCATTTATAAATTATATTTCTTGGTCTATTGATTCCTTAGACAATATTGCAATTGTGATATAGTCATAGGATTTAATAAAATCTATTCTGTCTTTTGCAGAAATGTGGATCCCCAGATGGAATGAAAGGAAAGACCTATGCCATAGACATTATTGATTCATTTAGTAAGTCTTAATCTACTTGTTGGGTTTGATTTTTTAATATTAAGTGCCACTAGACATTTTAAGTTACTGATTTGGAATTTTAAGCTTTATCAAGGTTGTAAACAGTTTAGGGAAATCCATATAATGAATGGTTACATATGAAGTTCATTCTAGAGACATGGTTTCTATCCTCGGTGAACTTGGAATTTATTATGTAGATCAGGCTAACATGGAACTGAGAGATCTGCCTGCCTCAGCTTCCTGAGTGCTGGGATTAAAGATGTGCCATCATAATGGACTCAGAAATTAAAACATTAAGATCAAGAAACCCATTTGGACCTGTTTCCCACATCCTTAACTTGGTGTCCCTTGAGTTTGGAAAGTTTTTTTTTTCCTACAGCATACCTGTGATACTATGGTACCGGTTGCTTTCACATTACAGTTTCACAGTTGAGAATACTTGTACTGAAATAGATTTATACCCGAGGGTGTTTACAGTCTGATCTCCAAAGAAAACAGCCCATGGTCCTTAGGGTCTATGCTACTTTTATGATGTAGAACTCAGACACCCTTTGGGTCTGTCTTTTCAATAGAAATTAATTTTAATTGATTTCCATTTGTAGTTGGTTATGATAAATGAACTCTTAACGTAAACCTCAAGATTGAACATTTTGCCTTATTGTCATAGAAATTGCTATTTGATACAAGAAGTGTTATAATTACCACTACTGTGAAATAGTTTTTCTAATTTCAAATCTAAGAAGTAGTGGGAAAAAGTAAAACATGAAGGTTGTTATAAATCTTTTTGAATTAATTGCCAAAAGGATTTATTGGCAACAAACATTGAAGATAATTGTCTACTAGCTGTTTGATAGAGTAAAATATTTGTGAATCTAGATTCTGAGTGTCTCTTTTTCCATTATTGCTACATGAGATAGATTGCAGTGGCTGTTAAGACCTACAAAACAAGGTTTTCATTTTTCCTGAGGGAGAATGAGAAGAGCCAAAATTTGCCTAATGCACTAGTTACTAGTTTCTTGTGTGATTACACTTAGAGATCAGTTGCCTGGTACATCATACCTATTCACTAAATATTTGTTCATTTATGATGTTAGTGTAGCTTTTAGTAAACATTATCAAGTAGTGCTTTCAGTCTAATGAAAGGCAAATTGAAACTCATTGTTAAAACATGAATGTTAAAAACAAAACATAAGAAAAAAAGCATAAATGTTAATCTGGGTAGTGGTGGTACACACCTTCAATCCCAGCACTGGGGAGACAGAGACAGCAGATCTCTGTGAATTCAAGGCCACCCTTGTCTACAGAGTGCCAGGACAAAGGACAAAGCTACATTGAGAAGCCCTGTCTCAAAGAAAAAAAAAAAAAAAACACAAGAAAACCAAACCCATAAGTGTTATTATGTAAAATATTATAGGTGTGCTCGAAAGCTAAAATTTTGACAAAAAGTTAAAAGTAATATGTATGGTCCTTCCTCCATACCCAGTCTCTATGTTTGTTTTGTAATTGCCACAAAAAAGATGACTTTTGCTTTATCATATTTGACCTCATCCTTTCATTGATGAAGATTGGCTAGTCTTTTTGAAATAATTTTACTGTTAGTTTTTAGATCCACACTGTATGTTTTTCTTTGCTATTAAAACTGGTAAAGATTGGCTGAAGCCTGTAATCCTAGCACTTGGGAGGACAGGAGCCAGATGTTCAAGGACATTCATTCTTGGCCTCAGACTGAGGTTATCTCAAAAAAAAAAAAAAAAAAGGTAAAGCTAGTTGAAATTTAAGTAGAGAACTGCTTTATTTCAAGAGAACCCTATGTGGACTCCATATAAGTCAGTGGCTTGCATTTTAGT
The DNA here is from genome assembly GCF_943737965.1 of Phodopus roborovskii. Taxonomy (NCBI): domain Eukaryota; kingdom Metazoa; phylum Chordata; class Mammalia; order Rodentia; family Cricetidae; genus Phodopus; species Phodopus roborovskii. The sequence continues at coordinate 1,134,036 of NW_026126624.1, read as the reverse complement.
TCATGATTTGTATCATAGTTTCAAAAGTAATTTACTGAAAGAGAATTTGAAGATATCCACACTCAATTTTCTGTTCTTAATGTATGAATGTCTCTAGTAGTTGGATTTCAGGAGATAACTTAATGATAACCTTGTTGACATAAAAGCTTAGATTTGCACAGGGAGCACATCTGTTTTTAGAATAAACATATATACTTAAGGGAAGTACAAACTAGAAAATACCAATGTTAAGTTTGATTCTTATACCTGAAACAAAGGCCCTAGGTCTGTCTGAGTGAACATAGAATTCTAGATCAAAGGCATTCTAGTTCAAAGGCATACCTATTCAGTATGTCTGTATTAATTAACAATTGATTGTAGAATGAGTAGTTGATCATTAGTATCTATGCTACATTAAAGTATTTTCATACAATACAATAATACTAAAGGCAAAACTGTTCTTAAATAATTGACTCCATGATTGGGTGTGTTTTCAATGACACCCATGCTGTTGAAATAGAAAGTGTTCTGACTCTTGAGTTAGAGATCCTCATAGCTTTGATTATTACTATGATGTAGTGCAATGGTAGCCAGCCTTTACTGAGGTTAGCTCATGTCATCTTCAGTAGTGCCACAACAGGCAGTCACTAGGATCAAGATTCTTTGCACTTGAGGAGCTGTGGGTTTTGTTAATGTTTTCATGCTGAAGTGCTCATATTTGATTCCTATTTTTTTGTCAAGTAAAACTTTTCTTAGATAGTTTTTGCTAGTATTTGAAACTTCATGAATGTAAATGGATTACTTCTTAACCTTTCACAGACCGTTTATTATCTTACTTCATGAAACAAAATTTTTGCTTTTTGGTTTTGGATCATGTGTGGGCTTTGAATGAGTCCATATTGATCACTGATTGATAATGTTAAAGTCTGTTTCTCTTCTAGTAGTTAAAAAAATTTTTTTTGTAAAAATTATTGAAATACATCACTTGATGACATGACAACAATGGGAGTGCAGTTTTTGAGTTTTCAAATGATAATGTCATTAGGTTTTTGTTATTTTTGAGACTATAGCCTGTTGTAGCTTCAAACTCAATAGCCGTATTCTTGCCTCAGCCTCTCTGAGTGCTTGGATTTCATGTGGAAGCCACCTTATTTGGCCTTCTATGTTTTTTTGAGGTTTTTATAGCCAAGAATGACCTTGAATGTCTGATTTTTCCTTTATCTTCCAAATACTGAGATTACAGGCATGTGCTACCGCTATGCCCAGTTTTATATGGTGTTGGTGCTCAAGCCCACCGATTAGTGCATTCAATGAATAAACTTTTCTGAATTGTACTATGCTTTTTCTTTTTTTCTCCTTAAGTATTGTTTTAGAAGTGAATTTTACTATCCAGTGGCAGACAGATAGCATTGAGTATTAATGTACCACTGAGTGACCTGCACCTGATATCCTGAAGTAGTAAATACATTGTTATTGTCAGTTTGTCAAAGATTATATCACTGGCTCATCATATAGCACCTGACCATGAGTTTTATCTGGTTTGCAATAGACTGTGCTGACATATAATTTACCATTTTTAATTTTTAAATTAAATATTTTTTAACGTATTGATTTGCCTGCATGTTTGTCTGTGCACCACATGCAAGCCCAATCCTGTAGGAGGCCTCTAGGAATTGTATCCCTTGAGAGTGGAGTTTAAGTTATGAGGTACTGTGTGGGTACTGGGAATCAAACCTGGGCCCTGGAAGTACAACAAGTGCCGCTACCATTACTCTCCTTTTCATTTAGAGGCAGGGTACCACTATGTATCCTTGGGTGACCCTGAACTCCCCAATAGATCAGGTTGGTCTCAAGACTCAGAGGTTCTCCTGCCCCTCTGACTCCTCTAAGTACTAGGAGTAAAGGCATGTGCCATTGTACCCAACCACTTCCTAATTTTAAGAAAAGAAGGCAGATAGTATTTCATTCACATGGGAACAGAAGGAATTATTTTAAGAGGAAGGGTTTGGGAAATTTCCAAAATTTACTAGAGAGAAATACCTTGATTTGGGAGTGGAGAGATGACCCAGAGGTTAGGAATATGTTGATTTGGTAATTGTTACTGATGCTGTGACAGTCTTATAAAGAATCACTTTTTAATAGGGGCAGCACTGCCTTTTATAATTAGAGAACATTCCTTAATTTTAGGTAGGAAGATAGGAAATTAGCCTAGAAGCAAACATACCTTCTCATATTTTTTTTCTTATTCCTCAGTCACACAATGACTGTACTCTACAAATTGAGTTGGAAAGTTGTAGTACAGAGAACACCAGGGATGGCTTTTTGGCTCAGTAAATGTGCAGCCACCACCTGCCTGTAATTTCAGGTGGAGATGGGTCCCCATCAGAGGGAACTAACTAGCAATATGATGAGTTTTAGGTTTGACTGAGAGATCCTGCTTCAACAAATAGAGTTAAAATGGTTTCTCAACATCACTACCAACATATCAACCTCAGGCCTTCACATGGCCTTTCACCCATTTAAATGTTTACCACCCCCTAGAAAAACATGCACACATAATAAAAACTGGAAAAAAGGTTTCTTTTTCAAATTTTGTGTGAAGGTGACAAATCCAGATCTTTACTAGTAAGATCACTTAGATTTTCATTTCTCCCTCTAGTCCAAATTATTTAAATAACAGATTAATTTTTCCAGGAGGAACATAGGATGTTTTGGCAATGAACATATATTTTAGTTGTTTATAATTGAAAAGCATTAGCATTTCTGTGGCAAATTCCAAGTAAGGCAAGCAGATGTTTCTAATTTTTTTGTTATTTTTTTCTTGTGATTTCACATTTTCTACATTCTCAGATATATAACTATAAAGGTGCTTCTGTTTATATAGGTCATGTGTGTTACCTAAACAAAATTAACAGCTGTAAGACTAAAAGTATACCATGCAATGATCTATTGCTTTAACTTTTAAGATTCTTTTTATAAATTTCTTTGAAGAGGCTTGAAAACTTTTGCATTGAAATTGTAGATTTCAATGTGTCTCTAATTTAGCCTCTTAACACTTTTGAAATTTAATCTTTGGTTTTACTTTCATGTATTCACAATGTTATATTTTAAGAATTTGATCTTTGCTACTGTTTTTAATGGATACAAGTGTATCTGACAGGAGAACCTACAAAATGTGTATTCATTGATTCTGTTTTTGAGAGGTTAAGTTTATCTCAATAGTGCTGTTTCAGCAAATGGATTTTGGAGAATTAAAGATTTGTGTATGGTAGAATATTCAAGGTGGGTAGAATTTTCTGTTTGAAGAAATGAGTTGATTGCCATTCCAACAGAATTTTTTTCTTCTAATTTTTTTTTTGTGAAGCATCCAGTCAACTTGAAGACTTTCAAATGGACCTTACCACTGAGAAATCAAGATGGCAGCCCACTATGGGGAATTGAGGAAAATGGATTAATGCAAGAATGCTGTGATATTATTCAACCAACACAGGGTTCTTTATTGTGGATTCCATGAAATGAATGATTGTTACCCAACACAAATGGACAGTGGGATTTACTTTCTAAAGACTTGTTACATAGCATGTACAGTTTAACATCTGAAGAAGATGCTACATTTATTCAAATGATAGTTTGTATTCCTGGAATTCCTTAACAGTTTTGCTATGAGTGACCTTATGGAATGTTAACTTCAATAAAATATCTAAAATTTAAAGATTTCTCAGTTTGGCCCTTTTTTAATTTTTTATTTTTTTTTTAAAGTGGAAGCTGTCATTCAGTGTTAATTTTTTTCTCAATAACATTTTGACCTCTATAGTTGCTTTTCATTAAACTATACTGAATAAAGCTGGTAAAATGGAATGTGTACTGAAGAATGTTTGGTTTATGTTTTTTTTTTTTTTTTTTTTTGCAAAGTTGTGTCAATGTACCTGTGCTTGGAATGGCCCTTTGGTTAAAAAGCAGTTTGGTTGGTGTTTATTATAGGGTTTAAATGACTTTCATTAAGTTTGTTTGGGTCTTCTCAAAATATCTTGCATATTAATCAGTGGGTAACAGGAACCTTGAAAGTGTCATAAGATTAAAATACATTTATAAAACAAAGTACTTCTTGCCAATACAGACTTAAGTCAGAATATCTCAATTCGTGTTTATAAAAGTAGTCCTTTTGACTTGTTTTTTAAAGTATAAGTAAAACATCTGGAAGTAAGATGTTCATCTGAATATTTGAGTTATACTGATGTTTGTATTGTCTAATATTAGATGTGAATTTTTAGGGCCTTAAGGGTATACACCAAAGGGCTTGATATTTTACAGTAGTCTAATTTACATTGGAGAAAATCTTCTGTAGAGTTGGGAGTTTAAATGAATCACACCATGCTTTAGATTACCCATGGTTTTCATTTTGGTAACTAATGTAAAAGAATAATGGGGATTTGTTTTGGTGACTAAATGACTTGATTTGTTCTTTGTTCTCTGTACTGAGAAAACAATGTGAAATACCTTAGGATATACATCTATGGTTAATACACATGGAGTGTTTGTTGAAGTAGTTGGTTGGTCTTTGTGTAAATTGAAAAATGAACTTTGGATTTTTTGTTTGGGTGAAAAAAATCTCTTTAGAATTGAAACTTGATTATAGATTTTCCATTTACTTAGATTTAATATGGTCGTTTTTGGTGTAAATTTAAAATGGATCACCACATTGATAAGAGTGACATGGTTTTGATCAGTTATAGGGTTTAGTAAAGGAATGTTTTGAGTTTTTAGGGTGGTTGGTTACTTGTCTGCAATTGTAATTTTGCTTCTATAGATCTTGTTTCCACCTTTAGGGAGTTTGTCTTTGGAAGTTTGATTATTGGCTGTTAGATGTGACCTACTGTAAGTGACCTGTCATTGATGATATATGAGTGCACTTAGAATTTGATTTGAAATCTGAGTGAAAGTTGTGTTATACTGGTTCTTTTGGTTTTGGAATTGATGTTGAGTTTTTGATTTAAAGGTGTCCATGGTTGGTCTATATTCTAGATTTTGTAGTTACTCATTTTGCCCAAATAAGTTTAAGAAATAAATATGTAATGAATATGAGAATATTTTGGTATGTGGCGTCTCCAAGGTTATATAATGGGTTAAAAATTTTGCTGATGGGGGTGGTTGTACTAAGTTTTGCTCTACCGCAGCTGAGCACTAGGGAGGCGCTCTTGAGTTGTAAGAAAATTACCCCTTCCAGTTGGGGTGGAAAATTCCCCCTTAAACTTAAGTCTTTAGATGGTTTTTAGGGATCACAAAAAGGCAAGAGTTGAGCTTAATTTATGGTGATGTTGCTGCTTCTGTTTGCAAGCCATTTTACCCATGGGGGTATTAATTTTTTTAAAGATTAGTACTTTAAGATGAGCTTTAGATTCTCTAAAAATTATTCTTATTTCAAAATGGCTTGATAAAACACCACTTCCTGTCCAGGAAGGAAGTTATTTTAGCTCAAGGACTGAAATATTTAGCAGATCTTTAGACAAAAGGAACAAATTACATTTCTTTCTGGCTTTAAAAGGGTGCTTGAGCCAGAGGGGGTTAAGAAGCCCTTCCCCCTCCCTCTTATGGAGTGGTCTGGAGGGGCAGGGAGGTGTGGGGTTGGGGGTCTTAAGGCTCCCTTGGATGGAGGATCTAGTTTTTTCTTTTCTTTTTTTTTTTGGTGGAGATGAAGGGGTGGGTCTATGGTACATCACCTGAGTTGTGGGGTAAATGTAGAGAGTGTCAATCAAAGGCAGAGCTCTCAGAGCTGGGAAGGAGGCTCTAGATGGCGGCTGTGCCTTAGAGAGAGCGCGCTTTGCTCCCTGCTTCGGTTCACTTTACGCAACTTTCCCTAACTTTCGGGCAGCCTCAGGGGGCCCCCGCAGCCCCCTGCCTCTCCTAGTGACTTACTGGGGTCGACCCGAACCGTTTTTTGAGAGAAAAGCAGCTTTTAGGAGCTTTTTTTTCGTGCCTTGTTGGAAGAAGCTGCCGTATTGAGAGCCCAGGTCGTTGTTTTTTCCAGCTTAGAAGCCATGGCGCACCTCCATTTTTGTGCGCTCTCCTAATGAGGCTTTTTTTTTCCCTTCCGGACCTGTTTTAGTATTAATTATTGCTTTATATTTTGACAAGTCAACACATTTGAGGACTATTTCATTTACTTTTTGTTTTTTTACGGAGGATTTCGCGTTATTTTTAATTTTGGATCTGGTATTTTTCTACTACTAGATAGGACTCTTGCTTTGGACATACTGCATGGATCAGGTAAGCCCATAATAATTAGTGATAATTTTAAAGATTTTTATGTTGAAGTTGGTTTTATTTATTGTAAATATGAGAAATTCCTGGATGACGCAATTACGATACAGAGATTGTTATTTTATCCAGTGTGTTACTTTGAGAAACTTTCCTTATTGATAGTGATGCTTCTACAGTTCAGCTTATCCCCCACTTATTTTAAAAAGAAAAAATAGAAATATTTTGTTTTTTTGATGCTTACCGTTGTTGCATTACATGAATATCGCTAACATCGTCAGGACTTTGTTCCTGATAATAAGAACCATCCATAGAAGCTGGGACCTTACCTTTCTTTCAACTTTTGACAGTAAATACCTGGGCACAGGACTTCAAAGCAAACACAGATTCCCCCTCCCCCTTATATTTAAGAATTAAAAGATGATGAGAAATAAGGACAAAAGCCAAGAGGAGGACAGTTCGCTACACAGCAATGCATCGAGGTATGAGCTATCAACTTTCTTTTCTTTCTGTTTTTTTTTTTTTTTCCGGGAAACCTCAGCTTACACTTGTTTACTTTGACAGACATGGATTGCTGCTGTCTGTGTTGAATTGTCTAACTTGGGTAGATTTTTTTTTTTTAAAGCGTGACCTTGAGATTGCTAACATGCCACACCCTGATTTTTTGGTAGCAATTTATGAAAGTTGAGTTGTGACTTAAGGCCTCTTACAGCATTCAGAAGGTAAGGTACTTTTGTACGGAGGGGCCTTTCCTAGAAACTGTAGTTTTTCTGTCAGTAAATTTTTAGTTTTTAGGTTTTCACGCTGCAGAAAAATGACCTTGTCTGTTTAGCCATTGCTGCATTGCACCATTTTACATACAAGGCACATTTTTTCCTTTGAATAATCTGGGATATTCAGACTTGTAACTGAGGGCCATAGAGGAGCCTTGTGGTAGTAAATTATAGTAAATAGACATTTGAGAAAGTTATATGAATGAGAAAATGTACATTTAAAAACAGAATCACAAATGAGACCCTTTGACTGATGCCTTTCATTTTATGATTTTGATTTTTTTTCTTTTGATACACTTACCAAATTTGAAAATTTTATGACTTAACAAAACCTTACTTAAGTTCCTGAAATCATTAAATCTGTAACTGAAAAAATCCTGGAATACTATTAACACTTGAGCTTTGTGATTGTTACTATGACAATATAATTTCAGATTTTATGTTTAAAATGTTACAAGGTTTATGCTTGTGTATTTATGTTAAGACAGTGCTTTCTGGCTGGTAATTGTATTTCATCTTTACATTTTAGTTGATGCTGCTTTAAATTTATCCATTTATTTTGACAGAGTCGTCTGGAATGCTTTCTCTTCTGAAGCTTTAATGTACTGTTTGTTCAAATAATGATTTGTTTCACATTCCTTGAAGTAGTTTTCAGTGACTAAAGTAATAAAACCTATAAGATATTTTTGTTGTATGACTGTATCTTTATCTTCATTTAAAAAAATAATGTTCATGCATATCTGTATCTGTTAAGAATTGTCATGTCATAATTTTTTAAATTATGCAGCTAACAAGGATGTGATTGGTTATGTGATCTTTTCTCAATTTTGATTTTATTTTATAATTTTGCATCAAATTCTTTTTTTAAATTAGCTTGTAAATTTTGAATATGGTTTTCTACAAATGATGAATTTTGCTTTTACTAAAAATAGTTTGAGTCTTGCTTTTAAAAGCACATTTCCAAGTTCCTCTGCAAATTGAGTTGTTACAATTTTGGATCTTTTGAGTTGGCCTGTGTAATTATTGGGTTATATATAGAACAAAAAGCTTGTAATGCAAAACTAGTTTTCTTGAAAGTAATAATTTGAAGCTATAGGAAGCTCTAGATATATTTGACATTTATGAAAGACCCAGTATTAAGAGCTGTTACTCCCTTGAGTATATGATTTGCATATTCTCACCAGGATTTTGGCTTTCTTATGCAGGGTTTCTGGTTTCATTGATCAGACTATGCTCTCTTAATTTATCTCCAAGTGCTGCCTTTGAATAAACTTTTACTTTTATCTGGGATATGATTTGAGCATTGCCATGCACTTCATTTCTTTTGTCAAAACAAGAAGCAGGCTTTTAATGCTTTTGCCAATTACAGACTTGATTATAAAGTATATTTAAAAGTATAGAAAGTATATTTGATGGATGTCCAGATACTCTAGAATCCTTGAAGATGGAGATACTCTTAAGTTACATACATTATCAATGCATGTACATAGTTATGACATCACTTCCTTGTAAAGATTGTAAAGTTTAAAGAATGTTTTTGTTGTTTTGGTACAGTAGGCTAATATTTCTAGTGAGCTGAAATTTAATTTGCCCTGTGTACCTTGAAAGAGCTGCTAAATTTTTGAAGTACATTGTTAGGGAACATTATTAAAATCACCTTTGTACCCTGATTTCTGCAAGGGAGGAAAGGAATTGCTTTCAGGTCAAGTAAACTTCAGAATGAGAATCACTTGAGAAACAAGTATGAGGACAAGTTTTAAGTAAACTTTTTTTTCCCGTTTTGGATACAAGTGCTATACCTTTTACTACTGATCAAGTGTATTCTTTTATTCTTTTAAGTTAATGATGAATTCTAATATGCTTTGTATATCATGCTTTTTGGACATTAAAATTACTTTTTAGAATATATTTAAACAATTTACACTTGTAATTTCTAAATACAACAGTTTTAGACAGACACAAAGTATGCCACATACTTACCTAAGTTATATCCAGGAGTGTTAACTAGGGGGGAAGAAAATGCATGGACCCGTGTGAACATATTTCTGTTATAGGACATGGCATTTATAAACTCAAAATTAAATGTGCATCCAAAGTCGTTTGCCTTTGATATCCAGAGGTGTGGGTAAAATTCTAACGTTTTCAGGAGCTTCTTAGCCTTGTAAGGCTGGGGATGATTTAAAAAGGCATATGCAGTGCTTCTGGACTGGAATAAGCAGTTTTAAGTGGCAGCCATTTTATGACGCTGATAATACTTTCAAAAATCGGATTTTTAAGAAGGCTTAAAAACAAATGAAGTCCTAAATATCAGAACATCCCTTAACCCTCGTTCCCATTGGTACTCTGATGATGAAATAAGGGGCAGCTCGGTAGTTGGCGCAGGGAGCAGCTCTCGGAGGTTCTGGCATCTTGGTGCACGTCCAGCTCAGTCACAAAATGGCTGTTCCTTTGTGCCGCAGCGCTGACAGACATACTGCATTGCTCTGTGTACTCGCCAAACAGCAGGAAGTTGCCGTGCCGAGTTCAAAGGCCGGCCGGCGGTGGCGGCGGGTGCTGATTGGCTCTGCTCACGCCTGGTAACAGCCGGGTCAACGTAGGCGCCGCTGGCCTGGCCCCGCCCCCTGACGTCAGTCGTGGTGGGCGGGAGAACGCGGTGACGCGTGGCCTCGTGCGCCGGTCGGCTGCTTCCTCCGGGCTCGCCTGGTGCTGGGGGCGGGGCAGAGGAAGGGAATTTTGGCCGGGACTTTCCGGTGGGCGGCTTCTTTCCGGACCGATTTTGATCCTTGCAGTCCTCAGGCCTGGCCTGTAGTGGTCCACACCACACCCTACAGTGTGTTTTCCTGAGCCCATTCCTGGAATAGTTGTCCTCTTTTGGAGAAAAGACAGTGTATCGTAAATCTCCAAATAGTAGTCCGCTAGGTTTTTCTTTATAATTTTCGGGCTTTTTTTTTTTTAAATCTGGTGCGTTTTCCCCCCGTTTATTTCCTTGTTCATTATAAAGAGACTAGTGAGTTTTATTTTGTTCCCATTGGTTGAAAGCAGTTTAGTGTGAGTGGAATGTTTTTGATTGAAAGGCCTTAACGGGTGTTTAAGCTCTGTGTCATTCATGGCTCATAAACCAAGTGAAGAGCATTTGAGCTTGTCCCCGTGCATTTTTACTTGGTATCAAACATTTTCTCAATTGCCATTTGAGGAAGAAAAACTCAGGTCAGTATGTGTTTAGTGGTTTGTAAGAATCGCAGTGGGGTAGTTAAGTGGAAAATGGCCTAGAAACTTTTAGTTATGACAAGTGTCTGTGCATTAGGAAATACACTCCTGTGTAGTGTCAGCAGACTATACTAAAGTGTAACGTGCTGGCACTGGCCGAGATTCAAACTTGGCTTAGGTAGCAGAATTACTTGGTAAGGTCTTGAGAAATGCCTTGGCCCTAGTCTCCCTTTAGTTTATTTCTGGTAAACAAACTTCTGTGTTGTTGCTCATATCCTACCTTGTTTGGAAACCATTGCAAGAACTTATTTTTAAAAATAGTTTACCAACTACAGCTCAAAATTAAATCACAAGTAATGAATTTAACCTCCAAGGAAAAGCACTGTTAGTACATTTATGTGTTGTTTACTTACATATGCTTTATTCCAGTCTTAGGAGACACTGTTAACAATTCCATTGAATGTGGTACTTTAAATAAGTATGGGCACCGGGTGTGGTGGCACACACCTTTCATTCAGTTCTTAGGAGTCAGTGGCAGAAGCAGGCAATCTTTGAGTTCAAGGCAGGCTGGTTTGCAAGACAGGACACCCAGGCCTATCTGTAGGGAGACTGTCTTCAAAAAGGAAGAAGGAATGAATGGTATGAGCTTCTTGAGTGTTGTTATTCATGGGTGATTGTTAAAGGAACAATTCCCTGAGTGGGTTTCATGGGTTTCCCATAATCCTAGTTATTTAGGTGGGGTTCTTAGGAAAATGGGGACTAACATTGTTACACAAAAGAATTATGCAGAAAAGTTTTTACATGATTTAAAAATTATGTGCTTATGCTTATTTTGCGCAAAATGCTTAACATCCTTAGAGATCTACATTTTATAAATTATTTACTGGTTTCCAACATTTTAAAGTGTTTACTAGATAAAAGCAACAAAATATCTTGATACTAGAAGGAAAATAGTTACCCCATCTTCCTTTTGGTGTATTAAAATTCAATTATAGTAGTAGATTTTTAGTATTTGTTATATATTAAATTTCTGTGTGGGATAGAATTAAGTAGCCAACACTACATTGTGTTTATTTGAGAGTAAGCCATTCTTTGCAAGATATTTCCAGTCCAGGAATATTGCGTGGTATCAGTGAATGTGTATTAAAGGTTTAGAGGTTTAAGAACTGAATACAATCCATGTGGAGCCAGTGAACATTTCAAAACTTTTTTCTTAGGTCTTTTTTTTTTTTTTTTTTATGAGCCTGTGTAGATATGGAAGAAAGAGGCAAGAAACTTTTGTATGTGTATTTTCACTATTTTAAACTTGCACTGTGTAATTATTATTTATCTATTGTCTTTTTTATGATTAGTGCCTTTTGTAGATTAGTACCAGTTGTGGTTGGGAGATTTGGATCAGTTGGTAGAGTGCATGCCTAGCATGCAACGGGTCCTGCCAGGGTTTGGTCCCTGATTACATAGACTAGATGTGACACACCTGAACTCTGTTCTTTTGGGATATGGATGCTGAAGATAAGGAGTCCAAGATTGTCCTCAGCTGTGTGAAGTTTGGGGTCAGTCTAGGTTACTACCTGAAATTATGGCTTCAAAATAGGATAAAAAGATGAAGTTAATGGATAGGTGTGTGTAAACAATATTTGATATGCAGTTTACTGTAGTATTGAATGGAGTTGTCTAAATTTGTAAGATATAGCTGCTGACATCACCTGGGATATCCACACCCTTGCCGTTTCTTTCATAAAACTTGGTATAGTGAACTTGTCCCTAACAAGAAAACTGTATGACTTCTAGTAATCAATTTTTTGCTGGTTGTCGGCTGCTACTTGTAAAGATCCTTAGTATTTTTAGCATTACCTGACTACTTAAGGAGTATTACTTTAATATAACAAAGAACCTGTGTTTAACAGTCCCCCTCCTCCATTACTCCAGTTACTCCTTTTCAAAGAAATAAAAACAGCTTTGCAAGCTTGCTTATTTTAGGTGATTGTTATGGTCATCTGTCTTCATGTTTCTTCATACATTCCAGCAAGATTGGGCAGCTTCTCCAATGTTAACTATTATTACTTGTTTTGGAACATTAAGGTTATTGAGAGAAGGCCAGAATCATCAAATACCCAGGGGCTGTTTTCCTTTCAAGTCAGTTTTTACTTTATATGTCTGTGACCTTTGCTCCCTAATCAATTTGCACTTTAGTTGATTAGGTGACTCGGCCAGAGACTTCTGAAAAGCTCTTATGGTAGAAACATTTGAGCCCAAATTAGGACATGAGGGTTAGGCCTTCCTGAAATAAATAACGGGCATAGAACATGCCATTAATGTTTTGTTTTCTGAAACTCTTAAATAAAAGAGTACTTCATTTACTGGCTTGCTATGGATCACCAGTTTTGGTGTTTAAAATATCTTCCTGACTTTATATTTATAATAATTATTAGGATTTTTAAGACAGGGTTTCTTTGTATAACCTTCTCCTGGAACTCTCTCTGTAGATCAGGCTGTTCTGAAACTCAGAGATCCACTTGCCTCTCCCAAGTGCTTGGCAGTATGGGTGTGCAACACCACCACCTGGCCCCTGTATCTTATTCTTATAAAGGCTTTGGATTCTCTTGTCGTTTGGGGAAAGAAAATAGGTTCCCTCCCCCTTTTAAAATTTATGTTATATGTGTATGAGTGTTTACTATGTGTATATGCCTGGTGTATTTTACCCACTGGGACTAGAGTTACTAACAGTTGTGAAATGCTATGTGGATGCCCAGAACCGACGACCTGCATCCTCTGCAAGAGTAACACGTTCTCTTAAAGGTTGAGCCATCTCTCCATTCTTACCCCTTAGGATGGGGAAAGAAAGGTAAAGGTTTGTTCTTGGTAGGTAAGGTAAAGTCATGTTCTTGGTAGGCAAGATTGGTGTATGTAATACACATAATGGGTGCCATTCAGCTTTTACTTTAGTACTAAAAGCTTCCAATTTAGGTTATTTTTAGGCATGACCGTGTTAATCATTGGGTTGTGAGGATTAAGTATTAGAATGCCTGTTTAGGTTCTTAGCAAAGAGCCTAGCATACTGAAAGCACCTTGTGAATGTAAGCTATTAGTAATACTGTTTTATTACTGCTCAGTTGATCCTTGTCTCCCCTCACCCTCCAGCCCTGCAGTTCTAAGTGCCCCTTTCTTCCTAAGTGCCCTGGTGGTTGTCTGGGTCACAAAGAGTCATTTTAGGCAAATTAAGAGGAGAAATTTTTCTAGAATGACCTCAGGAAGCAGGTCCCCTTTATCTTAAAATCTTGGGTGCATTTTGTAGTTAAACCTCAGGTTTTTTTTTTAATCTTTCCTCCAAGGAGGCAGCCTCTTGACAGCTGATTGTTTTTCCTGTCCTATGAGTCACAGCCCTGCTCTTGGCAGTAACTGAGTTACTTTCCCCACCCCTCTGTTGATAATGGCTTCCTGTTTTCCTTAACTCTCCCCCATTTTGCTGCTCAAGCTGTTGAAGTAGGAGAGTGACCAGTGAGTGCTGTGGGAGTAGTTGCAGCCCATATAGTTGGCTGGAATCAGCCTTTCCTCGTGGGTCTTCACCTTAGTACTGTGCATTTGCCTCCCATGTCTCATTCGTGCTGAATTTCCTTGGAACTATAGTGCTAAAACTTGGGTGGTTTTGGTTTCTTTCACTTCAGTTTCTTTCAGTGTGGTTTATGGGTTAGATGAGTTTGTTTCTGTCTCAGACAAGGGAGGTCTTTCAAAATAGCAAAGTCCAGTCCCACCTTCCAAGTTTGCTTTCTACAAGCCCTCCATGTGGTTCAGATTTACCAGTGTTTTCCTCCATGTGTTCCAAATGTCGTGATTTCTTGAGTAATAACCGCTGGCCCGTCACATCTCCCTTGTTGGTGCTTTCAGGCCAGTGTTTTTAGTTTGAAGTGAAAGATGGAGTTGTGAGAAAAGGAGTTAGAGGTTTAGTAGTGAGGAAGTGTTTCTGTGTTGAGTGTTCTCCAGCTCCAAGCATTCTTTTCAATGTGGAGTGAGGGGCGTTTCTATAGAAGCTGAGTTCCTTCTTTGTTTTAGTTAGCTGTAAGTTTTGGTGGGCTCTTCCCTTAGTGTATTCCATACTTAATACTCGTTAGGTCCACCCAGAAGTTTGTTTGGATGCTGATCTCTTTAAGTGTACTTAGAATCCCTTAATTTCAGTGTATTCTGACCTTACCTGCCCTGTGTAGCTTCTAGAGCTAAGTGCCTAGCCTGATTATACAGGAGTGGAGGGAGTTGTGGCGTGCTATTACTAAGGCTGTCACCCAGTTGATAGTTGTAAACTGTAACCATCATCAGCATTTAAAAAAAAAAAATTTGATGAAAAACCTTAGGGAATCTCCTTTATGTAATTCTTTTTTGAAACAGGGTTGCACTTTCTGCTTCTGGTTGTCTTTATTACTCACTGTGTAGAGCAGGCTGACCTTTGAACTAAGTCTGCCTTGCTTCCACTTCTAGTGCTGCGATTAAAGGCATGTGGCACATACTTGGCTTTTTTTCCCCCCCTTCCCTTCTTTTTGATTTTTGACATGGGGTCTTCTCTCTATCCCTGGCTGTCCCAGAATACTGTAGACCAGGGTGGCCTCAACTCTGATCCACCTGCTCCTGGCCCCAGAGTGCTGGGATTAAAGACATGTATCACTGAGCCCCAAACAGACTTGTGTTCCTAGTCTTTGTTTTTGATAGGCATTAAGCCTGTAGATGAACTGATACGTGGAGACTGTTTAAAAGAAAACAATGAGAAGGCTCAGTAAGAGGCACATTCATTGTGCGTGCTGTGAACCCAGCCTTGTTCATGAAGGAGTATGGATCCCTGTTCTTAAAACATGAGAAAATTGAATTGTAAGGGAGTAGGTGGAGGGACTGTGACTCAGGCTCTTGGATGGCCTAAGCATGCCAAGAATGGTTGCTGGCCCCTTGGTTGATTGGGAGTAAGCTGTAGCAGTAATTAGGAGATACAGTATAACATCTTGATCATCCTCTTCTAACTCTCCAAAACTTTTACATTGATTGAGCCTTCTCCCCTGCCCACCTTTCTTACATATTGATTGATTGTGTGGTGTATGTAGCTCATCACACACTGAGGCTAGAAGAAGACATCATTCAGTGGTCTCTATCACTGTCTGCCTTATTCCTTTGAGACGGGGTCTCACTGAAGCTGGAACTAGGCTGGCAAGTTCCAGTGACCCTTCACCTTCTGTCTCAGTAGTGTATTTTCAGGCCACACCTGCCTTTTTATGAAAAGCCATTTTCACTATGTAGTTCTGAAAGCCTTGCAACTATGAAGACAAGGTTTTCTTTGAGCTTTCAGAGATCTGTTTGTTTTATGCCTCCCAAGTTCTAGGATTAAGGTTTGCACTAGCTAACTTTTTAAATGTTAAGATTTTTATGTATTTGTATGAATGTTTCCTATATGTATGTTTGTGTACTTCATGTGTTCCTGGTGCCCTTGGAGACCAGAAAAGGGTTTTGGATCACCATGACAGTCATGAGCTGCCCTGTGGGTGTTGGGGATTGGATCTGGGCCCTTTGGACATGTGTTCTTTCGCAGTGGGCTAGCTCCAGCCCTACAACTGTTTTTTGCTAGTTTGTATTTTTGTTCTGTTTTGTTTTATTTTTAAAAGGAGGATTCTTGGGATGTTTGCAAAGCATGTGCTCATGTTGTTAAGCCTTCTCCCCTGCCCACCTTTCTCCCATATTATATTTTATTTATTTATTTATTTATTTATTTATCTATTTATTTATTTATTTATTTATTTATTTATGGGGTTTTTGGAGACATTTCCCGGTGCAACAGTCCTGGCTGTCCTGGAACTCACAGTGATCCACCTGCCTCTGCTTTGGGAGTGAAGGTGTGTGCCACCACCTCTCAGCTAGCCTTTCATATTTTAAAGAAACAAAAAACTCAGAGTACTGTAGATTGTGGATGTAATCTTCAGAAGGCCAGTATTTTACATAAGATACTCCATGGGGGTGGCTGGATCCTGAAAGTACAGGGTATACGGAAGGTCTTGGAAACCTTACAACTTGCTCTTTTGTTGTTTGGCTTTTATCCACATATGCACTTTGGGTTAGTCTGTAATGCATGAAAATTTGTGCTTGTGGTCTCCCTCTCTTTTATTCTAAATTTAAATTTTGTACATATTTTGCTTGTGAATTACTTGGATAATTGAAACAAGTGTCATAACTGACTGGATTATATTAGATCGTGTAGCAGATTAGGGGAAAGGGGCAGCTTCTGTTAGGTCAGTTGTCTTGTAGAAGTGCCTTGTCAAGAAACAATCGTAAATGGACCAGGCGATGTTGAGAATCTTAGAGATTGATGTGTCCCCTGTCACATTCAGTTGCAGGCTGCTTGACATTCACATGGTCCATATATGGCTGCTAACATGACAGTTGAGACTGATGGACCAAACTTCTCTAGTACTTTTTCTCTTTAATGCCTTTTAAGTTTAGCTTGTTGACATTTAACTCTAAAAATATTCTTGCTAAGGATTAATCACCTGGGTTGATTGTTATATCCAGATGTTTTGCTTGGAAGAGTTAAAATATAGGATAATTTAGGGATTGTTCCCAGGAGTCTATACATTGAAGAATAGACTCAGGTGACTGAAGGTTTCATAGGTTGGGCAGCAGGTTAGGTTTGTGTGAAAGGTTCACAGAGAACTCTCGACAGTTTGGATCTCTGTTCTTTGTCTCCTTTTGGTAGTTGTTGTTATTATTTTTGAGACATTTCACTCAAGCTGGATTGGTATTTGAGGCACTTTAGCCCTGGCCTCCTGAATGATGGTGTTATGGTTGTGTAAACCCCCAACACCTGATGTTTTGCTTCTCTTTATCTGTAGGATTCTGTGCAGGAGCTTCTGAGCTTTTTCATTTCTTAAAATAATAGGTGGCAATACTGTGCTTCTGATGCATGGTTACAGACAGTGGCAGCTTTTTCATCCTTGACATTGTGTGGTGTCTCATCCCCAGTTTTGTCTTGTTTGGATAGGTTTTTGGTTATTATCGGGTACTGAGGTGCTATTTACATCTATCTAGTGTACAGAAGTGTGGGATGCCAGACAGCCTACAAACATAGGCACTCCCTTCCCTCAACAACACAGTTCCAGCCCTGTTAAAGGTGTCCCAGTGTAGAAAGCATGTGTAACTGAAAATGTGGAGTTCTTCTCATGGTGAATTTTGGTGATTGCTAAACTGAGGCCCCTCACCTTGTTTTCTTAGCTAGTTCCAAGGACCCTTGAGGACATGGGCATATGTTTCACATTTATTATTGGGATGGTAATCAGGGCTTTTATTCTCCTTTGAACTTTGAAGTTTCGTCATCACAGTCTATTTTATAAAGGTTCATAAAAGTTATAGTCTACAAGTTAGCTAATAAGAGAATAGAAGACTCGGAGGTTTAAAGGGACCTCCTGACCAAACTAGTTCATTTATTCTTAGTGTTGAGAATGTAAACGTCCCCTTTGATGGTTAGGACCTTGTTTATGAGTGCAGGGAAGTTTCCCTTGTAGCTTCTCTTGAGCTTGGTGGTTAGGCTTTTTTTTCACCTGAGTTGGAAAGCTTTCTTTTTTCTTTTAGTTTGTAAGTGTTGCTAGGTCCTGATTAACTATGCATATGATTCTCCATGTAGACTGTATCCAGCATCGTTGATGTCATTCACACCCCTATCTGCTGGAGGCCTGTGTCTTGGTACTTGGTAAACCATTTAAGATGACAAAATTGTTAATTGGTTATTGGGGAGTAGAAGTAGTGTGAGAAAGCTTAAGGTGACTTCTGCCTATTCCCAGATGAGAATTTCAGAAACAGCTAGAATTTTTAAAAATTCTGCTATCTTCTCTTCCTCAATCTTCATAATAGCTAGGTTCTTGTTTTTCTTTTCCT
Source organism: Phodopus roborovskii (assembly GCF_943737965.1). Lineage (NCBI taxonomy): Eukaryota > Metazoa > Chordata > Mammalia > Rodentia > Cricetidae > Phodopus > Phodopus roborovskii. The sequence goes on along the minus strand of NW_026126624.1, from coordinate 1,115,926 downwards.
TTTTTCCTTTGGTTTTTTGAGACAGGGTTTCTCTGTATTGTTTTGGACCCTGCCCTGGAACTAGTTCTGTAGACCAACCAGGCTGGTCTTGGACTCACAGAGATCCTCCTGTCTCTGCCTCCCGAGTGCTGGGGTTAAAGGCATGCACCACCAATGCCCCGCAGTAGCTAGTGTTTTAGGCCCAAACCATGAGGCCTGTTACTTTCACTCATTCTGGGTATCGAACCTTATGAATGCTGGGAAGCTCTCTGCCACTGAGCTATAAACTGCAGACCACTGGCTTTGAGAAATACTGTTGGGGTTTATTTAGTTCTGCTATTTCATGAAATTTTAAGTGCCATTTTGAGTATTTTTCTTTGAAGTAAAACTGCATTTTTCCTGTAGAGAAATGACAGTTTTTAACAGAAATCTGAAGATCTACATGGGTTTATTAGTGGATTTAGGGATGGGAATGGGCAGCATTCCATCAGTAAGTAGCAAGATGTGGAGGAACAGTTTTATAAAGCAGTCCCTTAGAACAAGGAAGCAAAAAGGGCAAGGCAGTACAGGTTACTGGCAGTTGTAAGACAGAGAGGACTTTATTGTGCCAACTTAAATTGCCCTGAAGGTAAGGTAGACAATTTAGGAGTTTAGTGTGAGTTGTGGTTTCTTGCTGACCATGTATTAGGCAGGTCCCAATCATTGGCCTCTCATAGATTAACAATGAGATAGATGTCAGTGGGAGTAAGAGCAGACACTCACATGCAATCTCTGCGCCACCACAACCGTGAACATTTTCAGTTAAAGTAGGACTCACTGCTTCACCACAGAAAAGAGTCTTATTTAATGATGTGTGTGTGTGTGTGTGTGAGAGAGAGAGAGAGAGAGTGTGTGTGTGTGTGTGAGAGAGTGTGTGTGTGTGTGTGAGAGAGAGTGTGTGTGTGTGTGTGTGAGAGAGTGTGTGTGTGTGTGTGTGTGTGTGTGTGTGTGTATTGGCACAGTAACATTTTTAATGTAAAATTTAAGCACAGATGTTAATAAAAGGGCACTCAGAGAAGTACATTGTAAGTTCGGGTCCTTCAAGGGAATTGAAACGAAGGTCTTTGTAGCCATAAATACTGGCTTTGGTTGCTTTTGGAGTTATATCTTGAAGGCCTGATACAGGAACCCTTAAATTCTTTGACAGCTTCATACAGAGGACTTTTCACCCTTCACTGGCCTTTTACTTCCCCTTTCTCTTCTGCTGAAATCCTCTTCTGAGGGACCTTTTCTTTTTTGGGAAGTAAGATGGTGGGGGTGGTTTCTGATTTGCTTTGGATGGGATTACATCTGATAAAGTGAAAGCCCAGAGCACCAGGGTTGCTGCAGAAGTTAAGATGTTGCTGTAAACAGTCTGGCATAGTGTTGCACATTTTAACCCAGCATGCAGAAGGCAGAGGCAGTTATATCTTTGTAAGTTCAAGGCCAGCCTGCTCTACTCGCAGAGTTCCAGGACAGCTATCCATCCATTCAGCGCTATGGTGTGTGGGATGGGTAGGGTTAACATGTAGTGTTGCTGTTATTGGAGATTCTGGGAAAGTAAGATGTGCGAAGGCAGTGAAGCTCACTCTTGGCCTTCACCACAGTGTTAGCTGTGGGAGTTCCTGATCTCAATGACAAGACCACATGACCCCCTCTCTCTGCCATTTCTCCCTCATCATTCTGTCTGCTTGACTAAGAAAGTCTATGGTGTTCTCACTGTTAAGGAACCTTCCAGAAGAACTGAATCCAAGGAAGGGGCCAGTTATGGTAAAAAGAAACCTTGCTGGCTGTAGTGGTATGCTTTTAGCTTCAGCACTGTGGATCTTTGAGTTCTAGTTTGGTCTACATGTTTCAGGCAGCTAGAGTTTGATGGTGAGACCCTGTCACAAAAACAAAAAACAAAACAAATAAACCCTTTTGAAAATCATGTAGAAAAGGAGAGGTTCAAAGAGTAAGTTTTTTTTTTTTTTTTTTTTTTTTTTAGTAAGAGAGTTAAGACACTCCCATCATACCCCTTTACTTCTGTCACTTTTGTGCTAACTTGGCATATAAAATCTTTTAAGTGTTTGTAATTTGTATAGTTTTAAAACTTATAGTTTTGAAAAAGCCTAATCCTGTTCATATTAGTATTGATAGTATGGATAATTCACACTTACAACATATTTTCTAGATATGTAAATGATCTTTTTCTGGCTTTGAATAGTTTTGTGCTTTGATTTATCTAGATAACATACCTACATACCGATTTGTAGGATATTTTTGATGTTTTTGGGGTGAGGTGGGGGGTAGGGGGTGCTGGTTATTTTTCTTGAGACAGGATTTCTCTGTGTAACAGCCCTGGATGTCCTGGAACTCACTCTGTAGACCAGGCTGGTCTTCAACTCTAAGAGATCCACCTGTCTGCCTCCCAAATCCTGGGATTAAAGGTGTGCACTACTACCACCCTGATGGTACGTGTACTTTAAAGAACCATTTCTGGAACAGGCAAGAAACTCCTGAGTAAAGATTTCCTGGAACCCACAGGACATCTTGGGATGTCATGCACATGTACTCACTTTAAAAAAAAAAAAAAAGGAAAAAAAAAAAAGAAAAACATACTTCTTGCCTTCTTTCTCCAAACCTGTGCGGATCACTTTGATACGTGATGTGACTACTGTTTTCTTTACTGCCTTATCATTTTTATTAATTTGGGCAAACATTTGTAAAAATTGTCTATCATAATATATCCTCCAAATTACTAAGTTTAATTAACTTTTTATCATGTCTAGATATCTTCTTTTCTTTTCTTTCTTTATTTTATTTATTTATTTTTTTAAGTGGTTTAGTTTTTCAAGACAGGTTTTCTTTGTGTAGCCCTGGCCATTGTAGAACTGTAGACCAAGCTGGCTGTCTCTGCCTCCCCAGTGCTGGCATTAAAGGCATGTGCCACCACAACCCCACTTGTTATATTTCCTTCCTCCCTTCCTTCCTTCCTTCCTTCCTTCCTTCCTTCCTTCCTCCCTCCCTCCCTCCCTTCCTTCCTCCCTCCCTCCCTCCCTCCCTCCCTCCCTCCCTCCCTTCCTTCCTTCCTTCCTTTCTTTCTTTTTCTGGTTTTTTGAGATTCTTTTGTTTGTTTTGTTTTGTTTTTCAAGACAGGGTTTCTCTGTGGTTTTGGAGTCTGTCCTGGAAGTAGTGCTTGTAGACCAGGCTGAGCTCGAACTCACAGAGATCTGCCTGATATTTTCTTACCTTTATTGGCCATTTCATTTTTTTCCCCTGTGGTTGTATTAATGTTGTTTTTGTCTAATTTTCTACTGGATTTTTGAGTTGTCAGTCTTCATATGTTGTATACTTTTTGTTAATGTATACATCAACTTTGTTTTCTTAATTTACTTGACTTAGCCATGTTTACACTGTAATTTACAAACTTAAAATTTTATACTGTGTTTATTTTTCAGAATCTGAAGAGTTGGAACTTAGAAGCATGAGGGTTCTTAAAAACAAAGCTTAAAATTAAAAGCAAAACAAAACAAAAAACAACACCAGAAGATAGCTTTACTAATGTCATTGAATGCTCTATTCCACAAAACAAACAAAAACCCAAAACACCCCAAAGCTTAAGGAGTTGTTACTTATTCTTTGTCAGTGAGAACTCTGAAGTGTCTTTCCCTTTCCATTTCCTTAAAGACATCTAGCCATCGCCTGGAAGGAGTGGTCACGTGGCAGCTTAGTTGATTTGATAATTTGACTTAAGAATTAGTGTAATGCAAGGCCAGCAATAGCACAGAGGAATGGATAGTGCAGATCCTGTAATTCAGACACCCTTAACTTTTGTCTTCATAGGGTTAATGTAAGGATTGGGCCTTTTGCCTATTTTAGACACTTTAAATGTTTATAATGCAAGCTGTGTGGATCTCTTTGTGGAGTTCAGTACCTTGCATTCTTCCAGATTTCGTGTTACCTACAATAACCATGGAGCTCTTGTTAAGTAGTAAGTAGTTCAGCCATTTTGTAAGTTAGGAAAATAAACACCAATGGCTGAAATGGAGGCTCTTAAGACAACCCACAGGCTTTCCCTTATAAGTGGACCGTTGCTGTGTTGCCCTCTTGTGGCCATTTTGGAAATGGCACTGTAAGAAATGGAAGTGACCCTGTTGGTTTCAAAGTCCAGTTGTAAGGAAGACTGATCCATTTCATAAAAAAACTTAGTAAAGGTGTTAACCCTTTTCTTCTCTCTCTTTCATATTTTGATGCATATCAGTCTTTTTGTCTAGTTGAAAAGTATGAAATTTGCAGTTTAGGGATTGAGTAATTGTCAAATATTTTTATGAGGCTGTATTAGGTAATTCCTATGAATATAAGTTTCAACTATTATACCTTGAAAGTCAGGCAATTGTACTCATTAGTGGTATTTTTTATTTTAAGTATTATTACCTATGAGTTGAATTTGGCTCTCTTTCTTTCTCTTTAGGGGGGGTGTGATACAGGTCATTTCCTGTCTTCAGCTTCCCAGGTGCTTGTATTAAAACATTTTAAAACAGCTGTATTCACCACCATACCAGGCTAAGCTTTTAAGCATTCTGATAAAAGCTACGGTGTGGTACTGGGCGGAGTACTTAGTGTTACTAGGTGTTAGGGAATGTCATCCACTTCAGCTGTTGGTTCTTTAAATAGTGCAAGGCAAAACATTTTTTTCTAACAGTAAGGAACTTTTTTCCTCTTTTTCTAATCCCAGCACTAGTGAGGTAGAGGCAGGTGCATCTCTGAGTTCAAGGCCAGCCTGGGCTTCTGTCTTAAACAACAATTAAAAGAAACCCGAAAGACCTTTACTAAGGTTTTTATGAAAAGTATTCCTCCTCCTGGAATATGTTGTCTTGCATCTAACTTGCTTGTTCCAAAATAAAGTTCCTTTTCTTTGTTTTTACATAGTTCAAAATCACCTTGATACTTGGGCAAAATAAGATTATTTTTACTGATTTTTTTTTTTTTTTTTTTTTTAAAGGACTGTTATACTATGTAGCCCTGGTTAGCCAAAGGTTGCCTTTTAGGTCAGGCTGGCCTGAAACTCACAGAGCTCTCCACCTGCCTCTGTTTGCTGAGTACTGGAATTAAAGCTGTGAGGTACCATTGTTTTACATTACTTAGTCTTATGCTGACTGGTTCACATGTGTGCTCACTTTGGTTAGTGAGCTAGTTTATATAAAAATATTTAAGAGTTCTAAGCAGCTGTGAGTTCACCACTAAAGCCATAGAATGTCAGTGTCTTACCTGGTTACACCCATTTCCTTCAGCTCCGAAGGTGACTATAGCTTTGTTTCCTTAGGCTTGATTCTGTAGTGTTTAATATCTTACTTTTTATTTCTTATTTTTCAAGCATAAACTAACCTATGGAATCTTAACCGCATACCCCTTCCCACAAAGTAAGCCATTCTTAACATGTACATACAAATTGTGTGCTACTGGGAATGTGGGTGTTTCATGATAATTGTATGCAATATTACATTTCTAATGGTATACATTAGAACACAAAGAAACTGCTGTCCTTGAAGGTATATACAAGAATGGTTACAGCTGTGCTGGTTACAGGGAACAATGATGAGAGAACCTAAATATTCTGCTTAGAAATAAAGATGTACAGAAATGAATCACAGATATTTATAGCCTCTTGTTTGAGAGAACAATTTGGAAATAACCAAAGAAAAAATTGAAATCCAGCTCACTTATGTGTCATTTCACAGAGAGTTTCTCTTTGTCTTGGCATTGACATATGTGTTAAAATAAATCTGTGATTCTTGCTTTTTAGCACAAGATTAAAAGCCTTTCTAGTTAACTGGACTGTTAACATTTTCTGAAGTGGATTAAAGCTGTCTTTTATAGCTTTTTTTTTCTGGGTCTCTAAACAGGTAGTTTAACATTTTTTCCCCTTTACTTTGGCATATTTCTTTTCCCAGAGAGTGTGTTGATTACTGTGGTGTCCTGACAATTTTAGTTGTGATGATTATCATGTGATTCCACTCACAAGTTCTTGTCTGCAGTTCTGCTGGAAAATGAAGTCACTTCAGAAGGCAGGTACACTGTTCCAGCTCAGCCAGTCATCTGCATTGATTCAGGCACAAGGAACGTTGAGAAGATGGCCTTAGCTTTCATGCCTGTTGTGACAAGTGACCACATTACTTTTATAGGATGGGACAATCCATATTTATCATTCTCTGATAGGTGTTGTGGGACCAAGCCTCAGATTTATGCATGAGTAGGCAAGCATTGTACCACTGAGCCATACCCCTCACGCAACTGCTCGTGCTTCCGATTCAGTTTCCTAGGGGCAGGAGACATGGTGAAAGTGAGAGGGAGCAGAGGTGGGTAGTTAAAGCCTATACCAAGGTAGGGCTGCCAGTTTTCACTTCTCATGTTAGTGATTACAGTGATAGATCAGCTTTGGAAGTGTCTGATAGGCTGGGATTAGCACATGAGAGAGCAAAGCATGTTTTCCTACAGAAGATGATACCCACGCTCTTGAAGTTAGATACTTAGCTTGCTGCATAAGCATTTTGTACTTAGGTTGGAGGTAAATGATACTGGGATTGATGCCATGCTTCTACAAGTGTTACATGGAGCAAATGGGGATGAGGGAAGGAGTGATGATGAGACAACAGGGTGTCGGGGAGAGAGGGCTCAGCAATTACTGGACTTACTGGTTTTGTAGACAACCTTGGCTTCAGTTCCCTGAACTACATGGTGGCTCATTAAGTGTCTGTAACTGTTCCAGGGCATTTGCTGCCCTCTTCTGGCCTATGGCATGTAGACATAACATGGAAACAAAACTCTAATACAAAAAAAAGTAAATCTTACAGAGAGAGGTGGGAATCATGCAGACATAAACATGGTTTTCTAGCTCATACTGAGATGGGTAAAGAGTTCATGCCCGGATGTCTGGGCTGTAAGGGGCAGGCCTTTGTAGCACTAAGCTGCCTAGCTTCCAGATTCTTCTTTGCTTTTTCATTTCCTTCTGAATCTTTATAAGGAAATTTTGCAGCTAATTCTATATCCCTGTGTGCAAATGGTGGTGGCTAAAGCTAATAAGGTCCTTCTGTGGTACCCACTCCCTAATAATGGGCTGGAGGAACTTTGTCTTAGGGAGTCAGAGGCAGGATTTCATTCTCAGATTTCAACTTTCTGGGTAAGGGAAGCATTTGTGGAGAACTATTACAGCTTGTTGCTGTTTCTATAGCTGCTGTATAATGTTCATGACTTTTTTTTTTTTTTTCGAGACATGGTTTCTCTGTACTTTGGTACTTGTCCTGGAACTCGCTCTGTAGATCAAGTTGGCCTCAAACTCAACTCAAAGAGATCTGCCTGTTTCTGCCTTCCGAGTGCTAGGATTAAAGGTGTGCTCATGACTCTTTAGGTGGGTGGAACAGGTTTATGATGACACAGCTAGGGGACTAGAGAGATGGCTGTGCAGTTAAGAGTGTTACCTGGTCTTCCAGAGGACTCTATCCACTTGGTTTTCCGCACCCTCATGGCTGCTCACAACAGTTTCTAACTCCAGTCCTAGGGGATCCACCTGGCTTCTGTGTGTACTGCACACACACAGACATGCATGCAGGCAGAATACTGATACACATAAAATAAAGTGGAAAAGTATACAACTGGAAAGTGAGATATGGGATAAGGTATAGATTTCCAAAGGAAGAGAGAAGGCTGAGTTTCTTAAAGTCTCATCTTAAGATTGTTCTGGAGAATAAATATGTATTGAGTATATGCCTAATCAATAGCATAATCAATCACACTGAGGTGATTGATCAGGTTTGTTATTTTTCCCATCTTTCCTTCTTACAGGCAAAGACCATTTCTTGGTCTTGACTTAAAGGTGTCTGTACTATAATGTGCTTTTTGTAGATTTGGATCAGTTCAGGTTTCCAGTAATTTATTTTCTTTCTTTTTCTCTCTCTTATTTTGGCAGGAACTCATGATTTCCAGGCTGGCCTCCAACTTGTTATGTAGTAGAGGCTGCTTTTGAATTTCTAGGCCTTCTGAATGTGCACCACCACACCTGGTGTATGCTGAGGCTTAGGGCCCCCTGCTATCTTTGAAAACACATTACCAACCCAGTTCTGCCTGCAGCCCAGTTCTTTTCTAATAGCCATTTGCTAAGTAGTGTGACCTCAGTTCTAGTTTGGAAGAGACAGTGGTAAATAGAAAACTTCGCTTTTAAGCTTCATGCTATGGTGGTCTACCTCTCAACCTAAGATTTCTGTTATATCCTCAAGATTGTGTTTATCTGAGGGTAGTTTCAGACAAGGAAGGGGATGGGATGTGCATAGGCCATTATCAGATCAGAGGTGGGGTTATCCTTGGAGTCATGGCTTTGGAGTCAGGACCTGGGTGTGACTAAGGATGGTGTGTATAGCTCCCTATACCCCCCCCCATCACTGAGAACCACTAATTGGATAATTGCGTTTTTCCTTTGGCGGTGGGTTCGTTTTTGTCATTTTTAAAATTAATATTTTCTATTTTGAAGAAGGCTTTGGTATTTAAACAGATAAGACTCAGTAGACAGATTATATATAGTGTTGCAGTGAGGTCTTAGAATTCCTTAAATACTCAGCGGATATAGTTTTACCTCATTAGAATGAAGGGGTCTGTATTCACTGGAGTGTGTGCAAATGCAAATCACCTGGAATATGTGTGGTGTCAAAAATACAAAGATAAAGGTTGAAAACGATAGGAAAGCAGCACTTGCAACACAAGAATAAAAGGGAATTTGAAGGTGTGGATGCTAAATTGCTGAAATTACTGTCTGAATATATATTACCAAAAGGTAATATATATATATGTGGAAGTTCTTAAATGTTTCTAAGACTTTCTCTCTGCCTCTCTCTCTATTAAATGAAGTCATTCGGCCTCTGAAGAAGCTTCGGGTTCAGACTCTGGCAGTCAGTCGGAAAGTGAGCAAGGTAGCGATCCCGGCAGTGGACATGGCAGCGAGTCCAATAGCAGTTCTGAATCTTCCGAGAGTCAATCAGAATCTGAGAGTGAATCAGCAGGTTCCAAATCCCAGCCAGTCCTTCCAGAAGCCAAAGAGAAGCCTGCCTCTAAGAAGGAACGGATAGCTGATGTGAAGAAGGTATCTCCTGGGCTGTGTATTTGAAATTTGCTCCTATCCAGGACCAGCTAGGAGACTGTTTGCAAAGATTGATTCGTATGTCTTTCTGCTTGTCTGTTTCTGGAGATAGGGTCTCACATACCTTGGGCTAGCCAGGAACCAGGAACTTGTTTGCGTGCTGCCAGGATTGGTTTTGCACTCCTGATCCTCCTATGTCTGTCTCCCAAGTGCTGAGATTATAGGTGTGCACCACTTATGCTTGGCCAATCCTTCCCTTCCCACATGATCCTGTGGTCTTACAGTATAGCCTGGTATGGCCTGGAACGCAGATGCTCCTGCTTGAACCCCATGTGCTGGGATTACAGGCCTGACTATCTCATTGTCATGAAGAGTGAGTAGTGGGAAGGAAAATCAGCCTGAGTGAAGGCATTGTAGTTGTATTTTGCTTATTAGAAAAGAACCTTATAGGGAAGACTACAAAAGGCAAAAATTAACTTGCATAGCATTTCCACATTGATTCCAAACTTTGGAATACATTTCTTTTTTTGGTGGAAAAGAATTAGTGATTATGTGGCTTCATCAGCAGGTATCTTAACTTAGTTTTTGGATAGTATGTCATGTAGCTCAGGTTGACCTTCAACTTACCTTCCTTCCACTCCCTCCTGCTGGGATGAGAGATGGGTACCTACCTCTGTCATGCAAACGCACTGGGTTAGTGCATGCTAGACAAGTACTATGGCAGCTGAGCTGTTTCCAGCCCCCCACATCTTAACTTGTGAGACTTTATTTGCGAGAATTATGTGCGAATCACTACGAAAGAACATTGCTTTCTAGTTCTTTAAAAAAAGAAATATTAATAAAACCAAGTTTATGCTGTCATCTTTTAAATTTAAGCTACAATCGAAGATGCAAATTTATATTCTGTGTGCTAATTTTCATATTACAAATGGTACTAAATTGTAGGTGGTAGTGAAAAGTTTTAGACAATATGAAGTTAAAAGAGCTGTTTGGAACACTTGAGACAGACTTGGGTTCAACAGTTACTTCAGTTCTCAGCAAAGTTGTTATGTAACAGTATTTGACTTTTAGGGGCCAGTGGATGATAAACTTGTCTTGAACTCTGTAGCCCAGATGTCTCAAAACTCATAGATAAGTGCCTGCCCTTGCCTTCTGAGTACTGTGGCTAAAGTCATGTGACATGATGCCAGGCCTTTTTTTTGTGTGTGTGTGTATGTATGTGTGTGTGATAGGATTTTACTGTGTGGCTCTGGCTGTCCTGGAACTCACTATGTAGGTCAGGCTGGCCTCAAACCCAGAGATACACCTCTGCTCCCGACTATTTTTTTTAATGGTTTATTTTTATTCATGGATCTGTCTGTCTGTCTGTCTGTCTGTCTGTCTGTCTGTCTGTCTATCTAATATCTATCTATCTACTACCTCTCTTTCTCCCCCTCCCTCCCTCCCTCCCTCCCTCCCTCCCTCCCTCCCTCCCTCTCTCCCTCTCTCTCTCTCTCTCTCTCTCTCTTTCTCTCTCCCCCTTTGAAGAGGCCAGAGAAGGATATCCAATCTACTGGAGCTGAACTTACAGGCAGTTGTATGCCATTATTCCTGGGTTGAGAAAACATTACTGAGATTGGATTGCATATTCAGTTTCCACCAGAAAAATACATACATACATACATACATACATACATACATACACACACACGCACACACACACACACACACCCCTGCTAAAATTTAAAGATGAAATTACATTTTTAGAAATATTAAGATAAGTTTTTATGGTTAACGTGATCAGTACTAAAAAGGTTAAAAATGTCACTGGACCTAGAGAAATTACCATAAATGAGGAATTCCAAAAAGACTGTGTGCTATATATATCCTCTTTACATGCTAGCTTTCCCCACATCTCCCTAACAGTAGGAAAGTTTTATTGCCCACGTAGGGGGCACTCAATAGTGAGTTTACATGTCAGCTCTTGTTTTGGAAGAGCAGAATTAGGTGGCCTCTAAAGGACAAATAATCCAAGCTGCTTTGGGGGCGTAAGTAGTACAGTATGACTTACAGTACAGTTGGAGCATTGAAGCCAGTATGCCAGGCAGTCTGAGAGTGGTAAGACTGGTTGGTGTACTCATATTTGCTGATTTTGGCCATCTCAGTTAAAAAGAGGCACCATAAAACTCTGCTGAGTCATACAGATAATTTTTCTTCTGTAGCAGAGGTCCATAGAGGAATAGGTGTGGGTGTGGGCAGAAAGGCTAGAGTGCACATCCTTCTCACTTCTTTCTCTACCAGGTTGGTCCAGTGTGTTGTACATTTACTTGCCTCTTTGACTTGTATTTCCTCCCACTTGATTGCTCCTAACTCATGGTTAGGTCTTTTGTCCTTTAAAATGGAGATGTTCTAGAGCCGTTATTAGAGAATGTGACTGTGGCAAAGCCTACAATTGTGTTGTATTCTAGTTCTAATATGCCTGTTCTTGTTTGCTGCTTTTCAGTTTTTTCCTTGTTTTTCACCTTACTATATATAGCTCTTTCTTTCTTCCTTCCTGTCTTCCTATCTCTCTCTCTCTCTCTCTCTCTCTCTCTCTCTCACTTTCTCTCTCTCTTTGTCATTGGTAAATACTGTCCTCCTTTGCTTAGTAACTTGTTTAATCTTTGATCAGTTTAGGCTTTTTTCTTTTTTTTTTTCAGTTGTGGCTTTTTAGGGTAGTTCTCTACTTTTTTTTTTTTTTTTTTTTTTTTCCCTAGTTAGGATTTCAGTATGCAATCCTGGCTGTCCTGGAACTCAGTGTGTAGACCAGGCTGCCTTTGAAAGCACAGTGATCTGCCTTTGTCTGCCTTCTGAGTACTGGGATTAAAGGTATGCATCACCATGCCTTGCTTCGACATGTGAAGTTTATTTAGCATATTAAAACTTTAAAGAGAAAGAAATATAAAGGGACTTGTTTCCAATTCTGTAATGCTGTTCTAGACTTAAAAATGCTGTTTGTTTGGGGACATGGTGTTGTATGTCATACTCCTCCCCCCATATCTAGATACTTTGTGGTTGATTTCCCATTGCAGTTTCAGAGTGGGATAAATAGCTATACAGCATAGAGATGTTTACTGTCTGGTTCCCTAAGGAAAACATTTAAGTACTGGCCTCAGACAGTGGCTTCTCGTCTTTTGCATATACTCTGCCTTGAATATCCAAATGCTTCCATGACATTGGCTTCTGCTTCTTTTTTAATAGGACCCCTATTCCTGACCTCGGTTTCCTAACATCTGTCCCATGTGTTTCACCATGATCAAACATCTTCATGCCAGTGTCTTCCCACAGTCCATCCAGATTCCTTTTGTTTTCTTGTCATTTCATGTAAAAAGCAGAGAGTATACTTCAGCGTAGTTATCGCCAGGGTAGAGTGTGGAAAAACAAAACACCCCAGCCAGTCAACCTGTGAAAGTTACCTTTTCAAATTGCTGAAAATTATTAGCAAAAGTGTGTAAGGCAGGGAGCTATTCTGCTAGTAGTGAGTCAAAGCAGGTGTGCTAGGGAGAACTTGTAGCAGGAGACACTGCCTTGTTGGATTAGATTCTGTTTGTTTGTATGTGTGTGGGGACTCTTCTCCTTGGGTTTTTGTTTGTTTGTCATCAGGAAATTTAAAATTCTTTAGTAATTTTGTGGAAGGAATTGGATGTTTTAGTTTAGTGACAGTAAGCAGTGCTCAGTATTTTTAATGCATGATGGCATTGTTAAACTTTTTAAATGCCTGTTCTTTTGAAAGGATTCTGCTTAGCTTTCTCCCAAAACAAACAAAACAACCTTTTAGATATTTAGTTACATGATTTTGTTTGATTTGAAATAAGTATTCTAATAATGATAGCATGTAGTTAAGGAAATGATTCATGTGCAGTCTGTTAATTTTGCAGATGTGGGAAGAATATCCTGATGTTTATGGGGTTAGGCGGTCAAACCGAAGCAGACAAGAACCATCACGATTTAATATTAAGGAAGAGGTAAGAAAAAATGATTTAAGGGGATGTGTTTCGGTTCCCTATCTGACCTCATCTTCTGTGACTGGTGTATATTACTATTAAAAAGACTGGACTTCAGGTATGACAGTTAAAAGGGAATCTAATGGGGCCTTTCTATGGTCAAGAAGTTAGGTAAACACCAAATCCTTAATAGTTAATGTTTCATTCCATTATTGTGTGGTAAGTTAATTTTAATTTGAAGTTGATTTAAAATTAAATTTCTCAGAGTATAACTGATTGTGACCAGTTTTCTTTAGACACCTAATATTTTGTTTAAGTTCTGAACAAATGGGGAAATGAATGTGATTTTTGGATTTACTCCAGAAAAAGGAAAGAGGAGTGTTTAATGTATTTTGTTTTTCTTAATTTATGTAAGTTTGATTTTCTATCTCAATTGTAGTGTGAGATAGAAAACTGGTTCCTTATATTCATTTTTTGGTCTAATTATGAGAGATGGAGTACCTTTTTTTTTTTTTTTTTTGTGATGGGGCCAGAATTTTGGTACTTGAGCATTCTTAACAGAGCACCCTTCACTTGGCTACATCCGTCTCCAATGCCTGGACTGATGATTTTAAAGCCAGTAATATTTGGGTTCACATATCCATAGAATTGGACTTGTTTCATGTTTCTCAGATTGTGTCAATTGTTTTGTGAAATCTCTGCATATTAGGTTTGGAGAGTAGATTCAGAAGGAATGAATACTCTTGTCTCAGTGAAATGTCCCCTTTCTGCTTTAGGAGGAGTTTGTTATTTTGTATCAATAGCTAAATACTGGGGAGTTAGGTGTGGGTTTTCAGTAAATGTCCTCTGAAGATCAAATTCATGCCAGCACCTGCATGTGTATGCTGTTTGAGTTCTGAGTGATTTCTGAGCTGGTGTGCCTGTACTTCCCTTTCCCATAGTGACTTGGGCCACTGAGCCTTCATGGTCCTTCATAGCTAGTCACATCTAGGTGCACTTCCTGGTTATGCGTCAATCCTTAGTGGGACCCAAGACTAGCAGCCTCATGGGGAGTGCCATCACACTTCACTTGGGATGAAGCTGGTTCATTGTCTGTGACTTTAATCCTCCTTTGGCCAAGTGATGTTAGCTCTTCAATCATGATTACAGATGCTCTTTAATCAAGTCTAAAGTGAAGACATCAGCAGGCAGTGCCTGTAGGGCATACTCAGTAAATTTGCTATTTTATACACTGTTTTAGATCTGCAGCATTTTGTATAGTTACTACTAATACATTTGGCTTTTAAAATTTATATTTAGAATTGTATTCTTCATCCCTACTAGGCACATTTTAAGTACTGAGTTCACAATGTGACTGATGGCTCATTGTGTTGGACATTATAGGTATGGAGCATTTACTTGTAGAAAGTTGTTGTATTTGATGTTGCTGCTCTGGATGTCTAAGCTAAGTATAGACGTGACAAAGAAAGTGACATTGGCTTTCAAAGCAGAAGAGTGGGCTCCAACTTGCAAGTGCTTAGGTTTCATTCTGTCTAAAATCTTACTGTGAACTAAAGTCTGTAATCATTTTCCCCCTCACACACTGAAGGCAAGTAGCGGGTCTGAGAGCGGGAGTCCAAAAAGAAGAGGCCAGAGGCAGCTGAATAAACAGTAAGTCTTTGATGGGGGAGATGACATCATCGGATAGTTGTGAACATGTCTACATTTCTAGGACAGTCTGTTTGTTCTGTCTGTCCTAGGTCTCTTGGTTTGGGTTACTACCCTGCCAGGATTCTCAGTTTAACCTGGATGCATTCCATACAAGCTTCAGCTTCTCATGTGGGGGTAGCCCAGTTAGCTCAGGTAATTTTTTCTTGAAAGTAAATATAAATAGCAAAGTAGATATTGACATTCTTGTTAAGTAAGGACCAGATTTCAGTTAGCCACTTCTAACAAGATAAGGTTTATATTGTTTGGGTACATATTTGTTACGAAATATATACTGTTTCGATATAATTCTAAGATTATAGTTTATAGACCAGAAGATTTTAATTCTCGAGCTTAGAGCTAAAATATTTTATAACATTATATTCATTATTGTTTTGTTTTTGGCAGCATTAGAGATTGACTGTAGAGCCTTGCACATGCTATATAGTCAAGCACTCTACTACTTTTTTTCTTACGGTTAAATCTAAAAAAACTTTTTTTATGTGTATGTATATATGTGGAGATCAGAGAACAGTTTGTGGGAATCTCATGTGGGTTTGGGGGATGGAAGGCAGGTTATCATGCTTGGAGTTGAGAGACTTCATCCGCTGAACTATCTCACTGGCCTTGTTTATTTTCATAACTATTCAAACTATTTCAAACTAGGGTCTCAAGTGCCCTAGTTTGGCCTTGGTTTTATTATGTAGCTGTGGATGACCTTGAACTTTTGATTTTCAAACCTTGGGATTACAGGTGTATACCACCATACATACTCCTTTGTTTTTATATATAATATTCCATATGTTTTCTTATTAAATCTTTTTTAAGACAGAAATCTCCCTTTTGCCTTGAGCATATGGTAGAGTTCACTGTAGACCAGGCTGTCCTTGAACTGTTGCATGTCTTCCTGACTGCTTCCAGGGCTGGGATTACCTGTGTGTGCCACCAGCCCTAAACTCAGGATACTTACAGTGATCCACTTTGCCTCAGCTTCCTGGCAATGAGATTAAAGGAATGTGACACTATTCCTGGCTGCTCATTATTGTCTTTATTTTTTTGAGACAAGGGTTTCACTATGTAGTCAAGGCTGATCCTCCTGCCTTGACTTTCAAAGTGACAGATTTATAAGAAAGTTCCCCTTTACCTAGCTGTTTCTTATTTTAGTTAAAAAGTTATGTGTAGTCAAAAAAATTGTAAGATTCTTAAAGAATAGCCCCTCCCATTTCCATGGTGTACTATCTCTCTTTTTCTTAAATAAATATGTTTTGTTTTGCTCTTTTTTTTTAACTTATCTTTTCTGTTTTTTTGAGACAAGGTTTATCTGTATTGCTGTGGAGCCTGGTTTGGAACTCGCTCTGTGGACGAGACTGGCCTCGAACTCACAGAGATCCTCCTGCCTCTGCTTCCCGAGTGCTGGGGTTAAAGGCTCGTGCCACCAACGCCTATGTACTATGTCTTTAACTATGTGAATTCTGTAGATCTTCTTTGAAAAATGTGGATGTCCAAAACTTTGTATACCAATTCAGGAATATTTTCCACTAAGGTCTCCAGTTACATGTTCTCTAATTACTAGGCAAATTTGAATTTCTTAAACCTATTTCTTCATCTCCAAAGTAGTAATACAAATTCTGCCTGTCCAGCAATTAATAGAAGTGTTTACATTAAATATATATTTTAAAGAACTTTGTAGAGCAGATTTTAGTATTGTCCTGCCTGAATACACCCAGTTTCCATTGTGTCTTACATACTGATGTGGAGTTGGAGAACAGCAAGCTCTAAGCAGGGACTACATCTAAGAGGGTTCCATTCACTTTAGCCTCATGAACTGCTGGGATTCTTCTGTGTGATTTTTTGTTTGTTTGTTTGTTTTGGTTTTTTTTTTCTCTTTTTCCTTTTGGTCTAGTGGTCTCATGGGGATGTTTTCTGAAATGTCCTTTTGACCATGTTATGAGAAGGCATCACACTTTGCATATGACTGTTCTGCTCTAATAACAAGTGTAACAGAACCTGCTGTGTGTGGATGTATGAATTTCAGAATTGACTCAACTGAAGAGAATGACAGTTTGAAATATTAGTACAATGACATAATCTTCAGAAACTGAAGATTGGTGTCATCCATATATCCTCTTTTTCTTTTTCTTTTCTGAGGTGGGTGCCTCAGATTTCAAAAAAAAAAAAAAAAAAAAGCTGAAGGAATAAAATGGAATACAACTGTTCAGATCTGGACTGGGTTGTATAAGATTTCTGGAGATTCTTTGTCCCTGTAGTGTTTACGAAGATATTGTGTGTTGGTTCAGCTCTTCCTTCCAACCAAATGTTAATTTTTAAAATGAATCATAATTATAGAATTATAAATCATGCAGTGTGTGTGTGTGTGCGCGCGCGTTCGAGAGAGAGAGAGAGAGAGAGAGAGAGAGAGAGAGAGAGACAGAGCAGAGAGAGAGAGGAGGGGATCATAGTTACTTGTTTTCTGTTTTGAATTGGGGATCTGTCACAAACTTACGTCAACATGGAACTGAATCATTATTAGTATTAGATTGGAATTGTTAGCGACAATATTATGTCTTGTGGATATATGCTATCTGGAAGCCATGTTCAGTATAGCTGTTGCACCAATATCCAGACCCATCATATTCAAAAGTGGCTTTTGCTCCCTGCCTGCTTAGGCTGGATTCACTTGTCTATGTTCTGCAGCCTCTCTTTTTCTAATAATGAAAGTTAATGTTCTCAGCTGATTAGTATTCAGACTGCTTATTTGTTTACATTACTTTGGAGTCACCTTAGCTAAATTTTGGTAGTTTTTTTTTCCCACAGTCCCCCAAAATTGGGAAAAATTCTGTTAGTGCCTTATGGTAGATTAAAAGCAAGTTTCTTTTGAGGTGAAATAGTTTTTAATCAAGTTCTTGCCTCTATCTCTTAAATTTATTTACTTTATATGTACTGGTGTTTGCCTGCATGTAAATATATGCACCTGTGTCTATGTACTGTCCTTAGAGTTGAGAAAAGAGTCTCTGCCTCCCCTGCTACTGGAGTTAGGAATGATTGTGATTCACCATGTGGGTGCTGGGAACCAAAATCAGGTCCTCTGGAAGAGCAGCAGGTGCTCTTAATTACTGAGCCAGGTCCTCTATATTGCAGTGGGACTCACAATGTATGGGGAGTCTCCTTTGAAGAGTCCCTTTTAAGTTGGCTTTCCACAAGAAATGAACAGTTTTTCAGTTGTCCAGGAGCTGTATGTGTGTGGGGTTGGGAAGTTGATGTTCATTTTTACTTATTCTCCACTGATTCTTTCTCATAGCAGGGCATGCGTGGCACATGCCTAAAATCCCAGTTCTTGGGAGGCAGAGGCAGAAAAGAAGTAGGTGTGTCTTGTCCAACTCAAGGTCCAGGCCTTTCCTGTTTCAGAAAAATCAAACCAAAACAAAAAATTTCCTTTTTTCTTGTTCTTGAAAATTAAAACATAATGTGGCCAATTTCAAACACTTGTCCCTATGGTTGTCTACATATTCTGGAATGTGTAAACTTGGCTGTAATTTCTCTTAGGTCTTTAAGGGTCTTCTGTGGATTATAACTGAAAATAGTAGATGTGAAGTTTGTTGTGTATGCAAGCAACTTTCATAGTGGACTTCGTCTTCTTCAAGGAAGAGCATCTCACTGGGCTTTGGACCAGTTGATTTGATAAGTTTTTTCTGTTTACATTTTTATGGTGGAAGAGCCCAAGTTCTCTTGGTTGTGTATAACTTTTTAATTTGACTGGGATTACTGTGACCGCAGCACATATTTTCTCCTTTTAGTTTGCTGTATCATTTGTGTAGTGCCTCAGTCCCAGCCCTAGCTCTAGTAGGACTCATTGACAGCCCTAGCTGTAGTGGGCCTCACTGATAACCTTAGCTCTAGCAGGACTTAGTGATAGCCCAGGCTCAGATTACTTGACTCTGGATTTTCCTCATTGGTATACTCTCCCCTGGTCCTTAATTATCCATGTTTTTGAGACTTGTTCCTAAGAGGCCAGTTTTTACAGAGTGACTTTGGAGGCCTTAAGGACTTGGAGTCCTAGGGAGACTGCAGATTCACATACCAGTTTTCCAAGTGTCAGGGCCACTTCTTTCATCTTCTTGGCAATCACCTTCTATTACTTGGATTCCTTTTGTTGTCTCTGTTTTGAGACAGGGTTTCACTTGTCTCATGATTGTCTTGTCTTGTTCTGAGTACAATAGCTTCTTTGTAATCTTTAGCAAAATTTTATTATAGTAGACCTTTAGTTAGCAGAGCAAGCTAGATACCAGAGTCTGGGTAGATACAAGAAAGTCTTTTTGGGGAGCAGTTGAAAAAGGGTTTCTCTGTTCTGTAACTCACTCTGTAGACCAAGCTCTGCTCACACTCACAGAGATCCACCTGCCTCTGCTGGGATTAAAGGTGTACGCCACCACCGCCTGATGGAAGTCTTTGTTTTAAAGATGGACTGAAAGATAGAAATCAGTAACAGAACTTACTATCTAGTCTCCTTCTAAAAGTACTCAACACGGCTTACTGAAAAATTGATAGGGCTTATTCATTAATTTCATTATTTAACCAAGGCTGTTTCTATTTACCAGCTTTTGTATTTATCTCCGTGTAAGGAGTCAACACATACAGTGCTGATAGAATCTGAATAATGTACATGAAAGCATTACATTGCCATTTCATGAAAGGGTTGATTCTGCTCTCCCAAGCTCCAACTAGTTCAGGAAGAGCTGAACTGGTTGAAGTAACTAAAATTAGTAACTCTTGCAGGTTTTAGGAAGGACCTCAGGAATCTGCAGATCAACCCCTTTTGGAGCAAGCCAGCACTGTTTTTCTTGACTTACCCTATGAAGATTATTAATTTGACTTGCCAGTTCTGCAGCAGGCATCTTTGTTATGACCTCTGTTAGGGGAAGCCATGAGTACAGTGGTAATTGTTTTGTGTACAGAGGAATCTCAAGCTTTTGCCTGTCATTTTTTCCTAGGTCTTTCATGCTCAGTAGCTATTACATACTTTGTTCACTACAGGTGAGAAATGAAACTAGGTCCCTGGGTGTTGGGGTCAGCCTTGAAACGATTAAAGCTCTCAGAGGTAGGACACCTGTAGGTTATGGCTCTTTCAAGCTTTGTAAGAGCTCAAGAAACAAAAGAACGTTTCCCTTATCTAATAATAACTAAAAACCAATTCGTAAACTGAACAGATTGCTAAGTTGGGTGGTAGGTTTAGCACTGAAAAATTCGGAGACTATTTCCTTAGTCATGTTCTAAAGATTAAAACATTTCATATAGTTTGGGGGTGGAGCTTGGTGGGAGAGTACTTGAGTAGCCCAGCAAAATTCCCTCTCTCTTTCAATATGTTTTGAAATACATTTCCACTCAATATCAGCATCATGTGTAAAGTTGTTAGAATTTCGAGCTTTCTTGATTGATAGCTTTTGAGTAAGAAACAAACTCTTTGGCTAGTTCTGATGCATGTTAACGCTTGTGAACCTTTGGCCTAATAAGTATTATGGATTCAGTCTTGTCAGTAATACAGGGTGAAGAAAATAGAATGGGTAACAATGTTTTTCTCCCCTAGAAAAGGTGGGTTGAAAAATTATATTTTTTTCCATTTAATAATTGTTACCAGAGTTAAACTAGGAATAGAAGGTATGTAACTCAGAGTTACTAAACTAAAATTTAAATTGAGCTTAAATAGGTCTCTTTTAGCATACTATCTAAAATACACATATTCTGGGTTTCAGAAAATGAGTTTGGATTTGTTCTTTTGAGATTACTTAGCTTACAAATTCTTAAAGAAAAAAAAAATTTGTTTTGTCTTTGGTCACAGAGAAAAATGGAAACAGGACCCCTCAGAAGATGAACACGAACAAGGCACCAGTGCAGAGAGTGAACCAGAACAAAAGAAAGTAAAAGCTAGGAGACCTGTTCCCAGAAGGTATGCCGCCAGCCTGCCCAGTCTGTGCTGCTCGCTGAGCTCACTGTGGGAACACAGGAAGGAGCAAGTCTGAGGGAGCCAGAGCCCTAATCAACACAAATTGTCCTGTTGCAGGATTTGGATGTCTGGTTCTCTTTACCAGCCTGCATCTTTACCAAGTGTCCAAGTACTGGGCTACTGAGGTCAATTTTGAGTCTTTTCATGGATGCAGTTCTGACTGGAGATACTCTTTCTCTCCTTTATGTACCATGGGGTTTAAAGTTTAAAATAAATTCTTTTATTGTCAGCATATATTAATTATATATGGTAATGGATTTCCTCATTGCATTTTCATATATGCATATCATGGACTCTGATAGTGGATTTTTTTTTTTTTTAAATTTCGTGGCATTCTATTTAGGGTATATGGTATAGGCAACCATAGCTTTTGCTTTAAAACAGTAACAAAAAACAAAAAACCCTCCCTTTTTTGTGTGGTCAGGTTATAAATTCTTTTTTGGGAGAACTAATTCCTTGCTTGTTTTGTTTATTTTTTTGGCCTTTTAAGATAAGGTCTCTATTTAGTTTTGACTCTGTGTGTGTGTGTATTTGTGTATATTTGTGTGCACATGTGTGTGCACGCGTGTGTGATTGTGTGTTTGTGTGTGTGTGTGAGTGAGAGATGCACACATTGGGTGTTGTTTTAGCTGTGGACCTTGTTTTTTGAGACAAAATCTCTCACTGGAACCTGGGCTCAGTAATTAGTTCAGCCTGGCTGGGCAGCCTAGCCCCAAGGATTCTATTGACATTCCTTCTCAGATGCTGTGATTATAAGTGCATCTGTGCACTGTGTGTGGCTTTTTTTCCCCTAAGATTTATTATATATATATATATATATATATATATACACTGTGTCCTGCCTGCACTTATGCCTGCAGGCCAGAAGAGGGCACCAGATCTCATTATAGATGGTTCTGAGCCACCATGTGGTTGCTGGGAATTGAACTCATGACCTCTGGAAGAGCAGCCATTACTCTTAACCACTGATCCATCTCTCCAGCCCTGTGTGTAGCTCTTAATGTAGATTGTGGGTATTGAACAGACTATAATCATGCTTTCATGGCAAGCATTTTATACCAACAGAGCTATTCCCAGTCTACAAAATATACCTTTTTTCAGTATTGAGTAGGATGGGGTCAAATCGCACCCCATACTTAATGTTTTAATGGCTTGAAGGCTAATAATAGTTTTTAATGATAAATATTTATTATTTATAGTTTAATAACAGCACTACATTTGAATCCTAATTACATGAAGCATTATTCTCTTCAGAATAATTCTATTCTTATTAATCATGTCACCAAAACCTACTATATCTTTCCTTTGAATTTTGTCAATAAAAATGTGAAGAATGTATGTCATCTGTTTGCATAAGTACTATTACAATGGTCCAGTTTGTGCCTTGACCAACAAAATCTAAAATATTTCCTGTAGCCATTTACAGAAAAATTTGACAGCTCTGGTCTAGGACTGGTGCCTGTCCTCACTCCACCACATAAAGCCCGAGTTTTGTCTCCCCTCTGAGCTTAAACTCTTAAGTTTGAAGTATGCTGGATTTTTGTCCATTATTTACTGAGTCCTTGATATTTCTTAGGGTTCATTAATAGGTAGGAGAGACATTAATGTGATTGTATGTTGTCCTTTCTCTCCTTGTTTCTCTGAGAGTATCATGTAGTGGAGGTCTACTTTGAATTCCCTATCCTCCTGATACTACCTTATGAATCCTGAGATTCCATGTCTGTACCCTGGCCCCTTTAGTGAATTTTTTTGTATGTGCTACTGCTCTGGGAAATGCTAGTATGTAGATTTGAAATAGCTATTTTTTTCTTTGTTCATTTTAGAACAGTGCCCAAACCTCAAGTTAAAAAGCAACCTAAGGCTCAGCGTGGGAAGCGGAAAAAGCAGGAGTCTTCTGATGACGATGACGACGACGATGAAGCTCCCAAAAGGCAGACTCGACGAAGAGCTGCTAAAAATGTGAGGTCAGTTGTGGCCTGGAAGGTCTCTGTTGATGTGATTGATGGTAATGACATAGTTGTCTAGAACTTGGCTCTTTCAAGTTTTATATAATATGATTGAAAGGTAAGAAAATCAGCCTGAACAGGTTGTAGTGGTGCAGGCCCTTTATACCAGCACTTGGGAGGCAGAGGCAGGTGGGTCTCTGTGAGTTTGAGGTCAGCCTGGTCTACATAGCTTGTTCTAGACAGGCCAGAGCCTAAGACCTTGTTTCAAAAACCAAATAAGAATATAAGCCTGTGTGGTAAAGGTGCTTTCAGAATCTAGCCAGCTTTAAGGAAAAAAACAAAAAACAAAAAGCAAAAAACAAAAAAAAAAAAAAAAAAAAAAAAAATGGTGTTGAACCCAGTAGAGAAGGAGAGAAACAATAGCTCATTTGAAACTGCCTCAATCAAGGTCATGTCCTGTCCTAGTGGCTATTTTTCTGATGTTTCAGAACAATGTCTGGATGGTATTCACTTCTGAATTACTCTTGAGTCTCATTGTATCAATTGATGTTTGGGTATAATTATATTATTAAACTTTAGTAACAGGATATGAGGCATTAATTGATGGTGAAATAAAGAATTAATATATTCAGATGCTTTATTTGTTTAATCTAAAGAATGTGCAGCACATTTACTTTCAGAGCATATGTGTGTTTCTGCTTAGAAATGTGAAGCTGAGCATTGGAGATACTAATTACTCGTCCTATTTTCCAATTGATAATTAATATAGGACTAGACTTTTAATGCGCTGGTGTTTAGCTTAGTTCATTGTCTCACTGTGGTATATCTCGCCTTATGTTTTTTTGTTATTATTTTCTTGTGTTGGAGATTAAACCCAGGGCCTTGCTTATACTAGGCAAATGCTATTGAGCTATGCCCCCTTGTATGTATTGTTCATGCGTGTTGTAAAGACTGTTTTTGTTTTTTGTTTTCTTTTTATGTTTTTGATGTAACTCAGGCTAGTCTGGAACTTACTATGTAGTCAAGGCTATACTAGCCCAAACCAGTCTCAGGCTGTTTCTCTGCCCTCAGTCTCCCCAGTTCTGGGATCATCATGGTTAAATACATTTTATGTTTTATAATTCAGAAGTATGAGTGAAAATTCTCAACTGTTTGGGTTAGTTTAAATTAAATTTCATTTTCTTGTTATTGGGAGATAAAATTGCATGACTGAAACATTTAATCAAGAATATTATTTTCCTTTTGTCTGAAATAATAGCAAGTTTTCTTTCCTTATGACCTTTCATTCTTTGTTATAATTTAGATATTAATTAACTGGTACTAAATAAAGGATACCCTTGTAGATTACTGTACCTTGCTTATACACACAGTGTGAGCTACTCTTCAGTGTGTGTGTGGACACACACCAGTGACTGCAACGGGGTGAGGGAGGTGTTGAGCCAGTTAGTGAAAAGTAACTCATTAGAGTCAGAGCATGGTTGATATTCCAATGAATCTGTAGATGTTTAATTTTGAAGGTACAGTCTTCTACTCATGCAGCATTATTTCTCACACAGTTATAAAGAAGATGAAGACTTTGAGACTGATTCAGATGATCTCATTGAAATGACTGGAGAAGGAATTGATGAACAGCAAGATAATAGTGAAACGATTGAAAAGGTTTTAGATTCAAGACTGGGAAAGAAAGGAGGTTTGTGTCTTTGGGGAGCAAATTACTCACTGGATTTTTGAGACATGGTCTCTGGTAGCTTTGACAGGCTTGATATATAGTTAAGAATGACCCTGTCTCTACCTCCCAAGTTCTGGGATTACAGGTGTGTACTACCTAGCCAGTATACAGTTTAGTGCTGGCAGCTGAATCAGGTCTTGGTGATGTTAAACTAAGCACAGCCCTATTCATAGAGGAAGAAATCTGCTTTTTGGAGGTAGTCAGGACTAAAAAGAAAAGGATGCTGCTGTTTGATTCTTACGGTGTTTGACTTCACCTGTAAGTTTGCATATGCTTTAAGATAAATAGTAGCATTTTCAGCATATTTGTAATTACAGGATCTATCCTGTTTTGTTGACTTATTCTTTGTAATGATTGTAATCAACAGTTAAGTTGACTGCTTATTGTAAGTCAGACATTCAGTTTGGCTTACTGTAAGTCAGAGACATTCAGTTTGTTCAAGAAGAGATTCTTCTTGCCAGTTGTTTAAATGGGAATCTTTTCGCTGTTTGGTTTCTTACATTTTCTTTAAAGCTGACCTGAATCCTTTTGCAGCCACTGGAGCATCTACCACTGTGTATGCTGTTGAAGCTAACGGAGATCCTAGCGGCGACTTTGACACTGAGAGGGGAGAAGGTGAAATCCAGTACCTTATCAAGTGGAAGGGCTGGTCTTACATCCACAGTACATGGGAGAGTGAAGAATCCTTACAGCAACAGAAAGTGAAGGGCCTAAAAAAACTGGAGAACTTCAAGAAGAAAGAGGATGAAATCAAGCAATGGTATGTTGCCTGCTGCAGATCAAAGTGGTGTTTCCAGCCCAAGGCAAGGGAGGTTCTAAAAGGCGTGGAGAACACTGCTATTTAGGATTTCAGATTTTGCCTTGATCATCTGATCAAGGAACACTAAGCAGTCTAAACTTCTGTTTTCTAAAATTGTGACCTGTTGACAGTAGGTGCTTTTGTTTATGGCTACTAAATTCTCAGCCTTTATAAGAATTGCTAGCTCACTGGACATTTGCCACATTTTCTTTCCTAAGTATGTTGTTTGATCTTGACAATAGAATTGTGAAGTTTGTTTGTTTTGTTAACTGTTTGTAGATGGGAGAGTGAGGCACAATCACTGCAAGTGATTTAGACAGACATGTAGAGCCAATCTCAAGAGCATGTTGTCACTTTTTTTGGGTTAGGCTGTGGTGCTTATATGTGAAAGCTAATATTCTAGAACCGTCTGAGTTATGATAGCCTTAAAATTATTCTTGGTTTAAATATAGTTTTTTAAACATCACAGACATGTCACTAGTGAAGATTACTAAAGGGACACATGGAAGCAATTAAGTTTACATTTGTACTTAGAATGTTTGCTCTGATACATATGTGTAGATCTCCAAGATCTAACTAGTATATGCTTGTTTTTGGTCTTCTATCTAGGTTAGGAAAAGTTTCTCCTGAAGATGTGGAATATTTCAATTGCCAACAGGAGCTGGCATCAGAGTTGAATAAACAGTATCAGATAGTAGAAAGAGTAATAGGTAAGTTCTAGAAAACTCATTTTGGTCATATGGAAGTGTGGAGGAGTTGACCTTTGGCTTTAAAGATGATATAATATTATAAAAGCATTTTGTAGGTTTACGTCTTGAGACTAAACAAAGGGCCTACATTTATTTTGAAGGGAGAGTTAATTTTGCTTGTAGATTTGGGTGTGGAGGATGAGAGACAGAAGTGTCCAGGATGTTTGGCTTGCAAGATTTCCTAAGAATATAGGTATCCTTCACTGAAATGGACAGGTCAAGGGAAGAACTGATGTTTGGATTTGAAATCAAATACTTTGGTTGGTAACCTTGCTGTTATCTAAGAGACAAGTTCTGTTTGAGGGCACCAACATATACTCACTTGGTGACTTGGAGATACATTTAGCTATTGTCAATTATAGGTAGTACTTAAATTTTGAAATTTACTGAGATCTTAAGAGAGAGAGTACACATTGTGGGAAGAGAAAGCCTGAGAACAGAGAGGAGTAGGCAGTGGTCCAAGAGGTGAGCCAAGAGAGACTGGTGCAGTAGAAGTAGGTAATTGACATGGGATACTAGTCTCGGAGTTGACCCTTGAATTTGTAACGGTGGCTGGCATCAGTGAAATGGTAACAGGAAATAACTGTTGGTAGAGCAGGTTTGATTGAGGGGTCCTCTGCAGAGAAAGAGAAATGGTTCTAAGTTTAGATTCAATGACAATTTATTTTAAAAAGTAGCAGAATCATTTTTACTCTTTGAACTAAAAGTTCTTTAATTGGGAGATTACTTAGTCTATAGATCTTGTGGAGAATAAAGCTACAAGAGTGCAAGCTTCTAGGTAAGGCTTTTCCTAATTACTTCATTGCACCTCTAAATGAAGAAATTGCTCTGTGAAATAATAGTATGTCATTTCACTGACTGTACAAAGCTTCAAGTTCTCTTTCTCTCTCTTTTTTTTTAATCACTGATATTCATGCTGAAAACAGATGACATTTACAAACTCCATAGCCCTAGCACCCTTGTATTAGGAAACGATGTATAAGAACTCTTTCAAACATTCATTGATATTGACCATGGAATTTGATTTCTATCACACATTACTGTGGTTTGTTCAGTGGTCTTACTTTTTAAAATTATTTTTACTTTTTGTTTTTTAGACAGGGTTTCTCTGTATTGCTTTGGAGCCTATCCTGGAACTAACTCTTGTAGACCAGGCTGGCCTCGAACTCACAGAGATCCTCCTGCCTCTGACTTACCGAGTGCTGGGATTAAAGGCTTGCATCACCAATACCCAGCTTCAGTGGTCTTGCTAACACAGAAAAACTCTTCTGTTTATTTGGGCCCGTATACTTAAAAATATTTTTAATGTATTTGAAAAGAAAAATAATAGAGTAATAGGATGATAGTCTGGTAGCCAGGTTAGAACAGGCTTCTTTTGACACATAAAATAAATGAGCACATATTCTTGTAAGATTTTCTTTTCTTTTTTTGGTATCAAGACAGGGTTTCTCTGTGTAGTCTTGACTGTGCTGGAACTCAATGTGTAGACTGGGCTGGACTCAAACTGACAGAGATCTGCCTGCCTCTGCCTCCCAAGTGCTGGGGTTAAAAGCATGCACCACCACCCTGCATCTTTTGTTGTTGTTAATTAAGTTACTTACTTATTTTTTATGTGTTTGGGTATTTTGTCTGCATGTATACCTGTGCACAATGTGCATACTTTGTGTAGTTGTTTATATTAGTTATGTCGTTCTGAGGAGGTCAGAAGAGGGCGTCAGATTCCCTGGGACTGGAGTTACAGACAGTTGTGAGCTTCTATGTGAGTGCTGGGAATTGAACCTGGGTCCTGTTGGAGATAACCGCTTTTAACCTCTGAGCCATCTCTCCAGCCCCTTTACTTGTAAAAATCTGTTTCTTCTCTGTTCTTGGCATATTTATAACTTTTCTGTCTTATTTTATGTTTGTTTAGCTGTGAAGACAAGTAAATCTACATTGGGCCAAACAGATTTTCCAGGTGAGTAACACATCTTACGTTGAGTAAATGTTCACTATTTATTAGCACATTGTGGTTTGCAGAATATTTACAGTTTTGCCCCAGGGGTGTTCATTAGTTATATATTAAAAAAGAATATCACTTCCTACTTTTAATTTGACATTATTTGATAAAATTATATTCATGATATAGCTCACAGTCGGAAACCGGCACCTTCAAATGAGCCTGAGTATCTATGCAAATGGATGGGGCTGCCATATTCAGAGTGTAGCTGGGAAGATGAAGCCTTGATTGGAAAGAAATTTCAGAACTGTATCGACAGCTTCCACAGTCGGAACAACTCCAAAACCATTCCAACGAGAGAATGCAAGGTTTGGCAATTGTTTTTATATTTTTTATTTTATTTTTTTGAGATAGGCTCTCTTATGTTGCTCTGGCTGTTCTGGAACTCATTGTTTAGATTAAGTTGTCTGGAGTTCACAGAGATCCATCTGATTCTGTATCCCAAGTGCTGGAATTAAAGGCATGCACCACCACACCCAGCTTATTATTTTTTTTTTTATTTTATTTCATTTTTTTTGGAAAGGTATTGAACCAGAAGGATTAGTTGTGTAGATATATAGGAGCAAAATACAATAAGAATGATATAAATGATTACTGCATGCTAGATAGATAGCTCAGTTAATAGAGTGTGCATGTGTACAGCCCTCAGGTTTTATTGTCTAACATCACACAGAAATGGGCATCATTGTACGTGCGTATAATCCCAGGGTTCTGGAGAAAGAGGCAGAGAGATCAGAAATTTGAGGTCATCCTTGGCCATGTAGTGAGTTCAAGGCTACCCTGGTTTACACATGACTTGGCTCAAAGGCAAAGAAAGCTAATGGAGAGGATGAGGGGCCGGAGAGATGGGTAGAGGTTAAGAATGCTTATTGCTTTTAGACAAGACCTGGGTGTGGCTCATAGCTGCCTGTGACTCTGGTTCCAGGAGATTCAGTGTCATCTTCTGATCCCTGCATGCATGTGGTGCACATCAGTACACTTAGGCGGGTACAAGCATGCATGTACATGTGTGTGCACACACAATGCACATGCAATTTTGTTAAAACAGAAATTTGCTGGTTTATGTAATTTGCTGCTTTATAGGATTAGATGTATTAGCAATAGTTGAAATAGTCACTTTAAAACATACAAGAAAGATGTATTTGAATTTTAAATTTTAAATTGAATATATAGACTTTTTATTGCTAGATTGATTGTACAAGTCTTTCTCCTTTACTGAAATTTGTTGAGATCTAGAAATATGCTTGGTTCCTTGAACTGTGTCTTAGAAAAGTTGCAGTTCATGTTAATAACATCAAATTCCTGTCTGTAAAGATCAGCATGTGATCGTTGCTCACATGAATGTGGTGGAAAAGCCATGGTCAGAACAGAACAGAACAGAGGTGGGGTTCACAGATCTGGTGGGCATTGAAGAGGTTTTTAGAGGAAAGCAGCCAGTGCTTACTTTGCCTCTGTCCTTGAAGAGTGGATTGGTGCTTCATAGCATACAGTAAAGTCCCTGGGGCCTGGGGAGTCAACTTAGTGGTTACTAGCAGTTCTCTTGCCGAAGACTGGGCATCAATTGCCAGTACCCACATGGTGGCTCACAACCATCTGTAACTTCAGTCCCAGGGGATCCGACATCCTCTTCTGACCACCTCAGGTACCAAGCACACATGTGGTGTACATACTCACATGCAGGCAAAACACTGATGCACATAATAAAATAATAAAATAAATCTAAGAAAAAAGGTTTAAAAAATAGAAGAAGACACCAAGATTGACTACTCATGAAAGGTATCAAAAGGAATTTTGTAGTGGAAAACTGGATCTGAAGAAACTTTGTGTCCTGACTGTGTTGAAGGAGGTGTGTTTTAACTGTCCTGCAGTTTTGGGGGCCTTGCAACAGAGAGGACCAGGTTGTGATCAGCATTTTATTTAAAGACTTCAGCTAATGACAGTGAGTAGGAAACTGGAGCCAGAGAATCCACCTAGTAATATGCCATAGGAGTCAGTAATTGAAGAATATATGGAGGGCCAGTTAGGTGAGGGAAGGACAAATTGTAGACAGGAGCCACCATGAGGCCAGTTTGTCATGAGTGGATGAATGACTAGTGTGTGGAAGGTGAAGGACAGGAAGTCCTTCGTTGTTCCCTTGAATAGGAGACCTGAAAGTACTAGTGACCACTCACTGTTAGGGTGATACTTCCCGTGATAGAGAAAGACACCTTGCAGAAAGACATGAGTGCTAAGTGGACTCCTGCACATTCCCCATAATAGCTACATATGCTTAGACTTTGAAAAGTCCTCAGAAGAGAGACTTGCATAATTTTGAATGCATTGTTTGTTTCCTAAGTGGATTTGGCCACAAAATCTATATTTTGTGTAAGCAGTAGACTTGGTCTTAATAGAATGTAAGGTTTTAGACCCTCAGCAGTAGAAAGAGCAACTTTTCCTTCTGGAAACTAAACTCACAAGGTTAGGGCCTGAATCTCAGAGTTCCCAGTTACAGTAACTGTAGGGTTACCTTTTCAGCATCTCTCAGTGACAAACTTCCAGAGCATTAGTGTATTGTTTAGAAAAGGTGACACAGTAAAAGATGAGAAAATAAAAAGCTAATTAATGTTCACAGATTTATCTCAGCAAAAGAACAAGTTTTTTTTTTTTTTTTTTTTTTTTTTTTTTTTTTTTTTTTAAACAGTACTTGATTTTAGGATGAGCTCTGGGAACAGTACTGGGATGAGGTAGGGTGGGGTGACTATTCATACCTGAAATTAAGCTTTTTTTCTTTGGGCATAGAGTACATAACATATGATTAATATTGTAATTTAAGAGTAGGGAAAATGTTCTAAGACATAGGTTTTGTTAATTTTTGTTTTTCAGGCACTAAAGCAAAGACCACGATTTGTAGCTTTAAAGAAGCAGCCAGCATACTTAGGAGGGGAGAATCTGGAGCTCCGGGATTATCAGCTAGAGGGTCTCAACTGGCTTGCTCACTCCTGGTGCAAGTAGGTAGAAGATATGGTTAGATTTTTCTCTACTGCGTTTGGCTTATTTTTATCCTAAGTACTGAGTTCCGGGGGCTATTTAGGCTCTGAGAATTGAAGTGATGCAAGATAAACGGGTTTCCTTTGTCATTATGTGATGTGTCCTGTGAGTGCTTCCTTCAATGCTCATGGCAGATTTCTTCTGTGCATACCTTTTTTTAAAAAGGAGTTTTTATTTGCACACACACAGGCTCACACACATGCATGCACACACACATACACAACACACACACACACACAACACACACACACACACAATGTGTTTTCCTGCATGTATGTCTGTGCACCACTTGTGTGCCTAGTGCCCACAGAGGCCAGAAGAGAGGGCATCAGTATCCTGGAACTGGAGTTACAGATGGTTGTGGGCTGCCTTGCGGGAGCTGGGAATTGAATCAGGTCCTTTGGATGAGCAGACAGTGCTTTTAATCACTGAGCCCACCCTTTCTGTCTTTTTTTTCCCCCCTCCCTGAGACAGGGTTTCCCTGTGTAGCCTTGGCTGTCCTGGAACTACTTTGTAGGTCAGGCTGGCCTTGAACTCACAGAGATCCATCTGCCTCTGTCTCCTGAATGCTGGGATTAAAGATGTGTACCACCACACCTGGCTTGTGTTTTCATCTTTTATAGTAAAGCAGATATCTTTATTTCAGTATCAAATTATAGCTTGAAAAATGAAAATGAAAACATTCAGTGTTAGGGAGATGGTTTCTAGTTATAAACACACTTACAATAACTATTTTCCAAGTGAACCACCTTCAGTAGTTGTTATCTTTTCAGTTGAATGTAGTATTTAAGACTGAAGAAAATTCAGTTGTTAGACCTTCAGTTTGTATGACTGAGAAAGTTGGTCACAACCATTTTAGTTGCTTAAAAATGGTTTTCCTTGTTCCCTCACCTGTGCTTATGCAGACAAAGCTAATTAAATGCAATGGGAATCATGAATAAACATAAATACATATGAAAGTAGGTGGCAGATTTGGGAAGAAGGGGGTTTGATTTTGTGTGTGTGTGGGGGGGTTATGAGATAAGAGAAAAATGGAGGGATTGATTAAAGAATAATAAGTGCATGAAATTATAAAGCAAATGCTTTTTTAAAAAACTAATTTTCCTTTCTTAGATGTAACTTAAGAAGCTGTGTGAGCTAGCTCCTCCCCCCATTTTTTTTTTTTTTTTTTTACTATTGATAGTCCTTAGGAACAAAGATAATATCAGCTTTCTCCTGAGTTGTGTATATTTGCTATATAGTGATTAGTCTTCTTTTTTCTTAAGAGTCTCACTGTGTAGCTCTGACTTGCCCTGGGATTCACTGTGTAGGCCAGGTTCACTTTAAACCTAGAGATCTGCCTGCAATCTTGGCAAATTAAATACTTCTAATAACTTCTCGTTGACTTTTAGTACTCTGGTTCACTAGTGAAGCATATATACATATAAACCATTAGTTCATTTGGCACAGAAGGGCTTTTGGTTGAAATATAGTCACAGTAGGGCGAGCATTGCTAAAGGAGCAAGGGCTGGGCTGCTTGGGTGTAGCAGTGTCTCTTCAGGCATAGGAACAAGAATACAAATATCCCAAGGTCTGTGTGCCTCAAACTCCACTTGTCAATGATTACAAGACAAGCAAATCCCCCGGGATCTTACGCTCTTTCTTTGATAGTCTCATTCAGTAGTTCTATAATGAGGCTCTGAAGTCTAGACTGTGGCATATTTAAAAGTTATCCTTTGCTTAGAACATACAAGGCTCTGGGATCTATCTCTAATACTACAAACAAACAAAAACCAAACCCTTTACACCCTGTATCAAGTAGTTGTATAAAATAGTGGATGTGGTATTGGACAGTCAAGTGGAACACAATGGTATGGGGAAGGTAGTTTGAGCAAAGGCACATGTCTCTTGGGATATAGTATTCAGCAGCATGGGTTATAGTCAGTTTAGTTTTATATATTGATGAACCAAAGACTACATGCTTGTATGCATCTATGATAAAACCTGTCTTCACTGTTAGAAGGAATAGCCTATAGAAGACAGTATAATCCAGAGCCTTATCTTTATCTTTATCTTGGATATACTTCCAGATAGATTTGCCTGGTCTGCTGTTTCTGTTTTTTGCTTTCTTCCTTAAGGGGTTAGGCTTAAGCCATTGAAGATGAGAAGAAATTCATTGAAGGGTCAATCTGATGCTTTTCTCTGCTGATATCAAGTGTGTTATTTGTGCACCTAATGTTTTTCCCATGAACTAATAAGTACTTTGTACTTTTTTTCTTACTGCAGAAGTAACAGTGTAATCCTTGCTGATGAAATGGGCCTAGGAAAAACCATCCAGACCATATCATTTCTCTCCTACCTGTTCCACCAGCACCAGCTCTATGGACCCTTTCTTATAGTCGTCCCCTTATCCACCCTCACTTCATGGCAGAGGGAGTTTGAAATCTGGGCACCAGAGATTAATGTAGTGGTTTACATAGGTGACCTGATGAGCAGAAATACGGTGCGTAAACAAAAAGAGTTGAAGTAGCATGTGTGTCAAAATCTATTTTAGAAATTGACTGACAATGTTTTATAGTAAAATTATTCACACATCCCAGGCCGTGGTGGTGCATGCCTTTGATCCCAGCATTTATTTGGGATGCAGAGGTAGGTGGATCTCTGTGAGTTCAAGGCCAGCCTGATATACAGAGTGAGTTCCAGGACAGCCAGAGACGTTACACACTATGCACTATGGCCTCAGTACTTGGAGGTCTGTCAAAGTGCAGCTCAGATATTCTTTAAAACATTGAACAAGGTGTATATACTACCATGTTTTAAAACAGCAATAATTGCATGGGTTCTCTTGGTTGGTTCACACTGTTTTCTGTACTGTCTGAATTTTTCTCTCTTTCCTTCCTTCTCTCCCTCCTAGTATCTCAGGCTGGCCTCCCAATTCATGACAATCCATTTGCCTCAGCCCTCTGAGAGCTATGATTATTGGCATGCATTACCACTATTAGTTTATCTTTATATTTAAGATTACCTTTCTTTATGGAAAATTAGTATCTTTGCTGTCTTAGCAAAAATGTCACTGGGAAGACTTGAGTTCTTATTTCCCAGTCTCTGAGAAGAGTTTGATTTTATAACTTACAAGAAAGAAATAGAAATAAAGGAAAACAATACATTTCTAGGGCTGTAGAAAAGAGAATTATTAGATATCACACATTACCTTGAACATCATGAATTTAGCACACTGTGATGTAAGTTTGTCTGTTTAGAAAAATATTTTGAGAAATATTTTCTTTTAGTACGTACTATGTGTTAGTTGTTGTGTTGAATGCTTTTGTGTGTATCCTGTAACCTTTGTGATAGTCTTCAAAATTGATTGCAGCACATATCTGACAGACTGCTAAAAACCATCCAGGGAGTCTGTGTAACCCTGTTTTTCAATGGGATGAATGGTAGAACTGGAGCCTCAGCTCACCAAACACAAGTCTGTCTGGTCCTGAGGTCTTGCTCTTGTGCCTTTCTGTGAAGATTGCTTGGAGTCAGAACGGCTCATCAGGATTCTTGCACTGTCAACACATTTTCATGGGTTCCAACTTGTTTTTATTAAATGCTCTCTTTAAAATGATCACACTTGGTTGGGTATCGCTCAGCAATAGACCCCAGCATGCTTGCTAGATGCTGGGTTTGAGTGCCAGTCCCGCAAGCAAAACAAAATAAAAAACCCATCTGATCATAAACTGTATTAGGCTTCATTGCCATAATTTTAACTTTCTAAGACTATAGCAGTTCTTAGTTATATTAATTTGTTAGTTGTTAAAGGAGAAAGCAAGCGGGTGTTTTACTTTATGCAGGTACCCAGTACGCCTTCTCTTTAGTCTTTGGTGGCAGTCTCCTGCAAGTACTCATCGTCTCCATTTCTAAGTCAACAAACTGAAAGAGCTTTATTAGTAGCCAGTGTGTTTGCTGAGTTCTTGGTCAAGTTTCAGTATAAGTTCATTAATTTTCCAGTTTGTTTGCATTTTCAATATTTTCTCTGTACATTGTTATGTTTTCATTCTGTAAAATTCCTTGCCTTGGGGGATATATCTATTGACTATGATTAATGAAATTTCTGGCCAACCTACTGTTTATAATTTGTTACTTCTTAATAAATATCACCATATACAAATAATAATAAATTTAATTTCCTTAACATTTCAAGGGTGTCAGAAAGCCCTCCTTTATTTAGTTCAAGTTCCTAAAGTTTTTTTCATTTGTCTTTTTTCCTAGACAGGGTTTTTCTGTGTAGTTTTTGGCTGGAACTCACTTTGTAGACCAAGTTGGCCTCGAATCCACAGAGATCTGCCTGCCTCTACTTGTTGGTGCTGGGATTAAAGGTGTGTTACACCATGCTCAGCAAGTTCCTGAAGTTTAATTTGAAATGACAGTAAAGATTTTTCTGCTTAGTGGTCCATACTGATTCTGACTTGGTTCTATGCTTGGGTTATTTAAGTCTCTTGAGAGTACATAGGCTGTTCATTCCATTCTCGTGAGACTCTCTTGTCATTTTTATTGTATTTATTACAACACTTGCTTTGTTACAAAAATTTGGGTGTAGAAATTGTGTATTAATTACTATTGTTTTCTTTTTATAGATAAGGGAATATGAGTGGATTCATTCTCAGACCAAAAGGTTGAAGTTCAATGCACTTATTACAACATATGAGATCCTCTTAAAAGATAAGGTGTGTAATTAGTAATAAAAAAGTTAAGTCTTGTCCATGTATCTTATTTTAGAGTGGGGACTGTGCTTCCTTCTTGTCACATTTTCCTTCCTGCTTTGTTTAAAAAGCCAACTAAACAAACAAACTTAAAATATTCATCAAACTTAAAATCGTAAGTAGGGAATAAACCTCACAGTTGGATGGGAGCTCAGGTACCTTAGTCCAGTTGAGTTGAGCAGGAGGTAGGAGGAAAGGATATTGAGACTGCACTGAGGTATAGTATTGGAGAGCTTCTTTTTTTTCTCTTAAATTAATAAATGGTAGACGTTTCTATATTCTGCATGGTGGTTTTGTGTTTTCTGTGTTTCAAGGTTGGGGTGGCAAATAGGCAAGAAAAGAGTCTTGCAAAGACAAGTCACATGACATTTGTATTTCTGTTATTGTTCAGCATAGCAAGTTTCATCCTCTTGCAAAGCTTGCAGTAGCGGCGAGTATAATAGATTCGCTTATAGTTTAGATGATGAGGTTCTCTTGCATCTGGCAACTGATAGAACAAGCAGAAGAATCCTAATATATGTTAAGTTTGTGAAGAATAAATGTGTCTACCTGTGTGTCTTTGGATGGTGTTTATACAGAAATGATAAGCACTGTGGGTCCCCTTCTGACCTGGTGGCTCGTTCTGTTCTGTTTTTCACTTTAGACCGTGCTGGGCAGTATTAACTGGGCCTTCCTGGGAGTAGATGAAGCCCATCGGTTGAAGAATGATGACTCTTTATTGTATAAAACTCTGATTGATTTCAAGTCCAGCCATAGGCTACTGATCACGGGCACCCCTCTTCAGAATTCCCTCAAGGAACTTTGGTCCTTGCTGCACTTTATTATGCCGGAGAAGTAAGCTCCTTCCTTTTTATTTCAAAAGGTGCTAGAATGTCTGATATAAAAATGTGCCCCCCGTCCCTGTTTTTGAGAAAGGGTCTTAATGTAGTCTTGACTAGCCTACCAGGCTGGCATCAATATCCTAAGAGATCTGCTTGCTTCTGCCTCCCAAGTGCTGGCATTAAAAGCTGCACCACCATGTCTGACAACTTACCAAAACTGATGGCATGGAGAAGGCAAAATATTTATCTGTGGCAGAAGCAACTGTATTAAAATCTTGCATAATAAAGTGATAGAACCTTAAAAAAATTAACCTAAGGAAGAGTTTGTAATTGCCTACCAAAGGTTTGAATTAGTTAAAGCATTTGGGAAATAATTAGTATGACCTATGAGAGTCGGGTGGGGTAGTGATGCTTCTTATAACCAGTTCCAGCACTTGGGAGGTTGTAGCAGCAGCATTTGGAATTCAGTGCCAGCTACTCAGTGAGTGTGAGGCCACTCTAAGCTTCATGTTAACTCTACTTCAAAAAGCATCAAACAAAACAAAAACTCAAAGTCTCATGAATAAAGTATTTGATGTATATAGTTAAACATGCCTTAAATACAGTCTTTACTAATAGGAGCATCAGGTTTCAGTCCTTATTCAGATCAACTTGCTTCTTACAGAACTTTGACTTCTCTCTACTAGATAAGTTATATAGGATAGATACACGGTATATATATATGTATACATTCATTCCACAGTCTTAAATTACCTAGTGGTTCTCAGCGACAACCTAGAGGAGATATTAATTCCTTCCTCTAGTGTGGAAGACTGTACTGAGCTGGGTCTGGGTTATACTGACTCTACCACTTGTTCTATTACTCATTATGTATCAGCCGCCCCATTCCTACTGTCTTGTCTGGAATGCTGCTTCTTATTTTTACATCACAGCCATCTCCTTTCTTCTTCTCTTGTCCTTGTTTGATTGCTGCATGGCGCCTGTTTGTCTCATAACACTAAATTAGGCATGTGAAAATACTAGGGATCCTGGTTGCTGATTCATCACTGGTTCACATTACCTGGAATGGCAACTGACACACAGTACACAATTTAATTACTAATATATAATTGGCAGGTAAATGTTCCATAATTTATTTTCCTTTATAATGACTAAGGTTGTTGAGTATCTTCTCATTTTTTCTCTGACTATTTGGACTTCTGATATATATGTATACACACTCATGAGCGCACGCACACATGTGCGCGCGCACACACACATACACCTTACTAATTTAGTTTTTACATTCCAATCCCAGTACTCCTCCCTCCTCTTCTCCTCCTCCCCTCACTTACCCCCATCCCACCTTCTATCTGCTCTTCGGAGAGGGTAAGGCCTCCCTTAGGGAGTCCACTAAGTCTGTCCTATCATCTTGTTCAGGTAGGACTAAAGCACCCCTCCCACCCCACACACCCATGTGTCTAGGCTGAGCAAGGTATCTCTTCATATAGAATGGGCTCCACTAAGTCAGTTTGTTCATTAGTGTTAGATCTTGGACCCACTGCCAATGGCCTCATATATTGTCCCAGCAGCACCATTGTCACCTATATTGAGGGAGTCTAGTTCAGTCTTATGTAGGTTCCCCATATGTTAGCCCTGAGTCAGTGATCTCTCACTAGCTTGGGTCAGCTGATTCTGTGGGTTCCCCATCATGGTCTTGACTCCTTTGTTCATATTATCGCTCCTCCCTCACTTCAGTTGTTACTCCAGGAGCTTAGCTCAATGGTTAGTTGTGAATTTCTGCAGGTACTGCATGTATTTGGTGCATTAACATACATGCTGGCAAACATTATATACATAAAATAAATATAAATGGATTTAAAAAGCATTGTTTCAGCTCTTGTCAATATATGGGTTGAGCAATTTATTTCTTTAAAAACACTTCTGGATACACGTGCTCTCAATGAAGCACTTTTATTTTCATACTATCTTTTGAAGAGACAAATTTTAACTTTCAAACATAATTTATCAAGTTTTTTTTTGTGTGTGTGACATGTAAAACAGATAGGCCTAACCACAGGTCATGAAGACATTTTTGTTCTAAAAATTATACCTGTCACATTAGGTGCATGTTTTCTTTTGAGGCATTTAGCATGTGGAGTGTGAGGACCTTGATTAATTTTTCTTCACTGAGGAATTTGGAGAGTTGTTCTAGCATCATTGTTGAAGGTGTCTTCTGTTGAGCATCTTAGTGGGAGAGAAAGGATTCGTCAGTTCTGTGCCATGGATGCTCATTTCTGTACTTCTGCACAGCACTCTTGAGTGTCTGCTCATTAATTCCCGGGGCAAGAAAACTTAGTAGAGTTTTGTGAAGATTGCATTGACTGTGACATACCAGTTAAGGGAGACATGTTAATCAATGATAACTGAGTCTTCTAGTCCATGGCCACGGAAGGTTTTCTCTATTTCGTTGTGTGATATTTCTCAGTAGTGTTTAGTGCGCCCATTGTCTTAAACTTTTTCTGTTGAAGTTCCTTTTTAAATTTTTAGGTCCTTCTGTTGTTTCTGTAGGCTGCTGGGGATGAAACACCCGGCTGTTGAGGTCAGTGCTCTCTGTTGAGCCCATCGTGCATCCTGAGTCCTCTTACACTGTTGTCTTCATCTCACTTTTATACTGTACTAGAGTCTAGAGCTACAGAGACTAAAGCAGTGGTTCTCAAACTGTGGGTCAAGACCCCTTTATGGGTTGAATGACCCTTTTGGCTGGTTGCCTGAGACCACCAGAAAACAGATATTTACATTATGATTCATAACAGTAGCAAAATTACATTTATGAGGTAGCTATTTACATCAAAAACAAATATTTACTGTAGTGAGATGTTTTTTTCTCTTTGGGGGGGGGCCTTCCACCTAGTTCCCAAATGAATCGCACACAGATGCTTATTCTTACTTTTGAATGCCCAGTTCTAGCTTGGCTTGTTTCTTGCCAGCTTTTCTTAAATTATCTTTTGTACCTTTGCCCTCTGGGCTTTTATCTTTCTCTTCTATAAATCTTACTTTCCTTCTAACTCAGTGGCTGGGTGGCTGGCCCCCCCGTTGTCCTTCTCCCCTTGTTCTCTTGTTTCTTCTCCACCTAGGTTCTCCTTCTGTTTATCCTCTCTGCCTGCCAGCCCCACCTAACCTTGCTCCTGCCTCGCTATTGGTTGTTCAACTCTTTATTAGAATTACCAGGTGTTTTGTACAGGCAAAGAATCACGTTTCACAGAGTTAAACAAATGCAGCATAAATAAAAGTCACACACCTTAAAATAATATTCCTCCAAAATTTACAGTATAATTCAGAACAGTGGCAAAATTACAGTTATGAAGTAGCAATGAAAATATGTTATGGTTGGGGGTCACTACAATATGAGGAACTGTGCAGCATTGGTATGTTGAGAATTACTCATCTGTAGCTGCAGGTGAGTATAGAGTTGTGGTCAGAGTTATAGTTAGGATATAGAGCTTCAGTTGAGTGTAGAGCTATGTTTAAGTTATCATTTATTTGATATTCATAAATTTTTCCTTATAGCTTTTGTTTATTACCAGTTTTCTTTACATTTTTACTTAGGGGGACCATGTTTCTGCAGGTACAGGCTTTTAAATGTCTTTCTTATGTGAATGCTTTTTATCTTGTTTTACTTAATTAGAATCTTGATGTTGAATAGAATTGGTTGAAACAGAACATTAGATACAAAGATTGTTGTTTTTTTTACTTTTTGATTAGGTTGAGGCAGTTTCTTAGATATAAATAACGATATAGTTATTTTAATTTTTATTCCTATTTCTCTTTTTCTGCCTTGCTTAGTATTTACATTTTTAGTGTACTATTTAATTCCTCTCTTAGCTAATGTTACTATTTCAATATAATTTATTCCTGGATTCTCTAGGGATTTTGTATTTTAGCCTAATCTTCAGGTTAATGCCAACTTTAATTCTTAAGAAGTGTAGCAATTTTGTTCTACAGTGGCTCTACTTTAAAGTCTCCTTATGTTTTAAACTCAAGAATACAGCAGTAGAATTATTGGTTGATATAGGATTGTCTTTTAAGGAAACACTGAAAAGAGAAAAATAACATCTTATTATTTTTAGGCGATCTCTATTTCTTCCTATGGAATGAGTTTCTGTGGAGGGTTTTTGTTTTAGCTCAAAGGGCTAACTTTAGTGTTTTTTTTGTATGACAGACCTATAGGCAGCACATTTATTGTCTTTATTTGCTTCTGAACGTTTTGAAAAAAAAATTCTTATTTGTAAGGATGTTTATGATTATCTGATGAGGAACTGAGACATGTGACCATTGTGACTGTGCTAGCTTCACTACAGTGGTTACTTGAGCAGGTTGAAATCGGGTTGAGTCTTCTTCTCTTCCTTCCTTTTCCCGTCTTTTCTCACCTTCCCTTCCTTTTATTCCCTCCTGCTCCTCTCTCTCCCTTCCCTCACTACTGTTGTTCTCGGAGGAGAGTTCCTCTGCACCCCTCCATTCGTACCATCTCATAGTGCTAGACTTCTCATCTTTGGGTTGGGCTGGACACCCTTCATCCCTACCCAGCTGCCATGTATCATTTTCCTTGTAGAATGTCTAGCAGCATTCTTGGCTTCTCCCTATTACAGGCAAGTTGTCACAACTAAAAATGTCTGTAGACATTACCAGTGTTTGCCTTATGGGTAGGGGTAACCATCGACTAAGTAGCACTATTCAGAGTCCTTACTGATAACTTTCCATTGTTTGCTGCATGTGTATCCTTTCACATTGCTGTTTGTCCCAGTCAGTTTACTGGATCTCTCTTTCCTTTCCTAGTGATCACAGTTAATTGTGGCCGTATCTATTACTTTACACAATTTCCCACAGAATACTTGACAAAAGCAAGTTGAGGGAGGAGGGTTGTTTTGTTTTGTTTTTTTGGTTTACTGTTCTAGTATGCAGCCCATCATAGACATGGTTGCTGCAGCATGAAGCAGCTGATCACACTGCATCAACAGGGCCGTGATGAGTGCTGTGCTCAGCTCGCTTTCTCTTGTCAGTTGGCAAGTGTTCACCTGCTGAGCCACTTTGTCCCTTTTTGAAATTCTAGAGTTTAATTTTATTTATTTATTCCTTTCTCTTTTATTGGTGATTCAATGATGGACAAATTTTGCCTTTCCTAGCAGGATGGATTGAGAGTTATTATTATTATTTTTTTTAATTTCCTTCAGCCACCCTACCCCTAGTTTAGTTATTTTGTTATGAAAATGCCCTTCCCTCTGTGTTACTAATGGTGACACTTTAATCCATAGGTTTGAATTCTGGGAAGATTTTGAAGAAGACCATGGAAAGGGGAGAGAGAATGGCTATCAGAGTCTTCATAAGGTACTAGAGCCTTTCCTTCTTCGGAGAGTCAAAAAAGATGTGGAGAAATCCCTTCCTGCCAAAGTGGAGCAGATCCTCAGGGTGGAAATGTCAGCCCTTCAGAAACAGTATTATAAGTAAGTTCCTGCCATGAGGTAGATAACTCATAAGTAATACATGCCTTTTTTAAAAGGAAAGCCTCAACATAGGTTTGTTTTTTTGTTGTTTTGTTTTTTAAATTAAGCCTAGAACCTTGCAGATTTTGGCAAGTGCTCAATAGTAAAGCTTTTCTTTCTTTCTTTTTTTTTTTTTTTTTTTTTTTTTTAATTTTATTTTTTGAGAGAGGGTCTCTCTATTTAACTCTACCTGGCCTTGAACTCATGAGTTCTGCCTACCTTCAGGATACCGGGACCAGGTCTAATCCTAAGCATTGCTTTCCTCTAGCAGTAGGAATTGGGCTTCAGCCTTGGGCTTCCCAGATAACCACTGAGCTTTGTCTGTAGACTCAACACAGAATTAAGTTGAAAAAGTAAAAGTAAAAAAAAAAAAAAGTTGTTGTTCTTATTTGAGTGAGAATTGACACAGTACTTTTCATTATATAAATGATCTGAAGTTT
Organism: Phodopus roborovskii; assembly: GCF_943737965.1. Lineage (NCBI taxonomy): Eukaryota > Metazoa > Chordata > Mammalia > Rodentia > Cricetidae > Phodopus > Phodopus roborovskii. Next base: position 1,073,421 of record NW_026126624.1, on the reverse strand, counting down.
GTCAATCAAAACATTTTTGGGGAGGATTTATTTATTTTATGTTGTATGTATATGAGTGTTTTGCCTGCATGTATGTATATGTAGCATATGCATGTCTGTTGTCTGCAGAGATTAGAAGAGGGTGTCAGATCTCCTGGAACTGAAGTTAAGAATGGTTGTAAACCACCAAGTCTGTCCTGGGACCCAAACCCAGGTCCTTTGCAAGATCAGCAAATGCTCATAACTACCAAACCCTTATGAAGTTTTTAGTGGTAGGCATTCATCTAGCTACTGGGAATAATAGAGATGAATCAAACATGTCCCTTCCAGAAGCCTTGTTGTGTGGTTAGAAACAAGTCATTACAGCACAATCTCATTTAAGACAGGCATGTACAAGAGCTTTCAAAAGTCCAGGAGAGGTAGCACTCACCTCTAGAACAGAGTGAATATTCCTTCCTTTCTAGCATTCCAACCAGCATGGGCAAGCCCCATTTTTGGCTTATCATATTGTACAGAAATTTGAAAATAGTGAGTCCATAGATGGCAGCATAAAATATGCTTGTTACTGTGTTTCACATTTAATTTTCATAAAATATGAGCATTAATGTATGTGTACATGATTGTTTGTGGGAGGTCAAACTCGGGGCCTCACATGTGTTAGACAGACACTTACTGCTCAGCTGTAGGCGGCCTCAAACCCCCATTTGACTTTTAGAGATACTGTTATGGGGAATTTCAAATATATGCAAAAAATTGTACGGTATTTACTCATCTGCTCATAATCTGGCTTCAGTGGTTATTAACTCATGGCCATTAATTAGTTTACCTGTATCTTTTCTTCTACTCCTGTTTTAGTGTCTGTCTCTAAAACAGAAAGGCTTTTTATTCTTCAAAAATTTGCCTTATCATGTCTAAAAGTAGTTAATAATTCCTTAACAGTTTAATGATGTCCCCAGAGTATTTACAGAGTATTTACATTTCCCTGTTGGCTCACATATATATACACACATATATAGGAACATTCATGCTTTTTATTTGTTTGTTGATCTTCATAGCTCTCTATTCATTATAATTTGTTAGTATGTCTCTTTCATATATTAAATCTAAAAAAAAAAAAAATAAAAAAAGCCCCTCTGACTTTGTAACTGTTTCTCTTGTTAAGATGGAGTCTTGTGTATAGCACAAGTTGATCTCCTTCTCCCTCAGCCTCCTTAGTGCTGTGTGTTCTACCACATTGACTTTGTAAAGGGTGTGTGTGTGTGTGTGTGTGTGTGTGTGTGTGTGTGTGTACGTGTGTACGTACGTGTTTGTACACTTCATATATATTTTTAGTGCACCTGCATTTGACTATGTTTGTATAAGGTCTAGTGTAGAATTTTTCATATGCAGCATGTTCATACTTAGAATGTTTTGGAGTTTGGAATTTGGAGTTCTGGGTTAGGAATGCTGTCCTTATCATTGTTGATAATTGCTTTATCCTTTAAAATGGTAGAGTGTTCCATATTCTTCATGTCCTTTTTCCTCTCTCAAACCAGAGCCAATCAGTCAGGAATTTTACCTGCAGTTTACTGAGAGATGGTATATGGAGACTGTAAACTTGTGATCTAGGGGTACTCTTTGTGGATAGAATTTTAATGAATTTTTTATAATTAAACAGCACTGAATTTGTGAATATGGCTAGTGTTCAGTCTCTTTCCTTCTGCCCCAGTGTCCTAATTGCTGGTGTTATAGGCTGTCCCCCACTTCCCTCCCCAACCCTTTTGACAGGGTCTCATCCTTAGTCTCCTTTGGCCTTGAACTTGATCCTCTAGACTTTGCCTCCTGAGTGCTGGGGTTAAGAACTGGATTATCGTTGTGCACCATCATGGTACTCTTACCTGGGAGTACCAACTATTCCATCTTAATGTGGGTCTACACTTTATTTACCCCATTTTCTGGTTACACTTGGACCTTTTCAAATACTTTGACTTCATAAATGGTGATGCAGTGAACATTTTGAGATACGTTCCCAAAATTGTCATCATTAAGAGAAATGTAAAGATATGCTATTACTTAGATAAAAGTACTTTAACATTTTGGAGTTTATTACTAAGCTTATATAGAAATATACCATAATATGTGTATTTCTCTTATTTTAAATTGGTGATATAAAATATTTAGCATTATTTAGCATTTTGTAATATAAATAAATATATTTGATACATATAAATATAAAAATACATTTATTTAAAGTATATTTAAAATATAAAATAATAGATATTGATATATAATGAATATACACACATATATATGTATTTTCTATATATTTTTTTTTGTGTGTGTAGTTTCTACATTTTTTTCGGAGACAAGTTCTCTCATTATACCATGCTGGCTAGGCACTGACAGTCTTCTTGCCTTGGCTTGCTGAGTGCTGGGATTACAGATGTGCACCACCATGCTAGTCCTACAGTATACTTAACTTAGTTAACCAGTGTCTCAGTTTTAAAAATTGCAATGAGTGCTTCAGAGATAATTCCTTATTTACACATAAGGCATACGTGTGCATGCGCACACACACACACACACACACACACACACACGTGTGAATGTGTGTGTAACATTCTAGAATTGCCTTCTGTCAGTGTTCTGTGATCCACTAGTGAGGTTGACATACCCAGTAGAATTATTGAACTTTTCACTCCTGTATTGAATGTGAGTGACCATGATTAGGTGATAGATAGAAGTAAATATCTCTTTGTCTTTTAGCTTTTATTTCTTATGGTGCCATAAACTATACTTATTTGAATTAATGTGTTTAATTTGCAGATGGATCCTGACCAGGAATTACAAGGCTCTTGCCAAAGGAACAAGGGGCAGCACATCTGGCTTTCTTAATATTGTGATGGAGCTGAAAAAATGCTGCAACCACTGCTACCTGATCAAAGCTCCAGAGGAAAATGAGAGGGAGAACGGGCAGGAGGTCCTGCAGGTGCACAGCTCCCTCTGCTTACAGCTGCTTCTCTACAGTGATCATGCTTGATTTTAAAGTGTTCCTTCTCTTCCTCGATTACCCTTCAAGGGGCTTTAGAGGAAGCTTTCAAAAACACGAGCAAAGGCAGATGGCACTGGTGCCAAGTTGAGGGAGCCCTTGGAGATGACGGGGATGTGATGGAGGCAACAGGGGAGTTTGAGGACACTTATCCAGGGTTCACTTGAGGGACACAAAAAAGAAATGATGAGAAGACTTCAGTAAAATGCAGGAAGCATAGTTCCGTGGGTGCTGTGTTTAATGAATATTTCGGTCATGTTGTGTTTGTGTTTAATGATTGAGACTTCTTTTGAATCTTCAGTCCCTAATCAGGAGCAGTGGAAAGTTGATTCTGCTAGACAAGCTGTTGACAAGACTCCGAGAAAGGGGGAACAGAGTCCTCATCTTTTCTCAGATGGTGAGGATGTTGGATATTCTGGCTGAGTACCTGACTATCAAACACTATCCTTTCCAGGTAAGATGGCTCAGTGACTGGGCTCACACAATCTGTCTGTCCCCTCTCTCTTCCCCACTGAACTGGAGCAGAAGACAAGTTTTCTTGCCTGAAAAACATCTGAAATTAAGGTTCCAGGAAGGCTTCAGTTTTTCTTCATGTCTTTAGACTTGTGATGGCAATGAACATATGAAGGTCCATTTTTTACAAAAACAAGACAAAACCAATTTCTGTTTTTGGTGTTTTTGTTTTTGTTTTTCCTTTTTTGAGAGCATCTCACTATATAGCCTTGGCTGTCCTGGAACTAAAATGTGTAGACCAGGCTGGCCTCAGATTTACAGAGACCTACCTGCTTTTGTGTGCTGGCATTACAGGCTTGTGCCACTGTGTGCAGCCACAGTTTCTTAGTTATGAGAAAGAATAAGTAAGTGAGGACACATTCATAGGCATCTGTGTGCCTTGGTGCCTGTGTGGAGATCAGAGGGTAACTTTGAGTTGTTTCTTTCCTTCCACCATGGCTTCAGAGCTCCAGCTCAGGTCCCTACGTTTGTGCAGCAAATGATCTCTACCTGCTGAGTGTAACTACAATCCTTAGCATTAAGGACAAGGTGATAGGAAAGATTGGCAAAAGAAAAGTATCTGTCCCGTCTATCCATGTATGTTGTCAAAATTGACAAGAGTTAAGTGTGAACCTTATTAAAGAATGTATCTACCAATGTCTGCTGTTAAAATAGACAGGAATAAGTGTGACCATGACTATAGTTATAGAATCCCAAATCCTAAGAAGAAAAGAGGCAGCGTTGTTTTATCTTAACCCCATAGAATATGACCTTGTTTTGAGGCTGGGAGCAAAGCAGGACTTCTTGAAACATCCTGGTCCCCAGAGCAAGTTGTAGTAACTTCTTAGTAGAATTGTCTCAATGCTCCTTGCTGCTGGGACTTTTAGGAGGGTTTTCTTATTTCAGATATTGGCTGTGAACTTGCTTTTGCAAGTTCTTTGTGCAGATTTATTATAGAGTGAATAGTAATAGTTGCAGAGAGGTACAGGGAACTCCCATTTATGGATTTGTTGTTTGGGTGGCTGTGGCTCTCATGGCCTTGGGGAGATGTAGGTCTTTGCAGAGTCTGCTTGGATCATCTTGGCCTTTTGTACATTCAGTGTTTCAAGAGATGATTTTAAGAGATGAAATGTGAAAGTAGTTCTACATACTGAGAAATGCCTTTTATGTACAGCATTCAATATTTGCTTTATATGTATTGAATGTTTTCCATATGGTGACTGTCTTGTATCTGGAAGTGATGTATTTTTTAACTATTAAAAAATTCTTTTGTGAGTTCAAGGCTTGCCTGGTCTTCAGAGTGAGTTCCAGGACAGCCAAAACTACACAGAGAAACCCTGTCTCGAAAAAACAAAACAAAAAAAAAACAAAAAAAAAATTCCATTCACAGCTGAGTACTTGAGGCTCAGTTGGTGATACAGTTTTACTATTTGAACACTTTATAGTTATTTCATAATGTAAATTTTAGAAAAAGCTGGCATATATGATCATTTAATTTGAACATTTTTAGTAGTTTCCAAATGTTTATATTTTGGTTTGTATAGCACCTAATGTTTTTAGCCATATTGCCTAAGAAGTGTTGTTTCCTGCAGGAGCCACTTACTAAGTGACTAGAGACACTATTTCCTCATCACACAGGCTGGGTTTTCATCTCTCTCCTTGTAGGTTTTGGCAGACATTCTGATCCTTGGGTAAGCCTAGACAGTCCTTTGAATTAGAAACTTCTGACCTTGAGTTTGTAACTGGAGAGCTGAGGTCACGTCAGCCATGCTGTTTACACAAGACCCCTTTCTAATACTTTGCCAACGATTTCCAGTTATTTTTACTCAGTGCGTGTCTGGGAGATGAAGGTTGCAAGTCCAATGTCAATGTTCTATTCTGAGTGTAGCTGATTTGCCTCACTTAAGATTTTTCTCGTTTTTTTGTTTGTTTGTTTGTTTTTGTTTTTGTTTTGTTTTGTTTTGTTTTTTTTACAGCGCCTGGATGGTTCTATCAAGGGAGAAATCCGAAAGCAGGCATTGGATCATTTCAATGCAGATGGTTCTGAGGTATATTATGCATGGCTTTATTATTTGGACAACTTGGACTTTGTATAGGCTGGAAGTCTTCCCAGCTTAATGTATTCTGTTTCAGAAACATTTTGTAGCAGACTTAAAAGATGCCTTGTTTGTCACTCCCAAGCTTGTTGTCACAAGCATGTACATGCTTTTCCTAGCTTCCTTGGTCTGAACTAGTGATGTTTTCTACTGGTTTACCAAATTAATGGGCTCGAAAGAACAGCAAGGCAAGGGCATGGTGGGCCAGTTAGTTGTATTGACTTTGATGTGCATGTTGTCCATGGTTCTTCTCTGTCCTGTCCTGGGGCTGATGTTTGAACAGTATGTCTGCGAAGGTTCGGTTGTTATACTCTTGGTGGGATGTAGCCCATGTTCTTTCTCTGATTCATACCTACAACTTTACATTACTAAATGTCCTGCTTGAAATTGGCTTTGCAAAGTGTTTTGGTCTGGGTATGCCTATATTAGAGCTACGTTAACCAAGTTAGAAACCCTGAGTATATTATAGTCTGCATATCAGTTAGTCAGATGACAGATTTAGAAGAGGTGTGGGAAAAGAGCTTTAGTGTAAGTGAAACTAGTAACATGTAAGATACAGGGATCCAGCAGGGTTTTGGACAAAATTCTAATTTCTAGAGGCATAGTTGTTTTATGATAGATAGAACAGATTTAAATTCTGTTCTCTGAAGGTTTTTAAAAACCCAGTGTCTCTTTCATTGTTTCAGAATAATGATAGACCTTCTGTCTCTGAATTTGTAGGTGGTCCTAGTGAGACAGTGTTCTGGGTGCTTCCTTCTCTGAAGGGTGATAATGTATGGAGGACCAAGTCTGTGGGATTAGACCATGAGAAACATTAGTCTCATCCCTCTTTCTCGTCCTGTTTCTTTAACTGTAAAATCACAGTGGCTCCAAGCCCTACTTTGTAATATTGCCATGAGGATGAAATGTGGTAATAAACAAAGTTCTCATCACATTTCTTGGCATGTAATAGACAATAAAATACCAGGAAGTTTTTATTATAGTGCTCATCAAAGATAGCACTGTTCCCTTGTCTTAATTTAAAAGAGGATGTGTGTTAAATGTTTTATTTCCTTTTCAGAGAAAATCTGAAGTTTATTTGTGCAGTTATTTTTTGATTCTCATCCTCTCTGATAGCCATATATAAACTAAGGTTTCTTGGGACAGCACATGCCCATTTATTAGATGCTATGGATGGTGAAGAATATCCAAATGAAGACTTTTTCCCCATGTCATTAAAAGCCCCCCACCCACCCACCATGGGGTCAAACCCAGGTCCTTGGGCATGTTAGGCTCTCTGCCACCAAGCTGCATCCCTAGCCCATCTCCTTAAATTTGATTCCTAGTATGTTTTCATGCCTCTGCTATTATATTTTATGTGGATGACTGCCTGTATGTATGTATGTATGTATGTATGTATGTATGTATATATGTATACTATATATGTGCCTGGTGCCCAGGAAGCCTAGAAGAGGGTGTTGGATTCCTTGAAACTGTAGTTACAAATGGTTGTGAGCTAACCTGTGGGTCAGGAACTGAACTTGAGTCTTTAATAAGAACAGTAAGTACTCTAAACCACCGATCCATCTCTCCAGCCCCTGCTATTTCTTTATTCATTTTATTATTGTTTGAAATAGTTACAAAAGGATGAGAACTTGAAAAGTATTTTGATGCATTTTGTTCACTTCCTTAAACCAATTTATATTTATATGGTCCATGTGCAAATGCTGCCATTTTTATGTTACTTTTAGCAGCATCAAACTTCATAATCTTTTAAACCGTTGTTTTGATACTATAATAGATATAACATGCAGCTTACATTATCTTTATAATATTGAAAATTGTTTATGAGAGTATTTGATGTTCATATCTTATTTACAGTTAAGCTTCCTACCCTAGATTGCTTGCTGTTGCTCTCTAGGCATCCATGCACTATTTATATTCTCAGCTGGTGACTAATTTTTATTGTGATTAATTAAAATTCATGGCTTAATGCAGTTGATTATGACTGTTAGAATGTGAAGAGCTTTCTACTCTGCTTGCTTTGTCTATCTGTCTCATCTGTCATCTGTTAAATATAGCCATTTATTGAGGTTCATTCCCCAAGTCAGCAGTTTATTTATTTATTCATTTTGTTTTTAGAGAAAGAATCTCTTGTAGCCCAGGGTGGTTTCAAACTCAATATGTAACTGTGGATGGCCTTGAAATCCTGACCTCCTGCCTCTTCTTTCTGAGTGCTGAATTATAGGTGCATACCACCATACTCAACCCCAGACCAGTTTTTGAGTGGTAGTTTTGTACTCAGAAGGCATCAGCTTTAGGAGGCTGGTGAAATGGCTTGGCATTCTGTCTCTGTCTCCCGTCCCCCCCGCCCCCCAACACACACAGACACATACACAAAATCTACAAAAGAAAAAAAGAAGTGTCTGCTTTTGATACAGATGGTCTGATGCCCTGAAAATAGTAATATTAAGCTTTTTTTTTTTTTTTTTTTTAAATATGGCTATGTAGTGTACCTTTCCTCTGTCCACACATGCTTTTCTGAGCATTCATCTGAAGAGGTAATGCAGGTACTATTCCTGTCTAGTCTTTTATTGCTATGGAGACTGGAAGATGGTGAGGCCTGGTCTTTGACATACATATGGTGATTGTGGTTCCCAGGCTTCTCAGCAGGCTTGTTTCATGAGTGTCTCTGTCACCATCTAACAACTGGGCAGACACACACTTAGTACAGGTTGTCTGCATGTACTAACCACCTTACATGCATAATCTCTCTGTCCCCAGAAAGCATGTATCTGGGCAGCTTGCTAAAACAGTCCCACCAAGACTGAGTGTGCCTGTTGCTTTCTGTTAACTTGTTGAATACACTAGTTTCAGCTGGGACGTAAACCCTTGTCCCTGCTGCCTTATTAGATTTTACTTGAACTCCTTTGTTCCCTGAACCGACACTTCCTCTTAGTCAAATGAAAATTCCCTGTGTATCAAGTCCTTGAGCTCCTTTTAGCCTCCATAAAGTTTGTCCACCATATCTCACTTTTCTTCACACCTGCAGGGGTTTCCAGGTGTGAGGGCTTATTGGACTGTGAGAGTGTCTCTGAGAAGGCCACTGCATAAAGTAGTATATTGCATTGTGTACAGGACTTCTGTTTCCTGCTCTCCACACGGGCTGGTGGCCTGGGAATCAATCTGGCTTCAGCGGACACAGTTGTCATCTTCGACTCTGACTGGAACCCCCAGAACGACTTGCAGGCACAAGCCCGAGCACATAGAATCGGTCAGAAGAAGCAGGTCAGTGGGGAGGGCCTCTGGAAGCCACTTGGGCCTTCAGGCAGAGGGTTATTCTTCCCTGACAGACTGTTTTGCAAAATGCATATTTTCCCACTGCATTGCCTTCTCCTTATTAACTTGTTCAGAAAAGAGATGTCTTTGGACCTCCCAGTATGGAGTCTTATCCTACCTCCATTTGAAAAGTATGTCATGGGGGTTGGGGGTTAGGCTCAGTGGTAGCAAGTGCAAGGCCCTGGACTTGGTCCTTAGCTGGGGAGTGAGGGGAGTATGACAATGCCAGAATCGGGGTAAAAGTATGTCATGAGTGACTTTCTACATGTTTATCAGGAAAGATGTATGAGGAACAGAGCTGAGCCTCTCTTGTGTTAAGACTATGGTTAACTAGTCAGGGCAATTAGTCTTATTCTCCATGGCAGTATAATGTTGTTACTTAACGACAGTGCAAGATGTTGGAACACCACCGACTTGGTTTTTTGTTTTGTTTTGTCTCTGGATCTCAAGGATTGCTTTCCTGTTGGCTAACTTAAAAGTTCGTATGGGGCTACTCATTCAGCTTTTGTGAAGATTATTGTTGGAAAGATGTTGGTCAAAAAGCAGGCTGTGATATCAGTAGAAGCACTTCCTTTTAGGTAGTCTGTTACGTGGACCAGTGGGTGAAGCCATAATGTGGTACAAGAGAACAGTGATGCTTCTTTTCCCTCTTGAATTTTGACAGAAGTAATTTTTGCTTTAAACAGAAGTGAATGTAACATTTCCTTTTCTGACAGGTGAATATTTACCGCTTGGTTACAAAGGGGACTGTGGAAGAGGAGATCATAGAACGGGCCAAAAAGAAGATGGTGTTGGACCATCTGGTGATTCAGCGCATGGACACCACTGGCAGGACAGTCCTTGAAAACAACTCAGGGAGATCCAAGTAAGTGCAGAAAGCCCCAGGCACAGAACCTGATGGTTCCCACCAGCAGTTGATAGGTTTTCATAGGGTTCACCACAGACAGTGTCCATCCACTCATTGAGGCTGTAAGGGTAGTGCTGCCCTCCCCCACCCCACATTTACTTTCATGTATGTGTGTGCCCACATGTGAAGGGTGCAAGCAAGAATTGGTTTTCTGCTTCTACCATGTGGTTTCTGGGGTGGTCAGGCTTGGGACACTGAGCTAAAAGAAGGTATTATAATTTGTAACTTGAGTTACAGGTGGCTGTGAGTCACTATGTGCATGCTGGGAATGAACCTAAGTTTTCTGGAAGAGCTGCCAAGGCTCTTGCCAACAGCTGTATTTCTAGCCTCTCTTAAAAATTTTCACATTTTTATTTGTGAGGTAATGGAAGGGGCCCACTTGTGCTGCTGTCTGAGTGTGGAGGTAGATGATAACTTGTTTTCTCCGTCTACCATTTGAGTTTTGGGAATTGAACGCAGGTAGTCTCAGGCTTGTCAACAAGATGATGCCTTTACCCTCTGAGCCATGTCACCAGCCCCTCACTTGAGATCACAATTGTATTTTACTCCTATAGCTCTAATCCTTTTAATAAAGAAGAGCTGACTGCAATCTTGAAATTTGGAGCAGAGGATCTCTTCAAGGAAATTGAAGGAGAGGAGTCAGAGCCTCAGGTAATCATCCCAGAGCCTGGAAATGTAGCTACTTTGGGAATCAGAATGAAGGTTCTCAAAATTAAAAATGTTCCAGGTTTACCACTCCTGGGACTGAATCCAAAGGATCCATAGTGAGGTTCCACAGAGAAGCTTGCATAGCCTTGCTTACTGAGCACTATTCACAGCTCTAAGCTACAAAATCAGCCTGGTTATACACTGATAGGTGCATAGGTAGCAGAACTCCATTGTGTCTATATGGATGTGAAATTTGTCATTTGTAGGAAAATTGGTGATCTGGAAGCAAGCATTTCAAGTGAAATGAGCCAGATTCAGAAAGACAAGTATCATAGGTTTTAATGAACATTATTTAAGTATATGATATACTTAAAAGAAAATATAGTTGTATAATCCATCACCTTTATAGTAAAAATGTACTAGTAGAAAAATGTTTGTTTTTTTTTAAAGAGTATTTTGTTAAGCATCTAAGTTTTTCAGGAAGTAGATTCCTCATTAGAGATTTTTATAAGAATGTAATTATTTGAAGGGACAGGGAGTCTTCTTTTTTCTTCCTTTCTTTTTTTTTTTTTTTTTTTTTTTGCCAAGCTTGAAACTCTTCCTATACTAAAGAGGAAAGGATAGAACACCGAAGGGCTCTGTCTTTCTCCATAGTCTTTCTTAGAACTTGAATTTTGCTTCATCATTTGATTAACATCAGTGTGAAGTGTTGTGCACAAAAGATGTAGACTAAGGCTGTCAGAGTAAATACAGTGTCACAGGAAAGCTGTCTGGGGTGCACACCTGATGATTTCGGTAATTCTGAGACTACTGCTTTTTTACTATACCTGTATCATTTTTGTTCTTTCAGGAAATGGATATAGATGAAATTTTGCGCTTAGCTGAAACCAGAGAGAATGAAGTGTCAACTAGTGCGACAGATGAGCTCCTGTCACAGTTTAAGGTAGGGAGACCTTTGTGGGAGAGAGCACTCACTAGTTTATTAACCAGTAATTCCTTATGTCTAGAACACTGTTTTTTGTACTAGGCTTACTGTTTTCCCCTTCACCTGAATTAACTCATGCTCAGTATCATTGTGAGTGAGGCTGTTGGGAATGTAGTCTACAGTATCCCCATGAAGGTAACCACTGAAGTGAGCCTTCCTTCCTAGAGTCAGGTGCCGAGGAAAAGACATTGATGAAGAACATAGAGTGTATCACTAACCGGATAAGCCAAAGACTGGAAGTATGGGGGGACATGGGAGACATTCATGGAATCAGATGCCAAAGAATTGTCAAAGTCATGGCAATTGTAGGTGACACTGGGGAGTCTCTAGATGACTTGATTAGACTGGTTTTCCCATCTTATCTTTCCCTCTTCACTCTCCTTCCCTTTTCTCCTATTCCCTCCTCTTTGCCTCCTTTCTTTCTGAAGGGATGTCTGATAATACAGGATTGAATGGGATCGTGGTTTTAGCATAGAAACTGTGGACACCAGATGAATAGGCAGTGGCATCACTTAGTATAGGTGTTTATTAGAAGGCTTAGGAAAGGTGATTATGTATAATATATAGTAGGACTAAATAAGTTGAGATTTCTAGAAAGATGTTACAAGGTTACTAGATTTCTAGGTTGCTAGAAGAACTAGAGAATAGGGAGACCCTGAAGAGTCCCAAGAAAGAAGAAGTCTGATGGCTCACTGCCCCAGAGAAGGCTCAAAGTGATATAATCTAAAGCATAGCTTGAGAATTTGGTGGAAAGAAAAAGGAATTGATCACTTCAGTGAAGAGGAGGCCAAATCTGAGAATTCAGTTTGTGATTTATGTTCTGGCAAGAGGCAGAAAGCATTGGGGCAGTTGTGGGTTAGACTGTGAATATGGGGCAGAACTTGATAGGGAGTCATCTAAATCTAGTTGTTGTCTTTGCTGTGGAACCACTAACCATGTGACTGTCTCCAGCAATACTTGATACTGGAGAAATTGGGTCACTTGCCAGTCCTAGGACAGAAGATTGGATTAGAGGGCACAGGGAGATCAAAATAGCAAATGTTTCCAAAATGCAAATGAGAATATGGCTGATTCTCTGCAGGGTAAAGAAGGTTCTGTGATGTTAGGGCCAGTGGGCTGGCTAGTGTTGAGGGAGAAGTGGTGGGTTTTGGCTGGAAGCCATGCTTTGTTGTGTGTGCTCCATGGCTAACTAAGGTGGACATCGTGTTAATGAAAAAATAAGGAAAGAGCTGGGGAAGAGTGGTCTAAACAGCTCTTGGAATACAATTCCCAGGATTTGTTCTGGGATACTGAGGACAAGATGGAAAGGACTAAGGATAAATCATTGTGGCTTCTCTTAAATTTGGTGTCTTATAACTGTCATAGGCTGGTTTATCTAAAAAATACAAATCTATTTCTCACAGTCCTGAAGGTTTCTGAGTTCATGGTCCTGACACTTGTGAGGTCTGTCATCTTATACTGCTGCCATCTTGTCCTGTTCTTACAAGTATAGAGAGGCCAGAGAGCTCTATTAGAGCCCCTATTGTAAGGCAACAACTAATCCTGCCACGAGGATTGTATTATTCTGAGCCAGTTACCATCCACAGACCCCTTCCTAGTACTGGCATCAGGATTTCAGCACTAATTTCTTTTTGTTGGTAGTTGGTAGTTTGAATCCAGGATTTCATACTTTGTGCAAGCCCTCTGCCTACTCCTGCAACACATGAATTTTGAGGGGCCATAAACATTGGACCTGATTCTACCTCTATGACTATCCTCATGTTAAACAAATGTGATCTTACAATGTTTCCATTAGAATCTTACATGATTAATTAGGTACAAAAAAATTGCTGTAAGTTATTCAAACATAGTTTCTTTCCTAAGTCCTTTTTGTTACATGTTTTAATACTCAGGGAAATATTAACACTAAGGGCTGCTTACCCTACAGCCTTTCTGTTTAAGGAGTGAGTACTTCAGCTAGCTTGGCATTATTTTCCTCCTTAATCCTTTGTCTTAGCCTTGATTTAGTATGTTAGAAACAGCAATTTATTTAAAAAATATAAGATTACTATTTTATTGAGCAGTAACAGAACTTGTGCTGTGTTTGAAGTATTGTTTTTAAAGTATTTGATACATGTTAACTCCTTTGATATTTACAGCACTTCTGTGAGGAAGTATGCATTGTATTTACAGTTAGGTGAACCAATGTGCAGGGTACAGGGAGGCTTTTGCTTTCTTTCTTCCTCCCTCCCCTCCCCTCTTTTTTTGCCTCTCTCTCTTCCCCACTCCCTCTTTCTTTTTTTCTTTTTTTTTTTCTTTTGCCTCAGGGTTTTACTATGTAACACTAGCTGCCCTGGAACTCACTCTGTAGACCAGATCTACCTGCCTCTGCCTTCTAGGTGCTGAGATTAAAGGTGTGTGCCAACATCACTGCCCAGTGAGGCTGTTAGTCTCTTAACATCACACATAAGTGCAGCTGTGATCATTTCCCAGGCAGTGTTTGGCCCATCACTCACAATGCTCCCTTTGAAAAAAATGAATTCCCAGCTACATGACCTGACAACATGTGTTCATATTGATGTTTATCAATTTTATTTCACTCCTTAACAATAGCAGACCTACAGGTCCCCAGCATAGCTCACTGGGTGGAGGTGCTTGTTGCCAACCTGAATTTGGTTCCTGGAATACACATTGTAGAGGGAAAGAGCTGACTGTTACAGGTTGTCCTCTCACCTTCATAACATGTGCAGTGACATGTGTACACATGGAGACAAATAAGTTAATGTAAAATATCCAGACCTAAACTAATTGTAAACATACCTAATTTGACAGACCCGTGAGATGATTTGCTTTTAGCAATTTCAGAAATGATACCTCTTTTTTCTCCTTGAAATTTAAAAAATCTGGTTGTACAGATCAAAATATCTTTGATGGAAGTTGAGTTAATTTTTACTGCATGCTGTAAGGTTTTGATTTGATTTCTTGTTAGCTCCAGATGACTTTGAGGAATGGAAACTCTAAAGGCCCCTTTGTGTTTCATCAGACACTTAGGCCAGAAAGCAAGGCTGTGAAAGATGTGGAGCTGGAAACGGAGCTCTGCACAGATGGCTAGGGCCTTCCAGAGCTGTCTCATGTTGGGCTGTAGCTCTAGTCTGGCAGCCTTACATGGGTTTCTTTTTTGGGGCACATGCCATTTGATACCTACAGATGTTTGGTAGGCTACAAATGTTATGTTTTCTAGATTTGTTTTTGTTGTCTCCTGAGATTAAGCGTACCTTTGATTGAGCACATGTAATCTCTACATGCCTTCTACTGCTTACACTTTTGAGAAAAGAGAGTAAGGTTGCCTATGGGTTGACTAGATGAGTGGAGGCTGGGCTGCTGCTGATCATCACAATTAGAGATACAAGATCCTCATGGATGATTAGGTACTAAATATTTTATGCAATCTAAGCAAATTAAATTATAGTGAGGGTGATGCAAATGAAATACATGGAGGATTTAACAACTTTTCAATAATATTTACAGTTTTTATCTTTTTGTATCTATTTCCTTAAATTTTAGTAAAATTTTTATGAACTGATAGCTTTAGCAAGAGGATTTGGGGGAAATAAAAGGTGAGAATGGTAAAAATAAGTTGATTTTGATTATGTAATATTATGAGTCCTAGTACAGGGTTCTAAATTAAAAACCCTTTAAGTTGATGCTTGGCAGCTGGTTTTTAAAAGTGGGCAAATATCAGATGAGGGTGTCCCTTCACCTTCAGGTTGCCAACTTTGCAACAATGGAAGATGAAGAGGAGCTGGAAGAGCGTCCTCACAAGGACTGGGATGAAATCATTCCAGAAGAGCAAAGGAAAAAAGTGGAGGAGGAAGAACGACAGAAGGAGCTGGAAGAAATTTATATGCTGCCGCGAATCCGCAGTTCCACTAAAAAGGTGAAGTGAAAGTACACCTTGTGCCCTATGCGACACAGTGCAGATCAGTTAAGGGTGAGGCCTTGACACAGGCCTGCAGGGATGCAGGTGTGGATGCCAGGGCGTAGGCACAACCTTGTGACTTTTTTCTTAGTCTGCTGATCGGCTTTTCAAGAAATGACTGGATGATTTCTGAGTTTGCAGAAGTTTGTATTTTGCCTTTGAGGTTAAAAATGCAGACAACCCCAACAGTTTGGTTCTCATTGCTACTGTCTTCAAGTTTCTAAGTGCCAGATCTTTTTCTGTCCTTAAGTGTTTACAGTCTAATAGTAAAGGATTGCATGACTAATAGAGGACATCCACAGCCTGTACAGCTTACGAAACAAGACCATTTGATACATTTCTCCTTGCCCAGTATCATTGAAATAAGAAAACAAATTCATTAACTGTTTTGTTGGTGCTATTAAGCTTGTCTAGTATCACAGTAAATCAACCTGTTAAGCGGTTACTG
This sequence comes from Phodopus roborovskii, assembly GCF_943737965.1. NCBI lineage: Eukaryota > Metazoa > Chordata > Mammalia > Rodentia > Cricetidae > Phodopus > Phodopus roborovskii. The sequence continues at coordinate 1,057,562 of NW_026126624.1, read as the reverse complement.
CATGCCAGACATAGTTTTGAGTGAATTTTCACTTCCTGATGTGCTTAATCCTTGTGAAAACCCTGTCTCAAAGGGACTATCATACTCTTAGTACTATTATACTAAGACAAAGAAAGAAAAGTAGTTAGTTGTCTGAGGAATTACTGTTTATACCAGGTGTCATATATATTATAGTATAAAAATTAACCAGCACTTTTTAATTCAGTGTATTTCATCATTGCAGGATCACTGACAGTATGGCAGTTTCTCCTCCCTTAGTTCCTGACACCTGACTTTTTTTTTTTTTAAGGAAAACTGAGCTCTAACAATTAAGTTGGGCTGGGCTGGGCTCAATCCTTTTATTTCTGGACTTGACACCTGTTAGAGTATGACTTTGTCTTTTAGAGTGTGACTTTGCCTCTTTTCTTTTGCAGGCTCAGACAAATGACAGCGATTCTGACACAGAGTCCAAGAGGCAGGCCCAAAGATCTTCTGCTTCGGAGAGTGAGACGGACGATTCTGATGATGATAAGAAGCCAAAGCGCAGAGGGCGCCCCCGAAGTGTGCGCAAAGACCTGGTGGAGGGTTTTACGGATGCAGAGATCCGAAGGTTGGTGCAGTCTGCTTTCCTTGATTTTGTCTGAAAGCACGTGTTCTAAGCCTGGCTTGTGGGACCCTGACACTTATGACAGGGTAGGCAGAAAGTGGTCATGTGAGAAAGGCAGCAAAGCCAAGGCATCTAACGTCTTCCTCATGTGTTCTTACAGTTTTCCCAGATGACGGGCTTTCCTGGTTTAGTTTTAGTGATTGCTTTGGGCTGTGTTATGTGGGGGGAGGTAGGTCTCATGTAGCCTAGCTGGCCTTGAGGTCCTGTGAGACAGAGGGTCTCCTTCTTGGAGGTCCTTAACCTGTGAGTTTTGAGACCACAGGCTCTTTCCGTCTTTTTATTTCCTCACAGTTTCCTGACTCTGGAGAATATTCTCAAGAGGAAAGGGAGACTTAGGTGTACAACACACATGTGTATTTGTAATAACTTATGTGTAGAAGTAGCTCTATAGTAGCACTGCCCTTGCTGCGCCCGTCCCTGTCAGCATTAGTTTAGTGCTAATGCAGTCCCTGGTATTTTGGTTGCATTCCTGTTCTAGGACCACATCATACTTCGTTGGCCAGCTTGCGTTTTCTCACTTACATCAATTTTAGACATTGAGCTCACTTTTTAGACATTTGGAATGGAAAACATGCTATTGTTCATCTTTTTATTTTGGTCTGCATCTTTAAATCTGACTCATCTCTCGTAGGGTCCGCGAGTTAGATTAGTTTTTCAAAGTCTCTGACAACTTTCTGCTTTGTCTTCCTGTATTTCATGCAGTGCAGTGATTGTTTCTCTTCTATGAGTGTTGTCTTTATTCCTTTATTTCTCTTCTCCACCAGTGCCTGTTGTGGTCAGCAAGCAAGCTTCAGTATACCATCCTAACTGCCTTGTTTCCATTGCTACCTTTTTTTTTTTTTTTTTTTTTTTTAAGTTATTTTCTTGGTGGTTTCCATGGAAATTTCAAGTAACATCTGGATGTGTAACAGCTTAATGTCAGTGGCTTATGAAAATCTTGGCTGCAGTTACTCTCCTTCTTCCTTCTTCCATGCTGTTTTCACACAGACTCTTCATACTCTGGAAGCCCATCTACACAATTTAGAAGTCAGCTTTGTGTCTTTGCTTATGAAGTTTGGTAGAAGGGTTCAGCCAAAAATCCCTTGATAATCGTTTTTTATAGTTGCTAACTCGGTGGTCTTAGAGGTATTTATTCCTTCACATGGACTTGAGCTACTGCATAATTCTCTTGATATCTGCCTGAAGAGTTCTCATTTAGTGTTTTCTTTTACGGTGTGTCTACTAAGGATGAATTTTGTATTTTTCAGTTTCTGGCAGTATCTTAATTTCTTTATTATTTATCAAGTCTTCATTCTTTTTTTGTTTTCAAGTTTATGATTCTTTTTTTTTCCTCCTGTGATCCTTTATTGATCCCTCCAATTTCCTTTTTTTTTTTGAGTTTTTGAGCCAGGGTTTCTCTATAGCTTTGGAGGCTGTCCTGGAACTCACCCAGTAGACCAGGCTGGCCTCAAACTCACAGAGATCTGCCTGTCTCTGCCTCAGGAGAGCTGGGGTTAAAGGCATTCACCACCACCGCCCAGCCATTTTTCCTTTTCAGCTCCAGAAATTCTATTGTCTTCTTTTAAAATTTTTCTATATTTCCCTTTTTCTTCGCTCTTAGAGTCACACCTAAGGATGATGCATGAGGGCCAGCACTCTAGCCCTGAGCTGCCTCCCCACTTCTCTGTTCTATGTTTCTACTGACAGCCTCTTACTAGTGACTCTTCTGTTCTTCGGGTGCAACTTGCTGTAGTCTGTGTGCATGTTTACAGTAGCAGACTGTTGTCTTCTAAGTCCAGTTCCAGACTTCTTAAAGTATAATTTTCTTGTTGGTGTGTGCTTTTTTTCCTTTGTGCTTTTCCATGTGCTATAATTCGGTTTTGTTTGAAAACTAGATGGTTTGTTTATTTTTTGACACAGGGTTTCCCCATTGTAGTCCTGGCTGTCCTAGAACTCACTCTGTAGAGCAGGCTGGCCTTGAGCTTACTGAGATCTACCTGCTTCTGTCTCTGGAATGCTGGGATTAAAAGCGTATGCTGCCCCGCCTGGTGAAAGCCAGGTGTTTTAAGTAATGTAATATGGTAACTCTGAACTTAATAGTTTCCCTCTCTAGTAAGCTTGGTGTACTTTCCTCATCTGGTTTGTAAAGTGTGGGTTTTTTTTTTTTTTTTTCTTCTTCATGTCCTTTGAAGTCTCTGCTCCTTTAGTTTAGTGATTAGCAAGTGACTGGCAGAAATCTCAATTATTCCAAACTAGCAAGTCTACTAGCCACTTTGAGAAGTTTGGTATGGATCTTGTTTAGTGCTCAGTGTGTCTGTTCACAGCTGTGCCCTGCCTGACCTTGAGGATCTGCATGTGCAGAATTAAGTTAGGACCTTCCCAGATCTTTTCTTTGCATGTGTAAATACTTGCTCATGTGTGGTCTTTCTGATTCCTAGGAGTATGTCAGAGCTTTTCAGGATATTCTGTTGGTATCTTATTCCCAGGTCTTTTTATTTTTTGATCAGTGTTGTATTATTTCCAAGTGATGTATTATCTCCAAGTGATGTGCCCCAGGCCACTGGTATGTTAAACTTTTGCATACAGTTATTACCATGACCTGTGGACATGACATGGCTGTCTAAAAATACTTTTTCTTTCTTTATTCCTTTCTTCCTTCCTTCCTTTCTTTCTTTCTTTTTTTTTTTTTTTTTTTTTTTTTTTTTTTTTTTTTTTTTTGTTTGTTTGTTTGTTTTTCAAGATAGGGTTTCTCTGTATTGCTTTGGAGCCTGTGTCCTGGAACTTGCTCTGTTGACCAGGCTGGTCCCGAACTCACGGAGATCTACCTGCCTCTGCCTCCCGAGTGCTGGGATTAAAGGCATGCACTACCAATGCCCGGGTCATAAATATTTCTTATTCCTATAAAAAAAAAAAAAAAAGTTCAATCAGGAGATGGCCCAGCAGTTAATAATACTGGGTGCTCTTGCAGAGGACTCATGTTTGAGTCCCAGCACCTACTTAACAACTTCCAACTGTCTATAATTCCAGTTCCAGGGCATCTGACTCCCTCTTCTGGCCTTCCTGGACACCAAGCATACACATGGCACACACACATTTATGCAGCCAAAATACCGATACACATAATACTAATAATTATTGACAAAAATTAATTATAAAGAAAAGAATAAAAAAAAGTCAAACCTGAGAACTGCACTTTTGGGATGCATGGTCAAGTCAGTGTATCTTCTCCCTGGAGAGTCCTTCTGAGACGCCTCAGACCTGCCCTCCTCACTGGCTGCTGTGGTGCACAGATTTCTCAAGAAGTTGAAAATAAAGCAAATTGCAGGGACAGAAAATTCTTTGCTCTTTCTGAGACATTATCTTCACAGATGTTTTAGATGGCTGCAGACTTTTGCATAATTTCTAGGTTTTCCTTAAAGTTGATGTTGATGGTTTTGGTATTTTTGTTTTTTTTTTTTTTTTTTTTTTTTTTTTTGTGGAGGAAAAACAAGTAACTTTACTTGGATAATCCTATTGTACCATTGAAGACTATTTTCAGTACTAAGAGCCTGATGCATGCTAGGCAAGAGCTACATCCCAGCCTCCATGTTATTTTCACATCTTAAAACCTATTCTTTCAGACAGAAAATATTTCATTGTATATAAAGGAGAAATGTAGGGTTGAGGGATAACCTTCAGGTTCAATTTCATATCTAACACTTTACTGGGTTTTGTATTCAATTTTTCTCATATTGCTTAGCTATATCATATTTAGTGTTGTTGTCACATCTTATTTCTTTTTCCTAGTCTTAAACTGTTACATAACCAGCTTTCATAGTAACTTGACATGATACAGTGATGCAAATGATATGCTGTGACATCTTGCTTTTAATTGAAAGTGATGGTAGTTAGCATGGAATGGTGAGGGGGGTGGGTGATGAGCAGCATGATTAAAGGGAGAGACTGGACAGGGGTGGGCAGCAGTCAATAGTTTCCTGAATAGTTTTTGGGTAAGTTTTAAATTGTACATGTGTATGTATATATGTATATATTGTATATAGTTCTGCTTAATTTAAAATATTATTTGATAATTGTAGAAATCTTCCAGCTGTATCATTAACTGTAAAATAGAGAGAAATATTGCAATTCAGAAAGCAAAGAGTTAATGGACTGAATTGGCCACTGGGTAATGATATTAGGGTTTCATCATAGTAGAGCTGTTGTGCCTTCTTCCTTCTAAAAAGAACATGCCAGTGCAGCCGCATTTCTAGGTCGTGATTGGTCACCGAGAATAAACTTGGTGTCTACCTTGAATAGTGCTTGAATACCGTTAGGCTGACCAGTTCAGAAGCACTCAGGGTTCACTTATTAGATGCTAGGATTGTGTCAGTCTCTTGACTTTGTGACAGGGTATTGTGGCATTTGTGCAGTTAATACTTGTGGTTTTTTAAATTCATTTTGTTGATCATATTCTTAGGTTCATCAAGGCTTATAAGAAGTTTGGTCTCCCTCTTGAAAGGTAAGACCAATAATAGATCTGTTCTCTTTTTACGTTTATTATATCATAGGCTTTTTTTTTTTTTTTTTTTTTTTTTCAGTGAGAGAGGTCATATTTTCCATTTAATACTAATGCTGGGAGCAGGTTTTCCACCTAAGAGGGATACTGTTAAAACATTAATATATCGGGTGCATGCCCCATTTTGGAGAGGTAGCACAGGTGGCATCTATAGACTGACCATTTAGAAGTTTTGTCTGAATGAGGGAGATGAGGCACATGCATGCTGACTGCATGGTAAAGAGTAGTCCAGGAGGGATGCTCACAGGGCTCCATTTGACAATGGAGGCAGTGAATTCTGTGATTTTACACTCCTTTGTGATTTCATGATCTGGTAACAGGATGCCAGGATGATAATATGAATAGCTTATGTTGTCTTGGTAGTACTACCAAGGTAGTGAGCTCCTGCTGTTCAGAGTATACATTTAGAGGTAGGTTTTTTTTTTTTTTTTTTAAAACAGGGTATCTGGATAATTCAAATAGTTTAGTATCTTGCCCTATAAGCAGTCATCATGTACCCTTCAAATAAGAACACTGGTTTAAAGGACATGTCAGATTCCTATCTCTTGGGAACTTCTGGGCCTGGTAAACATCCTAAGTATATGCTTTGGTTTTATCTTTCCATTGGGAGAGGAAGCAGTAAAATAGAGTAGTCCATTACAGTCAGGTACAGCATGTCTCTGGGACTGTTTGAGCATCCAAATGCAAACTTCTCATCTTTGAAGAAGTTAGTGTAAAACCTGCTGGGTGTGGAAAAGTGAGTCTGAGTTTTTAGACAGGCTAGCTTAGTCAGTGAATTTATATACTTGGTGTGACATAAAGCTCCTATGCTTCTAGGAGGATTGCAGTTGCTAGAAACAGAAGTAAAGAAAATGAACACAAAAAGGCAAACTAATGTGTATATTCTTTAGGAACCTCACATGCTAAGAGTAGTAGACAGCTCATTTGTAGAGTAAAACAAGCTCAGATTCTTTTTTCAATGATGTTAGGGTTGCTTTATTTTGTGGGATAGCCCAAGGCAATTCTTTTCTTGTTATTTTTCAAGACAGGGTTTGTTAGTGTAGCCTTGCTGTCCTGGAACTCACTCTGTAGACCAGGCTGGCCTCAAACTCAGAGATGCACCTGCCTCTGCCTCCTCAGATTAAGGGTGTACACCACCACTGCACACCTTTTTTACTATGTGTACAGTGTTCTGCCTGCAGGCCAGAAGAGGGCACTATATCTCATTATAGGTGGTTATGAGCCACCATGGGTTGCTGGGAATTGAACTCAGGACCTCTGGAAGAACAGCCAGTGCTCTTAATTTCTGAGCCATTTCTCCTGCCCCAAAGCAATTCTTGATTATGGATATGCCTTAGTTATTGTACAACATTCTTGTTATCCTTGAACTGACTCCTATAGCAAGCATCTTTCAATATCGAGCACTTCTGAGACCTAGTAGCCTTCATGTGATAGCAAAGCAGGCACAGTGTTTTGATTTTTGTTCTTTTCCAGGCTGGAGTGCATAGCGCGTGATGCTGAGCTAGTGGATAAGTCTGTGGCAGACCTGAAACGCCTGGGGGAACTGATTCATAACAGCTGTGTGTCAGCAATGCAGGAATATGAAGAACAGCTGAAAGAAAATGCCAGCGAAGGTAAGTCAGTAAGTGTACTTCAGGGATTCCCCCATATCTGCTACTTGTAGACTGCAATTTCAATTCTGGGGTTTTAAAAAACTGTATTTATAGCTCACATGTACCTGGTACTTGTAGTTAATGTGTTTTGAGTTGCCTTTTTGTGAGGTCAGTGTTGTAAGATCCCATCACATATCTGCTCTCAAATAAAATGACTTTGTGATGTGATAAACAAGGTGACATGTTTCTTTGATGGTGCTGTGAAAAGATTAAACTTGGCTGAAGGATCCAAAGACATGATGGGTCAAAGTAGAGCAGACACCTGCATATTTTAGCTATGAAGGGTTGTTATAGACTGTAAACACTATGAGATATAGGTTGTTATGTTGTAGCTATTGTAAGATATAGAGAATTGGAGAAATAATATAAACAATTTGGTTATATTGAGATTTTCATGGCAGTACAATTTGTTGTAATTGGGTTGGATGTATAATTTCTTTCCTGTTAGAAACCAGAAAAGTATTGCATTGGAATTAAGATTCACTGGACTCAGTATAAGTTAAGTCAGGTTTATTCAGGGAGAAGTCACTTACACATGAAACAGATGACTACTGTGGGTTTCCACTCCATGGATGCCACCCTGCCGTCTGGATGCTATCTGCAACCTGAACATGAAGCAAGAGAGCGAGCTGGGATCGGGGACCCCAGGCCTATCCTTCCCCGAAACAGGTGTGGGTGGAGTGGATATCTCACTACAGAAAAGGGGCTGGGCTGTGATGGAATATGCCTTTAATCCCAGCACTGTGGAGGCCGAGGCAGACAGATCTTTGTGAGTTTGAGGCCAGCCTCATCTACAGAGTTAGTTCCAGGACAGCAATAGTTACACAGAGAAACCCTGTCTCAAAAAACAAAAACAAAAACAAAACAGTAAAAAAACAAAAAAGGGGATTTGCCTGATGCATTAATTCCTTTTCTGTAGCTGTGATAAAACTCCATGATAAAAATCAATTTACAAATGAATTTATTTTGGCTTATGGTTTCAGATAGTTTATAGTAGGTAAGCACAAGAAGTTGAGAGCTCACCTTCTCATATGTAGTAAGCCTGAAGCAGAGAAAGCAAACTTTAAGTAGAGCATGGCCATATAATTTCAGAATCCACCCCCAGTGACGTATTTCCACCAGCAAGGCTATGCCAACCAAACCTTCCCAGTGCCACCAACTGGAAACCAAGAGTCCTAGACTGTGGGAACATTTTTCATTCAAAACACATATTCCCTGGCCTCTATAGACTTACTGCCATATTATAATGCAAAATGATTTAGTCCAACCTCAGAAGTCCCCTTAATCTGTCATAGTCTTACCATTGATTAAAGACCCAAAGTTGAACATCTGTTTTCAGACTCAAGGTAATTTATTAACTGTAATCTTCTATAAAATAAAAAAAGCAGGTTACATATTTCTATCATATAAAGGAATGGTGCCATATCCTTGTATGAGCTCAGGGATTGATCTAACTGGGGCCCTCAAGGTTATGAAGGAAAGATAGACATGCAGAGGCAGAAAAGCTGGGAACAGGTGGACTGGGCTCTGCAATGGAGGAGCCACAGCACTGGGAGCTCAGAGTATGTTTATTATATGCAGTTGAACCAGAAGGGCAGGGTTATTGCATACCAACAAGGAGGTGTGCCTTATGGTATACAGTTGAATCAAGGAAACGGGTTTAGCTAATCTCAATAGGGGAGCAGTCCTCAGGCCATACATATCCAGGAAGAAAAAGCTATGGTGGACATTTTCTGTACACACTATCAGTATTCATACTCAGACCCATAGGAAGGCTTTGCCATCATTCTGAGCCTCACCTGGGGAAGGTTTACCATTCCCACCGGGCTGAGGCATTGGAGTCCTTGACATGGCCATGCTCATGCCAGCAGCACACATTCACTCAGGACTTCCTTCATGTACTTCCCACAGAATAGATGTTGCCATTCCAAAAGGGAGCAGTGGGGACAAAGGGATTATTGGACCAAAGCAAGACTGAAACCCACCAGGGCAAACATCAAATCTTGAAGCTTCCAATGTCCCATATCAAAGGGTTTTGATTGGCTCTCCTCCATCTCTCTTTTGGGCTGGTTCCATTCTCTGTATGCCCTTTCCTATGCAGTTGTCTCATAGCTCCGCATCTCTCAAACATGTTGGGAGTCTCCATTACAATCCAGGATTCACTTTCACAGCTTTCATACAGTGGCTTCTCACAGCGTGGAAGGGGTTCCTGTTCCACATGCTGTCTTGTTTCAGTGGCTGTCTGAAATCATAGAGGAGGAATACATGACCTCTTCATTCTTTCATCCTCCATGCCTCTAAAGCCAGTACCATATAGAGGACACTGTTAAGTTTGACTGCCAACTTAGGGTGGGCCCTCCTGTGCTTCAACCACATCAGCAGCAGCCTTTGTGTGCAGTTGCTTTCCTAGGAGCAGAAAACGCCTTAGTTCTTTTCCTTTCACAAGTTGGATATTTAGCTTGGGGGAAGAGGGAGTGTCTTGCCCTAAGACACCCTTCCCTTTGTTCCAGGGCAGAGCAGGCCTCTCCTGAATGGTACTAATCTCTACCCATTATAGTCTTTAATGTAGTACATGCCTTGGCTGTGCTTAGCTTTTTGGTGCCCTTTTACTCTCCAATAGAATATTTATATTTTTCTGCCCAGTTGTTCTTTTTCATTATAGACCTGAATAAGTGATATTAATAATAACCATGCCTCAGCCTTAACATTATTCAGTCATGAAATAATATTTCTCCACCAAAGAAATTAGTTCATTTTTTTTTTTATTTTTTTTTTTTTAAAGACTAGGTCTCTATATAGTTCTGCCTGAAACTTGTTGTGTAAACCAAGCCTGCCTGTCTGCCTTCCAGTGCTGGCATTAAAGGCCTGTGCTACTCTACCAGTTCATTACTTTTTAATTTACCCTTAGGCAAATTCTCCCGATAGGGGAAGAAGATAGCCAAATTCTTGCCAAAACACCACACAAATGGCCTGTAGTCCAGTTTCTAGTATTGTTCCCCTCTGAAACCCTCTGAGTTTGGTCTCCATAGTCCACACTGCTTGCAGAACTGTGTGTTCTGGACTCATACTAGATTGGCAAATTAATTTCTGCTTATGCTGTGCAGTTGTTTGAAAGTCTTCCATATTCCTCTAAAAGCTAACATGGTTTGCTTGTTCATAGCAGAAGCCCACATGCTGGTGCTGATTTCTGTCCTAGTTTGTTTCTGTTGTGTGATAAAACACTGACCAAAAACATGTTGGGGAGGACTGAGTTTATTTATTAAGGGAAATCTGGGAAACAACTCAAGCAGGAGAAGAGGCAGGAGCCATGGAGGAACATTGTTTACTGGCTTGCTTTCTATGGCTTCTTCAGCCTTCTTTCTTATATAACCCAGGAAGCATGTGGGATGGGTGCTCAGGGCTGGCACCATCCAAAGTGAGCTGGTCCCTCACACATCAATCACTAATCAAAAATGCTCTAGAGATAGGTCCACAGGCCAGTCTGATGGAGGTAACCCCTCACCTCATTTGATGTTTCCTCTTTCCCATGGCTCTAGCATGCATCATGGCAAAAATTAACCAGCATGCCAGTCTTTAGAAGAACAGATAGAGTGGTTTGTAACTAGAGCACTAAACTTTCAGAGTTGCAAACATAGTAGGATAGTTATGAGTTATGACTAGAGAGGTTTTGGAGTGCAGAGCACTGAAGTGGTCACTCTAGGAAATGGAGGTGTCCTCATGGATCTCAGGCCTTGTCTACATGTGTCAATTACCCCATCCTTTTCTTACTCTTTGCTCTGCTCTGTAGCACTACCCTTTCAGGACTCTCTGGTAGGGTGTTCAGGTCAGGTTTATAGTAGTAGCATGAATTCCTACCTGGAGGAGGTTTTGGATTCAGTCAGAAAGCATTTGTGCAACCCTTGTAGCACTTAGTCCCTGGTACTAGTGGCTGTTTCTTATATCTCTGCCAGAATTTCTTTTAAGATAGATTCCTAGAAGTGGGGTTGTAGAGTCCTAAAGTAAATGTATGGAGATTTTGTTTTGGTATCACTAGATTCTCCTGGGTGCTACCAGTAGATGGTTGGTAGTGCCTGCTGGCAAGCTTCACAGACAGAATGTGGCGTTATTTATTTATTTATTTATTTTTTGCTTGCTTGTTTGTGAGACAGGTTGTCTCTATGTAGAACAAACTATCATAGGACTCACTGTGTAGACCAGGCTGTCCTGGAATTCACAGGCACAGGGGATCCTCCAGCGAAGTGCTGTGATTAAAGACCTGTACCACCACACCTGGAAAACATTTGGATTTTTGCTACCCTGATAGGAGAGAAAGAAGACTTATTTATTTATTTATTATTTATTTATTTATTTATTTATTTATTTTTGGTGAATGAGGTTGTGTCTTTTAAGATTGATGTTTATGTGTTGTTTTATGTAAACTGTCGATACTCATTTTTCTAATTTTTCTACTGAGAACCATCTTTGTTCTTACAAAAAAAGTGGCATCTTGATTATCTTATAGTTTTTTACTTAGGCTCTGGTTAGAGTGGTTTTATTGTACTTGTAGGTGAATTATGATTTCCACATGCCATCTGTGATGGTCAGTCTTTATTATTATTTCAGTATGTGTTAGCCTAAACATGAGGTTGTACTTTTCCAGAAGTAATAACTGGAGATAAATATGACTCATCTAAAGCACTTACTTTTGGTTTTTCTAAAAGTTAACATTAAATTTGCTTTAGAGTCTTCTGTTAACTAAGTTTACAGTAAAGAAGAATAAACAGGAAAATTAAGGTACAAATGGCAATACAAATTTTAAGATTCAGTTAAGGAATATAAAATTTATATCCTTTAGGGAAAGGACCAGGCAAGAGAAGAGGCCCGACAATCAAGATCTCTGGGGTTCAGGTTAATGTGAAGTCCATTATCCAACATGAAGAAGAGTTTGAGATGCTGCATAAATCTATTCCTGTGGACCCTGAGGAAAAAAAAAAGTGAGTGTCTTTACTATGTACCTGCATGGCTGGATGGACATAGAATGAGGTTAGAGCTGTGTGTGGTTGGGGATGATTCTTCAACATGTTGGAAAGGCCTCCTTTTCTCAGGCCCTTGGTTTTGAACCCCTTAGATACTGCTTAACCTGCCGGGTCAAAGCGGCACATTTTGATGTCGAGTGGGGCGTGGAGGATGATTCTCGCCTGTTGCTTGGGATCTATGAACATGGTTATGGAAATTGGGAGCTAATTAAGACAGACCCAGAGCTAAAGCTCACTGATAAAGTAAGTAACTGTCATGCTGGATGTTTCTAGATTTGTTGTGTAAGATTTTTGTATTGGTGACTTATCTTTAACTGTTTTCAATGTGGTGGGGGGGGGTTCTTTATCTTTGGGAAGTTACCATCTTTAGTGGACTGTGTCGTGTTTCCTAGATAATGATAAAAGGAAAAATGACAACCAGAGGAAATTATATAGGAGAAATCTTAAAATTCTGGTATATATTATAGGCCAAATCTCATTACAGCAAGTATCAGATGGTCAGTTTACTGGGACTGAAAGCATTCCTGGGCCTTCCTTGTTGGCCCATTGTTTAACATTTTTTCATCTCAGTACACAGAGTACTAGTGAGTGTCACCTTGGTATTTTTTGTAATGAGATTGAGCTCTGATTGTACTTTTTTCCACAAAATTGAGCCTCCCACCCATTCTCTTTCAAATAGCAAGGCTGTGCTTAGAGCTGTAGGCAGGGGCAGTTGACTGGACCCACTCCATGTGTGGTCCTCTCAGGGCTTTGTCCTGGCACATTAAATACTGCTCATCCCACCTGTGTTTAGGAGGGTGATAGCACCCTGCTTAGAAGCACTGAGACCAAATCCCGTCCAGCCAGAGAGGTCCAGCTGTGGTAGTCAAACAGACCATGTCCTGGCATAGCTCAGTGCTCTCCGGCAATGCTCTAAGAAGCATTTTCAATCTAAAACGAAGCTTTAACCTAGCTCCAGGGATTCCCTGCTCCTGGAAGGAGGAAATCCACGACGGCTGGGATGCTCTAGCAGATGAAGCCACAAGCCCCTCCTACCTGAGTTGTTCTACCCTGTTAACAGCACAGGTAGGAGCCAGTGGGAGAGCTGGATTTCTCCATCCCATTTTGTAAAACAAGAATGGCTCATGAGGGATTTTCAGTGACTGGGAGCCATGGACATGAGAATAGGATCTGAGGCTTTAATCTGTGTTTCGGGTGGTTGGGAGGGAAAGGACTGTGCTGAGTTCTTTGTTGTCTCTGTTTATCTGGATTCACTAACCAGGTTGTGGGTGGTGGTGGGTGCTTCTCTTCCTTTCCTGTTGAAGATTCTACCAGTGGAGACAGATAAAAAGCCCCAGGGGAAGCAGCTGCAGACCCGAGTGGACTACTTGCTGAAGCTGCTCAGGAAGGGTCTAGAGAAGAAGGGCACTGTGACCAGTGGAGAGGAGGTGAGTGAGTGAGTGTGAGGGAGCGTGTGGAGGGAGCGTGTGAGTGTGTGAGTCTGTATGTATGTGAGTGCCTGAGTGAGTGTGAGTGCATGAGTGAGTGTGAATGTGTGAGTCTGTGTGTATGTGAGTGTGAGTGCATGAGTGTGTGTGTGAGTCTGTGTATATGTGAGTGCCTGAGTGAGTGTGAGTGTGTGTGCGTGTGTGAGTCTGTGTATGTGAATGTGTGAGTGTGTGAGTGAGTGTGTGTATGTGAGTGGGTGAGCGAGTGTGTGAGTGTGTGAGTCTGTGTGTATGAGTGCCTGAGTGAGTGTGAGTGTATGTGAATGTGAGTGCATGTGTGAGTGTGTGTCTATGTGTATGTGAATGCGTCAGTGTGAGTGCATGAGTGAGTGTGTGTGTGAGTGTACGCATGAGTGAGTGTGTGTGTGTGTGTGTGAGTGTGTGTGTGTGAGTGTATGCATGAGTGAGTGTGTGAGTGTGAGTGCGTGAGTGAGTGCGTGCACTGCCAACTGGCTTTGCCCAGGGGAGGCTGTGACTCTGCGAGCTAAGAAGGACAAGAGATAACCTTTCTAGGTACTGCACAGCATCATGACAGTGCTCTCATGGTCAGAGATGGCTTTTGAGGTTGCTAAGAACAAAATGCTCTTTTATAATTGAACTCAGTATCCTGGTACCATTCTTAATATTCCACTCAAGTACAATTTCATTCATGCAGCAGAATATTATATATATCTTTGGATTGCCCTTATTCTTTCCTATGCTGCGTCCTCAGTTGGGGACATTTTGATATCTTCCTGGGCTGCTGTGATAATGGATTCCAGGAGTAGATAGTTGGATTCCACACTTAATTTCAGAAATTAGACTTCAGGTTTGTTTATATTTGGCTCACTAAAAAATACCAAGTTACTAATGAAGTCATTGGAAAGTTCTCTTTAGTTTCCCCATGGTAAGGTGTCAGAGAAGACAGAATCTAATGTTTGTACTTTGTGTGGGCATGTTGTTTATGTGCTCCCTGGCTGTGTCATGTATACATGTATGTATACAATAAATAGAACTTACATGAATAAAATCACTTCCATTTGTTTTACACAGTGGTATACTATCTGTAGATAGTATAGTGAGAATATAATTATGATATATTAAGTTCTACAGAGGCAAGTTAGATCATGCTTATATTGTTTATTTGATTGGCTAGCTAAACAATATTTTTACCTTTTTCTTAGTTTCAGATACCTAATTTTCAAGAGTTAATACTGTCACCTTTAATGTTAATTATATTTTTGTACACAAAATGTCTTAACCTTTTCTGGGAATTTTACCTTTAGGATGAATTCCAAAAATGAAATCAGTATTTTCAAGGAATATAGGCATTTAAAGTAGTATAGGCTAGGGAGAGGCTAGTAGGTAGTTTTGTTCAGTTTTATTTTCTTTCAGGTAAAATGACTTGCACCTTTGTTTCCTAAAGTGTCTTGTTTGTATTATGTGGCTGTTACTGCATCAGCTGGCCAGAATATTTCTTGGTCATGCTACTGGGTTGGGGCTGATTTGTGGTTTTCTCTTATTTTTATTTCTTAGACCAAACTAAAGAAGCGGAAGCCTCGAGTAAAGAAGGAAAACAAAGCCCCCAGGCTGAAAGATGAGCATGGGCTTGAGCTGTCGTCTCCTAGACACTCAGACAACCCATCTGAAGAGGGAGAAGTGAAGGTGTGGAACTGCATGAAATCATGTGATGTATTTGTTTACATACAGAGTTCATAGAATGTGTTTATCTTCACCTGAAATGTCAGAAGATAGTTATGTCTTAGTCACTGTTCTATTGCTGTGCAAGACAACATAAGTAAGGCAACTCATATAAAAGGAAGCATTTAATTTGGGGTTTGCTTAGGATTTCAGAGGCTTAGTCCATTATCATAGCCGGTAATAGGCATGGTGCTGGAGAAGTGGCTGTGAGCTACATCCTGACCCACAAGCAGACAGACAGACAGACAGACAGACACATACACACACACACACACACGCACACACACACACACACACACGAGAGGGGGGGGAGAGAAAGAGATGGGGGGCTTGTATGAGCTTCTTTTGAAACTTCAAAGCCACTCTCAGTGGCTTACTTTCTCCAACAAGGTCAGATCTCCTAATCCTCCTATTCCTATCACATTCCACACTCCTGGTGACTTAAGCATTCAAATATAGGAGCCTGTGTGGGCCATTCTTCTTCAAACCACCACATAGTGGCTCATCTTAAGTAAGCTACTGCAGATTCTTACATAACTGAGTAAACGATACAAACCATGATAGATGACAGTAATTACTTCCATTTTAGAGGATGAGAGAGATTGGTAGAGACTGGTTAACCAGGAGACTTATGACTTACATAATGCAGTTCAGTTAATTGAAGGTTCTCTCGAAGTTGGGCTTAGCCAGTGACTTGCCAATTTTTAATCTAGTCTGATGAAAGTGTAAGTACAGTATTTTTCAGTGAGTAACAACTCTGTAGTAAGATCTTATTCTATTCTGAATGTACTTCTTTGATGATGGTCCCCCAGGAGGGCCTCAGGGCGGGGATAGGGACTAACATAGCTTCAGATGCATGTTCTCAAATTCAGGTACTAACAGCCTTTTTAGTTACTAGCTGACCATGGACATGTGTAGTGTTTCTTTGGTCCTCAATTTTTTTCTGTTTGTAAAATGGGGACAGTAATGCTATTGTTTTAGGGGAGGGATGGTTCTGAGGATCGAAGTCAGGGCCTCATGAACACCGGACTAAACTCCATTTGGTCAATGCCTTAAAGAATAGCTTTGAGAATTAGATCAGCGGATGTAATGGTGTCTTCCTGGACAAGTCTAATGGGTTCAGAGTAATGTAAGTGAGTGCTGGTAGGGTCTGCCTGAAAGTGATCTAAGTTTCTGTACAGTGATGAGTTTCCTTTAGAAACAACGTAAGAAGCAGAAGACGAAAAAGTTCATGGTTTTCTGTTTCCTAGGATGATGGCTTAGAAAAAAGTCCAACGAAAAAAAAGCAAAAGAAGAAAGAGAACAAGGAGAACAAAGAGAAACCAGTGAGTTCTCGGAAGGACAGGGAAGGAGACAAAGAAAGGAAGAAGTCCAAAGACAAGAAAGAGAAGGTATCCAACATACTCATTTTGTAAATTCTGTTTAGATTTTAAAATAACACAAGGCACAAGCCCTAGGACAACTGTCCTTAAGTATATCCAGGAAGGAAGGTTGGGGGTGTGTAAGGAGAATCCCTGCACCCTCCATACAGGAAAGTGGAGATATGCACAGTCTTGCTTTTCCAACGTAGAAGACCTTTGTTTGATCTGTCATTACATATTTGGGGAGGGGTATTTGGAATGAGACAGGACAAGTGAGAGAATATGAGGTATAGGTTCTTAGATTATAATGTCAGAAGAATACAATCTACACACAATCAAGGTTGTTGGAAGAGTTTAGGATTCAAACGAAATACCACATGTCATCAGTAGCCACTGGGATAGCCTTGGCTAAAAAAGCCTTCATGTTGGAATTTTGTGAAGTTCATTATAAACCATAGAATTGATACAGCTTGGTGAGATGTGAAAAAATATTTTGTAATCAATCCTTAACCATTTCCCCAAGCAAATCACAGCTGTAATTCTGCCATCTATTGATGCCTTGATTTTTCTTTTTTTAATTTAAGATTTTATGTGTATAGATCCTTTGCTTGCATGTATGTCTGTATACCACATGTGTGCCTGAAGAAGCCAGAAGGATCCCCTGGAACTGGAGTTACGGGTGGCTGTGAGCTGCCGTGAGGGTGCTGGGCCTGGAACACAGGTCCTTAAGAAGAGCAGCCAGTGTTTATAACTTGTGGGTCACCTCTCCAGCCCTTGATATCTTACAAATTTCCCCGAAGAATATGAGCATAAATATAAAAATACTGGCTGGGCAGTGGTGGCACGCACCTTTAACCCTAGTGCTTAGGAGGCAGAGGCAGCAGAGGCAGGCAGATCTCGGGGTTTGAGGCTACCCTGGTCTACAAATTTAGTTCCAGGACAACCAGGGCTATATAAAGAAACCCTGTCTTGTAAAAATAAAAGCAACAACAACAGCAACAATTATATATGTAGGTATGTATATATTTAAAATAACGGTCAGCTCAGACCATTGGGTAACCTCTTTGTATATTGCAAACAACCTCACCGCTGAGGAACAGGTGATAAGGTCATTTGTAATAGACATGGCAGATTCTATTTGGCTCTGTGTAGTGAGTTTCATACTAAAATTACTTTCTGATTTGTAATGTTAGAAACTATACTGTGGGTGCTGGTGTCAGTTACCAGTTCTCACAACCATCTGTAACTTGGGGATCTGTTGTCCTCTCTTGGCCTCTGTGGACATTGCACACATGTGGTACACATGATGTTTGGAAGGCACATCCACATAGATAAAGGAGGAACGATACTATGATAAATTCTTTTGCAGCTGTATCTCAGAATAATGTTTTATTCTGTTTGTTTGCTTTGTTTTTTCTTTTCTTTTTGAGGACAGGTTTCACTAATAACCCTGGCTGGCCTAGAAATCAGAGATCCTCCTGCCTCTGATTTCTCTGTGTTGAGATTAAAGGCATATGCTACTACTTGGCATGTTCACATTGTTTCATGTTTAAGTGGTGTTTCCACCCCAGCTTATGCATTTTGTATCTCATGAACACATTATGAATACCTAGATCTTCTTGATCAGATCACTCATCCCTGATTCTTTCCTCATAACTACTACTATAAGGTTGATGTGACACCATGTTATCTGTGCTTTAGAATTTCCATTTTATTTATTTATTTATTTGTTAGTTAGTTAGTTAGTTAGTTTTTCCAAGACAGGGTTTCTCTATGTAGCCTTGGCTGTACTGGAACTCACTGTGTAGACAGGCTGGCCTTGAACACACTAGTTTTTATTTTAAGAATATTTATTTTTATTTTATGTTTATGTGTGTGTGCCTGAGTATGAGAACGGCAAGCAGGTAGGACCCTACAGAGATGTCAGATCCATGGAACTGGAAATAGAGATATTTGTGAGCCTTCATGTAAGTGCTGGGAACTAAATCAGGATCCTCTGTAAGAGCAAGTGTTTTAACTGCTGAGCCATTTCTCCGGGTACCCCATTTATGTTTTTTAAAATTTCCTTATTTTGGGCTCAATGCCTGTTCCTCTTGACTTGCAAGCCTTTACAGTTATGTAGTTAATACAGATTCCCAGATCAGAAGGTAGCTGTTAGGAAAGGCTGCTACATGATACTCTGGGGAGTTTTGTATAAATTTTTAGTCTCTTCATGACGTTCTTATAAATTATATTGATAAACTTGAAGCTGTAATTTAGTACCTTTAGAGCCAGAAATGGGAAGAATTGTTAATCAGCTGTTAATCTTGTAGGTTTGTGTAAATTGAGGTCATCATATTTACTTGCTCTAGCAATACCCCATAGGCATTGGATCGTAGGGCTGGAGCAATCCTTAGTGGTTAAGAGCTTGCTGCTCTTGCAGATGCCCTAGGTCCAGTTCTCAGCCCCCACACAGTGGTTCCAATGTCTAATAACTCCAGTTCCTGGGGTCTGGTGCCTTTTTATTTTTATGGCCTTTGCAGATTCATGCATAGGTGTGATACCCATAAACTCATGTATGCCCACACATACATTCATAGGAACACCACTACCACCTCCACCAACACCAAATAAAATAAAGCAAAACAAAAAGAAGCCTATGTAGATTTCAAGATTATATAAATGACAAGTACTGTTTGTAACTCTTTTCGAAGGTTAAAGGTGGTGATGCCAAGTCTTCAAATAAGTCAAAGAGATCTCAGGGTCCCGTCCACATTACAGCAGGAAGTGAACCTGTTCCTATTGGGGAGGATGAAGATGATGATCTGGACCAGGAAACCTTCAGCATTGTAAGTCTTGAAATAGAGGATGCTGATGCTGGGCACAGTGCTGTGCTCTGCCCTTTACAGGCATATCCACAGAGCTTCATTTGGTATACACATTAATTGGTGTGTTGTTTTGGAAGTATATTGCTTATTAATTATAATCAGGATGTCTTGTATTACTGTTTTTATGAGTATATGTAAGCCTGCATGAGTTTATATGTACCACACCTGTACAGGAACCTGAAGAGTTTAGAGGGGTTCTCAGAAGCATTTCTCAAAGAAGATTAGTCTATTGTTTATAGAGAAAATAGTATCTGTGACTAAGCTGAATAATAATAGGGCAGATAGATAGCTCCCTGGATCATGTTGGTGCTTTTAGGATAGGGTATAGAAGAGAAACAATGGATACTGTGGAGGTCTAATAAGAAGGGAATCTGACCTAGTCTGGGAGGACTAAGGAGTGATGTCTGAATTGGGTTCCAAAGGAAGAGTGAAATATAGTGGGGAAGAACGGGGATGAATATGCCAAGGCAAAGCAGGAGCATGTATGGTGCATTTGAGGATCTGATGGTGGCTCTTGTGGCTAGAATGGTGGACTGAGGCATGCCAGCTGATGAGAAGAAGGGCCTTGGCTAATGTTTGAAGTGCTAAGGTTTTGGATCATACTTTCTTCCATGCTGTGGAGCTAAGAGCTGGACCAGGAAATAGTTGTTTCCTCATGGAAGGATGGGAAGGTGTGGCAGTCTTTTATGTGTTCTACCATTCTCTTTCCAAACATCCACAAGTCAGGGCTCCCTTCAGCAACTCTTTCAGGCTAAAGAAAAAGCTGGCTTCTTTGAAATATGAAAATAGTCTTGACCTGGGATGACAAAAGAGAGAAAATTGAACCAGTTCTGTGTGGTCTTTTGGCCTTTCTCTGTATACTCTTAAAACATACTTGCATATGCATGCGTTTTGTTCTTTGTAGTTAAGTCAGTTTTCTTGATTTCTTTTATTTTACTTGACGATTATGTTTTGTATGAATTTTACTTATGTATTAAAAAATATCAATGAATGAGTGAATTGATTAAATGAATAAATTCATCATTTCTCTGTTCTTCCTTAATATATTGCTTATGAACAAAGTAATAGCTGCTGCTTCTATGGTACAGTTTTCCTTTTCTGTGTTATTGGGTTTTGTTTTTTGTTTTTAAATAATTTATTTTAACTTTATTTTATGTGCATTGGTATGAAGTTGTCAGATCCCAGGGTACTGGAGTTACAGACAGTTGTGAACTGACATGTAGGTGTTAGGAATTAAACCCAGGTCCTCTGGAAGAGCAGCCGCTGCTCTTAACCATTGAGCCTTTTCTCAGCCCCCATGTTACTGGGTTTTGAATCAAGGTTCTTGCTCATATTAGCTACATATGTGGCTAAATAAGGTGGTACATGTTTGTAACCCCATCCCCATGGAGACAGAGGCAGGAAGATTACAAACTCAAGGCCAATTTGGACTACATAGCAAGTTCCAAACTAGCTGGAGCTACATGGTAATTTACCTCTTCTTTAGAAATCATTTATGCATTTTTATTTTCACAGTCATTTGTAAGTATTTTCCAATTTGTAGAATCTTTTTTATTCCATTTTGAAATTGAAGTTAAACACTGAAAAATGCATCTGAGTTTCTAGCTGAGGAAATTACCACATAGTGCAGGGTTTTTGTTTTTTCATTATCAAGAAACTGGATGATCATGGTTTTCAGGTTAAGCCTATAATGCTGTCTTACATTTGATCTTCTTAGTGGCCACAGCCCTCTTGCAGATGAGGAAACAGGACATTCAGAGAGGCTAAGTCAGGTATCAAAGGTCCTCACAAAATCCCAAATCTGGTGACGGCACTGGTACCTCAGGGTTTCTATGTAGCTGCACTTGTCCCGTTCCACTGGTGTTACCCACTCCTATAGTGATGTGTAGCATGAGGGTGGGGTGTGTTTCTTAACTCTTGAGTGTGTGGATATGATAACTGAACTCTTTCCTGCAGTGGCTCATTTACTCTCTTGATCTGTTCCAGTGCAAAGAGAGGATGCGGCCTGTGAAAAAGGCACTGAAACAGTTGGACAAGCCTGACAAGGGACTCAGTGTGCAAGAGCAGCTGGAGCACACCAGGAACTGCCTGCTTAAGATTGGAGACCGCATAGCCGAGTGCCTTAAAGCCTATTCAGATCAGGAGCACATCAAATTGTGGAGGAGGTAACCCACTCTGGCCTTGAATCTCTCCAGTTTTCTTTGACAGTGTGTGGGTGTGCTCTGTTTTTTAAAATAGATAGCATAGTCACCCAATAAATCTTTTGCCAACAAAATTTTATCTGTTGACAACTTACCTGTAGGCTTCAACTTCTTTTTCATGATATAAGCCTTTTTGTCAAGCCCAGCCTTCTGATGTGGTAACATTCTGCTATTAATGTAATTTATAAGAGGAAGATAATAATAGTAATTAACTTTCTGGCTTATTCTCAGAATATTTGCTTTAAACCCATGAGACATAGAAACTAGAGTTATACTTTACTCATTTCAAGTTAGTATTTATGTATTGTTATATCTACCATAAGAAATTGGTTGGTTCCATACTTAGTTACTATTTCTATTACTGTGATATAACACCATGACCACAAGCAACTTGAGGAGGTGTTCATTTCAGCTATGACTCTCAGGTCACACTTCACTGCTGAGGGAAGTCAAGGCAAGCACTAAAGCAGGGCAGGAACCGGAGACCCGAGCTGAAACAGAGGCCATGGAGGATGCTGCTTACTGGCGTGTTCCTTGTGGCTTGCTCAGCCTGCTTTCCTATAGAACCAAGACCACTGGCCCAGGAGTGAGTGGGTTGGGCCTTCTCATATATCAGTCATCTATCAAGAAAATGTATGGGGACTGGAGAGATGGCTCAGCAGTTAAGAGCACTGACTGCTCTTCCAGAGGACCAGGTTTAATTCCCAGCATCCACATGGTAGCTGACAACTGTCTGTGACTCCAGTTCCAGGGACCCCCAGCACCTCACCAGAGATACATGCAGGCAAAATACCAATGCACATAAAATAAAAATAAGTAAATAAATGATCTTTAAAATTTATGACGGGTTTGCTCACAGGCCAGTCTAGTGAGGACGTTTTTCCCAAGCTGACATTAAAAGCACCAGTACAGGCACCAACATAGGAAACGAGACAATGGTTAGTCGATGCGTATGAACTTGGATCTCCATTTTCATCTCCTTTAGTTAAAGAACCCTAGTAGCAATTTAGATTAATGTAAGATATTATGGCTTATACATGTATTAATTTATAAACAGGTTAAGCATCCCTTGACAGACATGCTTAGAATTAGAAATATTTTGGATTTTAAAATACTCATAAACATAAGTAATGGCATGTCTTGGGAGGGGAAATCAAATCTTACACGAAATTCACTTTTATTTCATGTACTTAATATATTCTTATACAGTGCATTTATTTTTTATTTTTTCTATTCATCTATTTTTGTACAATGCATTTATTGCATGTGCGTTTTGATTGTGACCCATCATATGAGGCTAAGAGTGTAACATATGTCTTGGGATTTCCAAATAGGGACAATCAACCTGATATTTTGAAGAAATGATAATTTTCTAAAGCAACTATAACAATAGTCAAGATGGTGGCACAGTTTTCTAATTGAGCTACTCATGATGTTGGGGCAGGAGAATCAAAGATCAAGAACTTCATGGGGTATAGCTTGAGTTCAGGGTCAAACTGGCCAACCTTGTGAGAAAAAGGATTCCAGGCAGTAATGGCACATACCTTTAATCCCAGCATTCATGAGGCAGAGGCAGGTGCATCTCTGTGAGTTTGAGTCCAGCCTGGTCTACAAAGTAAGTTCCAGGTCAGCCAGGACTGTTACACAGAGAAACCCTGTCTCAAAAAATAAAAAAAAGGAGGTGGGGGTGGTTAGTGATGTAGCTTTGTGGTGCAGTATGTGCCTAGCATGTAGAAAGTCCTGGCTTCAGTTCACAGTACTAGAAGGGATTTTGAAAAGTTTATGCTAAGTTTATTTCCATAAACTATTTACTTTGAATCTATGTACTTCATGGTTAATGCATCTTTGTAGTCTATTTTAGTAGATTGGTTTTGAGTGAAAAGTAGGTTTTCAGAAACCTCAGACATGATGCTAATGATAATGTACCACACATCCCTGAGTACAGGGCATAGTCATTTCTGTCCTCTTAACACCGTTTGCATTGTCTTTACCAGGTGGGAGGATAGCAATAGATCATCTTGGGCTTCCTACTGTGCACTTGGATCTATTGGTTTTAAATACCCCATCACCAGCAGTTCATTAAAAATTCCTTGGTTTAAAAGTTCAGAAATAGTACAAGTTATAAGTTCCATAGAAGCTATTTATCTAACAAGCATGGAAGTAGTTTTAGAAGTTGTGTAAAGAAAGTGCCTCACAGGGCTGGAGAGATGGCTCATCAGCAAAAGTACCTGCTCTTCTTCCAGAGGACCCAAGTTCAAATCCTGAATCCACGTAGTGGCTCACGGCCATTAAGAACTCCAGACCCTCTTCTAGCCTCCACAGACACCAGACATGCACCTAGTACACACAGAGAGAGATACACTCAGACCAAACACCCATAAACATAAAATAATAAATAGAAATTAAAAAACAGAAAAGCACATGCCTGCAGAAGGATGGCCAGGGAGGCTGGCTACCTTGAACTGTGACAAGCTAAGTGGAAACACTAAATGAGCATGGTCAAAGCTTCAGCAGAAACTTGAAAGAGGATAACTAGGGCATTGGGTGTGTTTAGGACTCAGTTGCAATGTGCTCAGAAGACTGTTGTTCTTATAAGAGGCCTTAGTAAGCTAAGTGGCTCTATCTGACACTACATGGCCTAGCACAGCACAGCCATAGTGAACGTGCTTGCTGGAAAGCTTGGATGAGAAGAAACTTTTTTTCTGATTCATTGCTGCTTCCAGAGTCACTCTGTGTAAACAGCCATTGTTGTGCCATTCCTGTGCTTTACAGCAATACCATGCTAGAACAAGGAGTTACTGAGAGTTTGAAGGAAGATATGACAGGCCTTAGTGGTGACAGCTGGGAAGAAAGCATGGCAGTGATACAGGTTACCAGTTGATTGTTGGTTCCAGTGTGGGAGATGGTGGTAAAGATGGAGTGTGGGCAGAGTCCTGATGTGGGGAAGGTAAAGGAAGGCTTGTGGAACTAGGGATGTAGATCCTGCTGTAGAAGTTAGGAGTTCCCAAAACAGCCCCTATCTTAAGATTCACTGCTGGGCTCTTGACAGAAACACACAATGGTATATTACTGATGCCACTGATCTGAGGATGAACTGAAAACCTCCCATGTGCTGGGATTACAGCATGAACTTTTATACCTGGCTTAGTGCAAGGACCTGAAGAACATTTCACAATAAAATTTAGTAGCTTGCCATCCATAAAATAAAATCACTTTTTAGTCTGGACAGCAGTGTACACCTTTAATCCCAGCACTCAGGAGGCAGAGGAAGGCCAGCCTGATCTACAGAGTGAGTTCCAGGACAGCTAGGGCTACACAGAGAAACCCTGTCTTAAACAAAACAGCAAAATCACTTTTTAAATTGTATAATTTACTAGTACAATTTTTCTTTTAGGAACCTATGGATTTTTGTTTCCAAGTTTACAGAATTTGATGCACGAAAACTACATAAGTTATATAAGATGGCTCATAAGAAAAGGTCTCAAGAAGAGGAGGTAAAATACAAATCCAGTCCTAATTTATACAAATGTTTAAAAATAATTGCACATGAAATTTCCTTAGTTTTTTTGTTTTTCCCTAGGATCGTAGTGATAAATCTGTGGGGTTGTTGATGATAGATAGGCCACTGGCACTCTGACTGTGATTTACTTGTTTTCAGTACAGCCCAAACAGGGTGACAGAAACCACCACAGGTGGTTTGTCACCTGTGATCCAAACATAATTTCAAACAAAGTGATTATTGTACTAATTGTATACAGTTCCTGATATTTTCCATGAGTAGCTAGACAGTATGACTGTTGTTTTATTAGATGCATTAGAGCCAAATATAGTCTTAAAGTCCTGACAAGGATTTGTTACCCTGTGATCTGGTCACCTGGGTCATTTATTTTCTAGACCTCTTTCCTACATACATTTTTTTGTAGCTTGTAATGTCATGCACAGAAAATCTATTCCTATTCTTATATGGACATGCATTTGGTATCCATCCAGTTTCTTACATAGAAGAATCCAAATTGCTCACTTAAAGGAGTAGACATTTGCAGTGCCCAGCAGTTGTTGCCCTTTCTTATGAGTAGGGAGATAGGACGAAAAGGTGACTTGGCTTCTGCTGTAGAGTCAGTTCTGGTGCAGACAAACTCTCCTACAGATTTGCTACTTCGCCACATGGTTCATATCCAATTCAGGCACTGCAGAACAATTTTAATAATTGTTTCACTTTTATTAGTGTGTCAGACTCATAAACAAAGAGACTGTTTCTCATCTACTGTCATTTCCCAAGTGCCTACAGTTATGCCAGGACCAGCATGGACACTTAGAAGAATTTGTAATATGAACTTAATGTATTATTGACCTGGGAATTATATCCTCAAATTAGTTCATAATTTAATTTTACACTGAAGAATATAATAATGTAGTAATAGGAATAATACAGTAATTATATATTAGTGAAATTCTAAACATAATCAATTTTATATTTATATATTGTGTGTGTGTGTGTGAGAGAGAGAGAGAGAGAGAAAGAGAGAGAAGGAGAATACACAGGAGTACAAGAGTGAGCACTTACCCCATGAGGTTCATGGATAACCTGCAGGAGTCTGTGCTTTCCTCTCCTTCCATAATGTGGATCTCAGGGATCACACTCAGTTTGTTGGGCTTAGTGTTGAATGCCTTTACCCATTGGACCAGCTCACTGGCCTCTAATCATTATAAAAATTTGTGAAAGAAAAATTACAAAAGATTCCATAGAAGAATAAAATAGTCAGGAAAGGCCCTGAGATAGGAGGGAAAGTTGGGTTGAGAATCTAAAGTTGGGCACATAGTGGTGGAGGACTTTACAGAAGCTCATGAAGTTAGGTGACAATTATACCAATATCCATCTATGGGGAGTGACTTATCTTAGTCTTGTTATGGGATAGTTTATCTTGGTTAGGGTTAGCAGTGCTGTGGTAAAACACCACTAACAAAACAAAGTTGGGGAGGAAAGGGTTTATTTGGCTTATGCTTCATCAGCATTGTTCATTACAGGAACTCAGGGCAGGAACCAGGCAGGAGGGATACATAGGCCATGGAGGGGTGCTGCTTATTGGCTTGCTCCTCCTGGTTTGCTCAGCCTGTTCTCATGGAACCCAGGACTATCAGCTCAAGGACCCTCCATAGGTGGGGCCTTCCTGACACTGATCACTAATTAAGACACTGCCCCACAGGCTTGCCTACAGCCCTGTCTTGTGGAGGCTTTTCTCTATAAGGTTCCTCCTCTCAAATGACTTTGACTTGTGTGGAGCTGACATAAAACTAGCCAGCACAGTAGTTCTTTAGAATTTGTCAGAGGAGTAGAACATAGGCTTCTATGTCCAAGAGTTTAGTGTTAGTATTCAGGCATCTGTACTGGCCTGCCCTTGGAGTTCTGACAGAATATGCCCTCAGACTGAAGCCACTAAGAGCCCCCCCCCCCCCCCCGCTTCTTTGCCTTTCTTCCTCTCCTTCTCTCTCTCCCCCTCTCTCTGCCTCTCCTCTTCTGCTGCTCCTGTCCCAAGAGGCTGGTTTCCCTTCTCCCCTCCCCCCTATTCTCATTCACTTTCACCCAGTAAAAAGCCCCTCCACCCAAGCTTTGTTGCATGGTGTCTTTCTTGAACCACTTGTTTTAGATTCAGCATTTAGTGAGAGGGAATAATCAAAGGTTAAAGCAAGTCTATAATGGGAATGACTGCAGTCCAACAGTAATGGGAAGATTATGATCATGTAAGGTGGTCGTTGGTATCACATACTTTTAGTCCCAGCATTAGGGAGGCAGAGGCAGGTGATTCTCTGTGAGTTTGAGGCCAATTGGTCTACAGAGTAAGATCCAGGACAGGCTCCAAAGCAATACAGAGAAATCCTGTCTCAAAAAACAAAAACCAAACAAACAAAAAAGAAGAGTAGTAGTCAAGCATTAAATGAAATATGGTAGTATTAGACGTCATGCAGGGGAAGATACTTTCATAATGTGCTAAATGAAGAAAGGATAGAATCAGATAATATTGTGTTCTATTCTTTATACACAAAAGGCTTAGATATGGGCCAAATTATTTAATAGTCATTTCCCTTATGGTTAGATTTTAAATCACGTCACACTTGTAAAAACTTTATTTTGAAATTTTACTTGAATCAAGAGTGGGACAACTGCAGGGTCAGGTGTCTAGCTTGAGGACTTTGGTGTGGAAACTTCCCATTGGACAGGTGGTAGTTCTCTACTCTAACTAGCTTTGGAAACTTAGCAGCCACGGCTTTGTGTAGCCACGAGAGTCCTCAGAGTGCCAACTGCCTGGCCACTTATCAAGGGATAAGCTGTGTTCTCTTGGAGGGAGGGGGCTGCGCTTCTTAGTGGAGGTTGGTTTCTGCAGTAACCTAGTAGGTCAAAGTTCACAGATGGTGGGGGTGGGGGGTGAGGGGGGTTGTGTAGGGGTTGTTGAGCTGTTGGAGCTGTGGAGCTCAGTGGAGTTCGCATGTAGTTTTGGTAGTTTGGTAAGAAGTTATTAGATGGCAGCTCAAAAATGTGGAGGAACAAGATGGAACTATGTAGGGAAGTGTCTTTATTCTGCTCTCAGGAATTAAGTCTGGAGTCCTAAGCTCTTCAATCTCCTTTTACTCTGCCAGGAACAAAAGAAGAAAGATGATAACCTTGGTGGTAAGAAACCATTTCGACCAGAGGCCTCAGGCTCAAGCCGGGATTCTCTGATATCTCAGTCCCATACCTCACACAGCCTTCATCCTCAGAAGCCTCATTTGCCTGCCTCCCATGGTCCACAGATGCATGGACATCCAAGAGATAACTACAGTCACCCCAACAAGAGACACTTTAGTAATGCAGGTAGGCCACTAGATAGCTATTGAATAGGTGTCAATACTCCCTAGTCATTTCTTTTTCCAAGTACCTTTGTACTTTCCCCAAGACCTTGTCGTCTTTATCTGGGGTTTTTTTGTTTGTTTGTTTATTTGTTTAAGATTTATATATTATGTATACAGTGTTCTGTCTGCATGTATGCCTGCAGGCCAGAAGAGGATACCAGATCTGTAGATGGTTGTGAGTCACATTGTAGTTGCTGGGAATTGAACTCAGGACCTCTGGAAAGGCAGCCAGTGCTCCTAACCACTGAGCCATCTCTCCTACCCTGTACTTACTTGGTTTTTTATAAAACATGAAATAAAGATCTGGAAGATTAATGGCCACTTCTAAGTTAAGGGAACCATAGGAACCATAAAAAGGTAATGGGCAGACTTAGAGAACAGCTTATATTCTGTGTGTAAAGATGGTCACTAATTAAGAAAATGTGCTACAGGCTTGCCTGGGTGTGTAAAGTGGGTATTTAAACTGCTAATACTCAGTTGATGACAAAAAGATAACCAGATAGAAAAACTAGCACTGGACAGTCAACATTGAAGGAGCAGCCTTCAATATTCAGAATATTCAGAAACTGTCATTTGATAAAGGGTTAGCATGTTAAATAGAAGGGACTGATAAAGAAACGGGAGAAAGATCTAAATACATTCCTCAGAAGATAGTGATGAACTCTGAGACTCCCTAAATTAAGTTGTAGGCTAGACAGGGAGGGACTTTGATAGAAAGGAAGATTGTTTTAACTCAGCTTCAAGCTAGAATTTTGTGATCCATAGTCGGACAAGTTATCCCTCCCTTGCACCATGGCCACCATCACAGCTGCAAGCTGAATCACCAGAGAGGGTGCACCCATTCTTTGCTGAGTGTTGAAGATTACCTACCCATAGGGCCACACTGCATTTGGCTTTTGGAACCAACCACATAGGATGTAACAGAAACTTTCTTTATGGGCTAATATATCCAAGATGCTGCTATCTGTATCACCCTGAATCTTTTTCAGTAAACAATATAGTTTTTTTTTTTTTTTTAAATTATGATTTAACATTTTCACTGTAATAGACCCTAGCCTTAGGTCCAGTGAACATTTTCTCAGCTGCTATAGAGTTGTGCTGCTGGTGGCTCAGAGACTTTAATCTGTGGTGGCCTGTCCTTTGACTTTTAGATAGGCATATGTACCTCAATAAACCCTTTATTTCAGAGATCAGTTAGTCCCAGGTTTAATAAAGGTGTACAAATGGCCAATAGGTATATAGAAAACCACTCAGCATTATGGGCCACAGTGTGACACCATGTTACACCTTATAGTAGCTATTCTCAAAGCGACACAGTGTTGGCAAGAATATGGAGAAAAGGCCAGCCTTTACCAGTGTTTTTAGATTAATACAGCCATTATTATAAAATACAAGTAGGGATTCCTAAAAGCATTAAATATAGACCTCTCATATGGCCCACAAATTGAGTGTTTGCCTCTCTTGTTGAAGAGATATTAGAATTTAAATGTTTATTAATGCCAGATACTTATTCACAAGAGCCAGCACATGGAATCAACCTACGTGTCCATCAACAAGGAGTGATAAAGAAAATGTGGCACATGCACACAAAAGAATATTAGTTCCCATTAGAAGTGAACCTGCCACTTGTGGCAGTGTGGATAAGCCCAAGAATATTGTGTTAAGAGATAGAAGCTGGAGCAGAAAGTCAAATACTACATGATTTCTTCTGTGTTTAGAACCTAACAAAGTTGAACTTAGAGGATCAGAGAGGATCAGTGGTTAACCTGGGACTGGGGAGCTGGGAATAAGAGGTGGAGGAAATGCTGGCTAAAGGATACCATAGTTGGGAGAAAAATGTTTGAGAGATAAACTATACAAAATGGCGACTAGTTAATAGTAAGATATTAATTAGCATAATATAATTAATATAATAAAAATCATTGGGAGGTTTTAAATGTTCTTTCCACAAACACAAAAAAACATGTTCACTTACTTAGCCATTATATAGTTAACATGTATATTTGTTAATTTGAAAACTTAAAATTTAAATTTTTGAAACAAACCTTAATAAAGAAAAAGGGAAGTAGGTTGAATTAAATTTTGGAGATTTATTTAGAAAAAAAAGGAGAAATGGCCAGGCAAGGTGGCATACCCCTTTAATCCTAGCACTTGGGAAAACAAAGTCAGGTGCTTCTCTGTGAGTTCAAGGCCAGCCTGGTTTGCAATGTGTGTTCTACGATAGCCAGAAATGCATAAGAGAGAGACTCTGTCTCCAAAAATACAAAACAAGACAAAACAAAAAGAAATAAAACTCAAGGTAAGTGTGGTGGTATCTGTAGCCCTAGAACTAGAGAGGCTGAAGCAGGAGAGTCCTGAGTTCAAGGTCAGCCTGCAGAATGTATACGATTTCCTCAAGCCAGTTGATGAGTTCAGGGACAGCCAGGGCTACACAGAGAAATCCAGTCTTGAAACAACCCCCCCCCCAAAAAAAAAAAACCCAAAAAGCAGATTTCCTCAATACTTCAATATAATTGTGTGTTGTTTTTAAGACTAAGGATTGGGGGATTCATACAGAAAAGTAAAACTGCCCATATGTCAAAACGATCACCCGTGTTCATTCAGGAAGTGTTAACAAAAGTTTTCACTTGTTCTGATCAGGAGTAATTAAAAGGATAAATGCACACTAGTTATTGAGGATAGAATTTGATCTAGTCTTTTATAGAAAATAATTTGAGATCAATAATTGTATAGTCCTTCGACCACGGTCCTCTCTTGTCTGCATATCTGTTCTGTAGAAAAGCCACTGAGGGTACTTTAAATACTAATTGGCAAAAGGCTAGAAGAACTTGAATGTCCACTAGTTAGCAGAATGGTAAAATGAGTATTAGGACATCTGTACCCGATACCATCCACCAGTACAAAGACTTGGGAAGCTAAGGCAGGAGTACCAGCTGCTCTTCCAGAGGACCTTTTTCAGTTCCCAGTACCCACATGGTGACTCACAGCCATCTGCAATTTCAGTCCTAGAGAATCTAATTTCCTCTTCTGGCCTTTATAGGCACTGTGTGCATGTGGTGCACAGACATCCACCCTGGTAAAAACTCTCAAAATCAAAAAAATGAAAAGTCCATGAGGAAAATAATAATAATAATAATAACCAAACAATAATCATGTTGTATTAAAAAAAAAATCATGTTTGCTGGGCAGTGGTGGCACATGCCTTTAATCCTAGCATTTGGGAGGCAGAGGCCGGCGGATCTCTGTGAGTTCAAGACCAGCCTGTTCTATAAGAGTGAGTTCCAGGACAGGCTCTAAAGCCACAGAGAAACCTTTCTGTCTCAAAAACAAAACAAAACAAAATCTGTGCTTATATTTTTAAATTTACTGAGGTGAAATTGCTACAACATAAAGGGAAGCAGTTGTAGTTGCACCATCCAGTAGTATTTGTACATTAAACATTCTGCCTCCTTCCTCAATTTCTATCACTTCAGATAGAACTGCTATCTTTCTAGCTATCTGTATTTTACTCCTGTAAATTAACTTATTCTGAATACTTCATGTCAGTGAATGTACATATGCTAACTGTTGTGACTGACTTAGCAAAATGATTTCAGAGTTCATCTTAAATCTAGTGTAAATCAATACTTAATTCCTTTTTATGGAAAGGGAGTATTCCACTCAATAGATAATACCATCCTTTTTCATTCATCGATGGACATTAATTTCTCCTTTTATTGTTAGGAATAGTACTAATATAAACATTTATGTCTATCTAAACCCAATACAAAACAATATTCGATGAGGACAAATATCAAGTATTATTCAGGAGAAAGAAAAGGTAAAAAACCTACACAAAATTAGAATTACAACCAACAAGAACACCATCAAGCAAAAAACATACACTAAATGTTCAGGCTATAGGTAAATAGTAGAGATTATTCCAACAGATGTCCTATCCTGAGGAGTCTGAGTCTTGTACCTAAAATGTCTTAGCTAAGATATGAGAGGATAATAGCTGTGACTATCTATCTTTATTTAGCTCCATCAAAGACCTGAGAAGGAAAATAATACTAACTGAGTAAGCAGGAAGTGTAAGTGGTTGACTTCCAAAAAGTTCAAGAAATGACAGAAACATCTGGCTACCTGGACAGTCACCCAAGGTCTCACAGTAACTTTGGGGCAATAGACCATTTTCAGAAGCAGGAAGATTCAAAACACTGTCTTACCTGTCTTGGCAAGGTTTAGCAATCACTTTAGCTTGTATCCTGCTTGTTGGGTTTGGACAGCATGCCTACTGTCAGTCAGCAGACGAGGCAAGAGCATTTCTTTGCCCAATAGGTCAGACTTGCCAAGAAGAAAATAAAACTCCAAATGAAGTGTCTCTAGTGTGCCAAAATGTAATGGATGATTGTAAGAGCCCACAAGAATCCAGAATAAATGGAAGTCAGGTATTTATTGGGGAATCACTTGCGAATGACAAGGTAGAGAAACACCAGGTCTTCTTCCTGGAGGCGCTAGAAGCTGTGATCTGTACTATGTACTATGACCACCACAAGAGAGAGAGAGAGAGAGAGAGAGAGAGAGAGAGAGAGAGAGAGAGAGAGAGAGAGCGCTTCTGCCCCCTCCCCCATTTCATGTAGCACCTGAAACCACACCTTAATGGGCAAATACCCCAAAGATGATTGGCTGAATGAGTTTCTACAACATGAATCCATATATTTGCTGGAATAACTAATTGTATTGCTTTAGCTGGGTACATGGGTTAGGATTGCTGGTTACAGTCCTGAGGAACTAAGGACTGCCTCCCTTAAACATACTTTAATTACTTGTATGATTTCATACAAGTCTGGCCATTATATGCTATTGTCTTAGATTAGTGGGAATAGAAGGAAGACTGAATTTATTGATTATTCATTCTTTATTGCTTCACTAGTTAAAATAAGCAAAAATTATTTTTAGAGACAAAAAGATAAAAGGAAAAATATAAAACAAGAGTTAAAGCATTTACAAAGTATAGAAGCATAATATAAGATTTATTTTACAGATTCAATTTTCCTACAGTCATCAAGATGAAGTACATTTCTTTCTGAACTTTAATTCTAGAATTCCATTTGCACACACATATACACATAGTGGATTTCGTGTTTAAGACTACATAACAAGGTATTATTATTTACATCTCCTGTAAATTTTTATATACTAAAATTATGTCTGGGGCTGGAGAAATAGCTCAGGGGTTAAGAGCACTGGCTGCTCTTCCAGAGGACTGGGGTTCAGTACAACAGATTATGTGTGCTTTAGACTTTTGCAATAACTTCAAGAGTTTTTAAAAAAGAAAATTTATTTTTCATTTCTCTTACATCATTCTCTCTTACTTCAATGTGGCATGCACACCTTTAATCCTAGCACTTGTGAGACAGGTAGACCAATGTGAGTTCAAGGCCAGTCTGGTTTCTACATAGTTCTAGGCTAGCCAAAGCTTTACTAAAAAAATACTAAATTAATTGCTGTTACTCAGGGATCTATCTATTTATTTATTTATTTTTCATTTTATGTGTTTTGTTCGCATGTATGCCTGTGTGCCATGTCCATGCTTTGAGCAGGTCCTCAAAGCCCCTAGAATTGGAGTTATAGATGGTTGTGAGCCTCCATGTGGATGTTGGGAATTGAACTGGGTCCTTGTAAGAGCAGTCAGTGCTCTTAAGCACTGAGTCATCTCTCTAGCCTCAGTTACAGTTATTTAGAACTCATTGCTCATTAACTTCCTCACTGTCAAAACCATTTCTTTGTGTTATTTCTCATTATATGCTTTTTTTCTTTTGACTCTTAGTCACATGTTCTTTGGTTATTTTTCCCCTAGTAGGTGGCATGTTGCCTTAAAACTTGTTGAAGCTTTAGCTGTTGTTCCTAGATGAGGAGGTGGTGCCCTGGCTTACCTATCCTGGGCTCAGCCTTTCAAGTACTCCTTGTGGCTTAAGGAAGAAAGGTCTTTACTTAAAGAGGCTTTCAGAAGCTGGGCACAACTTGTATCATGGTTGAAGCACCTTCAGCTGTGTAGGTGAGGAGGGCATTACTGTGAAATAGCAGTATCACTTTCCAAATCCCCTTTGGGGTTCTTGAGTGCATCTCATTTCAGGGGTCTGCTGCACATCAGGGCAAGCAAGAATGAAGCATGTGAGCCGTAGTTTAGAAGATCTTAGAAGGGAGAGAGGTGATAGATTTTCTTTTGCCTTAGAAGTTGTTGGCAGTACAGAAAACGTTAGGACTCATTCATTACTTTAGCGATAAAGCTGAGGAGGCAGTGATTGTCTCTTCTAACATGTCAGCCTTAAGTAAATTCTGCCATGTGCTGTAGTTATGAAGCAATTCTCTTCTTGCAGATCGAGGAGACTGGCAGAGGGAAAGAAAGTTCAACTATGGCGGTGGTAACAATGCCCCCTGGGGCAGTGACCGGCACCATCAATATGAGCAGCACTGGTATAAGGATCACCATTATGGTGACCGGAGACATATGGATGCCCACCGTTCTGGAAGCTACCGACCTAACAACATGTCCAGAAAGAGACAGTATGAGCAGTACAGCAGTGACCGAGACCACCGGGGACACAGAGACTATTATGACAGGTGTGTAGATAAAGTGAAAGGCCAGGTACTGACCTGAGCGGATCTGCTTGTGGGAGGAAGGGGATGCTTATACAGGTTTGTCTGTCTACTGTCTACTGCATACTGAGCATCTTGCGTGTATCAGTTATAAATCCCATATCCCTGCTATCAGGATAGCTTTGGGATGCTAGAAGGGAGGATGTTTTGTAGCTTTATTTCTTACTTTATGTGTATGAGTGTTTTCACCCACATGTGCATATGTGGGCCTGGTACCTCAGGAGCTCAAAGAGTGTGTTGATCTCTAGAT
Source organism: Phodopus roborovskii (assembly GCF_943737965.1). NCBI lineage: Eukaryota > Metazoa > Chordata > Mammalia > Rodentia > Cricetidae > Phodopus > Phodopus roborovskii. The sequence goes on along the minus strand of NW_026126624.1, from coordinate 1,022,342 downwards.
CTGGGGTATAGAAGATTGTGAGCTGCCGTGTGTGTGTTGGGAGCTGAATCCAGGTTCTCTTCACAGGCAGCAAGTGCTCTTAACACCAGAGCCATCTTCCTAGGCCAGCCCCCCCTTAAAAAAGTATTACTTTGTTCTTGGAGAATTTTATGCATGCATATAATATGTGATTTTGGTCATTTCACCACATTACTCTCTCTCATCCCTCTCTGCACCCTGCTGTGACCCTTCTTCTATCAGGCCTCCCTTCTGCCCTGATGTCTTTTGTTGTGATCCCATGAGCTTTCTTCTAGCTGCTGCATGAGTGAGGTTGGGTGTTATTTATAGCATGGGCAACTTGTGAGTGGCTGCATCACTGGAAAAGTATGACACTGCTCTCCCAGAAACTTTTTTGTGTTTTTATTTTTAAATTTTAGCATATAATGTGGTTGATACCTTCATATACCATCATGGCATTTTTCTTTTTCTTTTCTTTCTTTTTTTTTGTGATTCTCCTTACCCTGGTCTCTCCATCTATCCTTGTTTTCCCCTTGTAACTTCCTCTCAGATGCTTTTCCTCTTCCATGTCCCATGTGTCTTTTCAACCCCATGTCCCCATATTTGCTTGTCACCTAATATATCCTCTCTTGGTTTTCTTTCTAGATTTGTAGGTTTTTCCTGTGCTTAAACCTGTTTACATATACACATGTGTACATCATAGGCTAGAATCCACGTGTGAGGGAGGACATTTGGTTCTCATCTTTGTGAGTTTGAGTTGCATTGTATAGTATACTTTCCAGATCCATCCATGTTCTTGCAGATTTCAGAGAGGCAGTGTTAGGAGGATCTCTGACACTTAACTAGCCAGCCAGACTAGCCTAGTCAGTGAGCTACAGGTCTCAGGGCGAGATCTTATCTCAAAAAACAAGGTCAGGACCGTGAGACGTTTAACTGGTAAAGGTGTTCACAGCCAAGCCGGATGACCTGAGTTTAGTCTGCACACATATGGTGGCATGTATGTTCATTCACATGTGCACACAAGCACACAAAATTATGAATGTAATGGTATTTCTTTAAAGGCTGAGTGGTGCCTGAGGTATGATAGCTGAGGCTGGCCTCTGGCCTCTGGTCACTACCCTGATGTTCATACACACCTGAACATGTCACCTGAACATGTGCCACACATACCCACACATGTGAACACACACATAATAATGTCCACACAAACCCACACCTGTGAACACACGCATAATAGTGTCCACAGTACTCACACACGTGAATACACACCTGAACATGTGTCCACACATACCCACACCTATGAACACACACCTGAACATGTGTCCACACATGCTCACACATGTGAAGACACACATAATATAGTAGTCAACAGTAGTAGTTCCTAATGTGACCCTCAGCCTTATCAGGCAGCAGGAATTCTGAGGTGGGTAAGAGCCTGTGGTCCTTGCTTACCTGGATCCAGTAATTGAAGTTAGAGCCTTTTGAAGTTGTATCTTCTTTTCAGCCATACAGTGCCATTAGTAGGGTGATAAGCCAATTTCAGATTGTGAGTTGACATGTATGGGAAGAACACTATGTTTTGCCAGATTTTAATTCAGAATCTGGCTATTGATTAAACTTCATAGCAACTGTGGTCTTCCCACATATGCACAGGAACACACACACACACCCTTATCTGTCTTGACATCAATTATTTGTTCCTTTGACTTCTTGGGTTTATTCATCCTTTTCTTCAGACTGAAATAGTCTTTCTACTATCCTTGGCTAAGGCTTGCTTGTGGTCACAAATTCCTTCAGTATAGGGGTTCTCAACCTGTGGATCACAACTCCTTTGAGGGACTAGTAACCTTTTCACAGAGATCCACCTGCTTCTGCCTCCTGAGTGCTGGGATTAAAGGCTGGGATTGCCTGGATTTTAAAGATTTATATTTACTTTTATTTATGTATAGGTGTTGTATGTGTCTGTATGTGGGTATATGTATTTATGAGTGTAGGTGTCCAAGGAGGCAAGAGGAATTGGATCCCCCTGAAAGTGAAGTGGGGTTATAGATGTTTGGGAGCCTCTTGACAAGAAGCTAAGACCTGAACTTGGGTCCTCCAGAAGAGCAGCCAAGTGGTCTTAACCACTGAGTCCTTTCTCCAGCCCCACTTCTTCAATTTTAATAGATTGTTTTGCTGGGTATAATGGTCTGGTTAACAGTTGTGGTCTTTCAGGACTTGGGGGTATTTCTCCAGGCCCTTTTGCTTTAAAGTTTCTGTCAGTATTACTCTACTAAAGTCATAGACCTGCCTATACAGGCAACTTGGATTTTCTTTGTTGCAATTTTAAATATCCTTTATTCTATATTTTTATGTTTTAACTATAATATGCCATGGCTGACTTTTATTTTTTCCTCTTTTCTTTTTCTTGTCTTGCTTATTTGATATTCTCTAGGTCTCTTGTACCTGAATGGGCATCTTTTTCTCTAGGTTTGGGGAACTTTCTTCTGATTTTACTGAAGATATTTTCTATTCCTTCTCTATAGTATTCCCCTTTGTGCCATAATTTTACCCTTTCTGCTGTGGTGGTTTTTCACTGAGGAATTTAATTGGCTTGTCGAGGTCATTTCCAGTATCATTTCAGTTCGGGGTTCCTTCAACAATTCTAACTCCATTTTCATCTTTTGGATTGGCTTTCTCATTCCATTCATCTTTGTCTGAGTTGTTTGCCCATAGTGAAATCATTCTTAAATTTTTTTTTCTTCTTCTTCTAGGTTGTTTTCATTAGGAACCATTACTATAGATTTGTGTTTTTTGGAGACATGTTGCTTATTTATTTTTGTATGTTTTGGGTTTTTGTTGTTGTTATAGCTGTGTTGGGGTGTGTCTGTCTGTAGTTTGGTTTTGGTTGAGTTTTTCTTTTTTATTCAAGTCACCTTCTTTTAGTAGAGGAATTCCCATTGCTCAGGATTCACAGCAGGATTGAGAGTGAAGTATCCCATCTTTGTCTTGTATTTGATGTGGCAGCCTCCATTTTAGGACTTTTGCTTGTGTGCTATAACTGGTGCCTTCAGTCTTGGTCAGGAGTTTGGAACAAGTTTCCTCTGGCAGTGTGGATTGGTCCTGGCTCTAAAGACCAGATAGGACAACTGGAGGGTTCCAGTCAGGCAGCTGGTAGGGAACTGGGTCTTTGGGTCATGTGGAATATGAATGTCCCTGGTGGGGAGTGGCTTGGGAGCTGGTGAGTTTGGAGAGAAAGGGGGCCAGGAAGAGTTGGCAGTCCTTGGCAAGCAGCTGCCAGGCTTAGGCACCTCATATGGTGAGGTTCTAGGTGTGTAGGTAAGGCTGCCTTATGTGTAGTGGCTAGAGAGTCCCTGGTGGGTGAAGTCAGTGTATAAAATAATTTTAGACAATCTTAATGCTGAATATCTAGGTTGATTCTGGGTTTTGCTGCTATTAGTAATTTACAAATAGTTTCTGTATATTTTTTTTGTCCTGAGTATGTTGAAGACGTGTGCTAGAGATGTGTTTTCCTGATGGGAGAGTGAGTTTGCAAAGCTGTTGGTGATTATCCACGTGTGTCCACATGTTACTACAGCTCTGGAGAGTGTATGTGATGTCATAGGATGCTTTTTACCAATATGTATGAAACAACTGACAGTTTCCAGTGTGTGTGTGTGTGTGTGTGTGTGTGTAAATGCCAGCAGAAGATAGAGAGGTGTTAAGAATCTGGTTTTCGTCTTTCACCTGATCCTTGCATCTCTCTTTCAGGCACCATCATGACTCTAAGCGGAGGAGATCAGATGATTTTAGGCCCCAGAATTACCACCAGCAGGATTTCCGACGAATGTCTGACCACCGACCCACGATGGGTTACCACGGCCAGGGACCCTCAGACCATTACCGCTCTTTCCACACAGACAAGTTGGGGGAATATAAACAGCCCCTGCCCTCATTGCACACTGCAGTCTCAGACCCTCGCTCACCCCCTTCCCAGAAATCTCCCCATGATTCCAAGTCACCCTTGGATCACAGATCTCCTTTGGAGAGATCACTAGAACAGAAAAACAACCCAGATTATAACTGGAATGTTCGGAAAACATAAAGGACAATTCCGAAAGGGGAGAGATTGCAGGAGTCATCAAGCACTTGGACGTTTTGGTCTGGTCCAGCAGTGGCCAGTGATCAGGCTGGTGAGCAGAGTTTTGGGATTCGCTGCTGCTGAACCACTAACTGGCGGCTGAAGGAGCACTTGAAGGAGTCGGAGGCCTTCGTCTGCTGCTTTGGTTTGGTCTCCTCCACTCCTGCACTTTGGCACCCATCCCATCCTAGCCTGCTGTGGCCTCCCCCCTCCGTGGGTGCTAGGAGGAAGAGGTGACTTTATGTACCAGCTTCATTGGGCTGCTTCCCCTGTGAAGGGATGGGGATCTTGAGAGTCAATGAATGTTATATTCAGCATGAGTAACCAGGGCAAGGACCTGCTGGACAGTGTATGATTGGTTCACTATGACATGAGGGATGCTGCTGATGGGAAGTGGGAGGTCACAGGGCGGGTGTCACACTGCAAGACTTGAAAGGGGAGCCTGTATACCCTTCAGATGTGTTCTTGGGAGAAACGATACACTTGGTCTCATTACATGAAATGAGGTGGGAAACAGGAAACAACTTCCACCATGGCCTCCTGCCTGCCAACACTAATTTTTCCCGTACTATCTTTGTACATTTCAAAGGTTTGATCTTCTGGGGGAGTCCGTTTTCCCTCTTTGTCAGGGAAAGTTGGATCCCTCTGGCTGATTTTAGAGTACTGTGACTCTGGCATCGTCGATGCCAGCATGGGAGTTTGGTGTCATTGATGCCGGTGTGGGTCTTACTTGTTTGGGGAGTGGGCTATGTGGGTGTAGTGGTAGAGATGGGGGTGGGGTAGTATAACCAGGAAATAGGAATCCCTGGTGGGTTTCTGTTTCCTGTGCTGAGAAGGAAAGCCCCAGGTCCTGGAGATGGAAATGGAGGTGGCTTGCTGAGATGCCGGCTGGTGAGCCCAATTGCAGATGGCAGGGGATTCCTAATGTGGCATTGGTAGCGCCAGCCAGCAAGCAGGGAGCTTTCAGTATTGGAATGGGTCAGTGAATGTAGTTGCATTTTGGTTCCTTTACACAGCTTGAAGAGGCAGGCTATACAGACCCAAACATCTTGACAGTGAAGGTGCAATCAGGTGACAATAGCAACCTGAGGTTGTTATTTTTCCATTGCCAGATGGGATTCGGTAGAATCAAACCTTGTTTCTTTAAGATCTATAGAGTATAAACCTCCGTTAGTTTTTCCCCAAATCCCAAGCATCCACGACTAGGGTAGCTGAACTGTAAGATGTCAGGAAGCCTGTTAGGATCAGATTGGATTGGGTTAGGGGGATGGGCACTGATGGGTTTGCATCATTGAATGGCTTTTCTCAGTGTATGGATAACTGGGTCGGGCCTTTGGTTTTACTCAACTTTCATTATAGCTTGCCAGTATTGTTAGGCTAGCCAAAGCCTTTCTAGATGGAGACAGGAAAAGTGACTTGAACATATGGTATGGTGTACCTCTGTAAGAGTCCAGGCTCATTCTGAGTTGATGAAAAGTCTTGTTTTGGATATACATAGGATTTGACTCTCTGAACTCCCTTGGGGATGGTGTAGGCAGTACTATTAATGACTTTCCCATGACAAGCTTGAGTTGTGTCCTTGAGTGCATCATCTGGTCATGGCATGGCCTTGGTGGGCCATTGCTTCTGCTACTTAGAGCCATGGAGCAGGCTGTGCTGAGTCAGCCCCTGCAGCTAGTGCTCAGTAGACCATCACCTTCTTGACTTCCATGGCACCAGGGCCCTTATCCTGACCATGTGCATGTATGACTTGCGTAGAGCCCACTGACTTCACTCGAGTTCCCTGGCCGTAGTGTCCTGCCTGGTGGCCTGCCATGACTCCTCAGGTGAAGGCTGAAAGTCAGGTCTACTTTGGCCATACAGTGAGAAGTAAACCATAGATGGAGCTTCTTGCTGATGACATCGACACTAATTTGTCTGGCTTGCTGGGCTCTTTGGTACTGGGGGTGTGGCAAGAACAGGAGGCTTCCTGTGGAAGGTGGAAGCCTTGCCTTTCCATACTTACCCAGGTCTGTCTTTCTTTCAACTTGGTAGAAGTTACAAGTTATTCTCAAAGACTTCTCATCATGAGGAAAAAGGAACTTCCTTTTGTTCACATTCAGGACTAAAGTGCCATAAAATGTAGCAAAAGGCAATATTGGCCAGATCAGTGTTACATTGATTCTAAGATGACAGTATCTCCCATCAAACATTGGATTTAGGTGTTGAAGTGTATTTGAAGAGTGGGTTGGGAGAAAGGAGGCATCCTTCTTGCTTTAAACCAGTCTGTGCATTATGTGCTTACAACAGGAATTTGCACAGCTGGGAGAAGCTGCCAGTGGAGTTGTGTTTGAACCTAGCTTTGGGCAGCTTATTGTTGAGGAAATGGCAGGACTTGAGGAAAGAGTGAGGGTTGTCAAGGCCTGAGGTACTGTGATGCACTGTGACCCTAGAATAGGAAGGTGAAGTCTCTGCTGTCCTCATTGGTCAGCCTGCAGGAGCCCAATCTTGTGGTCCTTCCTTGGACTCTGTGTAGTCATTCCTTAAGCCCCGCAAAGGGAACGCAAACATTTCTCATTGTGCTGCTGGTGTCTGACCTGGTGTGGCTGCAGCTGCATCAGGCTTTGCAGAGTCAAGTGTTCACACACAGCAACACTGAAATCCTATAGACCAAAACCCACTTGTCAGCAGGAGCTGTGTCTGGGCCCAGCACCTGTGGTCTTCTAGCTCACTTGAGACCAGCTGTGTTGGGTGAAGAGAGCCATGCCAAGGGTCCAGGCTGCTTTAGTCCATCTGTGCCCTACCCATTTGGGGACAGGTGGTTTTTCTTGTAAACTTGTGGACTTTTGAAACCTGTTGACTAAACAGTAATTAATTTATATTTGTGAAAAATGCCACTGTCCTAGTGATTTCTGATGTAAATAATGTTGTTTATATAGTATGTATTAAATTTTCCTACATTGTAAAACTGCTGTACTTTTGATTCTTGTATATTAAAAAGCATTACTAAGCATTTTTAGAATCGGGCTAACCAGTTGCATTACATTCTGGTGTGAGGCAAATGCCTTAAAGATATTCCTCTGTCTCCTTTCCTTGCTGGTGGCACAGCCATGTGTCCAAGCTTGTATACAGCTTCGTTCATGGGAGTTTTTAAGTTGCAGTTTTGTTCTTCTTTCCCTGAAAATCTCCAGGCCACAGCCCACAACTGTGCACTTCATGAGATGGCATGCAGCTATTAAAGCTGGTACTCATGCAGGACTACCCTGAGCTTCTCTGGGGGTCCTGGGGAGGCCTTCCTCAAATGCCCACCTCTGTTGAGAAGGAAGTAAAGACATCAAGCCTGCCAGCCTGCAACTCTAGTGTAGTTAACAGTTGGGTTATATATTCTTGCATGGGGAAGATTCTTCTCTAATAGAAACAGTGACATGAATGTTCGCTTGCAGTTTGGCACAGAGGCAGGCTCAGCTCTGACATGACCCAGACACAGCAAAGATCCTCCTTGGAAGGAGAATCTAAAAATCTTGCCCAGGTCCAGGGGTTTATTACTGGGACACAAGTGACACTGAAACCAACACACATCTTTATAAGCCCATGTGTCTGAATGGCAGTGAGAGGTCAGCTGCTGGGACTCCACCCTGCCAGCTGTCCAGGACCCTTGGGTGCAAGAGGGCAATGTTAAGCCTGGCCTGGCAGTAGGCAGCTGGATTTGTAAGGCCCGTAGTTAGTTGCTGAGTGGAGAAGCATGCAGAACTGTCGCTGTGAAGAAACCACTGGTAATCTCCCTCTGTTCTGCCACAGCTGGAATGACTCTGGGAAACTTTCAGGAACAAGTGCTGCAATAATCTGAGTGTTATGATTTACAACAGTGACAAGGCTCCCAAGGCCACTGCTGCCAAGATGCCTGCCTTTTACTGGAAGCTGCAGGCCTGGGGCCCTCACCTCCCCATCCCTCCCTGGCAGGGACTCAGATGCTTGGCAAACACCACAAACCCTACTCAATTAGTGCCAACAGAAAGGTCACTTACTGAAAACTAAGGACCAGCAGTTTGCCAGAAAAGAACACAGCCTGTGGCTCTTAAAGGGGCCACACTAGTATTGATGCCGAGGCTTTCTATCATATTTCAGGTCAGAAATTTTATAGTCCATGCTGCCTCCTAGCTTGCATGGTGGTTTTGTGGAGTAGGTTGTGGGTGCAGCTGAAACAGACAAAACCTCCCTGCATGTTTCTGATTATGGTGGAGCCCCGCCTTGCCCCTGCTGATAGAACTCCTCCACTCAGCCGGCAGGCCTTGGGGGTTTCCTGGTCAGTTTTGTGTCCAAATGGCTTGCCCCTAGCCACACTGCTCTCTGTCTTTGTGTGGGAACAACAATCAGGCCTACAGTCTTTATGAAATGCGCCAAGAGTAAAACAGCTGTACCTCAGAGTGGGCAAGCAAGGGAAGAGTTCATACGGGCGCTGCTTTAGCTGGAGTTCTTGCTAACTACAGGCACTGTGTGCCTTTGGGTGTCATAAAGGAACACACAGGAGTCAGCTGAGCCTCCAATTGTCCCTGCCAGGAAGGAAGTATCTTTAATTGCAAGTTGATGTGTTGCGTGAGTGTGCATACAGGGCAAGAGAGAAGGCCTGAAGGTCACCAGGAGACAAGTGTTTCTTAGTTGGAGACAAAGCCAGAGGAACTAGGACAAAGCTTGTCCGTCTTGGAGGACAGCCCTTACTCAACATTGAGCCCTAGTGGCTTGAGACAGAGGCTCCTGCAAAGTCACCGCTTGCTCGGGAGCCCACCAGGGACAGCAGCCACACCAAAAGCTCCGGGACCAGAAAGACACTGCTGGGACCAGATGCTGGAGATAAGGCTGTCCATCTGAGTCCTGACCCAGAACCATGGGCCCTGCCTTTCTGAAGTTGATATGTTAGGTGGGGTGGATACTCTAGTCAAGCAGCTTGGCTTAAGTGTACAAAATGTCACCTAAAGGGAGAAAATAGGCAAAGTGTTGGTGGCCAACCTCAGGCAAAGGGGGATAAGAGGGCCCATGGACCAGTGGGTGCAAGGCATGTGTCAGACTAGAACTTGAACCTAGGCGTTTGTGTTCCCCTCACTCCTAAGCACACATGACTAAATGTGCATCGTTAGACTCACAATAGGGGCTGGGGAGGCAGTACAGGAAGCCCCATGAACACACAAGATGGGCTTGGCTGGCCACACTGTCAGAGGGAAGAGGATGAGGCGGCTGGAGGCATTGCAGAAGACTCTCTTACAATATGTCCTTGTTTGCTTTCTATTTCTGTAATAAACACAATGACCAAAAGCAACTTAGGGAGTAAGAGGGTCTGTTTCATCTTAGACCTTCCACCATGAAGAGAAGTCAGGGTAGGAACTTGAGGTCATGGAGGAAAGCTACTTACTGGCTTTCTCATCTCACTTTTCATACAAGCCAGGACTACCAACCCAGGTGTGGCACCATCCACAGTGGGCTGGGCCCTTCTCATATCTATAATTAGTCAAGAAAATGCCCCCACAGACTTGTCTACAAGCTAATCTGATGGAGGCAGTTTCTTACTAAGATTCCCCTCTTCCCAGAAAGCCCTAGACACATCATCCCAGAGTAAGTGTGATTCTAGAACTGTCCTGCAGAGGGCAGCAGAAGTCCATAGACTCCAGCTGAAACACAGATCTGCCCAGGAGAAGGCTCTATGATTCTTCTAACTTCAAAATACCTTCCTTTACCAGCAGGGTTCAGGAGACTGGAGCCACCTTGTTCCTGAAGGAAGCCTGAGCAGGGACTGAGAACAGCCATGTGCTTCCTAAGGCCAACCTCCCTATCTTCTCCATCCTCTGCTCAGGGCCTCAGTCTCTGTGGTAGCGGACGGGATCATTGAGTCACAAGGTCTATAGTGACTCATGTTTCCTAAACTGCTGTCTATGGGCCTGTGGTTCCATTCCTGATCACATATGGTGGATGGGGGAATTCAGGTGAAGTTTATTCTGTCAGATTCTTATTAAAAGTGGACAGTGCAAAGACAATGAGAGGTTCCACACTGAACATTCAATTGAACCTTTGAATAGTTGAATGTAGGTGGCATGAATAATAGTTGGTCTTAATAAAAACCCAGAGACAGATATTGGGGTTAAAGGCCAGCCTCTAGAGAGTTCTCACCAATACCAATACCAATACCAAAATTCAGGCAGGAAGGGCGATCCTGTCCTTAGACTTACTGCCTAGACTGCACTACACCTCAGACTGCAATAATTCCTGTCTCCTCCTGCCTTCTTCTCTTAGCCCAGCCACATCACTCCACCTCCCTAGTGCTGGAATTGAAGGTATGGGATCCCAAGTGCTGCTGGCTGGGATTAAAGGCATAAGATCCGGTTCTCTTTTTTAGGCAGATTCAATCTCGTGTAGACCAGGGTGGCCTTGAACTCACAGAGATCCATCTGCCTCAGTCTCCCCAGTGCTGGGATTAAAGGTGTGTGCCACCACTGCCTGGCCTCTATGGCTGTGGCTAGCTTTGCCCTCTGATCTTTAGGCAAGCTTTATTTGTTAGGTCATAGACAACATTATCACCACAGTTGAAAAGTTCAGGAGAGCCTGAGTGTAGTTTAGTCAAGGAGAGAAATGCTATCAAGACCCGGGTACCCATTAGTTCATGGCACCCTCTCCTTTAAGAGCTCCCTCTGGGTCCCACATGCCTTCTCAGTTCTCCCAGTTGCCCTGTGAGGGAATCATCCTGGCCTTAGTTAGCAGAGGACAAACAAGGTTCAGTGACACGAAGGGGCTAAGGTGGGAGAACCAGGAGCTCTGCTTGAGAGGACCAGCATGTACAGCTGACCCCGCCCATTTCTCTGCTATAGGATGGTGGGTGAGCAACTGGAATTCGCTAGTGCCAGCCTCTCACCACTAGAGGTCACCCACGAGGCAGGGCACCTGCATCCACTCTGAGTCTCCTCAACAAGGAGCCCAGCGTTCACTGTCACCTTATTAAATATTGGCAGAATATATGAATGTCCTCCCAAATGTAGACCATGAACAGCCACATTGGGTAGCCTCTAACTGTTCAGAGAAGAACCAGGGAGGACTCTTAGTGTTGTGTTAGGCTAACTGAACACCTCTGTATACTTTCCCTTAGGGGGTCGAAGCTAGTTATTAGCAAAGGGAAGGAAGTGTGCACTCAGTAAGGCAGTTGTGGGGATAGCCTGACCTTTCTTTCCTGGGGAAGTGAGCTCTGTGAACTTTGTTCTTGAAACTCAGGCCTCTGTCTTGACACCCCTGGGTCTTGCTCACCAAACCCTCTGATGAAGCATGCTTGGGCTTTGAGAACCTGAAGCCTAGGAAGAGGGTGACTAGACAGGGCTTCATGGTGACAAATTGGTATTCTCTGACAAGGGACCACAAAATTTAGCTATGATGATGCCACTGGGGTGTTTCCAGTGTCCATGCACATCAGAAATGGGGGCCACACTGGGAGCCAGATTGTATCAGATTTGTTGAAAAGACTTGTTCCCAGTCGGGAAAACTGACTGGCTGCTTCTGGATGGTGGTGGGCCAGCTGATGAGCCACCAGCACACTGGCACACTCCTCCTTGGACCCTGTCTTAGAGGTTTTATTCCTCTGACAATACGGCCTAACCAAAAGGTGAGTTGGGAAGGAAAGGGTTTATTTGGTTTACACAGGAAGGGAAGGGTTTATTTGGCTTACACTTCCATATTGCTGTTCATCATCAAATGAAGTCCGGACAAGAACTCAAATGGGGCAGGAACCTGGAGGCGGGAGCTGATACAGAGGTCATGGAGGGATGCTGCTTACTGCCTTGCTTCCCCTGGCTTGCTCAATCTGCTTTCTTAGAGAACCCAGGGCCACCAACCCAGGGATGACATCACCTACCATGGGCTGGGCCCTCTCCCATCACTAATGAAAGGAAATACCTTACAGCCAGATCTTATGGAGGCATTTTCTCAACCAAGGTTCCTTCCAATAGATAACTCTGCTTGTATGTCAAGTTGACACAAGACTAGTCAGCACAGACCTCAATCTCTCAGACTATAGATCTGGTGGCTACTGTCTCAACCCACCCTTTCCTCCAAGCTTGTCCTTCTTCTAAGCCCTCCCTGTCCATCTAGCCTGTAAGAGTGCATGTGTGGCCTCTCCCTGGTCACCCAAACTAGAGCCCTAAGTGGGATCCACCCCCGTTGGGACTCTTAGGACCACCTTGGCCTTGGAGAGAAGAAACAGGGTGGGTTCATGGTGGGTGGGGGCCCCTCTTTTAGAACCTTTTGTAACCTTCAGAAGTTGACTTCTCTTGACCCTGGTCTACCCACCAGGAGGAAACTAGGACAAAATGCTGCTTTCGAGGAGTGGGTGTCAGACATGTCAGGACTCAGGGCGGTACCACTGAAGGGCTTTGTTTCCATTTCTCAATATGATGCTATAGTTGAGGATGCTGTGTGTGCGCTAGTTTGTTGTGGGACCAGGTGGAGCTGGGTCAAGCCTGGCAGGAAGTGATCATCTCCAGGAAAGAGTGGTCGCCCTACACACTCTAGTTATTTCACTAGACAACCTGGCGATGGAGGGGCTAGCATTATTTCCTCATGGCTGAGACAGCCAAGGGTAGGAGCAGTTATTGCTCACCCACCCTGGCATGGAGCCCATAAATGATGGGGTCCACCTACGCTCTGTCCTCTGTCTAGAAGTTCTCTTGCACAAACTACTGTACCTGGGCCATCAGTAATTATGTGTGCATGTGTGTATATGTCTCTTGTGTAGGTATGTGCCTGTGAATGCAGGTATCCATGGAGGTAAAAAGAGGATGCTGGATCCCCTAGAGCTGTAGTTAGAGATAATTGTGAACTGCTTGACATGGGTACTGGAAACTGAACTCTACAACAGCAATACAGTACTGACTTCCGCAGCCTCATCAAGAGCTCAGACTCTTGTCCTGTTGCTTTGAGGAAGAGCTTCAGGGATGGCTACTAGCCCCATTTCCAGCTCTCTTAATCCTTTAGACTCTTATTCTTGATGAGTTATCTCTAACCCCACGTTAGCTCATCTTGCTGGTAAACTGTTACAACCTTCCCCTTCTGCGACAGTTGTCCTTTTTTGCCCACATCCAATTCCCTAATAGTCTCTGAGCATATCTTAATTATCTATCCCCTGGCAGATCTTTTTGCCAGGACATTTTGATGTACCTAAAGGCCCAGAGAAGGACTCCAATCCCTTCAGGAGAGAGGTTACAGAACTGATGTGTGTTCAAATGTCGACGTATCTTCTCCAAGATCATCCGGAGGCAAGGACAAGGTGATGATGGACAGTCTGCTCACCTTGACCTTGGGAACTGGGCTGCCTGGTGTCTTGTCTGATTCCAGAAACACCCCTGGGCCATCACAACCATGCTTGCACATGGCACACTCTAGAAGAGCCATTCCTTTGGATTATGGTAATGACCCTGTATTGGAGGGAGGGGAGAGGAAAATGGCTAGAGCTGCTATTTTAAAAAGCCCAGCAGGATGAGGAAGTGTGTGAGGGAGAACCATGGAGTCAGCTAGTGGGTGCTTTGGGTCAATAGAATCAGGTGGTGGGTTTTTGTGAGGTTGAAAGATTTTAGATCTCCTGATTGGGGGATTGGGGTCAGGGTTGGGTGTGGGGTGGGGTGGGAATCTCCCCACTGACTCTGGCTAGAATGCCAAGCTTTCTGGACTGCACCTAAAAGATTAGCCTGTGAGAAAGGACATGGAGGAAAGTGTGACACTTGCCTTGAGCATCTAACAGGTGACCGAAGCTCTATAGAGCCCAAGGGTATGGCATGTCTTGGTGACACTGGGTGGCGTGTGTATAGGTTTGCCTTATGTTTCCCGGCCCTCCCCCAACATTCTCTAGAACATCATGTCCACATTTGTCTTCCCAGGAACTACTGGGAAGAACCCTACTTTCTCTGCAGGGTCGAGTCATGCAGGAGCAAGGGGCTAAACCAGAACTTGACCATGGATCTGGTGTCTGTGCCTACTCGATGTATCCTTAATGTACGTTGCTCTTTCTTTTCCTAAATGTTAGCCTCATTCTATCCCACACAGACAAGTGTTTGCTGTGAAGTCCAACTTCAGTGAAGCTGCCTGCCCCTTCCCAAGTGCCTGGCCTGAGGCTGCCTAAGCATGGGCCTCAAGACTTTCTTTGGAGTCTTCAGCTCTCTCTGTGAGCCAGGAGTAGCTGCACCAGTCCTCTTATCCACTACAGCTGAGCAAGCAGCTTCTTCTTCTACTCCCAGCACACACCTTTTTGCTTGTGAAGTCCATCCCATGAGCATAGCTTGGCTTCAACATTTGCTCAGAGGAGTTTGTGTTATTGAAATGAAAAAGTTCTCAGGAGGTAGCAATATTTCTACCCTGGTGCTTCAAGCCACACCTGGTGACAGTTGTTTTTCTTTCCCAGCTCTGTCAACCTACCAAGTCCATCATTCCACACATCTCCAGTTCAGCCACTGCCTCGGGCTGCCGTTATGTGGTGACCATGGCTTTACCTCTCCCTGGTAGAGGCTTGTCTTTCCTCTATACATCAGTGGTGCTGAGCCTGCGTGGCTCCTTCAGAAAACTTGAGGTATGGCTGAGATGTAGCTCAGTTGGTAGAAATGCTTGTGAGTACATACTAGGCCCTGGGTTCTATTACGATAGTGGTGCACACCTGTAATTCTACAGGTGAGAGAGCTTCAAGTTCAAGGTCATCCTTCACTGCATATAGAGTTTGAGGCAATCAGGACTACATGAGACCATGTTTCAAAGCAGGGGGGAGGGGGAGGTTCCCCCCCCCAGCCCAGGAGGCCTGCCATACTCTGCTGTGTAGTCTCATCCTGGGACTTCCATCTGTCTCTGCACTGCCCTTGGAGTCACACTGGCTTCCTGAAAGCTCCTGAGCCGTCCCTCTGGGCTGCGCTACTCCAGGGCCAGCATTCTCTGCTCTTTGCAGAGCGCTCCTTCCAGTTGTTCTTGACGTGTATTGCTCTGGAAATTCATGTGGTGAGTTAGTCAGCCTCTCCTTTCACCCCTCCTCACCCTTCCTTAGTCAGAAGGCCACTCGGAATGAAACTGCTTCTTTCTCTCCGAGGTCTGCCAGCGTGAGTCGTTAGATTTTCTAACTATTATGCACTAGTTTGTCTCCCCAGCAAGAATACAGGACTTGTCCCCCCACAGACAAGTGGAGTCATCAAATGAGGAAGTGCACATGTACGAATGTCCCCTACTTTTCGTGGGTTCCCTTACTGTTGTTGGGCCTCCGTGCCAGGCATTAGCTCATTAGATTTCCACATGACCTTGGGACGTGGCTACATGTAATTCCATTTTACAGATCAGGAATCCAAGGCTCAAAAAAATAAAAAATAAAATAAAAAAATAAAAATCCAAGAGAGACCACACAGCTAGCGACAGGCAGAGCCCAGCTCCCACGCCAAGTCAGTTGGCTGCCCAAGCTCACATGCCACCCCTGCTCTGAGCCATGCTTGGGCATGACAGATAGGCTCCAGTGCTGCCTAGCCCTCCTGGACCTCTGCCAGACTGTCCTAATTATTCCTTTGCAATTTACCCACTCGGTTATCAGATTTCGTTTATCAGCCCTTTCTGTTTTTACCCTTACAACTCCTCCCTGTCAAACAAGAACTCTGAGACTTCTTTTACTTGTTTTTGTTTAGGGGCTGAACCTGGGGACCTAATGTCTCTCACACGACAGGCAAGTGCCCTGACATTGAGCTACACACCCACCTCACCCCATCTGCAATCTAGCAACACAGTTTGGGTTATGCTAAAGCGCTCGGGTGTTCAGGCCCACTGGCCTTTGGGCTGAGTGAAACACAAAGCAGACAGGACTACTTAGGCTTAAGGTATTGGGCTTGTACTGGTGAGATGCAAATTCCCCTGTTCAGGAGGGTAATAATGATCAGTGTGGTACTTAGGAAGGAATTTTTGTGGGTTAAATTTAGGGGCCTGAAAAAATTCTGAACCAAAAATATTTTTTTGGCAAGTGTCTTATTGCATTTTCATGGGAGGGAGGATGAGAGACTTTTTCCCTGTGTGCCTGGCTTTTCCACACTCTGGCCTGTGTGCGGTGGTGCCAATGCCCCTGGCACCTCTGTGCCTTTTCTTTTTTAGTAATGTATCCAACTGACCACTGAGGTCGAGGCCTTTGGATAGCGACAATGCGTGTGTATTTAGCATTCCTCATAAATCAACCTTTTTTTTTTTTTTTTTTTTTTTTTTTTTAAGCAGTCTGTCCCCTTTAAAGTTCTCACTGCACATGTTTGGTGTTAGGGTTATGTGTGGGGTGGACATAAATGTTTTCTGGACTTCTCCCCTTGCTGGCCTCTTCATCTCATCTGCTCCCCAGGCTCTGTGGGTACCTCCCCTATGGGGAACAGATGAAGTCCTGAGTGTATGTGGTTGACGTGAACATGGCCATGCCGAAGACCCCAATGCCTCAGATTCATGGGGATGGCAAAGCCCCCGTGCAGAAGTAGTGTGTTCAGAGAACGTCACCCGCAGCAGCTGTCTCCTCCCAGATGTTTATAGCCAGAGGGTGCCCCCCCTTCACAGACCAGTCCTGGGATTAGCTGAACCTCCCTCCTTGCTCAGCTGTGAGCAACAAACATGCCTTGGATCAGATGTACGAAATAAATGCTGCTGTTGCCGTGTCTTCACCGGAGCACACGGCCCAGCTTTTCTGTAGGTCTGTGGTCTCTTCATGCAGAAACTCCGTCTCCATCCCTAGTCTCTGCTTCAGGAATAGTACTGCCACTGAGTCACTGTGTCACTTTGCAAATGGAACTCACTGACCCAAATAACCCTGTGGGATAGGTACTTTTCAGCTTGTAGAGGAGAGAATGGGAGTTCAGAGAGGTTCAGTGACTTGCCCAAGGTCACTTGCCTGGGACTTCAACCTGGCTTGTGCTGCTCTGGCTCATGGTATTGGGTACCAGGAGCAAAACAGGCAAAAAGGTATGTGTCTTCCCTCTGCTCTGGCTAGGACACAGTAGTGGGTGGGAACAGTCTTAATCTGTTAAATGGTTTGAGTTCTTTGATGCTGACTCACTGAGTAATGTCTAATTCCCCTCCCCCACCACCACCTACCCACCCCATCCGGTTTCTCTGTACAGCACTGGCTGTCCTGGAACTCACTCTGTAGACCAGGCTGGCCTTGAACTCAAGAGATCTACCTGCCTCTTCCTTCCGAGTGCTGGGATTAAAGGTGAGGGCCACCACTACTGCTTTTTTTCTTTTTAATTTTAATGGATGGCATGTGATCACAGCCAGTAGTCAACCTGGCTAGGCACAGGTGTGGACAACGGTCCTATTGAACTATGTCACTTGGTCCCTAGGCTGTGTATAGAAAAGATGCAGAGGAGGGTAACATCACTGAGTTGGGGCTGGGGCTCCTGGGCAAAGTGGGCTGGATAGAGCCATTATGGATCTCAGGCCAGCCCCTCTACTTCTCCAACTTTGTCCTAGAAGACGATCATAGCCCTTTGCGGTAGGACATTGGTTTGCTCCAATATTCCTAGAGCTAGGGACACTGGATTAGCCAAGACCTCCTAACTCCTCAAGATAAGGAAGAAAATTTGAGTCACAAAGGGCCACAGTCAATAAGCAGCTGCATCTCACACATCACAACACTTGGGCACACATTTGCACAAAGCACAGCTCATCTCGATCAATATACTTTGCTTCGGGAGAAATCTATCATCCAAGTCCACCTCTCCACCCTCCAAGGACCAAATTCTGTTCAGAAAACAAACTCCAACATCTCATCCAAAAGGAAATAACAAAACAAAACAAACTTTACTTGCATTTAGCCATTAATAAATAATTTACAGTATGTACATGCAGTGACACTCCACACAGGTCGCAGATTGGTGGACACAGTGAGGGGTCCCCACTTCCAAGCAGAACTGTGATCAAACACAACCAAAATAAAGTGCTTCAACTTTTTACTTCCAACATAGGGGTAGCTAAAAAACCAGCAGGGAGGAGGGGCTGGGCTGAGCCCTCCCAGCTACCCACGTGGTTTTGGCAGGGGTCAGGACCTCTGGGAGGGAGGGGCAGGTTCTGCAGCCTCCTGGCCAGTGTATGAGAGGTCCCTGGGGAGCAGCAGAGGGCTGCTGCAAACATTGAGTGGAGGGAGCTAGGGTGGGTGGCAGGGCCGCTGGCTGAGTGGCCGCCCATGGGGCCAGCTAGCTGCTCCACCATGCTGGTCCCTTGGGGAACTCTGGAACAGCAGCAGAGATGGGAATGGCTCTGGGCTCCAATGGCGGGCTTCTGGCCGTGTGGCCAGAGTTTAAAGAAAGTGTTAACGGGAGGAGATTCTGCCAGGGTACATGGTCTGGAAGGCTTCAGACACTGCTCTTCCCACCAAAAGATCCAGGCAAGAGGGCTGGGGGGAGGGGGGAGAGTGGAGCTGCTGGCCAGCAGTTAGGGAAGTTTAGGAGGCAGGTGAGGAAAGCAGAGGACAGGGCAGGCCGGCTGGCCCTATCCACTGGGTCTGCTGCTCATGCCCTGAGGCCCCAGGGCCCCTGCTGAGGGGCGGCAGGGGGAGGGGTGGGGGGCGGGAGGGGAGGGAGGGGATAGCAGGAACTGGAGGATCACTTCTCTGTTGAAACATTCAGAACCAAGCACTTAGATTTCTTAAGTGCAGTGGAGGAAGGTCAGAGGTTAGACCAGAGATGGGGATCTGAGCCAAAACACACTTTCCCTCCAACTGTGGGGCTCTGCAGGCAGGTGCCTGGGAATGGCCCCTTGAGCTCACATCCACGGTAGCCGGGATGTATGGGGCAGGGTTTGTGTGGCACTGGGTGGGAAGGAGAGCATAGCCTATTGACCACAAGGTTACATGCATCTGTTAAAGATGCTGGGCGAGGGCTCTCTGGGAATGTCATATTGCTAAGGAGGCCCTGCCTAGGGAAAGAACTGTATAGATGCTTCAGCTCCACTGACATGGTGGCTTGGGGTGTCCCCATGGGCTTAGTGTGTGCGAGTGTGCTTGTGTAACAGTGTGTGCGCATACGTGGGAGGGCACAGGAGGCCCCAGAGTAGGTGTGCAGCAGTCAGCCGGGCCTGTCTCAGTGCATTGTGAGGATGTGGAAGGAGCCAACTTTCCCAGTGTCTCTCTGGTAATGGGGGTGGGACTTCAGCTTATGGGGCTCTGGTTTGCACATTCACACGGTGGGGTCGGGGTGGAGGGAGCTGCTCTCCCCCTCACACAACTCTACTGTCACAAAAACACAGCACCAATCACCACAACCTTGTCACGTGCACTAAGAGAGAGAAGGGAGCTGTCCCAGGCCCTGAGCCCGCCCCCAGCCAAAGCATTTGAGGATGGCTCGGTACAGGCCATCGGCCATTTGGCCACCTCTGCTGCCGAGAACACTGGATCACAGGGAGCCCATCGGTTGGGCTGCACCCTGCCACTGACTTGGACCCTCACACAATGGAGAAGGCCCAAGGCTCCAGGCAGCATCTGCACCTCCCTCTGTATCCTATGTGGCCAAATGTCTACCACAACACAGGCAGCAGAGCCAGAAGCATGAGTGGGCCAAGGAGCACCTGGGGGGCCAAGGTAAACGCCGCTGCAGCCACAGCACCTGGCAGTTCCCGAGTCCTTTCAAACAGGTGCAGCTTGTCCTTGTTGGAGTGGAGCATCTTGCCATCCTCCAAGGCATAGTAGGCAGCCAGCGTGAAGTTCACATCACCAGTTGTGAGGAGGTCGAAGACACAGGCCTGGTAGTACAGGTCTTCTACAGGCAGTTTCTCCTTGCACTTGGCCACAGCTGTCTCATACGGGAATGTCTCGGGGGCCACAGGAGAGGGGCTGACAGCTGCCTGCCTACCAGGGCTTTCTGCGTTAGCACGGAAAGCCTGGAAGTCGATCTGCTGGTTGAGGGGGCAGCCCCGCAGGCAGAGGTAGAGGCCTTGGCTGTCACGGTCCTCCACAGCATTGACCACTTCCTCTGGCATTCTGACGGCAAAGGTCAGGTAGCGGCCCACCTGGCGTACAACGATGGTGGTGCCGATGTACTTGGCCTGGATCTCCACATGCTGGCCTGACACTTTCTCTGTGATCTTCAGGCTGTTGGCCCCATGTTTATCTCCACCATTCTTGGAGCCATCTGCAAAAGCAGATGGAAGTTCATCCATCTCAGCTTGGTACACTTTCTGGTCCACACACTCTTGGAAGTTCTTGAAGATAATAGTGAGCTATGGAGAAGGGGGCAGAGAAGAGTGGGTTAGGATTTGGGGAGGTGCTGTGGACTCTCCCTTCCCCGTAGTGGCCACAGTTCAATACCAACTACACTGCTGGACTCATAATATTTCCCCTTATAACGATCTTCTTTTTTATGATTGTTTTTTGTTCTTGCTTGTTTGTTTGTTTTTGAGACAGGGTTTCACTGTGTAGTCCTGGCTGTTATGGGACTCTCTCTGTAGACCAGACTGGTTTCGAACTCACAGAGATCCACCTGCCTCTGCCTCCTGAGTGCTGGGATTAAAGGTGTGCACCACCACTGCCTGGATTGTTTGTTTTTTAAATACTAAAATTCCTTAGAAAAACTTTAGTTCTCCACCCTAACTAGAAAAACCAGCTCATCCACTATAGAGAGAGGTGAACCACAAAGGTAAAATAAAAATAAAGTTAAAATTAAAAGGTCCACTTAAGAATAAAAGGTCATTAGTTCACTATGTCAGGCTAAAATACTGCTCCCCCAAACATCAGACACTAATTCATTCCAACTCCTGAGTGTGGCATATGGGGCTTGGTAGATGTGACCGGGTTAAGGACAGTGAGGTAGAGACATCCTGGATTATCTGTGTGGGCTCAAGGAAAATCACAAGTGTCTGCAGAGGTAAGACACATGTCAAGGGAGACACAGGCAAGAGGAAAGGCAACGTGACTAGGAAAGTAGCGATGAGAAAGGCAAAGGCGGCGCAGCCACAGCCAAGGGATGGCAGCAGCACCAGATGCTAAAAAGCTGGGAAGGGACAGCCCCTCCGGCATTGACAACCTTGTATGGAGCCTACGGGCAGGTAGGATTACACACTGCAATCCTCAGAGAGATGAATGGGCAAAATCCACACAAGCGAGGACAGAGGTCATGACCCCAAGGCAATTTTGGGGGTCACTTCAACTGGGGAGGAGGAAGAACAGGGAAAGGAGGAAGATGGTTGTCAACCACAAAAAAAGCCGGAGGCTTCAGGCTGTGTGTACAGCTCCCAAGCAGGCCACAGCAGGGCCTGCTCCATTTCCAAATGGAGCCTGAGGGGCTGCTTCAGGGGAGGCAGGCGGCTGGGTAGGGCCAGCAGTAAGTGTCCTGAGAGCCTGACACTCCCTGTGTTTGGCATTCCAGGCACTACAGTTATTATTCTTGGTTTCCTGTGGCATTCCAAGGGCAGGTAACACCCCCAATTTTACAGATGCCCAGAGAACAGCAGTAATTTGTCCAAGGTCATACAGTCATAGAAGGCATGGCTGGATGTTTTGGGTTTCTAACCTCTTGGGCGGCAGTTCTCAACCTGTGGATTGTGACCCCTTCGACAAACCTTTATCTCCAAAAAAAAAAAAAAATTTTTTTAAAGAAGCAACATTTTATACGTGTGTGTGTGTGTGTGTGTGTGTGTGCGTGTGTGCGCGTGTGTGTGTGTGTGTGTGTGTGTGTGTGTGTGTGTGTGTATTGTAGGTCTGCAGGCCAGGAGAGGGCAACAGATTTCACTATAGATGGTTGTGAGCCATCGTGTGGTTGCTGGGAATTGAACTCAGGACCTCTGGAAGAGCAATCAGTGCTCTTAAACTCTGAGCCATCTCTCCAGACCAACCCCCCCCCCCAAATTTTCATTATGATTCTTAACAATAGCAACATGACAGTTATGAAGCAGCAACGAAACAATTTTATGGTGCGTGGGGGTCACCACAACATGGGGAACTATAAAGGGGCGTGGCATTAGGAAGGTTCAGAACCACTGCTTTGGGGTCTTACTGCCACTAGTCCATAGGGCAGGATGCTGGGCAGCTTGGGAAGGGGCTGAGTGTGGTTTTCTTGCCCTGTCCTCCTGGTTGAGATGTCTGGCTGTTTTCCAGGGAGGATGCAAAGCTGGAGACAGGAACAATCCCATGGAAAGGATGGCCACCTCCTACTGGAGCTGCTAAGAACCAGCTGCTTAGCTGTGGGAGAAGGTGGCCTATGGTTGTGCAGGTACCCAGAGTTGTGCAGGCTCCTTGTCACCCCTCCATTGTAGTATTGGCCCTTCCCAGGCGCAATTACCACTCTCCTCTCTGCACAACGCTCACTCCTCATGGAGAGGGAGGAGACCCTGCTTCCACTTCTACCCCAGAGGTTCTGCTGGTTTAAGGGAGCCAGGAAAGGGAAGCAGGTTGCTGATGGCACATGGGGCCTGGCTGAGGCTGGATGGTCTTCCTGCCGGCTTAGGAGGTTTGTGTGGCAGCAGAAAGGGACATGATGACAGCCTAAGAAGGCTCACAGGGTCAAGGGCAATACTGGGGGTGCTCAGGGCATCTCTGTTCCAGTAAGTATGAGGACCAGAAGCCACAATCATTGCTTGGGTGGGGACCAGAAGTAGAAGAATTAAAGAACCTAGGCTCAGAGAGTCACCGAAAGTCCAGCCAGCCAGGAAGGCCAGATGTGGTGACTGGGGGTGGGGTTGGGGGGGTGCCAGGAAATGCCTGGCTGCAGCTCCAGATGGCCACATCTGCAAAGAACCTAGGAGGTCCAGGTAAGCAGAGGGTCCTCAGGCCAGGGCAGTGGAGTCTAGTGGTTCCTGAGCACCTTGGGTTGAGCATGGGGACGAGGGTTCAGAGCTCTTGGAGCAGTCCCTCGGCTCAGCACTGTCCTGTTCTGTGGGTTCCTCATGCTAGCCAGGTAGTAGATGATGACAGTCAGGGGTCCTGGGACCCGAGAAGACATGGGGCCCACAGGCAGAGGGGGTGGGAGGACATTAGTAGGGTCATTAGTCAGGCTACATGAGACTCTCAGGCTTTTTTAGAAATAACTAAAAATCAAACCAAAATAATAACAACAAAACCCTAAACAACAACCCCCCCACTCCAATGAACCAACCCAACTCCAAAATCTTTTAGATTCTATTTGTAGAATACAGTCTGGACTAGATCATGCTAATACTTCTCTTCTGACATTAAGAGAAACAAGAACTTTCCCATGGCTATGTTAGCTAGGGTTCGTGGTGGGGTGCACCTAGATGATGAGACACTGCCATTCTATTGCTCTGTGAGGGAAAGGCTGAGGAGGTCTGAGTCCCCAGAGTGTGAGCCCAGTAGGCACTGGCCACACAGTTTCTGAAGCATCAGACTCCATTTCCTGTTTCCTTCCAAGGCTCCCATTTCTAGTATGCACCGGAATGTCAAAGGAGGCTGGAACCTGTCCCTACTGCAGGGCCGTAAGCCTCGGACCACGTGAAAATGCAGTTCCTCTCCTGTCCCGGACCTAAGAAAATGGGGACTTCATACAGCTTAGCTTCCCCCTTTCTTCCCAGCCAACAGCTTGTCCACTGTGGCTGTGGTGTGTGGAGGTACCTGCAGGGATAGAGGTGGCCCAGCCAGGGTGGTCTGGGAAGTGGGTGGTCCTGCCATTGGAGGGAGGGCAGGGAGAGGGACGCTGGTGTTCTTGTTTTATGTGCAAGGCCACACAGTCATGGATAAGGGGGCTCCTGCCTTCCAAGTGTCACCAGTCTCCACCAAACAGGAAAGGCTGGTTTAGGCTGGTTTGGCTTGAACCGCCATCTCTCTTGGAGACAGCCTCCTGGAAGGCTGACAGGCTGCCTCACTCCCAGCACTGTGCCAGGGACGCAACCACAAGTAACAACATGAAGGGGCCCGTCGAAAGCCCGGCGGCCGCCTGCCAACCCACCATGCATGGGTGACTCTGCTTTTGGTATCCTCCTTCTCAAAGGGGCCCCTGAACTTCTCAGTGCCTGCCCCAAAGAGGAGGGGGAGGAAGAGAGAGAGAGGAGGGAGGGAACATAATATAACAGGTTTCTCAGTGCTTGGGGGAAATAAAACAAGGGTGACGGTAGGTGAGATAGAGAGCCGAGTTCCTAACCTCAGAGCCTCAGTTTCTTTGCCTATAAAGTGGGCACAACCAGTCAAACTGGGAGGAGGCAGCGGAGAGGGATGCTGACCTTTCTGTAGAAAATCCTATCTCGATTGCCCTTGAAGACAGAGGGAAGAGGGGCCAGAGGGCTAATGGCAGTGCCCTGGGAACGTACAACCATCCTAGGTGAGGCCTTGTATACATGGCCAGACAGGGTGAGCGAGGCCACCAGCTGGGGAAGTCTGCAGGGGTGGTGTTGGGGGGCCCAGGGGAGTGGACACAACTGGGACTTGGGTCTAAGCTCTGGTGAGATGTCCCCAGGGGCCATACTGCTTTGGGGACAAAAGTCTCTTACATCCCTTCCCTCCTATGTTCCCTGTCCCTTCACAGTCATCTGGGGACTGCCATTGCCATCTAGGGCCATCTCAGTGGCAGACCCTCCCAGCTCCCCCGGCAGAGCCAGAGCCAACGTGTCCTGCTGTCCTAGCACCCTGTGTTGGGCTGTGTGCATGAGCTAGGAGCTGTAGGGAGGGCACAGCATGGCACTGAGAGGTGGGCATGAAGGGAGAGTCCATGTTGCTGGATCAGAGAGAGCACACATACACTTGGGGAGCAAGAGGCTCCAAGAACAGGCAGAACACCAGGGCAGTGGAAATCGGCCACTGAGGTAGCTAGCTCATCTGGGGCCCACAAGGCTCCCGGTCTGCTCTGAGTCTTGAGTTTGGCTTGGCTGCACATACCAACACTGTCACTGTCTAGTCTTTAGCAGAGCCAGGCTGATGGGGTCTGAGAGTTGTCTGCCTGCTGAGATCAAAGGTCTGGGTCACAGAGGAACGGCTGGTCTGGTCAAGCTTGGCCACACAATCTCATGCCATTCTGGAAAGCTCCATGTTGCTCTGGGTTGGGAAGGCCTTCCATTCTAGCTCAGGTATTCCTTTGGTGCCAAGAGCCTTGCATTAAGCCTGAATTAGAGCAGGCATCTGAAAGGTAGGCAAGGGATCCACTGAAGCCCAGAAACAAATAAACAATTAACTTCTGAGGTGTGTGGGCAGCTCTACCATGCCGAGGGCTGGAGTCTAGGTATACCTCACCCCTGTGTTTGAAGGCTAGGCACATTGCCTCACAGTACACTGCCTAAGTTCCAAGGTGGCAGAGGTCCAGGCCCTGCCTCCCTCATCATGCACAAGTCTGTGTTCGAGCTCCGCTGTCTCATTGGGTGATCACGCCTTCCTAGGTCAAGAGGAGCAGCAGCTACCTGGTCCCTTCCTTTCTGTATCCTCAGATCTCCCAGATGCCAGCCTTCAGGAGCCTACTGCATGGGGCAGGGACACTGGGTCTCTTCCAGACCCGGGGGTTGCTGCATTTAGAAAGCCACTGCCACAGGCTCCAAGCATTAATTTATCTTGGCTCTGGGGAAAGAGGGTGGTTAGCAGCTGAAAACTGCAGGAAGGTGTTTGGATCCTTGCCTGGGGCACCCTTAAGTCTATGTGTGTGTATGTGCGCATGTGTGCTGTGTGTGTTGTGTGAGTATATGGGGTGTGTGTGTGGTGTATATGTGTGGTGTGTATGGTGTGTGTGTATGGTTTGTGCATGTGTATGGTGTGTGTGTGTATGTGTGTGTGAGTGGTGTGTGTGTGGTATGTGTGTATGGTTTGTGTGTGTTGTGTTGTGTGTGTGTGGTATGTGTGGTGTGTGGTGTGTGTGTGGTGTGTGTGTGTTGTGGTGTATGTGTATGGTGTGCATGTGTGGTGTGTGTGTGTGTGTGGTGTGTGTGTATGGTGTGTGTGTGTGTGTGTGTGGTGTGTGTGTGCTGGGTAGAATGCTCTGGCCTCGGACCTGCTGCCTCTAGGCATTGTGATCTGGTACTATGAACCTGATAGGGTAACCATGGTGAAGACCCACTTGCTTACTACCCGGTAGGAGGGCCCAGAAAGAGAACTCCTCTGGTAGGTCAGGGCCACCAGAGCAGCAGGAAGTGGTAAAGACAGAGCATTTTTTCTGGTTGCCAGGTCACCTCACTGTCCTCTTCTAGGGTGTGGCAGGGAGAGAAGGAACAGAAACAGCCTTGTGGGCCAGTCTGGCACAGCCTAGCACGTGGTCTTCCAACACATTCCTCCTGGGGAAATAGACCCACCGTCTCCTAGCCAGCTTGGAAGCCCCAGGGGGCTCTGGTGACAGGGCTGGCAGCACACAGGGACCAGGCACTGAGGAGGGCAGACATGTCCCCACTGCCTCCTCACCTTGGTATCTTACCTCCTAATAAGTCTAAGATCACTGCAGACCTTCCCCTCTCCCAGCAGAAGCAATCTGGGCTTGGTAGGAATGTCCCTTGCCTGGGAAGTGGGGCTATGTCTCTTAGCTGTCTTTGGCACTGGTTGGTGAGCAGGACTTGAGACCTGTTACCCAGACACTAAGCCCTCCTTGGACTGGAGAATGAGTCCTTCAGCTGGCTCTGTGGCAGTGGAGAACATGCCAGGCTCAGCAGTTGGTCCTGGCCGAGGTCAAATCCCGGTGTGGTGTTTCCTACCAAGTACATTTTGGGTGGGGAAGTCCCTGAGCCTCCTAAACCTCCTGTTCTGTCAAAAGGACTTATATTAGTCAGACAGGACTGGCCCCAAAGATGAGAGAGCTTCTAGATGACCCCTGGAATATTCTGTGAGGCCGGGCCATACTCCATTCTGTCTTCTTGCATCCCAGGTGCTCCAGGCTCTCTTCGCCTATCAGTGCCCAGATAAGTCAAGAAGACACAGGGCAGGACTCTACCCAGCAGCTGTTCATCCATCTTATCCCACAGCCCTGGCCTCGGAACCTACATAACAACTACCAAAGGACTTTTTTGTTTATCTATTTTTGTTGAGATAAGGTCTCATATAGTCCAGGCTGCTCCAAGTTCATCATGTCAGCAAGGGTAACCTTGAACTAATGATCCTTCTGCTCCATTTCCTGAGTCCTGGGATTTTAGAGATGTGACACCATATCCAGTTTTATGTGATGCTGGGACTGAAGGCTAGGTAAGCAATCTAACAACTGAATTACATCCCCAGACTCCACTGGGGGCTCAAAAACAAAACAAAAACAAAACAAAACAAAAAAAACCCCAAAACAAAAAACAACCCAACTAACCAATGTAAAGAAATAAAGGCCAACCCCATCCCAGAGAGTCAGTGGGTCAGCGGTCAAACCAGCCAGGAGGGGTGAATCCATCCTGGGTGAGGGGTGCAGAGAGTAGTACTGTCACCTTCTACAACTGCTGCATTTACAAATGCAGCTGCATGACTGGGTTTTATCATGTTTCTACCAAGACAGAGTCTGGGGATGAAACTACTCCAAAGGCTTGGGAATAAGTATTTTGGGAATATTTCTGAACTTTGTCCTATGCTTGTATGTGAAGTGTACTTGATTCTATGGATGTGTGGAGGTCAGAGGTCAATATAGGTTCATTGCTCAATTCTCCGCTTTCCTTTCTGAGATGGGTCTGGTAGAAATTGAAGCTCAGTGATTTAGCTAGAGTGCCTGGTGAGAGAGCCCCGGGGGCTTTCTGTCTCTGCCTTCGCAAGGCTGGGATGACAGGCACATGCTGCCAGCTGGCTTTGCATGTGGGTGCTGGGGATCTAAAAGTCCTCGCAGTTGTACAGCAAGCACTTTATTGACTGAGCCATCCCCTGAACTTTCGGTTTTAGAACTGTAAGGATGGCAGGAAATCCATTTCACACATCTGCGTGGCACATTTGTACACACTTAAGCACACATGTCAAGAGGTTTCCCAAACACTTACCATCACTGTACTCAACTCACATAGAGATCGCTTTTCTTACCTGTGCTATGCTAGGCTATTCTTATTCTATCCTGCCTAATTAAAGAGTATATGTGTTTAGGGCTAAGCACTTGGAACTAACCTATTGGGGGTTCATCCCCAAGAAGCCCGAGTCTCCCTTTCTCTTAGCTATTGATGGCCTGTATACACACAACACTAAATGGACTCAGTAGGCTGTGTATCATATAATACAAAGTGTGTGTGTGTATGTGTATGTATGTAATATATACATATAGATACACACACACACATATATATATGTCACAATAATTATAAGAGGTCAATAATTTGAGAGGTAATGGGATGGACAGGAATTGGATCGGGGAGAGAGAGAAAGGGGTAGGAAAGATATAAGCACAGTACTCATGTATGAAATACTTAGAAAAGTTAAACAAACAAGCAAATAGACATGATGTATTTTATAGGCTGATTTCTGACATCAGAATAGGGTCTCACAACTCCCTTGTGAACACTGTCTACAAGTCTGAGAATACAACACCAGAGACAAAATACACAGTTGCTAAGTTGGTCCTGACAAGGAATGTTCAGAACATTTCTTTCTAAACCTCTTTACTGGGAATAAGAACCCAGGGGGCTGGAGGAACCCTGGGGCCAGCAAAGCCTGAACAGTGTGACCCTGCAGGCCTGGCTCATCCTTGCCATATACCCCTTACCTTGCTGGTGGCGGTGGCGGCAGAGCCCGGTAGCACAGGTGTGTTGGTGACTTGCACGTTCAGGTAATTATTGTCGATGAGTGGCCAGGCACCTTGCACCTTGCAGGTCTGGAAGTGGTCTGTGAAAGTCCTGAGGTGCGGGTCTCCAAAGAGGCCACAATGGGTATAGTTGGGGGCAGCTGAGTGTTTGTGGAAACTCTTCTCATAGTGGCAGATCTCGGGGCTATCCGAGCGTTCCTGGCTGTCCCCAGCTGGTGGGAGCGTGCGTAGGCGTGGCTGTGAGGTGGGGCCATCCTTGGAGCAGTTGTGCTGGCTCATGAGGTCCTCTATGCCATGGACAGCTGAGTGGTAAGCCAGGTCGCCCCGGCAGGTGCGGGCTGTCCGCCGCGTGCACAAGGCGTAGGTACGCAGGGCCGCACAGAACTCCGGCACGTCGTCAGAGGCAGGGGCGTGGCTGCCTGATGTGGCACTCCAGAACTCAGAGTTGCACTTGAGAATCTTGCAGGGGGTGATGGCTATGGAGAAGAACAGACGTGCCATCATGTTGGGACCCTCTTCTACAGACCTCTGTGGGTTAGAAGTGCTGGGTGACCTCACCTAAGATGGTGCCACCTATAATACATGTCCACTGATAAGTGAACTGTGGAGTAACTGGTCCTACCTAGCCTTCCAGATTCTTTTGTATAGCCTGCTATGGCGAGGAGGGTCCAGGCACACAGACCAGACCACAGAAAAGGGCCAGCATTTGCATTTAGCAGGACGGTGATTGTTGACCAACCATCCTTGGGGGAAAAAAAAAAGCCAATCCACAAGAAAGAAAACAAACAAGGTACTCACTTCATGGCTTCCTCCAAGAATTCTAACAAGAAGCCACAGAAATGTGATAGCCATTTAAACCCTACTCTTAAATACGTGTCCCCCTCCTGCCACCATGAGACCTTGCAAAACTCATTTGAAATAAGGAATAACAATAAGGCCTACTGTGTGAGTGTGTTGAGTGTTAAGTAACTTATCACATACAGCTGTTGGGCCAAGAGCTCTTGCTCACCACAGCTGTAAGTGTGGTGCTGGCCTTATCAATCAATGCATTCCCCGGTCCCTCCACCAGGGCAGAATAATGACACAATACCAAACTGACTTAAGCTTTTCCTGGGGGAGCCTTCCTGGCACAGAGGACTACACCTACCACAGGTCTCAGACCTCACTCTCTGGAGGTCCTGGGTCCTGCCTCTAGCTGACCAGCTCCCGGGGACTGTTTCTCAGGGTGGGCAGGGAGCGCCATTAAATCCAATCCATGTGGGCTGCTATGGTGATTGTACCCTGCCACAGAGGAACTGGTATCCTGGGTCATCTCTCCTTCCTGCAGTCTGGGAAGTGGATGGAAAATTACCTTGAATCTGCTCTAGTTTTATTATTTATGAGCGTGTGTTTGTGTGCATGCGCGCCTGCCACGGCTTACACGTGGAAGGCAGTAGACATCTTTGCGCGAGTTGGTTTTTGCGTTCCACCTTTCTGAAGCAGGATCTCCAGCTGTTTGTGCGATGCTTCCTGCTCCAGGTTTGCTGGCCCATGAAATCCCCCCATCTTTACTTCCCACCTCTCCACAGTGGTGCACTGGCATTGCAGACCTGTGTGTGACTGTGGAGCTTTTTGCATGGGTTCTGGGGATTGAACTCAGGTTGTTAGGCTTGCATGTCAAACACTTACCCACTGAGCTGGCTGGCTGGCAAGTAAAAAGTCATTCACAAACCCTGAGGCCTTAGAAATGGCCATGTCTGAGAACTGCGGCTTTAACATACCTACATCTTGTATCTATCCTTACC
The DNA here is from genome assembly GCF_943737965.1 of Phodopus roborovskii. NCBI lineage: Eukaryota > Metazoa > Chordata > Mammalia > Rodentia > Cricetidae > Phodopus > Phodopus roborovskii. Next base: position 991,854 of record NW_026126624.1, on the reverse strand, counting down.
TGGCCTTCTAGATTCTTCCATGAAATCTACCGTGACCACGATTGGTCAGACACACATCCATGCGGTGGGGGAGGGGGGGAGATCGACATTTCTATGCAGGCCCCAGGATAAAGGGGTCTGGAGATCCAGCCAGAAGGCTGAGGGTCCCAGCCCAATACTGGCAAGAGAAGTATCTGAGAGAAAGGGGCCTTGCTCTAGCTGCCCCAGGCCTGGAGTAACTTGGTCTATAACCTTGGAAAATTCAGGCTGTTTCATTCCTGTTGGATTTCCCTTTAAAAATCAAGCTTCACATCAAAATGGGAAGAACTCTTTGAGGGTAGGCTGATGGGAACACTTATGCTTCCCAGCAGGGTCCCCTGGGGACACCCTAGCCTGTGATGTGTGCCTGCTGATTTCCTATGGAGCTCAGGCCTACTCAGGGAATAGAGTGCTTGCACCCTGCTCCTAAAGGGGTCTGTGCCATGAGTGTGTGTGGTGGTCTGAGTGAGTATGGTCCCCATGGGCTCATATATTTGAATGCTTAGTCACCAGGGAGAAAAACTGTGTGGGAAGGATTAGGAGGCGTGGGCTTTGGAGTTTCAAAAGCCCGTGGCAAATCCAGTGTCTCTCTTTGCCTGCTACTAGCTGATCAGGAAGTAAAGCTCTCAGCTACTGCTCCGGTGCCTGTCTGCTTCCGGCCAGGATGATCATGGACTCACCCTTCTAACACTGTAAGCAAGTCCTCACCTAAAAGCTTTCTTTTCTAAGATGTGCTCCTGAAATCTACAACCTGTGGTGCTCGAGGGCCTGGCTGGTGGCTATGGGAGCCCTGTGAGTCCCCTCCAGATGGAGGTGGGTGAGGCACAGGGACACACAGGAAGTGTGTGGCCACCTGCCCTTCACCTTGGCTCCAAGGGGTCCGAATGCTGGCTTGCCATCCTGCTGTCTCAAAAAAGCACCACAGATATGGAGTCTGTCTTGACTGGAAACTACACTTGGGTTCATTTCCCCTCACTCTCACCATGCCGGAAGGAACAAAGGATGGAGGCTCTTGACTGTCCAAACCCACACCCTCCTTCAAGGCTGATGTCTCCAAATGAGGCTGGCTTCACTGCTGTGGCTGACGGCAATGCAGGTCCTAAGCCTTCCAGTAGCTCCCTATTCCTGGGTAAACTACAGGACCCTAAGTGGACTTCTTTGTCCCATCTGCTCTACTTCTTAGCCATGTGGAGAACGTTCTCTATGCTATTGCACCTCACCCCTCCCTCATTTCCTTCCTGGGTTCTCTTTATAAGCAGCCATTTTCAATGGAGGTATCACCCAGTCAGGTATCAAAGGTCTAGGCAGATTTAGCCTCACATACTCTGTTCTTCCAACACTTCATAAACCCGTTTCCAAGGTAACCCAGGCCTGGCATCATCCCCTTGTCTTTGAAGAAAGATAAGTTATTAATCAAGAAAGGTCAAGTAAGCTCTTGTCCCCCCGCCCCAAGCCTGGGTGACCCATGCCCCAGCCTGATTCAGGACACCCATTTCTGCCTCCACAACTCCATTGTTCCTGAAGTTTCATGGCACCCCAAAGTACCACCTCCACTTGGAGGATGGAGGGGCCAGAAGGGCTGGGTCCTGAACTTGAGAAGTCTGTTTTATTTCTGCTAGCGAGACAATGAAGAAACCTTGGGTTCTGTGCAAGAAAGAAAAATGGGGATACTTGTGATTTCTCCCACACCGAGTGATGGGGGAAGGAACAGGCTAGGGGGTGGGTGTCAGCAAACAGCAAGTGACAGATTTGTACCACCGCCGATATCTAGTTAGTCTCACAGAAATGGGAGCCACAACTTAGGGGGCATCTTGGGTTTGGAGCAGGGCCAGAGGTGCTGACTAAGCAAAGCCTGCAGAACTCCAGGAAAGAGATTTGTGCTGTTAACTTTGTTCAATCGTCATTAACATTACTAATGTGACTTGAAGGTTTAGCATGCGCCAGATGTGTACATGTTGCCTTTAATTCTGCAATGGTGCCAGAACCCTCAATGGACAGGCAAAAACGGTGCACAGGGCAGGGTGTACCCACAGCTCTTTCTCAGTCCCCAAACTGCTGTCTCCCCCTCGAAAACCAAACTGCTTTCATCTTGGGCCTTCACTACTACCCTGGAGGCAGGAATTTTTTATCTTCATTTTACCAGTGGGAGGCCTCAGGGGGTGGAGCTGCCCTCGGTCACAAAGCCACAAGAGTGCTTCAGATGTGCACTGGTCCTGGGACTGTTTCTATGTCCCCTCCTCTCTCTCTCTCTCTCTCTCTCTCTCTCTGGTGTATGCATGCATATGGTATTTGTATGCAGCTATCTCCCACCCCCGTGTTTGTGTGCCCACGCATGCAGGGTGTGTGTACGTGTGTGTACAGAGTGTGTATGCATGTGATGTTTGTCAGGTATTCTATCTTACTTTTTGGGGACAAGGTCTCTCCCTTAACCTGGAACCTGATGTTCTGGCTGGACTGGCTAGCCAGCAAGCCCCCAGGATCCACCTGTTCACATCCTCCCAGACTGGGGGTGGTGGGGTGGGGGTGGGGGACCACAGACACACTCTACTGTGCCTGGCTGGTGTTTGAATACCATGACCTCAGGTCCTCAAGCTCACACAGCAGGCACTTTATCTACTGACCCATCTCCTCAGCCTCATTCCGTGCTTTTCAAACGTGCATTCACTACAAGTCCTTCCTCGAGATGCTATCTGAGATAACAGTTCCCCAAGGCCCCAAAGCTATGCCTGTTGCCCTGCCTGGTTCTGTTGTCACCACATAAATTGATTCTGCGCCCTCCCAGCAGGAAGGCTTGTGCAGGGCTGCTGGATATAGATGCTGCTGAGAAATGACCTATCTCTGACTCTTGAGGTTCTCCCTGCTGCCCCAAAAGCTAGCTGAGACCTCAAGCTAGCCTTGAGAATCCTCACATTAGAAAAAGGGTTCAACTCTCCCACTGTGGAAGGAGACACGAGAGCTCAGGGCAGGGCAACAGTCTGCAAGACGATATTGACAGTGAAAAGTTGGGGCCAGAGGTGAGTGTGCCTAGTGAGCGCCCTCTGCTGCCCTTTTCAGATGAGGTGGGTGTGCCCAGTGAGTGCCCTCTGCTGCCCTTTTCAGATGAGGTGGGTGTGCCCAGTGAGTGCCCTCTGCCGCCCTTTTCAGATGGGAACATGACTCTCTGGAGTCTGTCAGCCTGAAGTGATGTACATACAGCTGCCATTTCTTCAGGATCTTGGGGAGGGGTCCTCGAAGATGCCAAGACTGGACTCAGCAGTAAGCCGAGAAGGCCCTGACCTCCAGAGGCATCAGCCTGCAACCCATGTCCACTGTACTAAATCACCAACTACAGGCCTTAGGGGTCAGGGACCTATAGGCAACCTGGCCCCGCATCAAAAGCAAAAGCTGTGGGGTTCCCTATCAGAAGTCCCCCAAAGGCTGCTTTTTTTTTTAAATGCGATATATATGTATTTCACACATACATTTAAGCAAGAGATTCCAGGCAGTAATCTGGGACTTCTGAGGCCAGTCTTCATGGACAGTAAAAGCATTTGACAGTGTGCAACAAATCTTATAGCAGCTTGTGTAAACAAGGGGGAAGCCAACCTTTCTGAGCAACTTCCTCAATGCTCTGTGCATAGCAGAAAGGGGTTCATTGTGCCACAGTGGCGAGTTACGTAGTTCTTTCTGGGTACCACACATAAGAAAGTGGCCTCACCTCACCCAGGGGCCAATATGCCCAGAGTGAAGATGATTAGCTACTGTCCTAAGAACGTCAACTGGACAAATAGGAGAATCCAGAAACTTGAGTGGAACCAGCCAGAAATTCCTGAACTTGTCCTAAAATCCCAGGATGCAAGGCAGAGGGCTTGGCTTAATAGGTGGGGCTAAGGTTAATGTTTGCAGGACAAGGTGGGCTTCCAGACCAGACTGGGTAGAGGGGGCCCCTGGTGCTCAGCTTGGGATGTCCAGCAATCACTATTCATTGACTTCCGACTGGGCCAGCAGAGCCCAGGCTTCAGTATAAACCACTTCGCCCCCAACACTTAGATGATGGACTCAAGAGGTCCATGCTGGCCTTAAAGTCACCATGTGCTGAGGCTGGCCTTGAACTTCGGATCCTACTGTTTGCATTTCCCAAATGCCAGTAATTGCTGGTGGGCACCACGCTTTGTAGTGCTCACTTTTTAAGGTATACCAAGAAGACTTAGAACATGGGGGCCTGACACCTTCAGTTGTTCCCAAGATACACACCTTTGCTAGGGCAAGCAGGCTCTTCCTGTTGTGGACACTTCCAGCTGCCTCTCAGGGAGTTCCCTCTATGTCCCTTTTTAGAGCCACACGGACCTAGGCTAAAATGTAACCACCCTACATTTGTCATACACTGCGGTGCACCCAGGCTTCTTGCTGGTGCTGCCTTCGCTGGCCTGACCTCTGAGAGCCTTAAGTAGCCCGTCCAGCTTCCATGCCTCTAGAAGGTGGCTTCACTTGCCTGTCAATCTCCCAAGCACAGGGTCTCCTCATCTTTACCCTGACAACCCTCACCTCCAAACTCCAGTTAAAGCATAGTGTGAGGTTTCAGGTGTCATGCCCATCCCACCTTCTTTTAAACACCAGTGCCCAATTTTGTCTCTGGTGGAAACCTGGGACTTCCACACATTCAGGGTTCAGGGAGCATGTATTTGCCCATAGCTGGCCATTCACATTTTTGAGACAGCTTCACAGTGCCTGCCTTCCTTGTAGACTGAGCCATGGTCGAGAGGGAAGCTGGCTCAGTTTCATCAGACTTAAGTTATTTTCTGTGGATGGCGACCAACACATCTGCGAAACAGAGAGGGAATGCGAGCATCTCGGAACACCAAACCAGCAGGATGAAAAATATCTAAGTACCGGTACAGCCACTGCTGCGTTTGTTGCGGAGTCCTCCTTTGAACTGCTAATCAAGCCCAATCTTTCAGAATAATAGCCTGCTTATTACCACCCTGTTTGCATGACAAAGCATCCCAATAAAACTTATTTTGTCGGGGCCCAGAGGGGGTGTGAAGGATCAACCCTGAGAAAGGAGTCTTAGGAATGTGGCGAGTCGCTCCAGGGCCAGAGCCCAGGAATAAAGACAATGTAATTTGCCACCAAGAAAAGCCCAATAGACCAATAAATTACCCGCGTGCAAAGGGATTAGATCAGGTTTCAGGGGCCTAGGGGGAGGGGCAGGGTAAGATGGGAGGGAGACGGCCATGCCTTCTCTTAAAGCGGTACGGATCCCTTAGAATACAAGCCCCAGGGCCAAGATGTTTTCAACTCTGCTTGCACAGTGACTGAACTGATTTACTCACTCAGAGTTCTGGATCCTGCCGTATGCTGGGCATGTGATGAATGCTGTCCTCAGAACACACTCCGTGCTTAGGTGGGACTGACCTTACTAACTCCTGGAGTGTTTTGTCCGAGTTTGGAAGGAGGCATGATGGAAGGAAGCAGAAGTTTCCCTGAGATGGACGAGAGGCAAACTACTGGCTGGGTAGTGAGCAGCCTGAAGAAAATCATCAAGAAAACATAGCCCAACTGGGAAACCAGCATTGGACCAACCCAGACCCCCTTAATGTGGGTCTCAGTTAGAAGACCTGGGTAGTTTAAGGAACTTCTGACAGTGGAATCAGGATGTATCCCTGGTGCATGAAAGGACTTGGGAGAATGTTCCCCATGGAGGAATACTCCCTTAGCCTAGAGGCAGGAGTGAGGGCCTAGTCCCTACTCCAAATGACTTGACAGATTTTGATGATTCCCTCCTGGAAGGTATTACCTTCCCTGTGGAGTGGGTGGGAGTGGGATGGGAGGGGGGTCAGAGAGGGGTATGGGAGGGAGAGGGAACTGGGATCCATGTGCAAAATAAGAAAAATTTTACATACACACATACATACATACATACATACATACATACATACATACATACATAAGAAAATATCGCCCAACTTTAAATCACTGTCCTTTGCTGGGTGGAGCAGGAATCCTTTAAATCCCATCTGTGGCATCCTCCTAGAATCTGCCACCAGGGGGCACTAGATGAAAAAGGGAAGGCTGAAGGTAGGTAGGGACAGGTTTTCCCCTGCCGACCCTCTACAGTTCTTCCCCCTGGGGTCCTTTGGCTCCAGCCTCCAGTGTCTTTGCCTACGTGCAACTCTGAGGTACTAAGCCCAGCAGGGCAGCTCCTTTGTCACTCTGGCCCCTGCGGTGGAAGCTGTTTCCTGCTGTGTTTCTCAGTGCCTCTCAGCTTTTAGGAACCTACCTTATGAGTCCCCAAGCTCTCAGCTCCCTTGGTGGAAATGCCTGAGGGAGGGGGAAGAGAGTTCACTTTGCTGGCAGGCCTACAAATGAAATGCCTGCCTGATGATTTCGGCCAGTGAGCTGTGGCAGAAAGCCTCCGTGGCAGCATCAGAATACTGTTCTAGTAAGCAGTGTAACTTAAGAGGTAATAGTCCCAATTAGGCCACGGTCGAGTAGAGGAAAGGAGGGCGATCCGCTATAGGAAGTCTCCCAGCCTCGGGCAGAGGCCCACCTGGTCTGGAGAGCAGACCCCTCTGGGAACAGGCCTCAGAACCCTGATGAAGTGGGTGGGGATAGAACACCAAGTAGGAGTGCCAACTGCTCCCTCTGAGCAGGAGCCCTGAGCAGAGCCTGGTTCTCCTGCAGATACTAGTTCCACAGCAATGCACTTTGGTGTACTGTAGGGGCAGGGTGGGTGTGGGTGTTATGGGACAAGAATGGACGCCCGAGGCTGCCTGCTGGCGTCACTCCTGCAGGAATTTCACTCAATCATCCTGGCGTAAACACCCAGGTGTTTGGCCTCAGATACCGAGAGGGACACACCCAGAAGACTAGATTTTTGGCCAGGTGCTGCACACTCTACCTCACCTAACCCATCACTGCAGCCAAAGGGGAACATGGCTCGGGTGCGACATTCCTGGCCCAGGCTGCCTAAGGGCCCCAGAGCTGCCACTCCACTACAGTGTGACTCCCACCCATTAGCTACACTGGGAACTGTCCCAGCTTCCTTCGGAGCCTGGTCAGACATGGCTGGGTGCAAAAGGGGGAGCTTTTAGGCAAACCTCAGGTGACCTAGGAAGAGAAGGCGGAAACACTGGGGAGCTGGGCCGTGGGTGAACTCACTGCCTAGCTAGCTTGAGGAGGTGGCTGAGTACCACTCCCAGATCTGGGGCAGGGCAGCACTGCCCCCTCAGTCACACCCAGCCAGGGCTGCCCTGCCTCAGCCTCCACACATGCCAAGTTGCTACAAGCACCCTTGTTGAGTGCCAAGGAGAAGGGCACACCTCAGCTTTCCAAACAGGTCACCCTCCTCCGGCTTCCACGGGAGCCATGTGAAACCAGCTCCCAGGCATCAGGGTGGCGTGAAAGCTCTGAATGTACCCTCTAGTGGGAGCCCACAGGCAGCCTGGCAACCAAAGGCTGAGAGCATGTCTGTGTAACAGGGGCCCATGGGGTCAAGCAAAAGGACAAGTCCCCCACACCAGGGCACCAGGTCGGAGGTATGGAAGGTAATGGAGCTGCAGGTGAGAGATGTGGCATTTCGGTTTGGAAGCAGGACCCCTGAAGTGACAGACAGCCTCACATCCTGACTGCCTCTGTGATGCAGAGCTTTTTTCTGCTCAGCAGAAAAAAGCAGGTGAAAACACCGTTGAGAAGAAAAGAAAAAACAACCTACTGTTGAGGTACATTTTCTCTCCCTCCGGCCATCTGCGGGTGCTGGAAGGGCACATGCCAGGCTGGTACCCGGGTGGCAGGCACAACCCTGCAGTTCTTTCTGAATGGGCTGGGGTGCACAGACAGCCCTGCAGTAAGTGTCTAGGTGTCCCAGTGCTTTGTCAAATAGGACACACAATAAGAACATTAGTAAACTCCCTGCAGGCCTGTCTTCCTGACCAGCAACAGCGCCTTCTTCCTCTCTGGGTCACAAAGTTAGAAAATGGCCAAGCACAGGACGGGTCTTTGGAAGCAGAGGAAGCAATGCATGTGTGAAAACTGGGGGGGGGGTCACCCTTCATTCTGCTGCCCAGTGTCGGAGACTCAGTTCTTTCTTACCCAACCCCACATCTTAAGCAGATGCTCAGCAGCAGACTTTAACAACTGTGTTTATCCAAATTCTGGAAAGGGCAGGAGTCTGGCACCGGCTATTGGGCTGGGCTTGGTAACTGCCTGTGTAATGCCATGCAAACCCTTCTCATCAGGGATGATGCTTTCTGAGGACTTTCTTTAGTTAAAGCAGCTACTGGAGACTCCAGACATCCTGTGGTCATGCAAGCCACAGAACTCTTAAAATGATTTTCCTCCTCCTCCACACAACAATATCTGTGAGAGGGAATTATAAAGGTATTATGTCTTAAAGGAAGCTGTTAAATGATAATTAGGAACTGTCCATGAGAGGCCAGACTTTTGGGCTTTTAATTCCCTTTTGGTCTATGGATTTTAAAAAAATGCCTACTCCTTATATGATCAGAAACGATATTTGGGGGAAACTTAGGGTGAATGGGGGTCTTTGTCCTTTGAACAAAAGCTAGAATCAAAAGACACACACACACACATACCTACCTACCTCTCTTACACACACACACACACACACACACACACACACACACACACACACACACCCCTATCTACCTCTCTTTGGGCTTTGTAGCTTCTAGAAATATCCTGGAAGTGCTTGGGATATGAGGAGGGGAGGAAGAGAAGGGCAGAAAATGGCTCCCACCTTTAACACACAGAAGTGAAAACGGAGAAGACAAAAACCCAAGCCTGTGTGAGTCCATGAAGCCAGGGGGACACACAGCCCTGTGAGGCTAAGGTGACAGGTGACTTGTACTACACACACAGTAGGTTGCATTGAATTTGGACTTTGGGCAGGGGGGTGAGTCTTTATCTTAGAACTGTGTGGTACAAGACAAGGCATAACACATCCCATGGGAGAAGGTGTTGGGATACAGAGAGGAGGAGGCTGGGATGTGCTGGGTCCTTTGGAAATGAGGTTTGGTAAGAGTATAGGACCAGAAATCGGAGATGCCTTTCCTGGATGCTGTAAAGAAGACCACAAGACTCTGAATATGGGATTGGAGTGGGACACCAAGGCAGGTCCCGGGGTTGTTCATGCTGTGGCTGAAGCAATGTGACGACTGAAAAGGCACAGGAAGGACTCCTAGATCTAGGCCATTAGCCTACACGGAGGCCGACTCCCGAACTCACCTCCTTTGGGGTGACTATCAGCAATCCCCCAACCCTGAGAGCCTCACCTTCCAGAGACCCCTTTCCTCTCTCTCCAGTGTACCCTCAGAGTCTAAAGGGTCAGAGGAACTCTAGGTCTCCATATCTGTACTCTTCCAGGAAGCCAACCATCTGCCCCTGTCATACTCTGGCTGCCAGGCACCTGCCTCTTGTAACTGAACATCACTTTGTTCCCTCTTCTGTGTCCACCCCCACCCCCGCATCCCAATTCACATGCTAAAACCGAATCCTCTAAGTGCTGGTATTACACAGATGATCCGGGACCTTAGGAAGCGATCATGTCACGGGAGTAGAGCCCTCATGAAAAGGACGTGAGTGAATCAGCTTTCCATTCCTTCTGCTTTGGGGGGACCTGGTAATAAGGCACAGGACACATGGACTAGAAAGGACTTCTCACCACAGTTGGCTAGTTCCTTGAACTCATTTTCTAGCCTCCACAGCCATCACCAAAGTCTGTCATTTGTAACCCTCAAAATCTATGGTATCTTGTTATAGCAACTGAAATGGGCTAATACATTCTCCTTTTGGGACACAAAGTCTAACTAAGAGACACAACACTGCTGTATATGGGAAGCGGGCTTACTTAAGTTACATATTCTTACATAGCAATTCAGTTAAAAATATTCTCATCTCGAGGCTTGAGAGATGGCTCAGAGTTTAAGAGCACTGGCTGTTCTTCCAGAGGTGTTGAGTTCAATCCCCAGCAACTACATGGTGGCTTACAACCATCTACAATGAGATCTGATCTGGTGCTTTCTTCGGGCCTGCAGACATAACACAGTATACTAAATAAATAAATCTTTAAAAAAAAAAATCTCATCTCTGTAGCTATGCTATACCCTGCCCCCCAACACTTCTACAACAGCTACAGTTCAAAAGCATAAGGGAGGGGCTTAAGAGCTGGCGGAGCAGTTAAGAGCACTTGCTGCTTTTGCAGAGGACCAGGGTTCAGTTCCCAGCACCTACATAGGATAGTTCACATAAACAAGTAACTCTATTTCCAGGGATTCCTATGTTTTCTTCTGGCCTCTATGGGCACTACATACATTGGTATACATGTAAGTAAAAATAAGCGAAAATTTAAAAATGAAGTAAAACTATTAGGGAAAGAAATGAGAGAGAGAGGCTGTCCCCTCCTTAGAAGCTGGCCCTTCAATGGAGCAAGCTTCAGAATCCCTTGGAGGGCCTGTAAGAATACTGACTTCGGGGCCTGTCCTACAGCATCTGCTTCACTAGATCTGCAGTGGGGAGGTTGATGCTGCTGGTCCATGGCCCACTCTCAGAAAATCCTGCTAGAGTACATCATGAACAATAGCAACAGGAAACATGCCAATATGCACACACGATGCCTTGGATGGATTTCTCTTAGAAGTCTGTTTGAGTAAGTCACAAGCCTCACAGCTTAAAATGTATCTATTTACTGTGTTCCGAAGAGGATGCTATTTGTGGAAAACTCCTCTAAGAAGTTTTTTTCCGGTCCCCCCACCACTTGGGTAGATGCAGCCACTCTGTCCCAACCTCTATCCTAGAACAGTATTCAGACACACACCTCCCTCTTTCCAGCCCTCCTCTCTTGAGCAGGCTGAAGGCTCTGAACGCTATCACTGAGGCAGGGAAGTTGGCCATACACGTTGACTGAGTACATGTAAACACTCAAAACACACAAACACTCTCAGTCTGGCAGAGTGAAGGCATCTTTCCCCACATAACTATGTCCAATTTAATTTGCACTCCTGGCAGCCATTCAAGCGGGGCAAGCTCTGAACAAACCTAAGCTTTCACAGGGCTGCTCCGCCAGTTTCCACCTGTCTTTGGTGGGTGAGGCCACGGCTTGCTTTTTTGTCCCTAATGCCCACCCACTGTCTACCAGAACTAAAGGCATTCTGATCTTTACTCTGGGACATCCTGCTTGCTGGACCACTATGTGAAAGACAGTGCATCTCTGCCATGGAAATCACCAATCTATCTCTTCCCCACGATGGAGGAAACTGTCCTTTTGCTACGGGTTTCCTGAGCACTCCTGTCCCTAAAGCCCTCAGTTTATTTGGTTGTTGGTGACCAGCAGCTCAATTTTCACAGAGGTGGGCAGTTTTGACTAGATGAGACTGTCAAGGGCTCCAGTGCGGGGGAAACCTTAGCCAGTTGGCATGACACAACCCAGCTATCAGCTCCATCTGCCAGAGTTTAGTTACCAGCCCTGAAGCCAAAAAGAAATGGGCTTCTTGGACACGAAAGTGGCGGAATTTGAGTTGTGAATTATGTAACCCACCAGTGTGCCTCAGACTATGCTGCAGATACTTGAAAACAGACAAGTTTTTAAGACCAAGAAATGAATGGGGAAACATCATCTACCCCCCCCACCCCAAGCCCTTGCAGATCCTTTCCTATTTTCAGAGAATGTTTGCAGGCCCTTCCTTTCCTCACCTTCCAGCCCCAGAAGTTAACAAGTGCTGCAGCTTTAAGAGCAGGGAGGTGTTGTTTTAAGAGCCCTGGGAGCCCCCCTTCTCAATTTCAGCTCAGAGCTGAGATCACATCCCCCACTGCAGCCAAGGGACAAAAGCCATTTATCAACCCATCTGATAAAACTTCCAATGGGCTGGATCTTTATCCCCACCAAACCAAGATGAATGCAACTACACACTAACACTTTTCTATCTGATGCTTTCTACTTTTAAATTTTTTAATTAAATTCTTTTTTAAATTTAATTCTTGGGAAGGAATAAAATGAGCCTTTCAAATGGAATAGCAGCTCTCAACTTGTGGGTCACCCCCCCCAATTGAATGGCCCTTTCACAGGGGTCGCCTAAGACCATCGGAAAACAGATATTTACAAAATGATTCATAACAGCAAAACTACAGCTGTGAAATAGCAACGAAAATAATTTTATGGTCACAACATGAGGTATTAAAGGGGTGCAGCATTAGGAAGGCTGAGAACCTCTGATTTAGAGGAAGAAACTTGGGTTTCAAAAACACGATAGTGGGGGAGGTTATCTTTCCTGCTGGAACCACAGTGGGAGGGGGTTTGATATTTTCAGGGTTTCTGAGGTATGAGGACTCTTGGGACATACTAACACCCCTCCCCGGTTCTGGGCCTGGGCAGGGATCTCTTAGGGAGTGTTGCAGAAAAGGGTTTTGAAAGTCTAGGATGCTCCTGGGTCTGGCAGCTGCTGAGGGAGCTAGGACACGTTGGCTAAGTTGGGGCCTGCAACTCGACTGAGACAAAAGAGTAAACTTACCCTTACCCCACAGAGTTTGTGTCCATGTTGTGTGCTCCCCGGGAATGCCAACTTGCAGCCAGGCCTAGCCTGGACTGACTACCCTGTTTCTGTCAGTTCCTTGAAACCCAGTTGGCTGAAGAGGAAATCAAAACAACACAGTCCCAGTCCTAACTCAAGTCCTTTCTTGCAAATCTCAGCTGCGCAGAGGCAGCAGAACCTCATCTGGCTGCGATACGAGACAAGCTGGAATGTTTTGCTCAAAGACACCTCTGAACCCCACAGCACAATGGAAACTGCTGGGAGATCCCGCCTTACAAGGAGGACCATTTGGTCGTGACACTGTTTATTTGTATTTTAAAAAGAGAAAAACGGGTAGAGAGCGTTTAACTGGCCTTTTCAGACTCTGAGCAGCATGAAATAAAAGTGAAATAAAGTTTTACAAAACAATATAAAGAAAATAGACTGGGGATTTAAGCTTCGTTCTTTCCCCCCTCCCCGCCCCCAAAGGGTAAAAAAGTAAAGAAACCGGAGCGTTTGGGAAGGAACAAACGCTTCTCTGTGGAGTTGGTCTCCCTTCCCCCAACAAAAACAAGAGGTCCGGGCTCGGAGGAATTTGAAAGCAGCGATCTGCCAAAAACATTGTGAAAAACTATGGGGGATTCATTGGAAACAGATGGGCTTTTTCGGCTTTAATTCTGAAATTCTCTCGCTTTCAGGCACAATAAAAACAAACAGGGGGGCGACGCAGAATGTTATCAAACAGGAATTAACGCTTCTGAGCCTGTGTCCGTGGGCTTTCCCGCGTGGGCCAGCGTGGGGGCGGGACGGGGCGGTCGGGGACTAGTCTGGGACCTCCCCAGCGCCCCCAGCTCCACCCCTGGGCAACCAACAGGTTTGCAAACTAGTGGGCGAGGAGCTGGAGAAAATGCCCCTGGTGCGGGGTCCGAGTGTCCCCCCTCCTCTCCTTTGAAGCATCCAAGAGGCGTCCTGGGCACCCGATTTCTCGGAAGGAGGGAGGGGGCAGAGAGGCATCCCCGGCTCTGCATATCTCTCCACCCGCTCCTGCTCTTCGGAGCTCCGGCAGGAGTTCCCTCACTTCCAGGTCTCCTCGGACATCTATCGCTCCCTATACAGGGCACAGGACAAAGATCCGCGGAAATGGAAATCTGGGTCCCCAGGGAGCTGGCGAACCGGGGCCCCAACTCGCGCAGGGAGGCCCAAGAGAGGGCTCGGCCGGCTATCCCCCGGCCAGGGAGCTGTGCCTTACCTGCGGGGAAGCTGCAGAGAAGGAAGGCGAGGGTCGGCCACAATCCCAGGGCTGAACGTCCTGCCCCTCTCCCCATACCCATCCATCCAGCTCGGCCTGTTACCACTAGCCTCTCCCTGGAAGAAGTTTAGAAGAAAAGGAAAGAAAAAAAAAAAAAAATCAATCACGCTGCGAAGAAGAGGAAGCCTCGCTCGGCCGGCAGGAGCAGCGAGCCGGGAGGCCCGGTCCACCTCCGCCACGGGAGCTCCGTGCCTCTCCCTCCCCCGCCCGGCCCCGCCCTCGCCATCCATCATTCGCTTCCCCGCCAATGTCGCAGCCGCCCCGCGCCCCGCCGCCGTGCGCCCCGCCCTCCCGAGCTCGGGTTTCATCCTAGCAGGAGGGAGGGAATGAGGAGAGGCGGCCCAAGCCCGGCCGGTGGCCAAGGGAACCTGGGGATCCAGAGGCCCGCTAGTGCTGGGGGTGTCCGGGCTCCGACCTAACTGCCACTCCCCACTCACCCTGCTGGCTAAGGTGCTCAGAGTAGGAAGATCTCAGAGAGCTTTAATCCTCCCCCATCAACATCTCATACAAGTTGAAAGAGCTTGGAGACAAAACTCCAGCCTCCCTTTGCAAGCATACTGTGGCCATCGACACCCCTTGGCTCACCCCCTCCCCCCACTTTGGATGGTTTGCTGATGCAGATGACTGAAAAACCTCCTCCAGAGTTATCAGGCTCTGGGGCGAATGACCCACTGCCACGGCTGCACCTCAAGGATCACACTCGCCTTGGACCTAGGCCACCTATCTGGACTCTGGCGGCGGGGGTTGGGGGGTGGTGGTCCCTTCATCTCTAAGCACCCGCTTGCTTCGCCAGAACTTGGCCCTGTTCGCAACAGAGATCTCTCTAACGAACCGAGATCTTGTAGGCTTAAAGCTGCCTCCTGGGACACAGCTACCAATCTAGTGAGATATTCTAGTTTCCAGGGCGCGCAGACCGAGCCCTCTGGTGTTGAGACAGAGGCTATAGCCCTAAGGTCCATCTTGGAAAGGCCTTAGGGTGGTGATCTCTCTTGATTCGGTCACATATTTTTTTCCAGGAGAATAAAATGTCTCCTCTCCAAGGTTCCCTAGCTCTTCTGCCTTTGTGGTATTTAGAGGACTGGCAGCTTCCCCCGAGAATTCTCTTCTGGGTGACACAAATATGCCAGTGCAAGTGTTTTTAGTCAAACAGATTCCTCTGGCCCGCCCCACCCCCAAGCCTGCCCATCTGGCTCTTTGGGGGTAAAAAAAAATTCTGGGTTTTGATCCAATTTCTCTTCAGAGCTATCACAGTCTCACTGAAGGCCACACAAGCTGCAGGCTATGTCTGCATTGAGAACTCTGCTGTGGGAGCAGAGACTGGGGAGAAGGCGGCTGGGAGGAAGGGAGGGGGAGCGGTTCTATGATCTGGAGTCACATGGTGGCTCAGACAGGCAACAAGAACAAGATTACGGCTTTAGAATCTGGCTTTCTGAAGCAGGTGTGTGTGTGTGTGTGTGTGTGTGTGTGTGTGTGTGTGTGTACACAAGCGTGCGGGGGGGGGGAGGCGGGGGTGGGAGTAGGTAGGTGGGGGAAGGGGGGTTGCTAGTAGTTCCTTAGTCACCTGTGCAGCCACAGACTGTAGTTTGCTTTGGTCAAAAAGCGGTTGTTAGCAGCTGTTTGTTCGTTACAGTTGGGCTACCCTGGGGATTCCTCTCAAATATTTAGGTCTCAGACTGAACGGGTTCTGCCTACTTGAACGGAAGCTTCCAAGTGCAAGAGTAGGTCTGTCTCCGAGAGACAGTTCACTGTCTCAAATCCAGGGCTCAAGAAGTTTTCCTTTCAAGGCTAGTCGGCCAAACCCAACAACTGTGCAGAATCACAGCAGTGCAGCTTGGCCCAGGGGTAGCCCTGGTATGCTGAGGCAGGCAGGCACACAGCCACACTGCTCAGAGACTAGCTGTGGCCTCCCCCCCTCCCTTAGGTCCAGCCTTTCTGAACCTCTGCATAATGAGCTCTCCCAAGTATTCCTAGCAGCCCGGAGGGCATTGCATCTCCAGGTTGGAGACTCTGTGGCCTTCTGCCTTCTGAAAGCAGGAAGAAGTGCCTCTCTAGCCCTGCCCTTGGCCCAGTGGCAGCAGGCATTTTCATGTCAACACCTGTTTCTTCATGTGAAAGGGCCAGGCTTTTCTTGTCACTTAAGAGCTCAACTTAATATAATTTGGGAGTCCCCAGCATCTCTGCTACGGATGGCTGCTGTCTTGAAAGGGAACTCAAAAAAAAAATTATGTTTATGTTTGTATCTGTGAGTATATACACATGTGTGCAGATGCTGACACAGGCCAGAAGAGGGTGTCAGATCCCCTGGAGTTACAGGAAGTTGAGAGCCTTCCCACATCACATGGGTGCCAGGAATAGAACTCTAGTCATCGGTAAGATCAACAAGCATGTTTGTAGACCAGGCTGGCCTTAAACTCACAGAGATCCGCTTGCCTCTGCTTTCAGAGTGCTGGGAGAAAAGGTGTGAGCCACTACTGCCTAGCAACAAGCAGTCTTGACCAATGAGAAATCCCCCCTCCCCAAGCTGTTTGAGTTTGGTGTTTCTTGTTTTGATCATATTCACCCCTTTCCCACCCCTTTCCTTACCCACACCAAATTGTGTCTTCCAGGACCAATCTGTGCTATCCAAATATAAATATTCTTGGGCATGCAGTCTTCCACTAGTCAACTTGGCAGGGGATATACCCGTAGAGGGAACTCTCTCTCCTCTCTCAGCAGCTAACAATTCCATTCGCTTCGTGGCTAGGGGTGGGGTCAGTCAGTAAATATGCTTGTTCAGGATAGATCCTGTGCTATCCCAGGGGATAAAGAAGTAAGGCAATTCTTGCTGTGGTATGGAGACAGAATGTTCTCCAGTTGTCCCCAGGCAAGGCTTTAGGAGGTGGAGCCTGGTAGTCCTTATGTCCTTGGAAGGTGCCTTTGAAGGGACTCTGAGACCTTGACACTCTTCCTCCTGTTACCTGGCCATTGCCATTCAGTATGCCCTGCAGAGGCCCAAAGCCATGCTCACCTGGACACAAACCGGAAACTCCCAAACTGTAAGCCAAAGCAACCTGCTTTTTCTTTGAACACCCATCTCATGTCCTTTGTGCTGTGCCTCACAACAGACTTTCCAGTCCTCCCCACTTGCACAGACACCCTCTGGCAAGTCACCATGAGACCCACCTGCAGTTTTAGTGGTCTTCCAAATGCAGTCCATTTCTCCTTTGCCCCTTTCCTCACTGCCTGGAGGAGGGAGAGCTTAGGGTAGTAAGCCTTCTGCAGCCCCTCCTACCTTCCACAGCCCCTCCTACCTCCCACAGTCCCGCCTACCTCCCACAGCCCCGCCTATCTTCCACAGCCCCGCCTACCTTCCACAGCCCCGCCTACCTCCCACAGCCCCTCCTACCTTCCACAGCCCCTCCTACCTCCCACAGCCCCGCCTACCTTCCACAGCCCCTCCTATCTTCCACAGCCACAGCTCTTGCTGCCTCCTACAGTGATCTGCTTTCAGTTTCTCACATACTCTTCTTGCCCATGGAACTTGTTAGGACTCGGTGTCTCTTACTTAGTCTCTTCTCAATCTCTAGTTCAAATCACATCTTTCCAAACTCTTTACTTTCCCACTCTAGTGTACAGTGTATGCATTCCCATGTCTCAAGACAACCCCTTTTTTTTCCTTTGTAAGTTAATAAGCTGGGTTATTTTCTTATCACCATGGAAAGCTAATACAACCTTATGCTTGGATTGCTGTGAAAACATGGACTAAAGAACAATGACCGAGAACAGACGTGAGATATGAATGTCTTTTATCAAACAAGCCATATGAATTTTCAGGCGTCTTGGGGGTTGGATCCTAATGATCATAACTCAAAGTTTGAATTGTTTAAAAAATTATTTTTATATCTAATTATGTGCATGCATGTGTGTCTGTATGGGGGTATATACACATGATGTATATGTCAGAGATGTTGGAGTCCCTGGAACTGGAGTAACAGTCAGTTTTAAGCCACTTGATGTGGGTATGCTGGGAACTGAACTCAGATCCTCTGGAAGCACAGTCCATACTCTTAGCCACTGTGCTGTCTCTCCAGCCCCTTGATTTGTTCTTATTCTGATTTACATTGTCAGACAGTTTCAGCGAAGACAGGTTCATGATCTTGTACAGAGGAGGAAACTGGCTGAGTGATCAGAAATACTCACCCAAGCTGGGCACATGCCTTTAATCCTAGCACTTAAGAATCAGAGATAGGCAGATCTCTGGGAGTTCGAGGCCAGCCTGGTCTACATAGGGAGTGTGAGTTCCAGGTCAGCCAGAGGTGATCTGAGGGGAAGGTGGGGATTACAGAGATGCCATCTGGTTTTCATTGAAGTTGACTCTAACTGGTGAGCTTTGTAGGGGCTGATGGACTGCTCATCATGTGAGCACCCGCCCCACAGGTCTTCCTTGGTCCTTCCAGGCAACACCATTATTTGTTCCAGCCAGGGCAAACCATGTCATTCCTCACTTGGCTGGCTCTAGATTTGGTTTAGATTTCTCTCACTTGTACAAACAGACCACTGGATATACATGAAGCCAATGGTCCAATATTGGTCTCAGGTATTTTTGCCAACCTCACAAACTGGGGTGTGTTGCCAGTGCCTCTCAATCCATTGTTACCTCTCAGTTACGAATCTGATAAATTTTCTTGAGTGTCTTCTGCTCTCATGTTGCTTTGAAAAAGTACGGGAAGGGACAGGGGTGATAGTTGGCAAAATGCCTGCCTTGCCGACCTGAGGCCCTGAGTTTGTTCTCAGGTTGTAGGACACATTACTTGCCAAGTGTATGCAAGGCTCTGAGTTTGATCTCAGAAACTCACATTTGTACATGCAAACACACATACATTATACTTACTTGAAGAACTGGATTGATTCACTTGATAGCTTCAAGTGTGAACCTACCCTTTTAAATTTATCCATGCAATTCCTCATTGATACTTCAAGGGCTACTCCTGGTCTAGCCATCTCAGAGCTGATGAGAGTCTTCTTTGCTCACGTTCCTTATGACCTTCAAGTTTGTACAGACTTTGATCCTATCACCTCCCTGCCTTTATCTTCCCACACTTGAAGCCCTCAAGGAACAAAGGAGGGCAGCCTCTTGTGAAAGATGTTCTCTGGAGTGATTAAATGTTGCTCAGCCTTCTACAGCCTTGAGATATTTTTCTGCAGTGGAAGGGCATAAACTGTCAGGTCTGGATTACAGCCTGGGAAGAACATTCTGTTTTGGCTTGGTGTCCAGGACCATTTCTGATAAAATGTTAAGCAGTTTCTGAATATCCAGCCCTGCATGGCCTTTTAGCTAACAAACATCCTATAGAGACCCTCAAAATTCCCTTGTGTGAGTGACTGTAAAGGGCCTGGGCTCTAGTCTGTTTACTTGTCATTTGGATTATGTTATTGTACATGCATTAATTCAGGCATGTGCCTGCAAAGCTGTATTTGTGCTTTTCTTACTCAGTCTTAAGCACACCCAGTAGTTAATCACCATTTGTTTGCTATCTCCACAGTACCATACCTGCATCTCCTCTGCAGGCTGGAAAAATCTGACTTTGCTCTCTTCAGATAATCTATGTAAATTTAAGCTAAATCTGGGTCCATGATCAACAATCCTGGGGGATTCTGAACAATTCTTAATTCTTCATCCAGAAAAGTACTGTTTATTCTATATTGGTTTCTCATCTCTGAGGATCATTCTAATCTTTAGCAATTCCCTTCCTCCTATTCTGGAGCCACTGGACTCTTATAAATGACCTCTTGAGTGGAATCTTGTTGGATGGGATTTTGAAGGTAATATGACTCATCCCTAGGTTTCTTCCTTGTCTTCCACATGTTTGCCTCTCTTTGCATTCAACTGTCCAGTAACATGTTCATGTTATAGGAGCTGTTATGCTTCATTTAGAGTAGTGATACTTTGGAGTGTGCTTAGTAATAGTAATAAAGTACACTTTCTATGAGAGGGACTACTAAAGGGGACCGACCGCCACACAGGCAGGCTCCCTCTGCGGGTGGGAGGGATGGTAAGTATACAGGTGCCAAGTGCTAGGACAGACTGTATATTTTGTCCACAAAAACATCACTGCCATCTTTCACTATTACGTCTTCTTCTCTGTAGTAGGTGATAGGACAGGCGGCCGTACTCTCTCTCCCTGTTCATTGCCATGACAGGTGAGGAGAGGGCTTTGTCCTATTTACTTGTTTCCAGAGCATTTGTGAGCTTGCTGTTATTGCTCTGACATTGAGAACCTCTTCCGGGCTTGTGAGTGGGGTTCAGTGACACAGTATTTGTCTGGTATATTCAGGACTCTGGGTCTGATCCTGCAGAAAACACACACACACACACACACACACACACACACACACACACACACACTCAAACACACACACACACTCTCAAACACACACACACCACTGTGGATTCTGGGAGATTCTAGAAACATGTTTCTTGAATTGTTTGGCCCACTTAATCTTCCTAGCGCTGGACTCCTCTCTCTGTGTGCATCCTATTTTTGTTTTGTTTCATTACTATGAGGATGACTTCTTTGTAATTGAAACATACAGATTTTTTTCTCCACCATTTAAATGTTCCAATAGCTCTCTTTAGAAACCAAGACATCATCTCACTTGGGATACTTTGGCATGTACTGAAAAAAAAAAAAAAACCCATATTTTGCAGATCCCACTCACTTCTAAACATCTTTAAATATGTAAATA
Organism: Phodopus roborovskii; assembly: GCF_943737965.1. Taxonomy (NCBI): domain Eukaryota; kingdom Metazoa; phylum Chordata; class Mammalia; order Rodentia; family Cricetidae; genus Phodopus; species Phodopus roborovskii. Next base: position 971,298 of record NW_026126624.1, on the reverse strand, counting down.
TGTATTTTTCCTCACAAAACAGAATTCCCTTTTGTTTATGAATTGTTTTTCTGTTTTACTCCAAGAACTGAGGGTCTGAGCTGAACTTGAGAAGCTCTGTGATGAGCAGCAGCCAGTCCTGTTCTGTACCAGGCAATGCTGTAGAGGACTTGGCATCTCAACACGGGATAACAGTACCCCAAGAGGGGCGTTTCCGGGATTCTCAGCAGCCCTGATTTTGCAGCCCATCCCACTGTCACAAGACAACATGGGCCTCTACAAAGCTGGTGAGGCTTTGCAAGACAGATGCCAGTAACTTCTTTTAAACAGGACAATTGAGTACAAAGCAAGACATGCTATGTTACAAAGGCACAGCTGTTACCCACAATGCTTTTCACCACCAGTACCAGCTTCACATTGTCTAAAACAACCTCTGTCAAGATTTTATTTCTTGAACAAACTATATCAGACAAGAGTCACAGGTCACCCTTCATGCCTATCAGTCCATTTCTAGAACAGTCAGAGAGTCTTCAGGACCTAACAAACCAGTTTGGTGGATCTGTGACATTTGCACAGAGTATTCTTGGAACCTCACAAACTATCCTTCCATGTTGGCATGGATGTATTTACTGTGCTAGCAAGAGAGAAAAATGATTTCCAAGACAGAACATGTTGGAAGAACAAATTTTCTGGGCTTTAAGTTTCCTTCAATCCAGTACCAAATATATTATAGAAAATGAAATAATAATATAGTTAATATGTTAAAAAAATTCAGTGTCCTGTCAAGTGACTCTTCCTGGATGCAGTAACTGTTAGTGGTTCATGCACATCTTTCCAGATATTTCTATTTCCATGTGTGCATAAGAACATGTCTGTCTGTCTGTCTATCTATCTGTCTATCTATCCATCCACCCTTTTACATTAACACTAGTATCTCTCTAGCTACTATTGTTTTTTAATACACCATTAATATTACCAAAAACTATCAGCCTTTGACTATTCCCTCCATGGTGAGTGTTTCCTATTCTATTTCCATTTAAAATGTACTATGAATCCTCCAACATGGCAGAAGCAGAAAAGAGTTGAATTCACCAGCCAAAGCTAATGTGCATATATACAGACAGAATGAAATGCAGAACAGTGCATATGAAGGATGTCAGGTGCTTTTACAATTTTGTCCTCTCACCTTCCTGGGCTTCAATTCCCACTTTATAGTTATTTTTTCCTCAGAAAGTTCAGATTGACCTGTGTGAGTACCACGATGCCTTGGATATGGCACCAGCAGCTTCCTAGCCATGCCTCTGGTATCCCAGCCCATGGTATAAGCCTTCTCTTGCTCTGAGCAGAAGCAAGGGCTTGCTTTGTGTTCTATTTTCCCATCATGAATCAAGGCTACACTAGACACCTCCTGAGGATCTAGCAGTTTCTAGGGCCATACTTCCATCTTTGTGTCTTGGTCCAGCTCTCCTTCCAAGATGTCACCAAACTGTTGGATCAGCTATGTTTTTCCCTTCAGCATTCCCCCCACATCCCTCCACAGAGATTATAAACTGGCATTCCACTGGAGTGCCAAAATCAAAGTTTCTGCCCCTACTTTTCTCTTGAGGTATTTGTCAAAGATTCCAAAACACCTTACATGTAGTCTTACAGAACTGCCAATTCTTCTCCCAAGAAAGCCCAATAGAATAGCAGGAACATTTGTGAATCACCTAACTGTCAGTATCAAGTTGCAACATTTCAAAAACACTGCAGTAAATGTGAGGAAAGCGCAAACTGGGGATGGGACTGTCTACTTCCAGCTCTGTGGTCCAAGCATGGCCTGTCCTACCTTGGGCCCTTCAGCTCCTACTCCTGAAGAATCATGGCCTGGTTGCCTCTGGGGATATTGGGGGATGGATGGGTCTTCGAGTACCATAGTCTCTATTGTAGGGATGCACTGAATCCATGATGTCTTTGTAACTAACTGTCCTTCTCCAAAACATCTGACTTTTGAATAGTTCTAGAAATTCACCTATAACATTTCTGCATTCCCCAAGTGGAAACATTGCTGAACATGGAGGAAATGTTATTTAAGAAGTGATGTTTTTATGTTTACTGTCAGCATGAAATTCTCCAATGATGATCTACCTGAAACCAAACCCTGAAGCCACTTAATAACCTCCTCTCATTCTGAAGCAGCCTTTGGGGGTCAATGAGATGGCTCAGTGGGTAAAGGTACTTGCTGCCAAGCCTGACAACCTGAGTTCCATCCCTGGGGCCCACATGGCAGGAGATAACTGACTCCTGCAAGCTGTTCTCTAACAGTGTAATAATAAAATTAAAAGAAGGAACTAGGAGATAGCTCAGCAGTCAAGAGCCTCTTGCATAGGATCAGGGTTCAGCTCCCAGCACAACCATTCCTAACTCCAGTTCCAGGGGATCCGACAAAGTCATTTGGAATCTAAGACACCTGTACAACCACACACAAAAGAAAAAAATCCAGTTAAAATGAAAATAAATAATCTTAAAAAGTTGGAAACTGCTTTTGGATATTTACACACAGAAAATATGCAGTGCTTGTAATGATGAGGGACCACACAGCCTTCTCTCTATTCCAGTAAGTTCCTGAGGACAGAACTGGCTTGAAACCATTTATCTACAACAAGGCAACTGTGTGAACGGAAAGAGAGTTGAGTGTGTATCTCTCCTCACCGGCAGATGGCTACACTATCTGTATTAATGAACCATTTGGTGCCAAGCACAAATACCATGGGCATTTAGCAAGAGGGACAGGAAATCAAGTTATTCATCAAATCCAAAACTGTTTGGAATGGTGGACAGCAGCACCAGCACCAAAGGAGAAGTGTCCCAGATGACAGGCCCACTCAGAAGGAAGGGTACTTGTGTGACATTCTCTTGTGGGTCCCCCATCATTCTTCACCACCATTGCTCTGATCCTTATTTTTAATCTTAGATGGAGAACATCTCTTCAGCCTCTGTGTGGGAGAGGAAATATAGGGTCCCCTGGCTAAGATCATGCAGTCTGGAAAGACTAGACCTCAGTGGTTTTCATTTGTAAAATGGGGATGTATATCAGAAGAGTGATGTGAGGATTAAAGGAATTCATTCAGTTACGTAATCCACGCAGAACAGGCGCCTGGAACAGAGAAAATGTTGAAAGTGGTTGCCAACATGGATGAAGACCACTGTTTGGGTTATAGTTGAATGCCTATGATGTGCCAAGTTATGTTAGGGCCTTTGTATGTGTGGGAAATGGGGGGACCCACAGCATCTTGTAATAACCCCTAGGTAACCTTGACTTTGGGTGGGTTTTAGGACCTAGTGAACTCTCATTACAAGAAGTAATTCTGTAGGTAACTGTAGCATTGCCTCAACTATGCCAAGTGGACATAGCCAATTTCTGTTTACAAAGGAGTCTGAGACTTGGGATGGTTAAGTGACTTGCTCAAGGTCCCCAGGAATGCAAATGTCAGGGCAGAGGCTAAACCCAGGCCTTGTGATGCCAAGTCCAGTGTTTTTCTCACCAAGCCACAGCTGTGCCTTGTCTTCACCCAAGGTTTATCTTTTCCTGTCAGCTCTATAATACATCCCATATGTCTCATGATGGATTGTGCATTAGAAATGGGAATATGTTTAGAGAAATACTATTTTACAGATGCTAACACAAATAGAAAAATGTTTTTAGAAAAGGAGTATTTCCCTCAACAACCTCTCCAATCCCTCCTAAGTAACTTAAGAAGTAGAAACAGTTCGATTATAGACCTCTTCATCTGTTTTTTTTGGGTGGCAAGAAGTTTTTTTTTCTTTCCTGCCAAGTATTCACAGTGTCCTTTCCTGGGTTTAACCATGCTCTAGACCACAGTGAAAAATTACACAAGACAATGGTTAAGTTAGTCCAGCTGTGGTATCAATTCTCTATAATCCCTTCAGCTCACAGACCACTCGGAAGTGTCTAGGATTGTAAGCCAGGTGTCTTTGGCCTTAGACAATGGTGTGTGTGTGTGATCTGTTCCTTAACCAGGCCCTGAGTTAGGTGTCTTTGGCCTTGGATGGTGTGTGTGTGTGTGTGTGTGTGTGAGAGAGTGTGTGAGAGAGAGAGAGAGAGAGAGAGAGAGAGAGAGAGAGAGAGAGAGAGAGAAGGGACGGAGGGAGGGAGGGAAGGAGGGGGAGAGGGAGAGCTCTGTTCCTTAACCAGTAGACACTGCCAATGGCAGCCATGTACTAAAGAAGAAATCAGATCCCTACAGTTTAGGAGCTCTTTTCTTAAAACACTCCCAGTAAAGAAAAATGAAAGCAATGTCAAACCCTAAGCTGGCCTTGAACTTCTTACATAGCCCAGGCTGTCTTAAACTTATGATCTTCCTGCCTCAGCCTCTAAGGGCTGGGATGTTAGGAGTGGCTTTCCTGTCATATGACCCTAACTTGGGGCACTGAGTAGTCAGTTTAGCATCGCCATGAGACCCACCAGAGGGAAAGCCTCTAACTTAATGACTCTGGTTGAGGCTTTCAGAGGTGTCAGACCAGAATCTTCATTGCTTCTAGGTCTGTGGTAAGGCCATTCATCTTGGTGGCAGAAGCTACCCATTCACAGTGGACAGGAAGCAGAGAGAGCAGGAGGTGTAAGGGACAGGATGCATCCTTCAAAAGCACTCTATTGCTTTCCTCCAATCAGGCCTTGTCTCCTAATGTTTCCATTACTACCATCGCCCCCAGTAATCTACAAATGAGCGGATCCACTATGAAACCAGAGCCTTCAACTTCCAGCCATCCTACAAGCCCATCCGCTGACAACCCCAGAGCATGAGCCTTGGAGACACAATTCAAACGCAACAGGCAGGTTCCAGAAGTCCAAATATGAAACTCTGCTGCAGTGACTGATGTGTGACAAAGGAAGATAAACCCTCATCAATCTCATGTGCTAGGGCAAAAATGACCTGCCCATGTCCAGCAGGGATAAACCTGTAGGAGATGTCACAGAATCTCATAATAGCTGTGGGTGAACTAGCCTCTAGGCCATGCAACTGCTTTAAAACTGTATATATTTATTATTTATACTATACCTTCTCCCATCAGAGGTATTTAATTAAATGAGAATAAAAGCATATTACCCACCCAAATGTCCAAATATTAATTATTATTCTCTTCAAGGTACCAACCATTTTAAAGAAACCCTGTAATTTTTGTGGTTCTGTCAATGAGCTATGCATTTTTTGTGTGCTCTTCCGATGACCGGGGAAAAAAATCCTCATGTGGTTTCAAATGTCTCCTGGTTATGTTTTTGTAAAAGCAATCTATTTTTCAGGTTGACACCATCAGGGGCAGAAAATGCACACTGGGAAGTCAGCAAGTTTGCTCAGTAGTTGTCCAGCAGCATGAAAGGCAGCATTTAAACAAATAAAATAGGTACATACCCCTGCCAGGGAAAAGTTAGCCAGCAAGACCAAGTGGGCTACCAAACTTTGGCAGACAGAATCAAACTTAGGGAATGCAACCTGGGTTAACAAATTGAAAGCCCAGCGTGACCTCAAAGTTTATAAACAGACCCTTAGGAGGGAGGAGTACACACCAAGTACTAAGTGCCGAGTACCAGGGACGAGTCTAACAGGAAAGTGAGTCCTGTGATAGAATTATCTGGAGTATGGCTGACGGCGCATGTGAACTGACAAATGTTTGCAAGGCTGCCATGAGTTGGTCTTGGTGTGTTTGCGTGTCCCCACCTAACAAGTGGGAGAAGTGAGAAGGTTATTCAACATGCCAATGGGCAAGCAAAACTTGTCTGCATCCATCCTTCAGAAGACAATTATGCTACGAGGAACATAACGGTACAGGAACTTGCAGGTCAGCTCTGAGTACACAGATAAAAGCAGAAAGCCCTATCAGGTAACAGGACGAGATGTTGCTGTCAGACAGGGCAAGCTCCTGCAAGGAACTCGAGACCTGAGCTCCTGGAAGATGAACAGACATGGCACCTATCAAAATGCTCAAATGAAATACAAGGCAACACATTTCTCTCCTATTTGCTGATCTCTGCTTTGGCCTCAGAGGACACAGAATTTAAAGGGATTGGCCTTGTTTTAGTAAAATCTTTAATTTTCAGGGATTTTCTCTTCACCTCTGATTTTCACACTCTGGTTAATTGCAGTATTTTGATTTCTGAAAATTCTACCTCTTGGCAGCAGTACTTTAAACAGACAACTAAAAAACTCAAAGTAAATTCAATGGGGGACCATGACATTAACCTCTGTGGAAACTGTGCTTGCTACACCTTCCTTCTTCTCCCAGAGGGTGTGCCATTTGTAGGCTCATCAATTAGCAGTGCCTTTATTCTAAATAAAAGATTTTTGCCTTTCCAGAGTCAATTTCTGCCAAGATTTCGAAACTGCTTCTTCTCATTCTTAGAATTATGAAGTTTGATACCTCACCAGGCTTCTTGCCTATGTCCCTTTATTAAACTGTGGGCAGCAAGTTCCACTCAAAGGATAAACAAGAAACTAGATGCCTTCCTTGAGGATGTTATTTGTCACCAAGGACACTGAAGTCTGCCTGAGGTTGCATGTATGCTCGGTAAAGCATTCCTTCACTTTTCCTGTCATCCCTGTTCATGGCTGAGAGAGGGGAGAATGGAATAGGGCTGTTGGTTAAAGAGAGAAGTCTGTACTTTGGGCTGGAAACCAGACAGATGGGAAAACCCGACTATCTTCATCAGGTTAACTCCAGTGTGTTGAATGACTAAACAATGAGTAGTTTGAAACACAAAGCCACTCTCCTCAAGGATCCCAAGAGAAACGGAAGCAGACAAAGGTAATTTGAACAATTTCACTTAGGAGGGTTTTGTAATTTATTTAGTAGTATTAGCATCAGTGTGTGATGCTTTCTGATAGCCCTCCTCTAGTTTTGCTGTTTTACATGGGTGCACCCATTCCCCCTCCCCCCACTCTGGGTACTTAATTTTGAAGGTTTTAGTGGGCATACCTGCTTCACTGTCTACCCTGCATACTTTAAGCCACAACCTAATTTTGCAGCCATATATGGCTTTTAAAGTGTGCTAGAACCTAGTTCATTTAGCAAGGCTGCACTGTAGACCAGTGGTTGTCAACCTTCCTAATGCTGTGACCCTTTAGTACAGTTCTTCATGTTGTGGTGACCCCCAGCCATAAAAGTATTTCCTTGCTACTTCATAACTGTAATTTTGCTACTGTATGAATCGTAATGTAAATGTTCAATATGCATGATATCTGATATGCAACCTCTGTGAAAGGACTGGTCTGACCCAGGGTGGTGACCCTCAGGTTGAGAACCACTGATCTAGACAGAACTATGGCCATTTCCCTTGACTTCTTTGGACTCCTTTTCCAGGAAATGAAAATGCCAGCAACAACTGTGAAAACACCGACCTGCTTCTTGGGAGCTGTGAACATCCTGGCAAAGGTGGCTGGATCCACTCCCTGTCCTGGTGCCCAGGGATGTGCAGTATCTATCCCTTTAATTCTGAACTTGGGCTACAGAAGGCTGCTGAGGAGCAGACGCAGGAGTTATATTAAACAGGAGCTTCCATGCCTTACTTCTATGTCAGCTCCCATACTAGGCAGGCAACAATGAAAATCAGAGATGCCCCTTTAATAAGATGCCAAGCTAGTCAAAGGCCCCTGTTGTCAGGATTATTAATCAAATAGTGCAAATGGGGGAAACAGAACCAAGACAGAGCGGCGGGGGTACAACTGGCATACCAGTCACACTCATCATGTGTATTAGGAGGGAAAGCTCCAGCCTTCATCTGGAGGGAAATGAGGGGCAGGGTTGGGAGCGGTGGGGCTGGGGATGTGGCTTAGCTGGTAGCTGCACAAAGCCTTGGGTTCCATGTTCAGCAGGGTATAAATCAGGTGACGGCATAAATCAGGTGGGGAAGGGAGGAGAATCAGAAGTCCAAAGTCATTTTCAGCTACAAAGGGAAGTCAAGACAAGTTTGGGATACATAAGGCTTACAAGGACAGAAGAAAGAAAAAGGAGATCGTGTCCTACCCCCTTACTACCACAGTAGCCCAGAGGAGTTCAGGGGTGGGGTGGGATGGGGGTAGAGGATGCACTTTATCACAGGCAGAAAGCCACAAGGCTCTCCAAGGAGCCAGGGTGCCCTTCACACAGAGAGAACTCATCCCCCTGCTAATATCAGCTGGCCTGGAAGGTGGCAGCACAAACCAGCCATAAAGATTGTGCTGCCTGCCTGAATGGGTGGGTGCCCCACCCAGAGCCTTTGTCCATCTGCATGCCATCTAGCAATCAGTCATTTCAGTGAAGCAGGCTTGCCTGTCATAATTGTGGTAGCAGAAATTCTTCCCCTTTTGTGTGGAGAAAGAGAGGCCATTTGGGGGAACACTTTCAGTGCAGATGACACGACACACTTTCCCAGTCCTTCAGTTACCCCTAAGAGCACCCTTACAGGTCTAATCTCTTTTCTAAGGCTCATGGCTTAACATTAATTTCAGTTATCACCTATACGGCTATAGAAACGCTGGAGAGAAGTGAGATGAACGCACAGGCTTACCAGATCCTTGCGCCTGAAGGAACCAGCTAACAGTTTACCGTGTTTTTGTAGGAAGATCCTAAAACTACACAAAGAAGGGAATAAAGTCCTTGAGGTGATATCCTGCCACTAATGCAATTCGCCATTCGGTCCCTAGAGCTAAGCCCTGTTCGGGCAAAGCCGGGTCCGGATATCCGGATGATTCGGCGCCTTCGGATGGTAGGGACACTTGCGAACTAGTCTTTCTGGATATGTTGTCTAGTTCCCATCCCTCCACCTCGCATAGGCATCTAATTTTGAGGACACCCAACTTTGGGGCTTGAGAGGAAGGCAGAGCTCACCATTTCCGCTAGATGGCGATATTCTTCCTAATCCGTCCGCCTCAAGACACCCAATTTATAAAATAAATACAATTCAACGCCTTCCGAAACCACACCACATAATAACATCACACAGGCTCCCATTAAAATCCCAGTCTGGGGGAAATTGACTCTCCCTCCGAGCAAATCTAATACAATTACATTAGTAAGATGCGATCCAGAATTGCATCGAGCGTCTTTCTCATTTGCACGGGTCCCCCAATACACCTGCCCTTCTTCCCTAGTTCATACTTAGGAAGGAGCCAAGGCGCAAGTCAGGCGCTGAGTCCTCGCGGCGTCTTGCCTTCCTCTCCACTTCCCACTTAGGAATGTCGTACCTTTTCAGATTCTCTCCCTTTAGCACCCACCCGAAGTCCTGCACCTACACGGGACAATCCCAGTCAAGGGGTCACTCACACTTGAGCCTGGACGGTATACGCCAACGTCTCCCCCCGCCCCGGCAGGCGCGCTGGTCTCCAGCCTCCGTAACCCTGGCCTGGGGTGAAGCGAGCCAATCGGGCTTCACGGTGGGTCAGCAGGGTGGCTAGACCTGTCCAGAGCTCTGTGGGTCGGGGGTGGGGGCGTTCCTGCCTCAGGAAGAGTTGGCCGCGCAGGAGAGAGGGAGCTCCAGGCCGGTTTCAGTGGGTGGGACGTGCGCCGGGTCTGCCTAGCCACGCGCAGCGCCTGCTGCCCGCAGGACAGCATTTTAGGGAGAAAAAAGAACAAACACCAAACCACAAAACTTTCCTGCTGCCAAGAGCGAAGGCGATTCATCCCAGGCAAAGCCCCAAAAGTGTGAGATGAGACACCGGGCCCGAGGAGCCGCAGATCAGTGCGGTGGCCGCTGCAAGTGTCGGCGGCGCCTTGGGGACGTCAGGACCCCTTGCCCCGCTGTCCGCGCTTACCTTAGCGGCTGCATGAGCCCCTCCAGCCCGCGGTGGGTGGCGCTGGCGGGGCTGCGCGCGAAGACTTAGGTGTTGGGCGGTCGCTCGTGGGCTCCTGGGCGAGGTGGGAGGGGCCCGGCTGGAGCTGGTCCCCGCAGTTCCGCGGACTCAGTAGCCGCCCGGGGCGCGCCGCCTGCTCCCGGGCTGCATGCCTGCAAGCGCCTGGAGGAGCCGGCCCCAGGAGCGGCTGGCCGACCTGTGCTTCCCGGGTGCAGGGCTCAGGCGGCGCAGCCTGCGCTTCCGAGACAACTGCAGAGTACGGCGGCTCGGGCTAACCTGCTCCCTCGCCCGGCCCGTCGCCGCCACCTCCACCGCCACCGCCGAGCGCGGTGTCGCGAGGTTCGTTTGCGCGCGGCGGGGAAGGGGCGGGCCGGGCGCCCCGGGAGCGGGCGGGGGGCGAGCGCGGGCGGGGCGGAGGGAGGGGCGGGAGAGGTGGGGTCGGGGCTCCGAAGGCTCCGCCCCGCCGCGGTCCCACCCTTGCTGATCCGCTCTAGAGGGGTGTGTGAGGTTTTGGGGGCCGGAAAACTCACACTTCTCTACGGGCTCGCGATCCCCGGGTGCGAGCAGCAAGTGCGGCGACCCTGTCTCCCGCCAGCGCAACCAACTTTCCTAACCCGGGGCAAAGATGTCGGGGACTCCACATTTTCAACCTGGGGGCCCACGGTGGTCAAAGGTTTCTTATCGTGGATTAATATTGACCTCTGCTGAGGCGCACCTTTGTTCTATTGGGATTTTAGTCTCGTTTAAGAATCTTATTGGAAAAGATAGTATGTACATAATGCACGAATATTCTCGACTACAATTACACACTTGCTGGGTCTGGAGTAAAAAGACCGTCTCGCACGCCCTCCCCACTGCAGTCCAGTCTCTGAAGGTAACCTCCGGTCACAGCGTGTTCCCACCTCCCCCCACCCCCGTCCTCCTCTCGTAGATTGCCAGAGGAAACTCCCCGGCTTCTCAAAAGCATTCTTCATGCAGCTCACGCACACAGTGGTGGGTGAGCACCGCCTAGCCCGCAGCCGCTCATCCCCAGGGTCTCGCCCAATGACACGTGTAGGTCTGAAACCCTAGCTGGGGTTTGAAGTCAGCCGGGACACACAGCTCACACCCAAATTAGCACTGCACAGTTAGCGCTGCCAGGACAGGGTTACGACCTGACCTTCTCTTTATACTGAACCAGGCGCTTGAATTTTGATAGGACGAGAACTCCGTGTTTAATGAAAAGGTATCGTTGGTATTAAGACACCATTGCTATTTAAGATGTGGTCTTAGGCGATGTGATTTTGAACTCAATGTTCTGCGATTTATTGGTAAAATTTGTATAATCTATAACTGAGCTACAAAGAAACTCCACGTGCTTTTAGCAGGAAGAGATTAGTGTTGCAGTTGGCTAGTTTCCATAATTAGCCCCGACCTTGGACGCAGCTGAGCCTCAGTTTCCTTGTCTATAAATACAGGAGTGTGTGTGTGTGTGTGTGTGTGTGTGTGTGTGTGTGTGAGAGAGAGAGAGAGAGAGAGAGAGAGAGAGAGAGAGAGAGAGAGAGGAGGGAGAGAGAATACCTTTTTCACGTTCCATCATCATCTTCTTAGGGACACTCCCCTAACCCCATCTGTAATTCTCAAATCCCAGGTGTTGTTTGCCCAGCTCTGACATCAATCTGTAATTACACCTTTGTTTGTGGCCTTCTCATCATACTGTAAGTGATCAGAAACCTCTCCTTGGGGTCATCATGTCATCCCCAGCACCCAGTAGAGTGTGGTGTATAGCAGATACACAGTAATTACTATCATTCAGGACTCTCTCTTTTTTAAAAATGTCTCATTTTCAAGTCATCCTTAGAAAGTACCAGGTAGGGTTTTCTCACTTTGGGATACAAATAGCCTACTTCTTAGACCAGGAAGGATAAATCTCAGCTCAATCGTAGGTCAGTGGAGGAAGTAAGAGTTATTTAGTTTGATAAGCGTGAAGACAAGGAATATAAACACTACTCACTCCATACTCAATTACCCTGGAACTCTAGGCAGGTAGATGAAATGCACCCTTGAGCACTGTCTTTAAATAAGGGCATGAGGGCTGGGGTGGGGGGAGGTTTGTTAACAGTGCCAATTAACAAGTATGCATGGCTTCAAGAATAATCTAGAAACATTCCTAATATAAAACTCCAGGGAACCCTTTTTTCCCTTTAAACCTTGAATTCCTTAAGCATAGAAACAGGAAATAGGTTAACTTGGGTTCAAGATTGTTTTGTTTGTTTGAATAAGGCAGTAGCAAACTAGGACAGGAAGCAGCAAGCCATAGGTGTGTGTGTGTGTGTGTGTGTGTGTGTGTGTGTGTGTGTGTGTGTGTGTATCAGTTTTATTCCCCTCCTCCTCCCGCCTTCCTTTTTGGTTTCTGGGTTTCTCTGTGTAGCCTTGGCTGTTCTGGAATTTGCTCTGTAGACCAGGCTAGCCTCTAACTCAGACGTTTGCCTATTTCTGCCTCCAGAGTGCTAGCATCAAAGGCATGCGCCCCCCCGCCCCGTCTGCCCTCCCCCGTCCTCTGTTTCTCTTCTGATAGAGGGAGAATTAAAATGTTGGCTTCATAGAAAGACAGCTGGAGCTTTTACCCCTTCCTGGCCACTCTTTCCTCCCTTTTGTGAGAAGGACTGCTTGCTTGCAGCGAAGAGGCCAGGTCGCTGCCACTCGCTGAGGCAGTTAGGCGAGAGAAGCGTCAATGGCCTTTCGGCTTGCGAGAAGAGCCCAGCGCTGGTGCAGCCGGGAGGCGGCTCTCCTCCGAGCACCACGCCCCGCGGGCGGGAAAGCTGGCGGAGCTCCCGGGGTGTGGAGCAATTTGCTGTTTCTGTCTGTTGCAAATGAGTGGTGGCACCTGCTGGGCGAGGAGGCACCCTCAGAAAGTGAATTACAGATGAGTAGAGGAGATTCCTTTTTGCTTGACTGACAAAACAGGCACACGGCGGGCTGCCTCTTCCAGCTTGGAGTACCCTGCTCCTATCTATCTTACTGTCTTCAAGTTCAAAGCTGTAAAAGTGTAGCTCAGACTCAGAGTACCTACTCAGAACGCTGCCAAGACCCGGAGGAAGAAAGAGTAACACTCCAGCTCACCCCTGGCCCTAGGGACGCTAGGGAAGGCAGTAAGTGCTGGGATCTTGCCCTCCTGGATCGATGTCTCTTCAGGAGTTTTATGTCAAACACTTATTTCACCATTGGGCCCTAGGCTGGACCCTTCGTGGAAATCCTAATTGCAAAACACAGTCTTTGCCCTTAGGCACCTGTAATGTAGCTGAAATATAGGAGTAAAGGGATCTTTCTGAGGAGTGGCTCGAGTCCACCCATGTAGACCCCTCCCTCTAATAAAAAGAGCCCCGATAAAATCTGCACTGCAAATGCTACATTGGGTCAGCCTTCTGGGCTTCCCTTCCAACCAGTGACTTTATGAAGCTGTGACCTGCTAAAAGAATCAAGTGTAAATGACACCGTCATTTAGATTTTATCTTGGCCAGCAGCTGTTTGGTGTGTTGGGTTTGGGGTCAATGGAATGAGGAACATGCAAGCCATATGGGAGAAAACCACACAAAAGAGAAATGTTTTAACTAGGCAAAAGAAACAACTGAGTATCAAACAATTTATAGCAAGTCTGAAAATGGTCACCAAGGTAGTGATTAGATTAGGTGAGTGTATGGGGGATTGCTGAGATGGTTCAGCTGGTTAAAGGTGATTGCTGCAGGAGTTGCTCCCAAGACTGATTACCTGAGTTCCCTCACTTCCTGGGACCCACCTGATGGGAGGAGAGACTGGACCATAGTAAGCTATCTTTTGACTGCCATCTTTGCTGGAGAGTGAGCAAAAGAGGACCATAGAAGGGAGTTGAGTTGAAAAGAAATATAAATGGGTGCATGGAACTTGCTTTGCAGAGACAAGAGACAGAAGAGCAACCAGGAGAACCTATTACTCTTGCCATAGCATTATGGAAAGTGTGTTCCAGGATACTTTAAGACACTGGAAGAAGGAGCCGTTGGAGACAGACCCAAATACTGTGCAGAACTGAATGAAGAAATGCCAAAGTGGCAGAAGTGGGGTGGGCAGATAATTCTGTGGTAAACTGTTTGCCTAGAAGTGCAAGGCCAAGGCACAACAAAGGATAAGAACCATATAGACACCATAGCTGAAGAAGAGGAGGCTTGGGAGAGAGGGGTCAATGGGTAAATATGTAAGCTTGGTAATCTGAATTCTATTCCTAGAGCCCATGTAAAAAGCTGGATGCAGCAACTGTTGTCTGTTACTGAGTGAGATGGGAGTTACTATAGGGCAATGGGAGGAGGAGACAGGAGGATTGCCTGGAAGCTCTCAGGCCAGCCCAGAGTCCACAGCACAGCTGCAGCAACAAGAGAGATCTTGCCTCAAAACAAGGTGGAGGGAGAGAACCGACTCCAGAAGTCGTCCTCAGACCTCTTCATGTATGATGTGGCATACAGATGGCTGACACCATTATATATTCACAACACACACACACACACTAAAAAATAAAGTTAAAAAAGAAGACCAAATTAGTCTATGAAGGACACTGTCAGCTTTTTTAGCCCCATTTTCTATATATGGTAGAATGCTAATCAAAGTGAAATGAGGATTTGGGTTTGAAAAAAAAATCAACTATTAGTCCTAGGAACAAAGAACAAACATATTTCTTTATTCATTCTTTTTTCTTTTTAATTTTTCTTTCTTTAGGCAGTAGGATAAAGTGACTGGGAAGTCGACCTTTTTTTTTTTTTTTTTTTTTTTTTGTGCAGCTGACTGATTTAGACATGAGTATAGTTGGAGGGTTTGGGCAGCCGCAGCTGCAGACCAGCTGGGATGTGGTCAGTGAACATATCCTCCCATCCCACAATAGCACCCACAGAAGCCAGGCCTTGACAGTCTAGAGGCCTTGGGAACCAGCTGGCAGGCCACATTCCCTTAGTGATGATCTGGAAGGTGGGGAGGCCTGCTGGCTTCTTATTGTTCCGGGCAGGGGTGGATCCTTTTGGATTTTGTTTTGCAATCATTTCCTGAGTTCCTTCTCTACAAGCACAGGCAGTTATGTGTCATAGATGTTGCCTATGTCCTTGTGCCCATCCTAGCAGGTAAGAATTAATAGCTGTATTTTATAGGAAGCAGGATCTAAAATTGAAGAAGCAATCTGGATTCATGTGCATGTCTACTTGAGTCCAAAGCCAGTGCATTTTATACCAATCTGGGTGGCCTTTTTGTTTGTTTGTTTTCCTATTTCCTTACCTCTCTTGTTAGGCTTAGAACAGAAATGCTACACACCCCGTGTCCTAGGGAGTGAGCACAGACCTAACCCTAACCCTTTATTTTCTATAGAAAGTGCTCCCAAAGCTAGTGGAGTATGACTACCAGCGGTATGCATCCAATGTTCATGGATGAGCTCCACAGTGCAGTGTGGGCTCTGAGGACTCTGAATCATGTGAGCCAAGGGGATGCTCAGAGAGACACTATATTTTATTAAGCGTTCTGATGAGTATCCTAAGAATGACTGAGTCATACCTGTTTCATGGGCTCTTATTTTAGTTACTAAACTTTGGGTCCTTTGGGAAGGATGTTACTGGTTGGATAGCAATAAATCCTACTTCACATAGAGAAATCTTGGTTTCCAATGAAGACTAGTTTTAAAGGATCCCTTAGGAGAGCACCAAAAATTAAACGTAGCCCACAGAGCAGACAGATTTATCCATGAATAGAAGAGGAGAGAGATTTAAAGATATATCAGGAAGTATTATTTGAAGCATTCAATCATATGTGTATGCATGCATATGTATATACGGACTTGCTATGTAGCTCAGGCTGGCCTTGAACTCTCCCTACTCTTGAGTGCTGGGATTACGTGTTTGTGTCATCATTCCTGGCTTCAATTATTTTATAATAAAAAATATCGCTACTATTTACAATGTATTGATGTGATATTTGACTAGGGTAAGGTAGGACTGTTGTAAAGGGGAAACTCAATAATAAGACTTCAAGAATAAAGTATATCCATTGCAATCTAGGTGAGCTTTTTAGCTTGGCAGGAGACTCTGCTTCATGAGGTCATTCAGATTCCTGCCAGTAATTGTGTTGTTCAGTCTCCCTTCTTCAAAGCCCTGTTGTGATATGAATAGACAGAGCAGGAGTGTTGCATCTATCACTATGGCTTCACATACATCCCCCATCTAGCTGCAAGGGAAGCTGGAAAATTAATGTTATCAATCTATTTCTATGCAACAGTTAACTTAGATTGTGGTTGCCTAGCAATATTTAGTTGACAACTTGCAACTTGCAGTATTTTTTTGTTTTATTTTGAGACAGGGTTTCTATATAGTTCTGCTTGCCCTGGAACTCACTATATAGACTAGCCTGGCCTTGAAATCACTGAGATCTGTCTCCTTCTGCCTCCTGAGTGCTAGGATGAAAGGTGTGTAACACCACCTAGCTCAGGAATACATTTTATTGATCTAACTTGGCATAGAGAGGAAGTATTGGTTTTGGAACTAAAGGACCCGAGTTTGCATCTGTGTCTCTCATACTGGAAAAGATGTAACTTCTCTCTGACCCTTGTTTGTTACTGAAGGGACCAGCCCCCTGTTTTAGCAGCCATGACAGGCTACAGAAAAAACTCAACGTGAGCTTGCCTAACCTTGCCCCATCCTGCATCACTAGGTCAGATACCTCCTTGTGGCAAGGAACCAATCAGAAGTTAGCTGGCGGGGCATGCTTTACAGCTCTGTGTATGCTTTACGGTACAAGTGCACAGCTGTGACGTGCAGGGATAGCAAACTGTCCTGGGAGGGCCGATAGGCCATAACAACCAGTTTGGCCAATCAACACAAGGCAGGTTGTCCAAGCCCGGAAGCTCACCAATCCTGAGACTGTTGCGTACACTCTAGACACTCCCTTACACTGCCCTATATGTTTCTCCCCCCTCCCCCTGCAGTTTCTCTGGGTCTTTCTCCTGCCATCTGCCATGAGGAATGGAGGAAGGACAGGAATTAATGCAGTTAGCTCGTTAAACAACAATAAAAGACTCTCTGCTTTTGCATCAGAATGGGTCTCTTGGTGGTTTGGGGGTTCAGAATTTGGGCACAACAGTTACAACTGCTGTACCCTTCTCCAAAAACCTCTGGGAGGATTGTGACCACCCCATCTGCTTGGTATCATTTCTCCAAGTGGAATAAATGGAAACAACCCTAAATTAGCTTAAAGAACTGGAAGTTTTGTTTGAGAGCCAAACCATCTTACAGAACCCAAAGACAGGTCATCTAGATGAAGTTCCATGGGAAGGCCTGGGATTAGAGCTGGAAATATTTGAGAGGAAGAGCATGAGAGAGGGGAACCCCAGGAGTCATCGATGTACTACTAGCAAATACCATTGGTGTTACCTTTGAAGGTTGTCTTGCTGGGATCCATTTCTCTCCATCTCAGCTCCTCACTTTTGAGCCTTGCCTGCACTATGCAGCAGCCCATTGTCTGGTCCCTCTGCATTCATGCTTGTGCTCTCAAATCCAGTCTCACACATAGCAGCCAGAATAAAGGTTGGAACTGTTTATGAGATCATGTCTTCTGTTTGAAACTTCAATGGTCTTTTGACAGTATGTTGAATAAAACTTGTCATGGCTTACTTGTAACCTCATAAATGTGAGGATTTCTCTGACAACATTTACCACTCTCCCCTCCCACTCTGCCTTAGGTACTTGATCCAGCAGCATCTAAATGTGTGTTCTACAGCTGGCTCTTGCCTCAGGGCCTTCGTATTAGCTATTGCCCCTTCTGTGGAAGACTGGCAGGACCTCCATTTAGCAATTTGCATCTCAGTATTAAATCTCAGCATGATCTTGATTTTCCTTACCATCCTGTTTTCATTCTCTATTCAACACTTACCATGATCTTACACTTTTCTTTCTAAAGTATTTGTTTATTGTTAAGCAGTTCTTTTTAATTAGGCAGGGACATCTTTTTGAAAGTTATTTATTTTATGTGTATGCATGGTTTGTATGGATATAGGGTTTCTCTGTGTAACTCTGGCTGTCCTGGAACTTGCTTTGTAGTCCAGGTTGGCCTTAAGCTCACAGAGATCCACCTGCCTCTGCCTTCCCAGTGCTGGGATTAAAGGTGTGCACCACCATGCCTGGCTGGTTTACATACGAATGCTTTGTCTGTATGCCTTTATAGGCACTGCATCCATACCTGGTGTCTGCAAAGCCAGAAGAGGGTGTCAAATCCCCTGTAACTGGAGTTAAGAAGGGTTGTGAGCTGAGCTACCTTGTGGGTGCTGGGACCTGAACCTGGGTCCTCAAGAGCAGCCAATGCTGTTAATTACCGAGCCATTTCTCCAGCCCCAGTCGTTCCTCTGTTCATAGATTCCAGCATGCCAATAAGTAAGATCTTTATAAAAGCAGGCAACTCTTTATTTATATCCTTTGCTCAGGAATACTTTTGGAATAAACTGTATAAATTAAAAAGTACTTCCTGGGTGGTGGTTGTGCATATCTTTAAATCCAGCATTCAGGAGGCAGAAACAGGCAGATCTCTGTGTTTGAACCCAGACTGGTCGACAGAGCAAGTTCCAAGACAGCAAAGGCTACACAGAGAAATGCTGTCTTGAAAAACCAAACCAAATCAAACCAAACCAAACCAAACCAAACCAAACCAAACCAAATCAGAAAACAAAGAAGCAAAACAAAACAAAACTGCACCCTCACTCTTTCTAATGTTCTGAAAACTTAACCATGTGTTTTGAACCTCTTTTCTCTTCTCCTTTTTTTTTTTGAACTTCTTTTCTCTTCAACAAATACTGATTTAATATGCTTACATTACTCTATTACATAGATGTGTTATACCTAACTTAACTTCCTTGTACAGGGTCTTTAGTGCACACTCTAATACAGGGATATTTTTGCACATTCTTCATAATGTCTCCAACACGCCTTTGTGATATGGAGTCAAAGGATGTCGACGCTCTTCTGCTTGATAACTTCCAGAAAAGCTGAAATCGTTTCCCGGTCCTCCTAGGAGGCCTGAGAATGACAGCTTCCCAAGAACACAGGAAAATGACTCATTTTTTTTTCTTTTAATCAGTTTGATGGACTAAAAATTCCACCTCAGTGTACCAATTCACATTTTAAAATATCACAGGTGTGTAGAGTTTTTTCCTTTGCTGACCATATTTTTTTCTTTTGTCCTTTTTCACGTTGTCCACCTCCTCTGCTTCCTTTATTTCCATGTGGCTTTGGCTTTCTCAGTTGTAGGTTTTCCTCTTTCATCTTCATTGCAGGGATGAGGGGCATGGCTTCTCACCATGCACAGTAGGCTCCCTGCATGTGCTCTTCTCCACTTCAGTAGAAAAGAAGTTACATGGTTTTGTTGCCCGAGGAGGTGTGCCAAGAAGTCAGTTGTAACTGAAGAGGCTGGGGGTATCTTAGAACTTGGCTCATGACTTTTCAACCCCTCATGAATTGTTTCTGAATGGTAGTGGACCATAGCCACAAAACTGAGGCATGGGCATCTTCAAGAAGAGAAGTAACCCTTCATCCATTCTGTGAGTCTATGTAGAGTGGGCTAAAGCCAACCAATCAATATTCACAGAGCATCCCAGTGTTGTAGATGCCTTCTGGGTCTTCAAGGAACACTTTCAGTGGTTGAAGTCTTAGCATATTGAGGTCTGTGCAGCAAATGGTACCTGCCAAGCTTTGGGCCATCTAATTCCCTAACAATCCTGAGAATGTGGGGCCAGTTCTTGATAGTTAATCAACCAACATTTCCTCATTAGAATTTTATTTCTCTGTTATCTTCCTCAGAGACCACACCAGAGTTGATTCATTCTTAGGCTTGGTTATTGGAGAAATTCTTAGCAATAAACCCAAATCTGAGACCTACTAATCTTTCCTGTGAGAAAGGATGCTCAGAAAGTCCCTTGCCAGGGAAGGGACTGGTACCAAAAACAGGGAGATGAAGAGATCTAGCAGGAAGCTGGGTGTGGTCATTTAAAGCATTGCTCTTTAATCTGAGTGTCTTCCTCCCTTCCTCTCTCCTTCATTCCCTCCCTCCCTCTCTTCGCCTCCTCTTCTCTCTCTTTTACTCTTATATGCACATTTGTACAGGACTTCAAGTATTCTTGTGATAAAACATTAGTAAAAGTCATTGTTTTAAAAATATATTTGCAAAGTTAAAAGCTGCTAAATGCATATTTCTCTCTCAATTTCTCCCATTCTTCTGGAGCATTCCCAGACATTACAAATGCCTCTTTCAGTATAAGGCTCTCTGTGACACTGGGAGCTTGATGGATGCTTTATCCTATCGGGAAATCACTTCTGTAGAACCCCCAAACTCACTTCTCCAACACCCAGCCAACTGTCCTCTTCCTGGTGGTAGGAGTGTGACCTTCTACCTCATCATCCCAATGTGGAGCAGGACTATCAAGTTCAAGAGGGCTGTGGTTGGCATGAGGATGGACAAGGTCTTCCCATCTGTAAGTGCATCACAGTGGTACCCACACCACTGGCCTCCAGAGACAACGCATGAAAAAGAAGCCAGTCTGGCAGCTCAGCCACTTAGCCTTGGCTTTGACATATGGAGGGGCCTGTGAGCTAGGGACCTGAGTGAATTCCCAGAGGGAAATACCAAGAGGAAGTTCAGGTCATATGGCTCTCGTCCTTTCCCTCTGCCTCCTAGCCTCTTCAGATTGGGTTCATTTCAGGAACTGCAGATCCTCCAGGGAAACTCCTTAAGGGCCCAGCTTTGCACAGCGGAAGTTAGCTTGCTTGTTTTTAAATAAGCAGGATCCGGACATTGTTTTTTTTTTTTTTTTAATTTTAGAAAATACAAAAATAATGCAATAAGACAAATATAAATGGGGGGAAAATGAAGCCTCACTCTTTTCTCAGTTGTTGGAAAAAAATGAAAAATCATGGCATGGAGCCTGAAATTGCAGATCTGAAGAACAGAGGCAATCAATTGGATGGATGCAGAGCTGGCCCTGCAGTTCAGGTCTGCACTCCTGTGTCATCGCTCATTCCTTTCTTGGGGCTAGAGACTTCTGAGGTATTATTAGGAGACACGAGGTCACTTTCCTATTCCTGGAAGAAAAACTCCCTGGTTTGCAGTAAGATCTTGGATTTGACCCGTGGCTTCTGTGCTACCCAGGATCAGTGACTGTGATTCAGGCCATAAAACAGGGCAAGCAAGCTGGCTTTTGCTCATCAACCTTCCTTCTGTACCTCGAAGGATAACCTCAATTTCCTTGGGATTGTACCGAAGCAGTATACTTATGAAATATCAGTGGTAAGGCTGGAGCCTGTATTTTCTGGGTTTTGGCCGGCTTCCCTGTGGGCCGCCTGGCTGGGCTGCATGGTTTGGGTTTCCTCCTATAAGTCTGCAGTGAGGGCCCTGGTTTGATTAACTGCTGCTCTGTCCATGACTGGGCTGGTTGGCTTCCTCTTCATGTAGCATTATCTGTTATCTGGAGGCTATATGATGTGGGTGCTGCTGTTGTGTGCATGGTGATTGGAAAGCCTTAGGAAATGTGATTTTAGAATCGTGAAATTTGCAAAGACCCACTGTTATGAATATAGTGTGAGGTGGGACCTTAGAAGGGGTCCATGGTTGGTGAGAGACAGAGACCTGCAGACATAACTTATATGGAAAGTTTATTGGGAGAAGGGAATGGAGTAAGGAAAGGGAAGTGAGGATGGTATGAGGTCGAGAGAGAGAAAGAGAGAGAGAGGAGACAGAAAGAGACAGAGAGACAGATAGACAGAAAGCTGCCTCCTCAGTGAATCAGCAAAAAAGAAAGAGAGGGAGAGGAAGTAGGTGGAGTTTGCACCAGCCTACAGGCCCAGGGTACTGCTCACCATGGGCAGAGGTTACACACTTTGTCTGGTCCCCAAGGGGCAGCACCAGGTGTGCCTGGATTACAACACCCACAACTGTGCTGGAAATGTGATTAGAAACCTGTAGAAGACCCCTCCCAGATGACAGTGTTCATCAGGGAGGGCCAGGACCCAAGGGATGAATTCTGAGGCCAAGGGTGCACCCTCAACCCTATGGTCTTCCGCAGTTAGTGGGCTGTGGGAGAGAACCTTAGGTTTAAAGGGAAGGCTTGTATCCTGTGGCAGGACTGGGGAGGCCTAGGGGCAGCGTAGGAACTCCTCCAAAGCCCAATAATACCCAGGGGACAAGAAAACCAACACAGCCGAGTCATGGAGACCCTGCTTCCCGGGAAGACCAGCTAGCAGCTGGAAGTCACAGACACTTCTGAAGGACTTAACATTTTGCATGCTTTCATGCCAGATTTCATTTTCATTACCCGATGGGGGGAGAAAATGAAAATGTACAAATCTTAAAGTGGGCTCTGAAAATGAAACCTCATCATTGTGGGCTGTAGAAAATGCTTTGTCTGTCTGTCGATGTTGGATGCTGAGGTTCTGGGCATTTGAGGACTACAGATAGAATCCAGTGAAGCAGAGCTTAAAACTCAGTTCAGAAGAGCTGAGCCTTCAAATTTATATCTCCTACTCAAGTACAGTTTTGAGAGCTCACATCTACATGCTTATTCCCTGGAGGGCTTACAGGCAAAATGAAGTGTTTTGGGAGACTCTTCTCTGAGTTGGAAACCTTGAATTTACTTTGGCTTCTGCCATCTTCCTTAGCAGTGGCTCTCAGTCTCAGTGTCTGAGGAGTTGCTCCACCTTTTAGCTTTCTAGACATGTCTGGGGTCCTCAACCCTCATCCCACCCTGTCCCTTCACTGTCGTGCTCTGGCTCAGGCCCCTGTAACCTTTGTCCGGGACTGCTTAACTACCTACCTCCTCATAGCGACTTCTCAGAATGCACACTGGCTCGGAACTGCCTCCCAGTGCTCCACGGAAGTCTGTTCAGCATCAGTAGTCACCAGGGGAGTAAATGTAAAGAAAAACTATTGCAAGGTGGCCCATACTATCAGAGTTGCTGAAACAAAAATAAAGACAATAGCAAATGCTTGAAAGGATGTGGGTAGCCCAGGGGACATGTACAAGGGTGGTGGGGCTGTAAATTGGCACAGCCACTCTGGAAGACAGGTTCCGCTTTCCTTCCCTCCTTTTTTCTTGTGTGTGTGTGTGTGTGTGTGTGTGTGTGTGTGTGTGTGTGTGTGTAAATCAGCCATACACATATAAGGTAAGTGGATGTCTGGAGGTCAGAGGTGGACTTAAGGTGTTTTCCTATTTCTCTATTTTTTAAAATAAAATATTTCTGTGATTTTTTTTTTTTGAGGATTTCATGCATGCTTGCACAGACTTTATTTTGATCACATCTACTCCTTTCAGATCCACTCCCCATCTCCTCACCCCTTCTCAACTTCATGTCCTTGTTCTTTTCATAACTCACCCAGTCCAGTTTGTGCTGCCCATATATTCATGGGTGTGGGGTTATTCACTGAAGCAGGGTCAATACCTCCTAGGAGCCACACCATAAAGGGAAATTGACTTTCTCCCTGCAGAGCCCTCTGATGTCAGTAGCTACTCTAGGGGTGGGGGCTCATGAGCCCCTCCCCTCTCTGAGCTGGAATGCTGACTGGCTTGATCTTGAACAGGTAAGCACAGCAGCTGTGAGTTCCTGAGTGCTATGTCCAGAAGACACTGGTTTTGTTTGTTTTTGTCCCTGTCTCCTCTGACCTCTGCCTCCTCCTTCTGGGATGGTCCCTGAGTCCTGGGGTCTTCACCTTAGTTTTTGAGATAGGACCCCTCCCTGAAACCACTTCTCTCCATTTCTGCTAGTGAGTTGTAGGGAACCATTTGTC
Source organism: Phodopus roborovskii (assembly GCF_943737965.1). Lineage (NCBI taxonomy): Eukaryota > Metazoa > Chordata > Mammalia > Rodentia > Cricetidae > Phodopus > Phodopus roborovskii. Next base: position 947,695 of record NW_026126624.1, on the reverse strand, counting down.
TCTGTCTCCACAATGCTAAGGTGGAGCACATCCCTGTGGGTGTTGGGAATTTGAACTCCAGTCCTCATGTTTGTTCAGCAGGCATTTTACCCACTGACTCATCTTCATGGTCTCCAAGTTTGACAGATTATTTAAAACTAAACATACAACTACATTTAAGTCTATAATTTCAGCCTTCAGCATAAACCCCAGAAGGTGAAAAGCTGTATTCACATGGACCCGTGAACGTAGACATCCAGCAAAACTACATTTAAAATACTGCAAACCATCTATTGGTGGCCCAGATGTCTTCCCATACAGAAATTCTTATACAACTGTGGCATGTCTACACCTTGGACAACTATTCTGCACAAGGATTCAATTACTAATACGTTCCACTAAGAGTAGAGGAAATAGCAAGTCTCCAGGAAATAGATGGAGCAGAAAAAAGATTAAGTAGGGACTGGAGAGATGGCTTTGTGGCTGACAGCACTTGCTATATCATGAGGGCCAGAGTTCGTGTCCCATCACCCACATAACAAACCAGAGGTCCTGTGTGCCTGGAGTCCTTCTCTTCAGTGGGGAATGGAGGCAGCAAGGTCTCTGATACTTGCTGATTTCCAACATAGTTGAGAAAAATGCAAGTCCCAGATTCAGGGAGGGACCCTCCCTCAGAGGAATAGGAGGAACCCCTCCCCAAATACCCTTCTTCTGACTTTCACACATGTACATAAGCGTGCACCAAAACATATATAAACACAATACTATATATATATATATATACACACACACACACATATATATACATACATATACATATACATGTATATATGTATACACATACATATATATGTATACACACACAGAAAAATAAATAGACAAATCTTAAAGAGGACATATATTTGATATACAGTATATATGAATATTTGATTGCATGGATATAGCATTAGTAAAACAATGACAAGGATTCCAGGGCTTTGTGATGGGGAGAAGCCAGGCTGGAAGAGTAGATACTCTTACAATGGGGCAACAGGAAGGCTCTTTGTAAACTGGAGCTATTGAGTGATTTGGCAGTGATGGTTATTATGTGAGCCTACAGAGAAGATGCAGTTTTATTGACTTAACACACAAGGGTCAGCGAGCACAAGGCAAGCCGGGTAATCTGAATAAGGCAAGGGGGAAGTAGACTTGCGAATATCCTGGCTGTGATATCGTACTGTGGTTCTGCAAAACTGTCCAGGGTAACTGAGTGCATGAGAGACTTCTCAATTCTGTTTTAATATTGTATGTGAATTTACAATGATCTCAACTGATTTGTTAGTTAAAATTATATTTTTTATCAATCATTCTCTCTGTGTGTTTATGCTCATGTGTGCAGGTACATATGTGGGTGTAGCTATGCACATGTATATGTGCATGCATGTAAAGACCAGAGAATAATGTTGGCAGTTGTTCATCTTGTTTTTTGAGACACGGTCTCTCATTGGCTTGGAACTTTCCAAATAGGCTAGGCTGACTAGGGTAACCCAAGGATTCACCTATTTCCACTTCCCTAACTCTGGGATTACAAATGTGTACCACCATACCTACTAATTTTTGTTTTTAAGTTATTTATTTTTGAGACAGGGTTTCTCTGTGTAGCTTGTGTCTTGGAAATCACTTTGTAGATCAGGCTGACCTTGAACTCACAGAGATCCACCTCCCTCTTCCTCCTGAGTGCTGGGATTAAAGGCATGTGCCACCAAGGCCTGGCTGTTTAGTTTTATGTGGTTTCTGATGTACCAAATTCAGGTTCTCATGATTACAAGAACTGTCTCCCTAACCTATTAATCACTTTTTTTATTGAGGTAAAATTACAATAATTTTATAAGTCCAAGTTCTGTGGTGTGAAGCTCCAGATGTCTTTAGACCCTGCAGAACACACTGGCTTTGAATTTGTGACAATCCTTTTGTATCTGTTCCAATTGAAACTTTGTATCAGTAAGTACCAACTTTCCATTGTTTTCTTGGTGGAGGGGGAGAGGAAAACCAGTAAAACAAAACAGAAAATGTCACCTAAAAACCAAAGCTCTTTCTGAGGCCCTCATCACCCTGAGGTCAAAGTTGAGCTGCCCTTGATAGGTACTGTCCAGCTGCTGGCTCTCCTGTGATACCCAGGCTCTCTCTGTGGAGCTGAGGAAGTGTCCTAGAAAAGCATTCTGGTTTGATTGAAGTAGTGTAATTCCATAAAAGTAAGAAATATGAGTGCATTTGAACATTTCCTCTGCTTGTCTTCCTGTTGGGAGTTGTCTATTCTTTGCCTTGGAAACACGGTTTCTTTTCAGTTTTGCCAAGAATTGATCTTTCTTTAGTGTGTTGTGAGGGTGTCTGCCTATAAGGGAATTGTTTAAGCTTGATGACATAGGGAGACATGTCAAGAACTGAAAAAGATATTTTCAAAGACTTGGAAGAAAGCCTGAACTTGAACGAGAGGCAAAAGGCATATTGAAAAAGTTGATAAAGCTTGAATATTCATATTTTAGGAATTTGGAAACCGTTTAGAATATTTGAATAAAAGAAGTGAGAAGTTACAGACTCTAATTTGGATGCAGATGAAAGTGAAGCTATTTTGTGTTTGTTAAAGTTGCTTATTAAAGAATGAGGCTGAGGTGGTCCTCTCCCTGGACCTCAGGAATGAGAGATAAATACAGGCCACGTGGCAGGACTCTGTCCCTTAGGGAAAACTGAAACTCAGCAAATTGAGCAAACTGAACAGAAGTCAGAGAGATCAGTTTGTCAATAAAAACTGGTAGGGCCTGCTGTGGTGATGCATGACTACAATCCCAGAAACCAGGGAGGCTGAAGCAAGAGGATGACTGAATTTGAGGCCAGCCTGGTCTCTGTAAACAGAGTTTAAGGCCGGACAGGGCTGCATAGCAAAACCCTGTCAAAAAACAAAAAACAAACAAACAAAAAAAAAACACCAAACAAACAAACAAACAAACAAACAAAAAAAAAAAACCCCAAAAAGCTCTGTAAGACAGAAATTACGACTTTATTAAGAGAAAGTCATTTAGTGAAAGACATTTTACTTGTGGCAGAAGTGATGAGTGAGCCCTTAGGTATTTCAATAGCTCAGTTAACTAAGGGCTGAATCACATAGATATTTTGGGAAAAGATTTTAGTTTCTTGCTGATTTGACCTAAAATCGTGATATTAGTAAGATGACTACATTTCTAACATACACAGTCATGAAGACATCAACAGAAAATTGGCCAGTGTGTTTCATCAGTTCAAAGACTGGTCACTGCACAGGAAATCCAAAAGTCCCCGGAAATATAGTTCTCATGGAACCGTGAAGGTTTCTCAGTTTTGACAATTGTCTTGTACATTTACACAATGAAAATTAGTCAGAAAATTTTGTTTTCTAAACAGCTGAGAATAAAAATCAAATTTCTTTTTTGTTTCTCTATGCAGCCTTGACTATCCTGGAACTCACTTTGTAGATCAAGCTGGCCTGCCTCTGTCCTCAAGGGCTGGGATTAAAGGTATGTGCCACCACCACTGGCAAAAGCCAAATTTCTACCAGCACCATTGGAGGAAGGGCTGAATTATTGTGTGTGTAAAGACATTACCTTGTAATAGAAAGGTAACAGAAAAATGTGTGGAGATTCAGGCACTGAAGAGGTTGTTAGACAGAAATTAACAAAAAGATTAATTGTTTTTTTCTAGAGAGTAAAATATGTGTGATAGACGCTTTAAAGTCGTATGAATGTTTCTTATTCTAAGCAAATATTCGTTTTCATATCAAAGTCTCATATCCATGACTTTATAAGCTTCAGGTTCTCCAGAGTATGAACCCAATGATGCCCTACTCTGTATTTACTGGTCTTGCCCTGTTATTCTTGGGCATGCTCTGAGATTCCTGTGTGGTAGCTCCGTTCCCAATCATTGGAATGTCAACCTAACAAAAACTGTGCTCGTCTTCCTCCACAGCTGGCCTGCTATGTCAGGAGCCTGGCAGTGGGCATTTGAGTTCCAGGGGTCTTGTTTTATGTGACCCCAAGAAAATTGCTTACACTTTTAATGTTTTCATTTGCAAAATAAGGCTAATAATACATACAGTGTCATTGAGAGGCTTAAGTAACTTTCAAAATACTGCCTGGCAGTATCTCCAGTAAGCCTTACAGAGGGTAAATACTCAATAAATGTTGAATTAAGGAGTTTGTGACCCTATTGGAAAGAAAGACTGAGGCACATAGCTTGATGGTATGTAACATTAGTAAACTAATTTATCTCTGTGGTTATGGGTTCAGGGGCTTCCAAATCAATACCATTCATATTTCTCAAATTGTGTGATTCTGTTGAGTTAAAAATAGCATTTTTGTTACCTAGAGTGAAGCTTCAACGAGGCTCACTGATTGTTCTCTTGACAGTGTCTGGAGCTCTGCTTAATTCCCTGAGAACACAGAGCACAAGTAGCGACAGCACGGTAACTTTAGACTGTTGATTATAAGTTTATGGTCATCATACTGTTGGCAATGGCCAGCTTCTGACATCTTTCTCTCCCTTTGGCACTGTCTGCAGTATTGTTATAAACCTCTAGGTATTTAAAGAACACATGTGATGATTTTTTTTTATGCATTAGTTGGGCCTGGCTGTCAAACACTTGGATCAAACACTAATGTGGCTGATGTTGCAAAGGCTCTAGAGGTGATTGACAGTGACATCCAGTAGCTTTAGAGCACAGCAGATCAGTTCCCCCTTACAATTTGGTTGAATCTTAATCAGCTAAAAAGTCTTAAACAAAAAAATGACTGGAGTTTCCCAAAGATTTCTGTTTTCTGTCTAAGTCAGCAGATTGCCCAGCCTAACACAGTTTGAACTTTGCAGCCCCAAAATTTTATGAGCCAATGTCTTGAAAGAAATCTCTATGTACAAGAATATGTATGTAACCCTCAGTCTTCATGGACAAGGTTACCAATAGCTGAGGATGCTCCAGTTAGCATATTTATCATATTAAGTAGTATGGCATTTGTATGGAACCTATATACATTTTCATAGACTGAAAAATCTTCTTGATATGACTTTATTTTAAATACAGTGTGAATGTCCTGTAGGTAGATGTTCTTATTGTTGTTGATGATGGTTTTTCAAGACAGGGTTTCTCTGTGTAGCCCTGGCTGTTCTGGAACTCACTCTGTAGACCACGCTGGCCTCAAACTCAGATATTTGCCTGCCTCTGTCTCCCGAGTGCTAGGATTAAAGGTGTGCACCACCACCATCCTTCATGATGGATGTTCTTTACTGCATTGCTGGGGTAAAATGGCAATAAAAGTCTGTGCATGTTAAGATGATGTTGCCTGAATATCTCTTGTCTGCAGCTGGTTGAATCCATAGGCATGGAACTTATGGATGATGAAGAGCTAGCTCCTGTTTGCCTGGAAACCCCTGAGTAGACAGTATTCCAACCATTCAACTGGAGACCTATAGAAAGAAGAAGGAGAAGAAGGAGAAGAAGGAAAAGGAGAAGGAGGATGAGGAGAAGAAGAAGAGTATGTGTTAACACCTTAACCCCATCGGTGGGAACTTACTGAGATAAACACTGGGAAGGAGACAGGACATGACTTGTGAAATGCTATGGGAACATGACGGACTCACTTTGTGGTCCCTGAGAATATCTGGTAGAAGGTTTGTGAGCTGCAAGGTAGTGAGTGTCCTTGAACCTCAAAGACATACCCAAGGCTTGGTTAGCCAGAGCTCCCTTTGTGGGAACTCCTGAGTCTAAATCCCAGTGGCTATATGATGTGAAGATTGGCAGGATGTTCCCACTTACTACAACGTTCTCCTGCTTTCTCTATGGCTCTAGTCTCCAAGTCAGTTCAGGTTTTAATCCTTTTAAATTTGTGGGATGCTTCTATTTACCCTCAGGGTTGGGATAGGTATGGACATCTTGTGACTTATTTGGAGGTGGAGGGGAAGGGAAGATCAGGAAGAAGAGATATGAGATCAGGACATGACCCAACAGGCCAGAGAGCTCTGATGGCTAAGTCAATCTCTACCTGTACAGCCAATCTCCATTTCCCCATCTCTATGTTTTTTCTCGCTATATCCCTTCTTCCCTATTTTTTTTCTATTTTGAGACAAGGTCTCAAGCAAGTTGTTCTTGCTGGCCCTGAATTCACTTTGCAACTAACCCCTCAAGGCTTTAAACTTGTGATATTCCTGCCTTTGCCTTCTGAGCAGCTAGGATTACTGGTGTGCACCGCCAGGCCCAGGCCCATTTCTTTCTTTCTTATCAGATGCCAATCATTTCTCCGGGAGACTTCACAGAAACAGAGCAGGCCAATCACTGCATGAAGGAGCAAGGCCTTCGGGGCCAGAGAGATGAGCTGGAATCCTCATGCATGTACTGTTCCCTTACTGCATATGGGGAAATCAAACTTACTTATTCACACTTCCAGAATTGGGTGAAGTGGATGTTGTTCTCACTTTTATTGTCTCGAGTCCAACTCTTATTGATTCAGGTGTTAACTCAACCCCTGTCTGATTACTGAGGACCTGTAGCCTCCTTTTCAGCACCCACCATCTCAAGGTGTCTGTCTGCATAGGGATTGCTTGGCACTGGAGAGGCCCCAGTATTCCTTGAAGTACCATTTTCTAGAAGCACAGGAGGAGGAATAGTCCAGCTGAAATCGGTGACACTGCTCCTCTCTTAGCAGCTCATACTCTCCACAAGCCCCTGTCATCTTCACCTTGCAGGGTAAGGGCAGAGCTTTGGGCCATAGGGGCCAGATCTGCTTGGGTTTCTGAGACCAGGTATGCCCACCAGTCAGGTGGTGCAGGCACCTGTCTGGGCCCAAGCTGTCACCCACGCCACACAGCTGGGACAGTCAGCTAGGGACATCTCCTTCTGCTGTCCTTAGACGGTTACAGGGAACTGGAGCCTATAGCATTCACCCTGGGACACAAAAGGCAGCCATGATGGAGTTGCAAGGTCAAGAAAACAAAGAAGCAGGCTCCCAGGGACCTGTGGCTTTCCAGCTGCCATCTGGGGTCCCAGCCATATCTTCCTGTGAGGGTCTCCTTCCCCCAGGTGGAGATGTTGCCTTTGAATCAAGAGAGTGGATCAATGACCCTAGTCGACTGTTTTTCAGGTAGGTGTTCCCTGCTTGCGTGTATTGTTCTGGTACCTGTCTTTCCCCTTTTGTGGTTTACAGATGACATGGACAATGGAAAGGGCACACTCATGGCCATATACAGCTCTGCTCACACACAAAGCAGGTACAGTCCCTCCTTAGCCCTTCCTAAGTTAGGAAGTTAGAGCTGCCAACATCAACTGTCCCTGCTCTTCTTGGAACAGAAAGAGGAGCGCCTGTGTTTAAAGGGGCTTGTTCTGAATCAAGTGCAACAGCAGTTCATTTTGTTATTATATCCTGACTGTGACAGGTGCTGGGGACCCAACGGAACAAAAAGACATCCCTATACAAGGAAATCAGGAAATAGAAAACCAAATAGGACTTCTCATCCAGATGATGGGATTTCTGAAGAAGGGTGTTGGGTAACAGTTTCCTCTGAGGTAGAAGCATCCCATCCTGCAAGGAAAGTCCTTAAATAGGAAGGTAAACAACTCAAAACAGCTCAGGAAGTTCCTGAAACTGACCAGATTCTCTAGGCCCCTGCCAGAGCAAGCAAGAGTTGAGTGTCTCTCAGACCCATGGAAGCTGAGCTACTCTGTGGAAGGCTCTCAGACAAGCTAACTGAAGAGTGCAGACCACACGGCCTGGAAGACGCAGCCACTGACTGAGACTCCTGGACAGGACACTGTCGATCTGTTGAGCTGCCTACAGGCTGTGCATCGTGATCCAGATTCCCCCGTGAGCCATCACCAGTGCTGGGGTGGCGATGCAGCTGTCTTTGAGTCATTTCTGCCCCTCTAAGTAGCCCCAGTAAATCACACTGCTCACCAAATTGGACTTTGGTCTGTCAGTGGGTGCGTAGACTTGCATCTCCCCAGGAAAGGGTTTCTCACACAACAAGGGGGAACAGTGAAATCTGTGTCAACTTTCTCAAATTTAGTTCTAGGATGCAGTTTCTGAAGCAGGGGGCTTGGAGGGAGTGGGGTCCTTGAGAGGGAAGAAGGAGATGCTGGTAAAAAAAAAAAAAAAAAAAAAAAAAAAAAAGTGACACCAAGCAGAGATGGGCCATGGGGAGGCAATTTTTTGAGTAGTTTAGCCGAACATGGAAAGGACAGCCTAAAGAAAAGAGGAGGGTGTTCAGGATCCCTCCTAAAGTATTTGCACAATACCGATGGAAGCATGATTACGTTTTTGATTGCTGATTGCTCTGAGAAGGCCATCAGAGAGGGGCTGATCTGAGTGGGGGATTCCCTTTCATTGAACATGTTTCTGACTCTCAACAGTCTGGGCCTCTGAATATATTATCTGTTTAGAGAAAACAACAAACAAGGCCAGCAAGATGGCTTAGTAGGTAAAAGGTGAGAACTGACTCTCAGAATTGCTATCTGGTTCCTGCATGTATGCTATTGTATGCAAACGTGCACACACACACACACACACACACACACACACACACACACACCATAACACACATATACAAATACACAAATGAATTAAGAGTATTTTACGAAGAAATGAATAAGCAATGAATACATTCATGAATGTAGAAATGGGAGTGGATTCAGAGGAATTTATTTATTTTTTTATATAATTTTTTAATTTAATTTTATATAACAAAGTCCAATTAAATGAAAACAAACATTTATACACAATGTTTGGGAATTTGGGCGTCGTTCTTTCCAAACTACTTCCTGCTGGTAAGGGGCGCTGTCTTGGGGGATTCGAAGAAGATTCAGATATCCTGGCTGTAGTCTGTAGGGCTGTTTTGTCCAGCTGTTTGGAATGTAGGATCAGCTTGTACTCAGAGGAATTTATTACAGTGAGCAGAAACATATCGGAAATGCCCAGGCCAGGAGAGAATTATTTTTCTGGGTTATAATGTTTCGTTTAGCCCTACAAAGATTTCAAACATGCTAATTATGGCTGCACCACATGAAATTACTGTATTTGGGATCCACAATGGCAGAGTTAGTGACAGTTTCACTTTGCTTAACTCAGGGTTTCTCCACTTTGGCATGGTTGACATTTTAGTAATCCCTTGTTGTTCTGTGGGACAGTCCTCTATGTAGGATGCTTAGCTGAATTCTGAATTCTACCAACTAGCAGTAATTTTCAAGGTTTTTTTGTTTTGTTTTGTTTTGTTTTTTGTCTCTAGTAATTCTGACAACATAAAAATAAATAAAATGCTCTCTACATGCATTTATTAAGAATTTTAAGACAGAAATCTGGAGGTGGGGGTCTATGGCAAAGCCTTTGCCTGACATTTCAAGACCATGCATTTGTGCCAGGGAGCATGCTTCCTGATGACCTAGGTATTATCCACCAGACTCCTGTAGAAAAAGCCAGACATGGTGACAGGTATGTAATTCCAGTATTGCTACTTCAAGTCAGAGATAAGCTAATGATCTTAAGTCTCCATACACATGTTTAGAGTCATAGAACGACTTAAGGAAAAAAGAATAAAATTGCGGGGAATCCAACACACACACACACACACACACACACACACACACACACACACACACACACACACACACAAATACACGAGTGTTAACTGGCGAAAGGTTTGGATGGCAGCCATATCTGGCCAGCCACCTGTTTTTGTAAATAAAGCTCTTTTGGAACACAGCCATACTCATCTGTTGACATATTGGCAGGGGCTTCTTTTGCGCCGTAACAGTGGAATTGAGATGTTGCACCAGAGAGTGTATGGCTCAGAAAGCCTAAAATATTTACTGTCTGGCCCTTTCTAGCCAAGTTTGCCAATGCTGTTCTGGATGATCCAGCTTTCAGTCTATGGTAGCAGAGGATGAGAAGCTGCCTGGAATCCCCTGGGTGTGTGACTGTCTCACCCTTCCTATCCATAAAGCTTAATGGGAGGTAAGAGCTTATTTGGGCAAAGGAGAAGGATGCATCAGCAGGGTAAGGAGGGGGAGCTCACAGAACCAGCAGTGGCCTAATGCAGATACAGAGGAGGAAATGAGTTCTCTCTTGGGCTGCACTGATTCCCAGCTCTGCTGGTGCCCAGAGAGAATATTAGCTGGATGGAAAACATTTGAGTGTTTAGAGACTTTCCAGGGTTGGGTGAAAGGTATAGTGCACATTAATTTTCCTGTTATCCACACAGGTTCATTTCATTCTTAATATGCTTTTTGTACTTTGCTGGGGTTTTTTTTTTTTTCATTAAAAAAAAATTCCATTTCTTAGGGGAAGTGTTTGAAAGCAGTTGAAAGGAAGGAGGTTTGATGGCAATTCAAGTAGTTTTGCATGACTAATAATAATTATTACGATGATAGTTTCCTGCCTAAGCCTTCTCAGTGGGTAATATTTGCAAATTAAACACACTATAAAATATTCAGCCCCTTGCTACAAACTCTGGTGATTTGCATAATCCCCCTGCATGGGCTCTGGCATGAACTAGTCCCTAATTAATTATTTAATTCCCATCTGTACAGTGTGAACAAGCTAATGAAATTCCAGCAGGCTGAGAAAAGCTGAGACTCCTCTTCAGAGATGGGTCCTGGTTTCCTCAGGCATGAGCCCTTCCAGCCAGGGGACACTTCCCAACACACCCAGGACTAATTGTAGATCTGGCTGCTCACAGAAAATGCTCTGACCTTCTTGTAACCCAGGATTCCATGGGGCTGGCTTCAGCTCCACACCACACACAGCTGGGCTACAGAGGACTCACCAGTGGCATGTCTAATATGGCTTTATAAGGAGATTTTCAAAGCCAGCCTAGGTTTGGTTTATGGACAGCCCCTAAGGCTCATGGCTATTCCCGTATTACTTCATTTTTGGGTGCGTTTTTTCCATGTGGCAAAACATCAATTTTATTCTCTAAGTCACTTAGCAAGGAGTTCAAAACACACTTCATTTTCTTCCTTACCTCAAAGTTTTGGATAAACCAATGATACCCATCCAGTAGCTCTGGGAATAACAGGGCCAGAACTCTTGTGGAAGAGTAGGTAGGTATGCTGGCTGAGGAGGAATGCAACCCTGGTGGTTAGAAGCAGGGAGAGCCTGAGGGCTGAGGTGTAGCACAGATCCACAGTGTACTGTGGGCCACACAGGTGGTTCTTGTTTAGGGTTAGTGTCTCAAATTAAAAACACAATAGCAGCGGGCTGGGCCAACAGCTCAGGCAGCAAAGTGCTTGCTTTGCAAGGAGAAGGACGTGGATTTAATTTCCCCCAACCCACGCAAATAAAATAAAAAATAAAAAGGTAAAATAAAAATTAAAAAAGCTGGTATGTGCCTGTATTCTCAGCACTGGGAGGGGGAAACAGGAGGATGCCTGGGACTCGATGGCTGGCAAGACTAGACTATGGAGGGAGTTCCTGGTCAATGGAAGGCCCTGTCTCAAAAACAAACAAAAACACGAATCAACCAAACAAAAAACCACGGGTGTTTGTCCTCTAGCCTCCACAGGTATGTGTACAGGAACACAGCAACAACAGTGTTTACTCGATGAGTTGTCTGTGAATGACCCAGTGAGATTTGTCCCTCTAATTGCTGCAGGCTGGCCTCTCTTGGGGCCCTGTGGGTGTCCAGCTTTACTCTTCACACACCCATTTATCAGAGCTTCTGCTAGGATAGATTCTGTTTCATTGGGTGTGGAAGGGGGCCGGGTTCCCACCATGTGAGCCAACTCACGGCTGTTGTTGTTGCTGTTGCTGTGTGGTATAGAGAGGTGGGGGGGCATGCTTGTGAGGATAGTAGAAATCTAACTCACAGATGGTGAGAGATACAGTGTGCTATGCTCACCTTGAGCATTGCTTCTCTAGATTTGAATGAAAGGAATGTTCAGCAAGGATCAGAAGGAAGGTGACATTAATGTGTCTTTGACTTTGAATCAGAGTCTAACTAGTATACAGAGGCCGGAGGTCCACCTGGCTTTTTTTTTTTTTTTTTTTTTTTTTTGGACAGTACTATATTTTTGATCCTGGATGGCTAGATCCTTGAATGTGGAACCCATAACGCAGAGGGCTGAGTGTGTAATGGAGATGTGGGGAGGAGTGGTGAGTGACTGGTTCAGTCTAGTGGGTAAGGTGCTAAATGGGGCCTCATGGAGTTGATGAGCTGAGATGTGAAGAAGAACTGAACTTTGCCAAGAGTCTCGATGATATAAGGATGCTGGCTAATTAGTGTGTCCAGGCTCCTCAGAGGGTCTGCTGGGCAGCAACTCCTGGGCTGTAGATTTTTTCTCTGACTATGGGGCAGAAGGACTCTAGCCAGACTGTCGGGCAACCCTCCAGTGCCTGGTGGACACTGACAGCAGAGCCTGGTTTGGCAAGTTCACTCTGCAAAACTGATGACTCCCCAGTGAGCCTCTTTTGTGGCTGGTGAGAAAGAAAACTGACCCAACGGGGCCTTCAGGAGAGAGTTCCCGTAATGAGTCAGGTAGTATGGCAGTCAAGATAGAGTTAAAGACAAGATTGTGGCCCTTTCCATCTGGAACCTCTGCGGAGCATTCATGACTGGAGAGAATAATGCAATCTGATTGTTCCATTGGGTCATTTCTGGGAATATGAAGACATTTTTCCAAAACTGGAAGTCTGTGTGCATTGAGAGAGAGAGAATTTCAGGGCTTGGTTCTGTATCCTCCCTTGGCCTGGCTGAAGGAATCCCCCTTCCAGGCTCCCTGCTCTATATGGTCCCTATGTAGACAATGAGAAGGGACTCAGTTCTTTTCTGCACTGGACTACATAGGGGTTGAAGATGCATCTGAAGCTCCATCTCGATGCTTGGCAGACATCTTCTGCTGAAGGAATGCTGAGAATTTGCCCTTTCCATCTTGTCAAATCATCTGTCCTGGGCCTGGCCAGTCCCCTGAGAGTCCAGTGGATACAGCTGGAGCAGGGTGGGGCTCAGATCACTGAGCTGGGAGCCTGGGGGCCTCCTGTCCTGCCTGAAGGCCAAAGTGGAGCAGGCTTGACCAATGTCAATGAGTCCCAGGTGGGGTGGGTGATGGGTCCAGTGGGGGGAGCTAGTGGGAGGAGCCAGGCAAAGGGAAGCTCCAGGCTGTGTTGTGTTTGAATCTCAGCCTAAACCTCTGTACTTCTCAGTGCTCACTGCTAGACTGGGGGGACAGCTCGGGGATAAAGTGGTCATTTCTGTTGGGACGATCTGGTTGGAGGGCAGGTTCAGAGGTTGTTGGATGACATATATTTGCATGATGTATGTGTGGAGGCCACACTTTTTTCTGAGATAGGATCTCTCAGTGCTGATTAGTTTGGCCAGCCAACCCTCAGTATCCTGTCTGCTTTCCTAGGTTGGGATTACAAGTGTGTGCCACCATGTCTATTTTTGTTTGTTCTGTTCTTACACAGGTGTTGAGGTTCTACTTTAGTCCACATACTGGTGAGACAAGGGCTTTAGTGACTTATCTTCAGCCCCCCATTTTTTTCTCTTACTTGAAGAAACAATATTATGAATGCCTTACAAGAAGCTCTTACAAGGGAGGGAAGCCCATGGCAAGGTTGGTGTCATGGTGACTCTGTCACTTTAGGCTCTATTGTTAGCAGGTTGAAAATCTAAATATGACTTCTGCAAGGCTCTGGATTGCACTTTGGTAGGTAATGTGAGCATCTTTCATTGCTGGGACACTGGATGCCAGGGGGAGAGTAATGTGTGGCAGAGTGGGCCAGAGACCTGGAGGGCTTGGTATGTGGAAGCTATCCATGGGAGGGAGTATTCCTGGCAGAATGTCAGTCAGAACGAGAACAGTTAAAACAACGAATGCACAAGTGCAGGATGTGACAGAGAGGCCACCGAGATCCATGACCTATGTCAATGCTGACAGGGAAAGCAGGTCAGGAGAGAGCTGGGGCAGAGTTTGGGGTGGGGAGCAGGCTGAGGTGGTACATTGACCTCAGATGGCATTCATCTGAGTACAGCAGATGACAGTATCAGATCAGCTTTATGACCAAATGGGTAGATTCACTTTAGAGCCCGTAGGGCTAGCACCAGTAGATTATAGCTGTGTGCATAGACCTCTCTACAGGTCTGGATTTAGATGGGATCCATTTTGGTCATGCAGAACCATGTTTTAGTTCATGTGGATGCCTTAGGGAAAGATGACCGACGGCCTTCAGAAGCAGGTAGCTTAAAATCTGAGGCTCATGTTTCTTCATCCTTCAGACCCAGGCATGATTTGGAGACACTGACATGACTGAAATAATGGTAGATTAAATTGTAGATAAATGTAGAGTCCTATTACTCTGATTTTAAACACAAGCCTTTGGAAACTAGGCCCAGTTGACACAAATCAGTAACTATGTATCATTCACAGCGTGGTCACATAAATACAGACCCTAATAGAGCTTGGCCCACTTGGAAAATGCACATAAACCATTCTAAGCCTCAAGGTCTTGAGCTCCAAGTCTTTCATTCAGGCTCCACTCTTTTTATCAGCCCTGGGTCAAGGGGGATACGCTTAGCTTATATGCAGAGCTCAGATATGAATCTACAAGGGTCTGTACCCAAAACTGTCAAAAGCTTAATTCTGAGGGAAAACATTCTTGTGCATGGTTGTCCTCCAAGTCACACTGTCACCATCTTCAGGAGGCCAGCTGGGCCTGCTTTCCAGAGATCATCAAAGCTGGGCTGGGCTTGTTGACTGTTGGCTGTCCCTTACCTGACTACGCAGCCATTTCTCCCAACTGGTTGTATGCATTTCTGTACTGATTGTGAGTGTGTGAGTGACTGAGTGTTTTAGGGAGGGGCCAGAATATATTGGTGGGGGACGATGAGGGGAGAGGGTTTCAGCCTTGCCAGATGCAGAACTTCTAATGTGGCTGCATTGTGGCTACCTGTGGTCCTGCTGGTGAGGTCCCCTCATCTATTGCTTTGTAAGCACAATAAACTCATTGCTTTCCTGCCTGGTGAACTTTGGTGGAACCATATGTCAACTGTTGTTGGGACCTTAGGAGGAGAGGTAGGTGTTGTTTCCAAGTCTTCCCAAGGGAAGGGGTTTTAGCAAAAACATTAAGCTGCAGAATATAACTACATTGTGAAAACAATTAGACAAAAATATATTATTTATTTACAGATACTTAATAAAAATGTAGAAGGATTTGCCCAATTGGCTATAAGTGAATATTTTAGAAGTGAATTTAATTGTGTGTTTTAGTTAGGGTTTTCTATTCCTATGAAGAAGCACCATTACTACGGCGACTCTTATAAAGAATAAACATTTAATTGGTAGCTCACTACAGTTTCAGAGAGTCAATCCATTACGATGGGGCTTGTAGGCAACGGGAAGCCAACTGACAGCCACATTGAGGGAAACTTGAGCAAAAGAGACCCTAAAGCCCACCCCGACAATGACCCACTTCCTCAACAAGGTCACGTCTCCTAATAGTGCCATTTTCTTTCGGGGCTATTTTCATTCAGACTACCTGACATTATGTTAAATATCTTAGGATTATTAAAAAAGATTAAAAAAAGGTCTGGATAGGTGTAACAGTTTTGTATGTATTGAGCCCAGCCTGTGTTTTCCAGAAACTTGTTATGTCTTTATTCCTTTAGGTTTGAGATTATTAAAGATAAAAAGAGAGGCTTCAGTGTTAGATTTAATTGATGTTCAACAGATTTTTTTGTTTGTTTGCTTGACCTTTTGGTTTTTTCAAGACAGGGTTTCTCTGAGTAGCCCTGGCCGTCCTGGAACTCACTCTGTAGACCAGGCTAGCCTCGAACTCACAGAGATCTGCCTGGCTCTGCCACCCAGGTGCTGAGATTAAAACAGCTAGCCACCACTGCCCAGCATGGATGTTTAATCTTAACCAAGTTTCTATTTCTTTTAGAAACTTCATTTAATTAAATTAGTTTTGCAATTCTAAAACTTTCTTTTTTCTTTTTCTTTTTGGTAACTCTGACTCTCTGTTGAGTAAGTTTTAGAAAAGCATTAAGTAATCTAATGGAAGCTGCTGAGTGGTGCTGGTGCCCAGGGCGGGTTGAACCCTTCTTTCCTTGTTCTTAGGCCCTTAAACCTTGCATTGAGGTGTATGTGTGAGAGGGCTGGGTTGCCTTCTGAGGTGTACCAAGAGCAGTACCTTCCTTGGGCTGGTTAATCTTCATAGACTGGATTTAGAATGGTCATGGAATCACTTATAGATGTGTCCATGAAGATATTTCCAGAAGGGTTTAACTGCACAGGGAAGTGCCACCCTCAGCACCATCCCATGGGCTGAGGATCTAGACTGCAGAGGAAGAAGAAAGCAAGCTGATCTTCAGTATTCACAGCCTATTTCTGGTGTTAACCCACTGTGACACCTGCCTCACTGTTCCAGCCACCATGCCTTTCCTGGTATGAACTGTGACCAGCCTCCTTACCTTCCTGCCACTAAGCCTTTCCTGCCAACTCTTCTTTAACGCTGGGGCAGAATAAATGCTTCATACCAGAAGTTGCTATTTTGTTACAACAAGGAGAAAGTAACTAATACAGTCCTTTATAACCCAAGCATCTGGGAGGCTGCAAGAACACTGGAAAGTCAGACACAGCAAGCCTCATAGCGTGGGGAAATGGCTGGTTCCTACGTGGGGAAATGGCTGGTTCCTACGTGGGGAAATGGCTGGTTCCTGACTGCAGCAGGACAGCAAGGCACTACTTGCCTGCTATGCTGAGTCCCTGCTGCCTGCTGGACAGGTCAGGGGAAGGTAGACATTCCCAGCCACCCCCGCTCTTTAATTTTCTTGCTGTATTTCTCATTGATAGTCACTATGATCTTCTCTTAGGTAGTGGACTTCCTTACCTTTTTAAGGATATTAATGAAACTATTATGTAATAATTACATAACTTAGTTTCCATGGCGATTTGCATGTTCTGACTCACAATGCTTTCCAAGGAGCCTATCTTAATCTCTTTCAGCCCTGCTGCAGCTACTTCCCACCATATCTCATCACGTGGAGAGTTATTTTAAGAAAACAGGGTTATTTACTAATGTGCATTTCACTGGACCAAAAGTCACAATCTTGAAGTCTCAATTTTTCAAAATTCACCTTGAAAACTAAGTGAAGCTGGGCACTGGTGGCGCACGCCTTGAATCCCAGCACTCTGAAGGCAGAGGCAAGCAGATGGATCTCTGTGAGTTCAAGGCCAGCTTGGTCTACAGAGTATGTGTCAGGATAGGTTTCAAAGCTAAACAGAGAAACTCTGTCTCAAAAAAACAAAACACCAAACAAACAAAAAGAGAAAACAAACTCATGTTCAACTTAATTAATTTGCCCTAAATGCAGCCTATAATTGAGGGATACTTGTTTCAAATCGTAAGTTTTATTGCCATAGGAGGGTGTTTAAATATTCTCGGCATACATGCTGTTAGCTAGATTAAAGACACTTAGGAGTCCTGCTTTTATGGTTATGAGCTGCAAAACTACGAAGCCTGGCTCCAGGGGCCTGCCCCAATGTGTGAGGGACTTGATCCTCTCAGCTGGAGAGCCAGCAGATGGGCAGGCATTGAGAAATAGCAGATCTGTAGGAGCAAATACCTTTGAGGCAAACCCAGTGGGAGCTGTGCTGTGTGGACAACCTCTCCATGAATATAGATCTGTGCCAGCCTGTGTATTATTTACCCAGCTGTGCCCATTACCACTTCAATAATTTAAGGCAATTTATTACCAGGATAACTTGACTGATTGTAATCAATAAACGAGAAGCTGAGAATCCAATTTAAATGGCAGGAGGCTCCAGCTGATTCTCCTGTGCTAGAACGACCCTTCCTTCCTTAACCCTTCTTACCCCTGGAGCATCTGCAGATATGTCCCTGAAGAATCTCCCTGCACTTGTCATGCAGCCCCAGAATGCCCTGGGCAGGTTGTTGTCACCACTGCTGCTCTTAAATGAGACCTACAGATTGGCTCTTGCTATTCACCTTCAGTATCAGCATCTGTACCATCTACAGCAGTGATTTTCAACCTTTCTAATGCTTTGAACTTTTAATATAGTTCCTCGTGTTGTCATGACCCTCAACCAAGATGTATTTTCATTGCTACTTCATAACTATAACTTTGCTATTATTATGAATCATGATGTAAATATCTGATAGGCAGGGTATCTGACATGTGACCCATGTGAAAAGACCATTTGACCCTCCCCTTAGGGGGTTTAGACCTTGTTAGAAATGTAAGATTCCCAGACTAGGCAAATCAGGAACTCTGGCTGTGATCTCACAAACCTAGCAGGTGATTCCCAGGCATCTCAAGCTTGAGGTGGGCTGGGTTTGGGCAGGACCAAGAATCAGGGTCATAATGGAAAGTCAAGGCAGGGTTCAGTTTCAATGTCAAGGCTGCTCTGTTACAGCTCACAAAATTATGAGTGGCTAGTTATCTATCTTCTTAGTCAGGAGTGTAAGCCATTCCCCCCACGACTCCCAGCATCTTCTGCCCATCACATGCTCCATCCCTCTGTCCTCCATGCAAACAGAGCTCCCACTTATACATCTGCCCTGTCCTGCCCTGCCCGCACCTCACAGTCCTTTCCATTGTGGGTCACCTGACATACAGTAATATAAGGAGCCAGGCCTGTTATGTTTTTTCTATCTCTTCTGAAAAACTTTGCACATAGTAGGAGCTGCCACACAGTAGTAATTATTGGTTGACCGAGTCAATGGACTGCAGGGCCCCTTCTTGCTTAGGCTTCCCTGCTGCCTCGCTTGACCTCTTGACTTGGGCATTGCCACTGACTGTGGATTCCAGTGCTGTGAGTGAAACCCATCTACCTAGGGTGATTTGTGTTCGCAGTGCATGAAGGTGAATGCATTGACATGGTAAAGGCATGCGTGTTGTGAGACCTTACCATAAAACATTACTTGGTGGGTTGCAATGTGTTGAGTAGGGTTGATTCTTCCCTTTCATGCCTCCCATCTTTTCATGTGCAAAGCTGCTATCTGAGGAGGAGGCCCTGGGGTTTGAGGACCACCCTCCTGGTGTTTTATTCAGGGGTCATGCGGAGGATTTTGAAGCTCCTGTCCTGCAGATTACTTCCAGGTGGAGTGACCTACTGACAATGAAAAAGGCTCTCACAGTCAGGAGCCATTGCCACTTCTGTGTGTGCTGGGCAAGCATTAAACCACCAAGTGTCCCTGGCTAATGAGCGAGAGGAAAAGGGTCCACTCTTCTTTAAAAGCAGGGGGCTGCCTTTGGAGGCTTGCCCTGGCAGCGGCCTCTGAGACTCATAAATACCAAGCCTGTATCCTGGGTGACCACAGATAATGATGGGGGTTCTCTGGGTTGCCCTAGGGTAGGGAGGGAATGTGTACCACTCTTCTCTCCTTTCAAGGATAGGTTCCCTTGCACCAGGTTGGTGGCAGCTTCCTTTAGACTAGGAATGCAACTGCCCATTGGTTTTGGCCTGTGCACCAAGACCCACTTTCAGAGGTTAGTTTGTTGTCCATCATTGGAGGAATAAGGGAAACATGACTCACAAGGCAGAAATGGAAACTCTTTTGCTGGTCTTTAGGTTTTCTGATAGCTGCTTGTGTGGTGGGGATTCAGCCGGGAATAAAACATGGAGTTCATATTCCTAAGAAGTGACACTAATCCAGTACAGAAGGACTCTAAGGCAAGAGAAGGATGTAGCGTAAGAGGAGTTTTGAGTTGTAGGAGGTGTAGAAGATGTATGTATCATTAAGGGTAAGGCAGTCTTTCTGGATAACAGAGAATCACGTGCCTGGAGATAGCTGGAATGTCCTCATGCACCGTGTAGATCTGGCTGCCTGTGGTACTAGGTTTGGAAAGCAGAACACCACAACCAAGTGGATGTGACTTATACTGTGGACGAGTCCGTGGCTGTGGGTGGCAGAGTAGACTTGGGGGTGGGTGATGGGAGGTTAGGCTGTTGTCATAGCTCAGCTAAGGCTGCTGCAGGATGGAGGGGAGGAGTGGAACTGAGGTATCATGCAGTGTCTGTAGGACACGGAGGAACTGAGGCATAATTTTCATGAATATGAGTTGAACACAGGGGTGTAATGAGTCAATAGACTGAGCTAAGTGACGAGTTAGATGGCCAGGTTTGGAAGAAAACACTGAATTCTGATTTGAACACACTGACTTTGGGGGATCTTTGGGTTATCTGAGAAAAACATGAAGGTGGGCAGATCCAGTCAGGCTCAACAATGCCTGGGAACCATCTGCGCTAGAGAAGGAATTAATTCCAAAGTGGATGAGATTGCTCAGAGCCATGACAGAAATGCACAGTGGACCTGGTTACTTAATGGGCTGCATCATTTCTCACATTCAGCATCCTCATAATGTTGAAAGAGAAAAGCCAAGCTGGATGTGGTGGCCAACATCTGTAATCCCAGCCCTCCCTGCCCCCCCAGAGGCACGGCAGTGGGGGAGTTTCAGGACACGGTTGTCATTCAGGCCATTATTTACATTCAAATGATCACAGTGATCTTTTGAGAAAGAAAAGAACTAGGAGACAGTCATGGTCGCCACAGAAAAGGATGCTCTGAAGGACTTGGCTAGGATTGGGTATGTCTGCCTGCAGAGATGGAGAGAGATGGATGCAGGAATGGCATGGGGTGGGAATGGGGCTGAGAGCAGGCTGTTCTCCCACAGGAGAATATTAGGTTCTAGGTGAGCCAAATCTATAAAAACGAAGCACCGAGTGTTGCAACAGGAGAGAGAAAGGCTTGGCAGTTTGTCAGTTTCATGTTGCATTGTAATTCTGCACTATCCCTAGTCACAACAGGGATAGTCCATGAAGACATAGTTGGGGCCCCGAGCCTCTGCCAACTACCAGGGTTCAGAATGGGACACTGGCTCTAAGGGAGCCCACGGCTTCAGAAAGAGTGCCTGAGCATTTTGTGTAATCGAGACCTGGGTGTAAAGATGAAAGTGAGGGTGATGTATTGGGAACCATGCATCAGAGTCACATGACCTGGTGGTGGGCGCTCAGGGTGGAGGTGACCGCTGAGAAGGGGATCTGGACAGCTCCACCTAGTTTTCTCCAGAGTCACATCTTACATCTGTTCCACACAAAGCCGTTCTCTTAGAGAATGGGCTGAATGGCCTCAGTGCTTCAAAATATCCTTTGGCCCAGGTTGGTGGGAAGTCTGGATCTCAGAAGGCAGATTGGGGATAAATGAGGAGCTTGCTTCATGTCAAGGAGGTGGTGACATCTAGGACACCTATGTGTGTTGTCACAACAGGCCCAGGCCCTGGGCAGGAGCGAGTATTTGAAAAAAGGGATGGGCCCTGAGAGGCTGGCATTGCTACTCTCTAGAGGCAGGAGGGGATGAGGGTGCTGTTTGCAGTGCTCTCAGGGACCAGGGTTCTAAGTGACCTTTTAAACACTTGTCTGATACATGTTTTATAATTATCATCTTTGTTGCATGGTTACACATCGCTGGTAAGGTGACCAGGTTCCCATAAACAACCTTTCACCCACGCCCCTGTAAGTATCCCTAATGAAACTCAAAGGGTCGTACACACACAAACACAGGGAAATATAATGAGGACTCGTTAGGAAAAGGAAAGTGGTGGGTAAATGGGGTGCGAGTGGGACAAGGAAGGGTAGTGGGGACAAATATGTTAATACAGGTACGAAAATTCCATGAATGTTATGAAAAATTACTGTATGCCAATAAAAGCCTTTAAAAAAGAACTTTCAAATCATCAAATAGGAAAATAGACTGACACAGTTGAATAATTAATTCAGTTGTTACCAGAGATGTGCTAAGATAACCTTTTGAAGGTTATTAGTATTTTGAACCTCCATATACATAAAGTCACAATTCTAATTTTCCTGGAAAAATTGGCTAGGTAGCTGTGCAAGTAGTCACCCTCTGCTACGGTAAGCTGCAGCACCTACAAAGCGGACACCTCCATGGGGGACAACAGCCTACACATTCTGTCCAAATTCTCAGGTCTGCAGGCAGTTGGGGTTCTGCTGATGTGGGCTGTGCTCACCTGGCCTTGCTTGGGCTCTTCAGGGACCCAGGGTTCAGGTTGAGTCTGACCAGCTTCTTAAGTCTGGGTGGTTTGAAGTGGCGAAGTCCACTTCAGGGCATCTGATAGCTTCCTCTGGGCCAAGTGAAAATCATGCAGGCACAGTTGATGGACAGCTCTCCTTGTATCTGCCAGCATAGCAGCGGCTGAAGCAGGTCACACAGTCTCGATCAATCAAAGAGTAGGCTCTCTAGCATTTCTGCTCATCCACATTGCAAAGGGTTACACTGGCTGTAGAGTCAAATTTTACAGTTTGATGGTGGTCTGGGTCAGTCATGATGGGGGTGTGCAGGAGAGTTTCAGCAAAGAATTGTAATGTCAAACTCTTATAATTTGATCACAAAATTTAAGATAGTAAATAACTTTTTATAAGCATTGAGATTTATTATTGGATCCCAGAAGTTCATTCTATAATGCTGATATTTGATTTCATTCTCTGTTTAAGCTTAAAATTGATCAAAAAGAAAATTATAAAAGCTCTTATGGTTGGCTCTATACTGATCTTTCTCTCTTGTTCTCTCTCTCTCTCTCTCTCTCTCTCTCTCTCTCTGTGTGTGTGTGTGTGTGTGTGTGTGTGTGTGTGTTTTGAGACAGTTTCTCATGGAGTTCAGGCTGGCCTTGAACTCACTATGAGGCTGAAGACAATGTCAGACTTCTGATCTCCCTGCCTCTGTGTCCCTGTGCTGGGGTTACATGTGTACTCCCCATGCTTAGCTTACACAGTGCTGGCAATTGAATCCAGGTAAGCATTCTTGATGTTCTTGGACCCCTTCTCCCATCTCCCAAGTGCTGAGATTGTAGGTTTGTAACTCCATCCCAGCCTCTGTCTTTGTATATTTGAACACACAGAAACTCTTTGGCTTACAAGGGACAAACTCTTTCAGCTGAATATATCTGCAGTTGGAAGTGCATGCCATATACCTAACCTCTAGAACATTCTTGCTGCATACATAGCACACTATAGAGGGAAATTAGCACACTGTAGGGTGAAATTATTTATTTTCATAAGCATATGGCTGACTGGCCCGAGATGTGTATGGATTATCAACTCTGCTCCCAACCCCCTCAGCCATGTGCCCTTTAACCCTACTGTTCCCTCTATATCGACTCTTTTGGTTCTCTGCCTTCCTAGATTGCCTGCTCAAAATCTAATGACATCTTCCTTTACAGGTCTTCAAAGGGAATCTCTTCATTGTTTTTTTCTCCTGTTTGGATGATCATTGAGCACCAGGACTCTGGGATCATCAGCCAGACCACACTTCTCTGCTGTGCCTGTGTCATGGAAGCCATCTACCTCCATAGGCCCCTCTGTTTCTTGTCACTCCTGTTATGTTCCGTCCCTGGGCCAGATACTGCAGGGATTGGTGCCACAAGTGTTCTATGCAACTTTGACTAATGTCAGCTGTGCCTACCCTGTGCCTACACGGTGGGCAGGGCCATGATCACACTAGTAAATGGTACAGGGACATGACTTGTTCTAGCCTCTGAGACTCCCCCCCCCCCCCCGCCCCACAGCAGTGCAACCTGAGGTACTGCCTGTAGACCAGGGCTTTGAAGATGCATGCTATGTAACCTGGCTAGGGATACAGCTCAGGCATTAGAATGCTTAGCATACATAAAGTGCTGGGTTGGATATTCAGCACTTCCTAAAACAAGTCTGATAGCCTGCCTCTAATCTCAATGCTTGGGAGGCAGAGACAAGGGTTCTCTGGAGCTACATGGTTAGTGAGACTAGCTGTATTGGTGTGCTCTGGATTCAAGTGAGAGAACCTGCCTCTCTAAATAAAGAAGGAACAATTGGGAAGTCACATGTGCATGCCTAAACACATGCAACCAGGTATACATAATACATACACAGTACACAAATATACACAGAAATGCATATTATTGGTTCTGCAGACCCATAGACTCGTACAATCTGTCTGGGCTCAGGAATCTATGTGTTTTCAGTGTTCCCTTCAGGGGACTTGTTGGCTTACTGTTTTGACACTTGATGCTATGCACTATGCAATAATGTCAAGAATTTTGATGCCACCAAACCTGGGCAAATCTCCTGACATGTTTCTCACCTGTCTGCTTCTTTCTCTCCCATCTCTCCTGTCAACATCCACGTGGCAGTCTACCTATCTAATCCAGTCCATTCATGGTTGGAAGAAATGTGCTCAAGGAGTCTTTCCTGAACACATTCAGGTGCCTTATTTTTATATTCTCAGTATAGTCTAGTAGGAGATTTGCTCACAAAGAAGCTGGGACTCAGAAGGGCTAACAAACTGTGCCATTTCCTTGTCTGGGAGAGCTCCATAGGGAGGGAGGAAGACTAGTGGGCATGTGTACTCCTCCAGCCTCCGGTTCTGGGTTTGGACAGGTTCCTAGGGGTGATGGATTGCAGCGTGCCCTGAAGCTGAGCTGCTGAGAGGCAGAGTTTGTGTGCTGCATTTAATGAGTAAGCGTTGCTGAGCCAGCTGGAGACAAAACCTTTCAGGAGATCTGCAAGGGCCTTGAAGGAAGGTTTTATTCCCTAGGCAGCAGCTCCAGATATGTTTTTCACCCAGTGGGCCCCAGTGGGAAGACTGGAACAAAATCTATTTTTTTAAAAATCCTGTTTGTGAAATAGAGAATATTTTTAGCAAATCTGAAAGCTTTGGAGATGTCCCTGCTCAAAGCAGGCACTCAGTCAACCTTTTTGGACGCTGCCGGATGTTACTCAGAGCCTCCTGAGAATGGACTCATGGAGGAACTGGATGATGACGATATCAGCCAGCCTGACCATAAACCATCATCTTTGTTACTCCATAAAGGAGACCTAAGACAACTGTTAGGATGTCATCGGTGAGCATAAGGACTATTTCCCTGAGGTTCTTGTGCCATCAGGAAATCACACCACACTGTGCTCTCAGCTTTATGTAATATGCTAGTTTTTTTTTTTTTTTTAAATTAGAGCCTATAGGGCTTGCAATGTACCAGAGGGCACAATGGTTGTGTCCTCTTTGATTGATGTGTGGGTGTTGGGTGTTGGGTGTGATAGAGAGAGAAGGGGAGAGAGAGAGCCAGGGTTTGAAGAACTATCCAGATGCAGTTAGGATGGTTTCAGAAAACTCACCACTAGTGGTATTAAAGAAAATCGACACATGTTTACAAGGTTGGGGCTTCTTCACTCTGAGAAGACAGATGTCACAGCCTAAGGTGCTCACAGCAGGTAATGACAACAGGCCACTAGGAAGCAAGCAGGGGACCCAGTAAATGTGATTTAGATGGACAAAGAGAAGTTCAGAAAAACTGAATAGGGTATAAAGGATGTTGCAAAGAACAGGGTACGCAGCCTCTGGGTCCATGAAAAGGCATAGACACAAGGGACTGGGAGCATGGGTGGTGCAGGAGGGGATGTGGCAGGGGCAGGAGCTGACATGGGGGAGACTCCCTGTACTTGAGGACGAACCTGCCTGGTAGCCTAGCTACTATGTAAGGTTGTTTGTTAGTCCATGGCTAACCACACGGAGCACTTCCATTACCTTAGGGAAGTCTGTGTGCTGAGAATGCATAGAAACACTGCATTGCTGGCTAGCAGATTCATCGCTTTACAGCTCATGAAAAGCCCATTTGCCCTTGAGCACCATGGTTGTGGGTGATCCTACCAATTCATAGAAAAAAACAAAACAAGACAAAATAAAACAAAAAACACAAACAAACAGAAAAACAAAAAACAACACACACACACACACACACACACACACACACACACACACACAAAGGAAAGAGTTGTGCCACTCTCTCCCTGGAGCCTTTGAAATTGTGTCACTTGGACTGTATGGCCTCTGGGGAAGGCCATGCTTGGAGATGTTGAAAAGTTGATGCTCATGGAGATGAAGCTTGGGGAGAGGCTGTGCTCATAGCCACCTGTCCCTGGACCTTGCCTTGGAAGGTGGCCAGCCTTTGGCTAAGAACTGGTTGCTGATAGCTTTGGGGCTTGGCTCCAGGCTCTTGTCTCCTGAGTGCTGACAAAGAAAAGATCCCTTGGCTTCCTTGAGTAGAAGCTTGGGCACTGCCAAGGAGTCAGGATGACCTTAATTGACTCCAGAGAGCAGTATTCCCCAGACTAGTGGCTTCAGAAATTGTCTCTAGTGCCGGGTACACTGGTGGGCTTCACTGTGGTTCTCTGGGATAAAATGTCTTTTAAAGCCTGTGTTCCACTGCCCCAGAACCTCAAGCTTGCCTTTTTAGGAAGGTGCATCTGTGATGATCCAGGAGGCTGCTGGGATCAAGAGCTAATGCATTCAAATCTGAGACAGTCTCATCTTCGCATGATTTATGAACGACACTAGTTTTGGGCTATTCTTTCTCAGCTAGACATAGTGCTGAATAGGAAAACCCAGTGCAGTGCAGGCAGGCAGGGGGCCTGGAGAGGTCACTGTGGCTGCTCCCCAGGAGTCAGCAATAGGCAGCAGCTGGTTTTGCCTCCTGGTATAAAGATAGGTGTGCTGTGCTCACTTGGAATAGGACACCATCCCCCACAACTGGCAATCTATGCCACTTGTGGCGTGTGCAGGATCACAGATGAAAGCTGTCCTTTCCTCCAGGCATTATTAATGTGATTTGTAGCCAACACGTTTATGGAGTTGGCAGTTGCAAAGGACACTGCTTCAGATATGCAATGATAAGTCTAAGCATCTTTAGATGAAAAACCACAGTCTCCTCTGGTTTTTCCTTAAACGGTGAGCTTCTCTTTTCAGTACAAGCCTGAGTAGCCTGTGTGAATCTTAACCTTTTTTGTTTATAAAAGGAATGAATGCTTGTAGAAAACCCAGACAGCAAAGAAATTAAAAGAGGACTAATACTGTCAGCCCACTGGGCACTAAGTCAGCCATGCTGTCCCATATCTCTCCTGTCACGTGGCTGATCTTGTAAAGGCTGCCTGGTTTTGCAGGCCTCTGGAACCTTGGAGTGTTAGGAAAAATCTAGCCAGTTGAATGCTTCAGTTTCAAGTTCAACCAAAAGGCCACCTGCTTGTCTTCGTCTACACAGCCTGTGCTGAGCCCTCTGGCTCACAGGCCTTGCTGCGCTCCCCTTTTGAGAAAGGCAGTCCTCTAGTACAGGGAGAGAGAAGGCACACATTTTATATTTAGTATTGGATGAGACTGATTGAAGGCAGAGTTTGAATGAGTCCTCAAGACCCAAGATAAATAGGTGTTTATTAGGGAAGTACTGTCACAGACAATAGTGGATAACTGCCATGGTCTTCCTGCTCCTGAAGATGCAGTCTCTGTCCTTCTGATGCTCTCTCTGACCACCACCCAAGAGAGAGCCAGTCCCTCCTCTTCCTTATAAGGGGTCATGTCTGCACCCGACACCACGCCCCTAGGATATGGCCATCCCCTCAAGTTTACTGGGAAAGCAAGATGCCGCTACAGCTGATGGTATCCTGTTTTCAGGCTGTTGGTTGTCTGTGTGGCAGGCCTATGAAGGTGGGAGCCAGCGCTGTGTCAACTGATGGTGGGTGTGTGGCATGTGGATCACAGTGGGAATGGCTAGCCTGATAGACACTTTGGCCCTGACGGTGCCTTGAGTTGTCCCATAGCTCCTTCCTCTGCCCCTGAGATCACTTACAATGGCAGATTGTGCTCCCAGGACCCTGTGGAAACTGTCATTTGGAGAATTTGAGCCTGTCTGTGAAAGGGCAGAGAGGGTGACACTGAAATGTGAAAGCATTTCCCTTCCAATTACATATGCATCTTCAAACATGACTTCTCAGGGCAGGGAGTGATAGAGTAAATGTAACATGATATTCCTTAGTGAAATAGGGCAAGATTCAGATCTGGAGCTACAATATTCTAGTTGTGTGATCCCAGGAGACATATGATCTTCTTAGAGCCTTGTTCATGCTTTTATTAACAAAGAAAATAAGAGAAAAGAAAGAGCAGAAAATATTGTTGTGGTGGTTACTTTATAATTTCAGGTGCCTTTGGCAGTAGGCAGGCACTGTCTTGGGGCATGGGCAAGTATCCATCTGCTCCACGAGCACATTAATACGCTAGAGCCGTCCGAATGCATCTTTCTTTCCTGGAATATTGATTGTGGGGGACACAAGCATTCCTATAAGCTGAGCACCAGGTTAACAGATTTATATATATTAAATCATAAATGAAACTAGGTGTGATTATCTTTTCTATGCATTTCATTTTTTCCCCCAGAAAAGGAACCAGAAGCACAGGGAGCTTAACACTTTGTCCAAAGCTCACAACCATCAGTAGTGAGGTTACAGCTCTAACACAGTCCAGTTGGCTGTAGAGCCAGTGCCCTGGCTCTGACGTCAGTGGGTATGAGGGGGACTCAAGGGTAAAAAGAAAGTATTTTTTTGTCACCCTGAAGTTCAGCACCCCATGGCCCCAGAACACCAGTATTTCTTGACTCCATGTTTCTGAATCTGGGTGCGGGCAGTAGGAGAGAGAGGAGAGACTCTTATTTTCCTTGACTCCACATGTACTTCGTCCTCTATTACAGTGAAACCTTGTGCCAGCCATGGTGCCTGGCATCTCCCTGCTCCATACAGAGCTTATGTCTGACAGAATTTCTCCTATGACTTTTGCAGATCGTCCTCAAGTCCTAATGTTCTTGTGATATCTGAGACCCTGACTTTTGTTTGTATGCTTGCTTCGGAGTGTTCCCAGTTATGTCCCTGGCAAGTTGTCTGAGACGGATCCCACGGAGGGACCTGCTATGTTCCCCCACAGGGGCTTCTGAGTGGCAGGCTCCATTTCTCACAGTCCCTCACAGCTTGGCTCTGGGCCTGTGGCCTGGCTTCCCCCAGGCAGATCTACCTCCTGGGATTTGGAAGGAGTGAGTGGAGAGCATGAGGCAGGGCCATGCCTTCACTGGGCCTACAGGATTGTGGGAGCTCTGGGTTTGCCTATGGTAGTCGCAGCAGAAGTTCCATTCTGAGGAGCTGAGGACTCAGCCGACTGCAGGATGGCTTGCATCAGCAGTGGAAACAGTGGCTTTTTTGTTAGCTTGTGCCTCCATCATAAGCAGCTCCTTATCTGGGAATTGTTGCTCAGATCTCAGGTCCCAGGCCACTCAGCAAGCCTGCTTATCAGTTTTGTAAAGACCTAATTTCCTGTGTTAAGTACCTTCCCAATAAACCAAGGAGTGAATTACATCATTGAGCTGGAGCTCGCTGGCTGCTGTAGGCCTTTTATTGTTGCAGAAACTTAGTGAGAGGGTTTGTTTGTTGTTGTTTGTTTATTTTGCTTTGTGTTTTCAAGCATAGCTGATTCCTGATATATGAGAAGTCTTAGAATTCTTTTCCCAATTAGGACATATGCCCTTCAAACTGGGCACACACGGTCAGTGAGCTTCTTGTATGGACTGCTCAGCCTGGCAGGTGAAATCCTGCTTCTATGGGAAGCCACTGAGAACCACATTATTCCCACTGCTAAGATCTTGTCCCGTGGCTCTGTGTTGCTGTCTTTAGCTGTGTTTCTGCCAAGCATTTTCTGGCTTGTTCTCGCCTGGATAGGAACAGCCCGTCCTCTGCTGCTCTGTTCTCCAGGGAGCTCATCAACACACCCACCTTCCTCTCCATGTCTCTTAGGGAACCCTGACACGGATCCCTGCAGCCTCCCCCTCCTTTCCATTGTTGCTGTCTCTTCAAGTTCCTCTAAGGCTGGCCTGGATGGCATGTTCAGTGCTACAGGGCGGACATGAGCCCCAGTCTGGATGCCTTTTCCCCTGAAGAATTCCCTCTAGAAGGGTGTCCATACACCTCAGGGCCAGGCTGAGAGCATCAATGTGTGCTCCCATCCACTGATGCTCCTCTTTGGCTTACCACATGTAAGCATCCCAGTGCATGACTGAATTCATACCCTTGGAGATATGAAACATTCACAATAACTGAAGTAAGCACCAGCCTGCTTGCTACGGAGACTCAGATCTTCCAGTGGCCTGTGCACGGCAATTGTAGTGGCCGTTGCATAGTTTTTAAACTGTGGCTCATAACCCTTTAGTAGGATATCAGATTGATTAGGGTTTGCTTAGCACACAGGAGCGATATAAACAAGAATGATAAGTATTGCCCTGAACAACTTTTGAAAAAACTATTTCTTCATTTTATGTACACCAGTGTCTTGTCTACATGTAGGTCTGCCTGAGTGGGTTGGATCCCCTGTCACTGGAATTACATGTGAGCTGCCATGTGGGTGCTGAGAACTGAACCTGGATCCTCTGGAAGAGCAGTCAGTGCTCTTAACTGCTGAGCCTTCTCTCCAGCCCCACCCTGAACAACTTCTGCTAGTTGTATGTGTGCTAGTCAGGGAACACCAGAGAACAAAGCTAGTAGGACATACATACTCATACATACAACCACTTGCACACACATTTACCACAGGAAATGGACTTATGTCATTTTAGGGATTGGCCAGGCAAGGCGAAATCCACTGGTCAGGCCAGCAAGGAGCACAGCAGGAGCTCTTGGGCACAGGTTGAGATTTCCAACCCTAACTAGACATTCTTATTTTTCAGGGAATCCTCAGTTCTGCTCTTGAGGGCCCTCATGACACTTTAAACTGATCATTGCAGTATGTATGCCACTCGGGACTGTGATTTAACAATGATCTGTGAACTGTGATTTGAAGGAGGGAATGGAGAGGGAACTCATTACCATCTTGTGTCTCTGGTTTGGGGTAGATGCATTCAGCCCTGCCCCTTCCCTTTGCCTCTCACTCCTGGCTGTGAAGGCCTTGGGAAGAGAGGGAGGGGGGGCAATGACTATTTCAGTTACTGTAGGAGCTGAGTGCCTCCAAGAGTGTGAGCCAGCCATGCACAGAGGTACGTCACACGCGGTAAGTGCAGGTGGAGTGGGATCGGCGGGTGGAAGTGCTCCTTGATGCTTCTAGCCCAGCTCAGAGAGTGAGTCTGATAGTGGTAAATGGGCAGAGGGAAGAACCACTTCCCGTGGGCTTAGGGAAGATCCTAAGTTCCAGGAAGCCAAGTCCCACAGGAGGTAGTTCCTCTGAGAGGATGAGTTTATGATCCTGCACATTTTCCTGCTTGCTGTAAATCATAACATTGAAAAAAATCAATGTGAGATGCACATGGTGACATAGGCCTATAATCCCGGCACTTAAGAGGCAGATGCCAGGAGATCAGAGTTCAAGGCCAACTTCAGCCACATAAAGGGCTGCATTAGACCCTGTCTCAAAAAGTCCTCAAATAACCCCCCCCTACACACAACCAAATAACCCAAATCCAGAAAAACCAAACCAACAAAATGAAAAGCCGATGCGAGTAGGGCACAGCAGATTCCCTCCTGCAGTTTCTCATCTTGCCCTTTACAGCCCAGCTGTTTTACAAAGGAACAGCTTACTCATAATTCCCAAGCTGAAGATACTTCTAGAAGGAACATCTGACATCATGGCTAAACAAAGAAGTCATAAATTGTGAATGTATATAGAAAAGAAGGTCCCCTAAGTGGGCCTCCTCTAAATTGTATGTGTCTCCCTGAGGGAGCATCCATTCATCCACAAACATCAGCTGGCCAGGAGACACTGAAGGTGCCAGGTGTAGAGCACTGATAGAGAACAACTTAAAGACAGTTTTCAGGTGGTGCTGTAGCTGGAATATGTGTGACTAGCCAAATTCACATGTTAAAACTAATTCCTAGGGGGAGTGGTAGGGAAGAAAAAATACTAATTCCTAAAGTGACAGAGTTAGGTACGGGGAGGTGACTGTTTTGCGAGGATAGAAGCGGGAATGATTGGGATCAGTACCTCTACAGAGTCTCCAAATAGGTTCCTTGCCCCTCCCTCCAAAGGAGAGAATGTGAAGAACATACAGTTAGGAACAAGGATGCCTTCCATAGGCATCAGCTCTGCAAGTTCCTTGCTCTGGGGCTTCCAAGCCAGCAGAACAGTGACCAATATATTTCTGTTGTCTTTAACTCCCTTGGAGGAGGGTGTGTTGGTATAGCAGTGTGCACAGGCTAGGTCAGTGGTTCTCAACCTTCCTAAGGCTGTGGCCCCTTAATACAGTTCCACATATTATGGTGACCACCCCCCAACCACAAAATAATTTCGTTGCTGCTTCATAACTGTAATTTTGCTAATGTTATGAATTGTAATATAAATATCTGATATGCAACTCCAAGGGGTCTCGACCCACAGGTTGAGAACTGTTGGATTAGGTAAAGAACTGTAGCACAGCACAGCAAGGGCCGAGGAAAGAAACCCATGCCAGGCTGGGCAGAGAAGGCCAGCGACAGAAAAGCCTGTAGTGTGCCAGGTACAGTGACACTCTGGAGAAGATGGTCCTAGAGTCTCAGCAGGGGATGTACTTGGGGGTGCGGCACAGTAGAGGCACACCCTACCTGAGACACATGCAGCATGTTTGGTGAAAGCCACTGCCCCCATGACCCAGGCTGCCTCCTTGTTTTCAACCAGACCAGCCACTGGATGTAGATGACCAGGCTGCTTTTTGTTTCAAAGGCACAACAGTGACATAGTAAGATCTGTACAAGACCTAGCCAGCCAAAGCTAGGGCGTGGGTAGGGGAACACCCACAGCCCAGGAACCATTGGAAA
The DNA here is from genome assembly GCF_943737965.1 of Phodopus roborovskii. Taxonomy (NCBI): domain Eukaryota; kingdom Metazoa; phylum Chordata; class Mammalia; order Rodentia; family Cricetidae; genus Phodopus; species Phodopus roborovskii. The sequence goes on along the minus strand of NW_026126624.1, from coordinate 915,078 downwards.
TGGATGGCTACAGAGGGAGGGATCACCAGTTTTCTTTGGACGGGGCTCCTGATAGACTGCCCATGTTCCAGTGGATGGTCCTACACCCTGTACATGCTGAAAGCTCTAAAGGCACTCAAAAGGTTTAAAAAAACAGTGGTGGGGAATAAAGGAGGAGGAGGTGTGGATCTGATCGAAACACATTCACACATGAAGTTCCCAAACAATACACTTTCAGAGTAAGAAAATCTAATCCAAAGGAGATGGCATTCCCAGGTAATGTCCCTGAGCTAAAGGGCTTCCCCAGTTTCCCTCAGCTGAGCAGATTCCAGTGGTCACAGGGTTCTCGAGGTTCTGCGGACTGTTTTTCGGTTTGCAGCACTCCACCTGTGTTTGTCTTCTCCTTCCCTCTGGAGAGCTCTCTTGGCCATTGCATCTGAATACTTATTAGATTTTGTTTCTTGACCCTCCCCTCCAACTGTCCCAAGCTGTCCTATTTATAACTTGCAGCTGTTGGCAGGTCTGCAGTGTTAGCCTTTGGGGAGACGTACATAGGCTGGGTTTCTTGTGAGTTGTCTGGGAACACAGGCTGAAGCGAAGGAGACACCCAGGCGAGCTTTTTCTCTCAGAATTTATGATGAAAAGTGGAATTTCTTGAGCCAGGAGTTTACGATGGACAACAGCCCTGTGTTTGTAATTTGCAGAAAGATGGGGACAGCACATTCCACTTAGGCAGGAACTGGCTAAAACCAGCTTTTTGACTTACAAATTAGTCAATAACTCTTTAGCAAAAATTAGAAATTGTGGCTTCAGTTAAAAATTGCTTCTGTTAAAGTGACTTTAAAAAGAAGGAGGAGAAGGAAAAGGAGGGGGGGGAGAGGAAAGCCACCCCAAATGGATTATTTGGAACAAAATTTAACTAAGAGTTTTGGGCTAAGAATTTTTCTTATGGAATGTGCGTCATCTCATAGTGTGCATATGACTCACACAAGACGTGCTGCGGAGTGTTGTGGAGGTGGAGATGGATGGACACATCAGGCTGGGTTACGATATAAATCATCCACACTCTGCCCACCCTGATAAGCATATATAATTTCACATTGACCTGTGATGGGCTCCCATGCATTCAGTGAGCTGTGCCTTCCAACGGCTCTTCCTGTTCACCATCAAGGCCTGAAGTAGGTACCTTTGGAAGCTTGCCTCCTCACTCTGAAAATCTGTGGGGCTCGCCATTCCTTCTAACAGTCTTGTCCCTGGTTCTATTAGTTCACTTTGGACTGTGCTCATTATTGCTTGTAGACCACGAGTGAAAAGCTGTTGCTAACTCGTGTGTCCTCATCCTATAACACCTGGAACCTTTCTCCATCCCCACTGCTGGGTTTGGGACTTCTGCCCATCTCACTTTCCACTTTGTGGAGGCTCAGATGAAAACATGTGTTTCTGATGCTCTGTGTCGGGGTCTGGGAGGAGCCTGAGGGAAGGCTTCCCTTCTCTAAATTTGTCTCAGACTTTGGCATGTCAAAACTCATTGTAGTCAAACTCTCAGAGCCCCAGACCTCCAGTTCACTCAAGCCCCAGGGCTTCGGAGAAGCCTCAGTTCCTGGGCCGACCAGGCAAGGTGGTTTGACTGAATCTCAAAATGCTGCTGCCACAGAGCTGTGTCAAGCTTTGTGTTCACTGCAGGGGAAGTGGCACTTTCTGGGTCACCAGTTATGTGACAAATACTCTTTCAGTCTTTAAAAAAAATCCCCCCTTTTTGATGCCTTTTAAAATGAGAGCAAAAAAAGACGTTTCCCCCTGGTGTTCTTTGTTTACAGAAGGTGATAGGTCCTCAGCCCAGAGTTGGAGCTGGTTGAGCACACATTTCTTTCTTCTGCCAGCTCTACTGGCTCCTAGATGGCACCGACTGTATTTTGGCCTTATCCTGGTGAGTGTTGAGTAGTTGGCATCCACAGAGGGTTGGGGAATGACTGAGTGATCTGTCCCTGGTCTGGGGAGTCAAGGTTGTTGTTACCGCTCTTCATTTTACTTGGGACGAGGTTGTGGGGTGGTAGCTGCAGCGGCCAGGGGCCAGGCAGGAGGCAGGGGATGAGGGGAATAGAGCTGGCACTTAGGCTTGCCTTTTCAGCATCTCTGTCCTCTCTTTAAAAAAGGACCTAATGGGAGCAGATAGTTTCCAAGAATTGTAGCACAGAGACTCCTTTAAAAAGACTGGCCATCTCAGTTCTTTTTATTACATTTCTGTTAAACAGAAGGGGGCTTGTTACTCATTTGTGTCCTATAGAGGATTATCCATGCAAGGGTGGGGGCAGTGATGACCAAGAAAATAGTTGAGTGACAGTCATCTTTACCCCATCCACCTCTTGTCTTCATAGACTAATGCTGAAATGCCCCATCTACAGTCCCAAAGTAAAACCGATAGTTTAGACGACCTGCCCACCCATCTCCTGGCTGGCAGAGACACACAGTGGTCCCAGCACACAGGGGGCTGGAGTGGGAGCATCCGAGCTCACACGACCAGCCACAGAGAAAAGCAACAGCCTCAAAAATCACAAAAGATGTTGTGCTCACTGTCACCTAAAGGCAGAATAAGAGGCACTCACGAGAAAATATTTCACATTTAACAATGAAGTAGAAGGGTTTTGGTGAGTGGATTGTGTCCTTGTGAGAGGTAACTTCATATTCATTGAACGGTTTTCAAACTTTAACCATCAATGACCCTTTGAAGTAAGGGCTAAATAGGCCTACTTGTATGTAGTCATAGAGCTATTGAGAGTACATCATCTTCAGGTATGACGCCAGGCAGCCTTGCGCACAAGCACTAGAGGTGCTGAGAGGCACTACTGAAGGGGAGAGGATTGCCTCAAATGATGAGTGACTCCTGGAAACATGTTTATTTTATTTTGGGTTTTCAAGACAGGGTTTCTCTGTGTAGCCCTGGCTATTGTGGGACTCCCAGGCTGGCCTTGAGCTCAAGAGATCTGCTGATCTCTGTGGCCTCTGGAGTGCTAGGCTTAAAGGCTTGTACCTCTGCTGCCCAGTTTGGACACTTTCAAAACTTATTTTTTAACCTAATTCTTTACTGATTCTTTGGGAGTTTTACATCATGCACCCCAGTCTCACTCACCTCCCAGTCCCTCCATATCCACACCTCACCCCTGCAGCATGCTCCTCTCAAAAGACCCCCCCCCCCAGATTAATTAAAACCAAAAACTCCCACCTCACTCCTCCGTCTTTCCAACACCTCTACATTCATCCTGGTGGCATTAGGAGCTGTGGCGTGTCACACAGCTAGCTCCCTTTTGTTCAATCAGCCCCACCCACAAATGTTCATTGCAATGAGTCATTCATTGGTCTGGTTCAAGGCCTGTGGCACACCCTTATCACTGGACCCTCACTGAAACTCCTTGGATATCCTGCCGTTGCCCTGAGTCATAGGGATCCTGCAGTTATTATTCTTTAGGACCAGTCCCTTCAAGCACTCCAGCAGGTCATAGATGGGGTAGATACTAGTGTGGGCCAACCCAAGGCCCAGGATGTGGGTCTAGGTGGTAGGTAAGTTGGTCTAGGTCAGTGGGATCACTCCCTCTTCCTCAGGTGAGGGGCAGAGCTAGCTCTCCTAGGCTCATGTCATTGGGGCCAGCTCTGCCATGCCCATGGTGAGGGGTGGGGACAGCTCTCCCAGGAGGGGCAGGAGCAGCTATCCCAGGGCCAGTGAAGGGTGGGACAGGACCAGCTCAGCATGGCCCTGGGATTTTAACATGCATGGTTCCTATGACCCCTGTTGTAACATGGGTCATGAGCATCATCATAGACCCCAGCTGCTTCAGGAACATGGACCCAGACATAACCTTCGGCAGCAGCTCAGGCCCCATGTGGCAGCACAAGCCACCCAGATCAGCATGGCCCTGGTGGTGGAATGGCCCTCAGATACCAATGTGTGCACAGGTTGTGGCCCAGACCTAGGGCATCCATGTGGTTTTTGGTGTACCCTGGACCTTGGACATCAAGACAGATTTAAGCTGTTGTAGGACCACGGAACAGACATGGTCTCAAGCAGCAGCCCAGGCTTCGATGTTACTATGGCCCAAAGTAGCAGTAAAAACAGATCCGCATGGCCCTTATGGCAAAGTGTCCCTTGGACACCAATATGGCCCCAGGTGGTGGCCCAGACCCCTGACATCAGCATGGCCTTCAATGGTATCAGGAGCCACAGACATCAACACAGACCCTTGCTGTGGTAGGGCTACAGATCCAGACATGGCCCTTAACTGCAACCCGAGTCCTGATATTACCATGGCACCTTGTGGCAGTACAGGGCTACAGCATGACCCATAGATCTATCTCTACCTGACCTCAGGTGACCTTGGCCATCTGCATAGCTCTCAGTGGTTAGTGAAGCCTTGAAAATGTAAACCTTGGCTGTTGCAGGGACATGGGCCAAGACATGGCCCCCAGCAGCAGCTCTGGCCTGATATTATTATGTCCCATGGTGGCAGCACAGCCCCCGGACACCAAAATGGCCATAGGAGGCAGCCTAGACCCTGGGCATCCCCATGGCTTTGGTGGCAGCGTGGGTCATGGACAACACAAACCCTGGCTGCGGTAGGACTGTGGCCCCAAACATGGCCCTGGGCAGCAGCCCAGGCCTGGACATCACTCTGGTCTCAGGTGGCAAGCAGGCCACCAACATTAGCCCATTCCTCATAGCTCTCACTTCTTCAGATCTGCCTCTTACCACAGCACAGAAACCATTCTGCCTCTCCCGTTTCTCCACTATATACTTGCTCATCATAATGGCACCCTTGGGGCTTTGGAGTTTGGGGGGCATGGTGGGGTGGGGGCTGTGGATGCCTCCAGGTGGGATGGGCCCTGAGTGTCTTTTGCCCACTGAGCTGTGTGGCCTATTTATTTATTTATTTGTATGTGTGTGTGGCGGTCAGAGGACCCAGTTCTCTCCTTCCTGCACGTGGATCCTGGGAATTGAACTCAGATCTTCAGACTTGACAGGAGAAGACTCCTTTATCCACTGATTCATCTCACCAGCCCCCTCTCATTTACTTACACAGTGTATTAATGGTCGTCTATTATCATTGTAATTCAGATAGTCATTAAGTGGCCAGTGTCTCAAAGCTATGTCCAGAGGTGAAGAAACCACAAACTAGACCCCTAGGGATGAGTAAATGGGTAAGTTTACATTGTTGGGGAGACAGGGTTTGGCTAGAAATATGAGGTACAGGTGCCCATGGGCTACCCAGTGGGACAAATCCAGCAAGCCATTGGCTAAAAGGTCCAAGCTTTACAATCAGGTCTGGTCCAGGACCCCAGATGCAGTGGTGGTCGGGTGGGGTGGGAGGGTAGGAATAACCAAGAAGTAGGGAGTTGACACTGAAGGATTTAATTATCCCCTCAGATATTAATTAAATAATACATTATAAATAAAAATAAAGTTAAATTAGAAGAGAGGACAGAAAGTAAGCCAGAATAGACTCCTTGGTGCAGGCCATGTTCGGACATCAATCTGAGATAAAATGCCAAGAAAGGACCCTGGAACACAGCAGGGAGCAATGAAGACGGTATTTGTTACCAGAAGGAGCTGATGTTATCACAGGACCCTGTGCTCTACAGCTTTCTTTCTCCATTTGCTTTAACCCTCATGATCATGTCGGTGAGGAGTCCCTTAAATCCCCTTATTTACACTGGGGGCAAGATGGGGAAGGACTACAGCAAAGGAACCGGAAGTAGTCTGTCCAGCAGCACACAGGTTGGGGGAGACTTGCTTGTCTCATTCTCTCCACAGTGACAGCATCCCTCTGAGAGCAGCTTGAAGGAGAACAAGACTTGTCTTGGGTCACGGTCTCAGAGGATCACTCTCTTGGCTCTGGGCTCTTAGAATGAACTGCAGGGTGGCATGAGCGGGTGGTGGGGGAGACTGTACATTCCTTGGTGGTCAGGAAACAGAGAGAAGGTGGGTACTGCCCCAGGGACACTGCTAACCCACTTCCTCTATCTAAGACCCAACACCTAAGAGTTTTAGAACCTCCCAGAATAATGTTCACAGTTGAGGATCAGTCTTAGAATGCCTGTCTCTAAGTGGGGGCCCTTCACAGCCAAGCCATGACAGAAACCAACCAGTTCTACTGCTGAGGCTGTGCTTCAACTGTTTGCTACTTAAAATGTTAAGTTAAGAGAGGTAAACAACTGTGTCTTGAAGGGAGTGCTTGGAGAAAACGCTGCAGAGCTGAGTTGGGGACTGGGACACTTGTCTGTTGATGGTTTTGTGTTTTTGTGTTTTTTGTTTTTAATTGGTTATTTTTTTTTGTATTCTTTTGGCTCTTTACTCTTTGGGAGGCCCCACCACTCAGTACACACACACACACACACACACACACACACACACAGTAGTATTCTTAACTTATGAATGACCGGCATTAGCTTGGCTTGTTTCTGACCAGCTTTTCTTAAATTATCCTGTCTACCTTTTGCATCTTTTTCTCTTCTTTTTTCTCTTCTATATACCCCCTTTTTCCTTCTGGGCGTTTTACTTTTTTCTCTTCTATATACCCTTTTTTCCTTCTTACTCTGTAGCTGGCTGTGTGGCTGTGTGGCTGGCCCTTAGCACCCTCCTCTCCTCCTTCTTTTTCTCTATTTATTCACTTTGCCTGCCAGCCCTGCCTGTCATCTTTCCTGCCTTGCCATTGGCCATTCAGTTGTTTATTAGACTAATCAGGTGTTTTGGACAGGCAGAGTAACACAGCTTCACAGAGTTAAACAAATGCAACATAAAAGAAGGCAACACATTTTGCATCATTAAACAAATATTCCACAACAAAAAACGAATGCCACACTTCTTCAAATAATATTCCACACTTGCCCATACGAATGAGCTTTCCAAGCAGGTGGAGGACCAAAGCCAGCAGCAAGCTCCTGGCCTCCATCAGCCTTGGTGAGCTCTTCTTGGTCCAATCGTGAAGATGGAAAACTTATTCGTGTGGTTTATATGTCTCGACAAATCACACCTGACTCCACAAAATAGATCTCCCCAGACAAGTGAATAAATGAATGAACAAAGAAAGCATGTGTTCAACTTACGCCATGGATCAAGCGAATGCAATATTAAAATATGTGGCATACTATAATTCACATCACCAGAGGAACTAGGATACAAGTTGTATTCTAAGAGATTCATATAAAGTCCCTCACAGAACTGGGAAGGGACAAGTCCCCCAGAGCTCAGGTAAAGTGGGGGAGGACAGCGAATGGAGAGAGAAGTAGGAGAAAATGAGGGGGAGGAGAGGAAGGCATGTGCGACCAGGAGGATTGAGCCTGGTTAGGAATGGAAAATAGGAAAGAGAGAGAGAGACAGAGACAGAGACAGAGAGAGAGAGAACATAAAAGAGGGAGCCAATATTGGTTTGAAGATAAAGTTGAACACAAAGAAAGGTCGAGGGAACTACAAGACTGCTCCCAACTAACAATCTCAGCTTTCGTGGAAAGGCTATCATAAATGCCCTTCCCGGAGAGTGAGATCAACAACTAACTTCTCCATGGAGCCCTCAACTAATGCCTGTTGAAAATAGGAACAAACACCCATACATAAACACTGAGTCGAACTAGAACCCAGAAGCAGATGGAGAGGACAAGACCATGCGGTTGAAGTACATAGAGACAGCATACCTGAACAAGGAGGAGCTAAGGGCCACCAGACTGATAGCTGGGAAGCCAGCAGGGGACTGACTCAGGCCCCCTGAATATGGGTCTCAGCCAGAAGGTCTGAGCAGTCTAAGAGACCTCAGACAGTGGAGCCAGGATGTATCCCTGGTGCACAAAAGGACTTTGCAAACATATCCCCCATGGAGGGATAACTGCCTTATTCTAGAGATAGGAGAGAAGCCCTAGTCCCTACTTCACATGACCTGTCAGATCTACATGACCCCAACTGGATGGCATTCCCCTACATATGGAATTGTGGTGGGGGGTTGGGAGGGGAGGGTGTTTAGAGTGCATGTGAGAGGGCAGAGAGGGTAAAAGGGAGGGAAGGAGGGAGGGAGGACTGGAGGGGAGGGAGGGAGGGAGGGAGAGGGAACTGGGATCAACATGTAAAATAATAAATTAAAAAAAAAAAAAAAAAACGCTTTGACTCCAAAATTTAAGTTGAAGAACAAGTTACTGGGGAAAAGGATTTATATTTTTGTTTCCACAGAAAATGAAAAGATGTGGATTCCTTCCAGACTAATGTGGTTTGATCACGCCAGACCGCCTGAAACAGAGTACAAGCTGATCCTACATTCCAAACAGCTGGACAAAACAGCCCTACAGACTACAGCCAGGACTTCTGAATCTTCTTCGAATCCCCCATGACAGCGCCCCTTACCAGCAGGATGACAGCGCCCTTTACCAGCAGGAAGTAGTTTGGAAAGAACGACGCCCAAATTCCCAAATATTGTGTATAAATGCTTGTTTTCATTTAATTGGACTTTGTTATATAAAATTAAATAAAATAATTATATATAAAAAAATAAAATATGTGGCATAAAAGTTAGATTGTGCAGTGCGCTGATGCTGAAGGTTCCTTGTTCTTCTCAGCAGCACTGGACTCCATGTGGAGCCATGAGTCCTACAGTCCTAGGAAGAATTTCCGGGCACCAAAGCAAAGATGGGTTCCAACTCTGCTCCATGGAATGGAGTCAAGCCTGGACTAATAGGTTGGAGAATACCTTCCTGCAGTGTCTCCTGAAATGCTCCTTACAGAGAAGCTATGAATCTGCTGTTTATCCTGGACTTGGAGCAGTTCTAGGCTTTGCCAGTCTTCTCCAGGAGAGGAAGAATCAGGTGATAAGCAAAACACAAACACAAAATAACAATCAACAGTTCTATTGAGCCTGTGACTGAGAAGCGGATGGTAAAGAGAAGCAGATGGATCAGGGGAAGCTGGGAGGCAGCTGTCTATCTGTCTGTCTCTTTTTCAAGACAGGGTTTTTCTCTGTAATAGCCATGGCCATCCTGGAATTCTTTTTGTAGACTAGGCTGGCCTCAGTCAAACTCAGATACCTACCTGCCTCTGCCTCCTGAGTTCTGGGATTAAAGGTGTATACCACCAATGCTGGGTATGCCCCCCCTTCCTGTTTTATCTTTTATCTTCTTGTTTTTCTTGAGACGAGGTCTCAAACTCAATACAGAGTTGAGAATGACCTTCAACTTCTGATCTTTCGGCATCTACCTCCCAAGGGTAGAGAGTATGGCTGTTTTACATGGTTCTGGGGAAGCATTCTACCAGCTTAGCTACCCTCCAACTCTTGGATGTTTATCTCTCTCTTGCAGGAGAGAGCTTGTAGCCATCAGTCTTTCTCAGGGCCTGGGATACTGAGGAAAGCTAGACCTTCAGGACTCTGACACTGGAGGCCACAGTCTCACAGCAGTGCCCTAGGGCCTAAGGAGGCTTTTGCCAGAAGTTTCTACAGGTTTGAACAATAAGACACTGCCAGAAAGGGAGCTGCTGGATCTGTTGTTGTGGAGTAGCACGTCCAGAAAAGTCTTGAGGAGGTGATCAGAGCTGATAACAGCTGAGTCTTGATGGATGAGAGTCCCCACACAGGTCAAGAGGACTAGGATACATACAAGCAGAGGGGCGCTTGTGACAAAGCTGTGGATATTGTGAGCACTAGGGAGACACTCTCTAGCAGTGCTTGCTAGCTTCAGAATTCAGCGAGGTCACCAAGGCAAACTACTAAAAATTTAGAAGATGGTTCAGTGGTATGGAGTCCTTGCCTAGTACACTCTAAGCACCATCTCTCGGAACACATGAAATCAGGAAGGCCATTCTCAGCTGGGTGTATCCCAAAAGAACTTCGAGGAGTACCATTACATCGCTGCACTTGACTGGTCCCCGGGAGAGGAGGATAGGAACATACAAGATTTGAATGATGAGGCAAACAGGGTTTTTTATTCCTGGAGACAGGCTGCTTTGGGGAAAGACCACACCAGCAATGGCTTCCTCTTTTACCAAAAGCTGTGCGCCGATGTCTGCTTTTGCTGCCTCTGCGCTGCTACCTGAATGTTAGCACACAGTAGGCACACAGTGTTTTGTGGATGAATGAATTTGAGGAGGAAGGAAGGATGGGTCAGTTGATAACGGCAGGAACGGAATGAATCAATAGAAGGTTGGGAGGCAGCAGGCTCTGCCTGTGACCTGAGTCTTGGATGAGGTGTGCTCTGTGGCATGGAGTGAAAGTACAAACACAGGGAGCACTGTACCCACAGCCATTCTGGCATGTGGAGCTGAGGGAGGCCTCACCGGGCTTCTTGGAGGCATTTCTATATATCGTCTATGTACTTCTATGTATATTTCTAGTGTATTTAGGTGTGTGTATGAAACTAGAAACTTCTGAGATATGGTCAAAACTGAAAAGCACTATGAAGCCAGCCCCTCATCCTGCCCCAGTTCTAGAAAATAGAATTGTCCAAGTGCAGATGGCTGGGCAGGGGACAGGGCTGCAGAGCATACCCAGACCAGGGGACATGCTCAGAGCTCATTCCTGCCAGAGCTTTCGTTCTGAGCTTGGCAGTTGTTTGGGGGGTTTTTGTGTCTTAGAGACATTTAACTCTGTACTTAATTTAAGTTTAATAGGCAGCTATTATGCTAAATAGAGACCAGCTGACCTGATTATTTAAGACAGAGTTATGGTCATTTAACAACTATGTGGTTTGACTGCTGCATCTCAATAAAGGCTTCCCAGTGCCCTGCTCTAATTGCCATTTTGCATTTGGTAACTATCTTTCCTTTGGTGCTGCCCTCTCTTTAACAACTGCCTGAGGGTCCAAGAGCTTCCTCCTCTACCTTCCATTCCCAGCCTAGTTTCTTTGCTAAGGTCTGAGGTTTCTATAAGCCCCTACAGTATGCTCAGAGCTTGGGAAATGAGCTATGATGGCATATGGCCATGAAGGAGGCTGGTCTTGAGGACAGGAGTGGGCTCATGGCTGCAGGCCAGCCACCTGTCAACAGAGGTTGGAAAATGTCTCCCCATGGCAGCGTGGCTTGGCTGGGAAGCTCAGAGAGCACAGCTGGGCCCAGAAAGTGACTGAGGTACTCGGGATTCTTCTAAAAGAAAAGAATCTACGTGTATGAGAGACAATCAGGAGGGAAAAGTAGAGGGGTAGTCATTCAGGAAGACATCTCTGATGCAATAATGCTGATGGTATAATTCAGGGTCTCTTGCATGTCTACAACCCCTTTTAAATGGTTTGCAAATTGAACATGGAATTTAGGAATGTGTGTACCATTACGTGAAATTGCCATGATATCCAAACAAGAGATTAACAGTGACAACTCACTGAATGGAGTAGATCAATTCAGGCATGCCAGAAGTCATGTGTGGTAGGACCATAAGCTGATCCAACAAGGAAAGGAAATGTAAAAGCCAATCTTTCAGCTTAGGCACTTCCAGATCCATTACTTTAACCCTTTGTGTCTTACCTTGTTGGCTTCCACCCCTGGTGCATACTATGGTACAGAGAGCAGGACCATAATCTCTCTTAAACAGACTATAAGTGGGTGGAATGGTAAATGTTATGTATATTTTATTACAATAAAAATATGAAACTCTTCCTTAAGCTGACTCCTTCTGTCTCTAAGACCCAATTGGACCTAGTTTTGGTTGTTGCAATTGAATAGCTGAACCTCTTCAGATAGGTGGTTTCGGCAGAATGTGAGTCATATATCAGCAAAGCTATGTTTGATGAAGATTAGATAGGTAATGGATGGGTAGGTGTAGGGCCCTGCATGGACCCCTGAGGCACCTTGAACAAGCCTGAAGCTGTTGACTGGAACATCTGGCACCAGAGTAGTTCTTGGTTCTCTTCTTGATTTGCTAACACACATCTGCTGGGGAGAAACTAAGCCGGAGCACTTGCACACTTGACCCTTGATTGTTTTCCACTGTGTTGTAAGTCAGTATATAAACCCTTACCTTCCCCTCAATAAACAGCATTCAGCATTCCTGTTGCACGAACGATCCGCTGTCTTGTCTTTTATTTAAATCTCTAGGCCTTTGCCGGATTAGTGGAACAGATTGTAGCTCAGAGAGACAGAGACAGACAGAGAGAGAGAGAGAGAGAGAGAGAGAGAGAGAGAGAGAGAGAGAGAGAGAGAGAGAGAGTGATGATAGGTCATTGATGTCCATGCATTGATAACATGTGATGCACACATACATAGACTATAAACATCTATGGGGAAATAGGGAATAGGAAAGAACTATCAGAAGAGCCATTTGAATGGAAACAGTGTTAAGGGAATCAAATCAGGCCTATGAAGTAGTCAGGTACAACCACAGCAGGGATCTGTTAGCAGCAGGAGCTGGAGCTGATCTTAGGAGGGAACCCAGCCACCACTGACTGGGAGGGTGGAGACAGGCAGGCCGCTGTGGCTCACTGGCTAATCTGATTACTTAGTAAATTTCAGACACATGAGAGACCCTGTCTCAAAACTAAAGTGGATGGTACCCGAGGAATAACACCTGTGTTTGTCCTCTAGTCTTTATATGTTCCCCACCCCGTACAAATTCAGGTAAGTGGTTGTGGCATGGTGTCATGCAGCCATTCCAAAGCTACCATGCTTCAAAGGTTCACACCTGCTTGAACCCTCCCTTCGGAAATAGAGCATCCCCATGTCATTCAGGAGGCAGCCCCAGAGGAACCACAAGTCTATCTGTTCAGCTCATGATTTCTCCAAAGTGGCCTAGAAAGCCCACTGGTGCATAAGAATCCCACAGGGCCTAAGCTGAGGCCCGAAACCTCAGTTCCCCCCTTCCTCTACTCCCCAAACACAGCCCAGATTTTCTTAAATAAATTTTATTAAATCCAAAGGTCAAGATCTCATTGGGATTTAAGTACATGATCAACGTTTAGGAAGCCCAGCACTAAGGAGAAAGTCGAGTGGGTGGAGACTTAAATACCAGATAGTTTTCTTCTTATTTACCAGTATCAATGCCTTCTTTAGAGTCTGTTTGACTTTTTTCATTTTAAAGTTTGATTTTTGTGTAACCAACCATGGTAATGCCCATCCCATCATGAAAATGGATTCAGCTATCCAAAGTAAAAAACTGTTCAAAAATATTAAATGGAAAATTTCAGAAATAAAGTATGCACATGCTTGAAGTTGCATGCTGTTCTGGGTGAGGTGATGAAGTCCTACCCCATCCATCTCAACCCTGCCCTGGAGGTGAGTCATCCCTCCATTTGGCGAATTCATGCTATATCTGATACCTACCTGTCGATCACTTGTCAAGTTGACTGTGGCAGAACTGTGTACAGGGAAAGTTTCTCAGGGTCCCACCCAGGCTGAGGAGCTGCAGACAACCAACAGTTTCAGAGAGGAGTCAGTCTTCTCCAGGGATGAGCTCCCTGTTCAGTTATCCAATCCCAAGTGGATTAGCTCTAAACATGTGTACGTTTGAGCAACACTGTGGACTCTGTAGGGTGTGTGTGTGTAAAACAATAATAATTGAAGAAGTCATGAATCTGAGGGGGAAGGAGACACAGGAGGAGCTGGATGGGGGAGAGGGAGAAGTAGAAATGATGTAAATATAGTGATCCTGTATAACATTTTCAAAAAAATTAAGATTGAAGATATTTAAAAGTTGACTGTGGCACTCTGTTTATGTCGAAGTTACACTTATGCTACTTAGTAACAGACTAAAAGCACAAGAGTAGTGATGCTGGCACTGTGACTATATCCAAGAGAAACTATGAGTGCTTCCCTGATTATCAACCCGCATCATCACAGGGAGGGTGGTACAGGACAGTAGGGTCTTGAAGGTGTTGGAGGATGGCTCAGTGGATCGAGTGCCCACAGCCCAAGTCAAGAACTGGAGTTCAGATCCCCAGAACCCATGTAAAAGCCAGGCAGGTGTGCTCATTGCCCATAATCTCCACACTCAGGAGCAGACACAGTGTTAGGGTAAGCTGGCTAGATAAAGTTGCCAGGATGGACAAGCTCTGTGAGAGATGTCACCTCAGTCAGTAAAGTGGGCAGTGAACAAGGAAGACATCCAATGTCACCTTCTGGCCTAGTATGCACACACAAGTGCACAGATGAGAAATGTTTACTCACCCACACCGTGCATACAGACATTTAGAGAACACAGACACACAACTTTTCAAACAGTATGTATGCTCTTGTAATTTTTTTTTTTTGCTTTCTTATTAGGCTTTTGCTGTTGATCTCTCTCTTTCTCTCTCTCTCTCTCTCTCTCCCCTCCCTCCCCCTCTGCCTCTCTCTTTTTGAGACAGGGTTTATCTGTGTAGCCCAGGCTGTCCTGGAACTTGCTCTATAGACCAGGCTGGCCTTGAATTCACAAAGATCTGTCTGTCTTTGCCTCCTGAGTGCTGGGATCAAAGGTGTGTGCCATCACCACCCGTCTGCTGTTGATCTCTTACATGTCTAGTTTATAAATTAAATTTTATTTGTAGGAAAACATACTATGTATAAGATTAGGAACCTTGGCATCCCCTGAGGGTCTTGGTAAAACATCCCAGGAATGAGGGAGTCCAACTGTACCCCTCTGGGCTTCCTCTGCTATGTCCTGGTGGTGCATTTCCTTATAGTGAAACTCAGCTCTCAGGGAACTCCTTTTGCTTGCAGCCTGACACATTTCAATGGATACGCTGGAGTTAATAAGCATATCTGTAGTTTGTCCTGTCCTCACTTGTCCCTTTTACCTTCTTTAGCGTATTAGAGACTGCATTGTTTTGCTGTTCTTTCCACATGACCTTGAGGTGAAGCCTGTTTAGAACCTTTTGTATACTCATCCAGAGCAAGTGCTCTCCATCCTACTAAGGGGTGTGCATAACACGGGCATTTTCACTGTTGTCATGACAGCAGGTGATGAGGGATATGACATTTAGTAGCCAAGACTCAAAGATGTCAGCTATCTCTATGCATAGACCTCTCCACAGTAACCAAGTGCTCCATATCCTGCATGACCTGTCAATGTGATTATAGACATATTACAGGGGGGAACATCTGTGGATACTGTTGGAGTTGGAAACCTAATTCCAATCAACTCATTTATTGTTCTATGTGGATTTCATTTTCCAAGAATGCAACTGCTATGAGGAACGATCCTTTGTTGATTCAAAAGTCCCAGGGTTCGGTGAGATGGTTCAGCAGGTAAAGGAGTTTGCTCCTGAGCCTAAAGACCTGTGTTGCACCCTCCAGGACCCACAGAGTTGTAGGAGAGAACCGACTCCCACAAGTTGTGCTCCAATATCCACACATGTCATGGCATGCATCTTAAACATACATAAAAATAAACAAGTTAATTTAAAAAACTTCTGCAGCATCACTCACCATTTGGGACAATCCTGTGGGCTTCAGCAATGCCTCTCAGCCCCTCGGTTGCTTATAAACATAGTTGCCAAGCTTTGTGGCTAAAGTGATTGCACTCTAAATAGTTCTATAGCTACGTACAAGTAGACACAGTTAGCTCCTATTTCAAAGGGTCATATGTGGTTAAAGTTCCCAAACTGTTTAGTGGATAATAAATAACCTCTCATCTGAGCAAACTTTTGCTTACCAAAACCTGTCTACTTCATTGTTACAACCTAAGACATGTCCCTGGACTCACATGGTGTAAATTTAGAAGAGGAACTGACTTCCTTCTGCAGGTTGTCCTCTGACCATCACACAGGCTCCTTCCTCCCCATGTGTGCTCATGTATGCAGACACAGATGCAAAGTTAATAAATTTGAGTGTAATAATTTAAAGGAAAAGAAACCAAGATGGCGAAACCCTTGTCTTTAAAGGGTTGTTCCTTTGTGTGTAGCTGAGTGAAGTGGAAGTCCTTCCAATTGGCCTCCTGCCGGTTCTGATTCTCTTTGCCCCACCCCGTGAACCTGGTGTTAATAGCCTCTAGTATTGAACCTCTGCCCCCAAGTGAGATAAGCACATAGGCAGGGAAGTCATACTGTTTTTCAAATATTAGTGCCTTCCTACCCAAAACAGACCTTCAAAATAGTTCTGTTTAATCCATGAGCAGAAGGAACTGGTATTCAGAAGCAAGACTGATGCAGGATGGAGCTGATACATGAACCGTGGTTAACAGTGCACTTTGTCAGCATCACTTGTATATCCAGGGAGTGTCCCAGGCATTCAGTGAAAGGATGATGGTTTTCTCTCTCCTCTCCTCTCCTCTCCTCTCCTCTCCTCTCCTCTCCTCTCCTCTCCTCTCCTCTCCTCTCCTCTCCTCTCCTCTCCTCTCCATTCCTCTCTTATTCTTCCTCTCTCCTCCCTCCCTCCCTTCCTCCTTCCCTTTTTCAAAACAGGGTTTCTCTGTGGTCCTGGCTGTCCTAGAACTTGTCCTGGTCTCTAACTAAGAGGTCCACCTGCCTATTCCTCCTAAGTGCTGCAATTGAAGGTGTATGCCACCGCTATCCAGCTTAGATGCTTGTTTTTGTTTTAGTATTCCTTGACCAAACCACACTTTCTCCCTGAATCTATTTATTCACCTTATACAGGAAGCACTGGACTAGACCAGATAACTCATGCAAATTATTTTGAAAATCTGTGGGGACATATTTTTAAGCAGTTGAACATTTAACTATTTTATTTTTGACAATTTCATAGTATATATAATATATAGTGATAATTCTTCCTCCCCTTTTTATGTTCCTCCACTCCCCCATCCCTACCATCCCCTTTCCTAGATACTTGACTTTTGGGTGTTTTTGTGACCCATTCAGTTGAATGTGAACATGGGATTGGAACTACGCATGGGGTCACCACATGGGTAGACAACCAAAGGCAATACTCTCTCCTCTCTGAATTTTCAGTAGCAAATCTGTCAGCAGTAAGGGGTATTTCTGATGGTCAGAGGATAAGATGGGGGCTCTAACAGATCTTAGTGGGAGGGGGCTCAGAGAGTTGTAGCATCTTGTAGAGCACAAGGCATCTTGGACCAATGTTTTTCTTCCAGGTTTTCAAGTGTGTCAAATAAATTGTTTCTAACTATCTGGGCCTGTATTACCTTTTTGGTTTCTGTAACAAAATGCCTGAGGGAAACAGTTAAAAGGAAACAGGTTTTCTTCTGCTTCCTGGCTCCTGCTTTAATGGGTTTCTGCACAGTTGGCTTGATTCATTGCTTTCAGAGCCAAAGTAAGGCAGCATCATGGAGGACACTCATGGCAGAAGAGGGATGTTTACATGAGGGTAGACAGGATGCAGAGGGGTAGGCAGGACCTAGGGCAGGAGTTAGGACAGGAGTCAGGGCAGGATCTAGCTTACAAGGCTATACTTGAGTGACTGACCTTCATTCTTCAGCTAGTATTGAAAGGATGAAGAAATACAACCTAGCTCTCCCATGACCACAAAAAACTAGAAGTCAAAAAAAGCCCTAAATACCAAATCTGGTCCCCTGGAGGCAACTAGGCAAAGGGTCACATTCTTTGCTACTTAGGACAGGACCTGTGAGTACATGAGCTTTGTCACCCCACCCAGGAACCACACAAATGCAGACCTCCAAGGTTCTAGAAAACCCTATTGGTCTATAAAGGGCGGACTTGGATGGTTTAAATTGATTGGTCTGCACCGCGAAGGCTCTGGATGCTATGAAACGATTGGTTTAAGATGTGGGGGCTTTGTTGTAATCCTATAAAAGCTGTCTCAATTCTGCCCTCGGGGTCTCGGGGTCCTCAGCTCTCTTCCCCTGCATGGCACATGACTGTGGACCCCAGTGCACTTGGAATATAAAAGACCTCATGCTTTTACATCAAGACCACTTCTCATGAGTGATTTTGGGGGCCGCCTTTCCTGAGTTGGGGCATTAGGGTCCATGCTCTGCTGCTCTGCGGGTCTTTCAGTATTACCCCTAACATTTGAGCATCTCCCACAATAACATCACCACCTGGGGTCTGAGTGGCTCACACATGAGTCTATGGAGGACAGTTTCACATTCAACAGGGTATCAGACACTGTTTTATTTAATATGTAGATCGTTGACATCATCAGCACCAAGTTTTCTAGGAAAGTAGGTACTACAGAAATGGAAGAAGAATGTTCCATGTGCTTGAAACTTTTCAGAGTCGTTATACCCTTCAACAAGTCACATGTTTGATGACAATGCCATTCCTGGGGTTTGAGATGCCAAGATGCTGGTCTCTTATTCTGCACCTGTAGGCACTGAATTCTTGTGACTCTACACCTATCATTAGTGTGCTTATTTAGCTGTTATGCTCAAATGTCAACCAGCCAGGGTGAATGTGGACATACAAGCAGGTGCATGCACCTGCTTCACTCACTGTGCTTCCCAGATGGATTTGTTCACAAGCATTAAAATATTGGAAATGCATCTTCTTTTCCTGCCAATGATCTCATTTCTCATTTCCATCATAGGGTACGATATTTTTTTAAAGATGCTGACTTGGGTTGTATGCTTGTAGTTTCATTTCAGAATAGCCAAGGGGCCATTTTTAATGAAGTATTTCCTATACAAATAGGATGCTGGATCTAATAGTACTAAGAAACTTTGGACTGAATAATTCCCAGCACTTACATTTTAGGAAAGTGAAATAACATCAAACAGAAAGGCCGCCAGAGTGTCTAGCATGAAAACAAATAGCACACTACCTGGAGAAGTTTCCCTACATCCTTGTAATAAGCCTTCATCCCCTCCACCCCCTTCAGATGGGCTACTTATCTCTCTAGATCTTCATCCCCTCCCTCAAGTTGGCCTGCCCTTAAAATCTCCGTTGGCAACTGTTGCTAGGAAGATGATGTCTCTTGAGTTGACCTGTTGTGCCATGTGCCTTCCATAGGCCCAAGGAGTGGCACTATTAGATGTGGACTTGGGGGTAGGTGTGCTTTGTTGGAGGAAATGTGTCCCAATGGAGATGGGCTTTGAGGTCTCATATGCTCAACCTAGGCCTAGTGGGCAGTCACTTCCCGCTGCCTGAGAATCAATATGTAGAACCCTTAGCTCCTTCTCTAGCACTGTGTCTGCCTGCTGTCACCATGATTATAATGGACTAAACCTCTGAATGTAAGCCGCTCAATTAAATGTATTCCATTATGACAGTTGCTTTGGTCAAGGTGTCTCTTCATAGCAACAGAAACCCTAACTAAGACTCCTTCCAAAGGCTTGAGGTTGCAGGCAACCAACTGTTTTTTCCCAGATGCTGATGAGAGAATCAGTTGTGCCCAGGAAAGTGATGGAGAAATAAGCAAGCAACACAAATAGCAACGCTGACCCATAGGATATCAATGACATCATGTAAGATGCAGTGGTTATGGGCTTTTTAGTCATTGTTATTGTCTTCCATTCTGGGAGATACAGGAGACAACAACTGCCTCTACCCCAGACCCTTACAATAAGCCATCCATGGTCCATGGTACTTTCTTGTTACTGTCTTGACCCTTCTTGGCAAGTCCATTCTCAGAAGCTAGGCTGGGTCTTCCAGGCAGGACAGTTCAATGGCCACAGCTTAAGTCTGGCTGATTCATCCTTTTGATGCAGCTGAATAGCAGTGATGATTACAACAGTGATAATGATAGCTGTCCTTTGTTGGGGGATGCTTCTTTTGTCCCTGGCATTGGCTTAAATGTTTACAGGAATAACACCCTTTAATTTTGCAGCAGCCCTGGGAGGGTCGTACCTCAAGCTTCTTTCTCTGCTATACTTCTAAAGAAACTGAGTGCTTAGGCATTATGTTGCCTGTTCAGCTGCACACAGCCAAAAAAAAGCAGCTGTAGGATATGACTTCAAGTCTGGTGGCTTCCCAGGCTGGTCCAGGAATCTCAGGGCTGGTACTGACTGGCCTGCTACTGTCTGTCTTCTCATCAGATTTTAGCTCATGTTCACGGCTTCACTTGCTTTTGATTAGAATAGATATAGGAAATGGTGCAGGCAGATTCATTTATTCACTTGTTGAGCCAAACCCTTAAGTTTTCACTGGGAGTCAGGGTAAGACCCTAATCCTTTTCTGGCATTTAGGGGTGTGGCTTTGTGGAGAACCAATTTTCCACTGAAGGCTAGCCTTGGAAGTGTGCTGTCTTCTTCTTTTTTTTTTTTCCTCCCTGGGACAGAGTTCCTCTGTGTAACAGCTTTGGGTGTCTTGAAACTTACTTTGTAGACCAGGCTGGCCTTGAACTCACAGGCATGCACCACCACCACCCAGCACATGGTGTCTTTTTGATACTGTTGGGTTGACTGGGGTAGGGTTGTGAAGCTCCCAGGTGTGTGTCCTAAACTACAGGACATGCTTTACCACACACTGTCCTCAGGAAACATCATTTCACTGTGTCACTTTTCACTTCTAATCATAGTTCCCAGGTCAAGATGCAGATTTAGGATCAAGGGGCAAAGCAACAACTATCCATCAGCAGCCATTTCCCTGGGGCCACGTGGGGTCTTCTACCTGCAGAATGTCATGGACACAGCTATGCAGGATTGCATGTGATAGGGAAGATGGCTATGTGGAAGGGTAGAGTTGGCGTGTGCCTCTTTTGTCCCCTCTTTCATCTACCTGACATCAGCAGGGAACTCAGTGCAGGCCGCTGAATCTGCTGTATCTGGCATTTTTCCTGAACCTCATTTGCTCTTGGACAAGGAGGGCTTGAGTTTAGAGGAAATTGAATCACAAGACACAGGTAGCTATGGGCATAGTCTCTTTTTGTGATATGAGGAGCTTGATAGGCTGCAAAGGGCAGAGGCAGAAAGATCTCTTTCTGGCTCTTCACTGAAGATGCCCATTGGCTGCTCAGCGGCACAGGCTACCTTCTACACCCAGGCTGGATTATCCTTCATATTCTCATTGCAACCTCTGCTTTCATTACATGTCCATGTTGGACTAGATCCAAAGAGGTGCCAAGCTGTCATTTTATGACCTGTGCATTGGCCTGGCCTCCTGCTTGCTTTCCCTCCTCTCCTCCCTCTTCCCTTCTCTCTTCTTCTTTTCTCTCCCTTCCTCCTTTCCTTTTCCTCCCTCCTTTCCTTTTCTCATCTCTCTCTTTCCCTTCCTTCTTTCTCTCCCACCCTCCTTTCTTCTAACACACTCTGTTTTCCCTTTCTCATTTATAATGTAGGACACTATATGTTTTTACACGTTAAGTGTTAACCCATTTGCTTCTTTATGACTAGCATTTTTCTTCTTAGCTTTATGTGGTATGACTTTTTATTCTTCATTTGGCATCTAGCGGTGTTCTAACAAGTGGCTAAAGGTCATTTGGGAGGCTGAATTTAGCCCAGCTTAAGTACGTTTCTAGACCTGGTGATTGTGGTCTGCTATAGCCTAAAGGCAAATCTAGTCCATACCTCAACTGTGTCACTATACTGTCAGGCTAAAACAAAAACAAACAAACAAACAAACAAACAAACAAAAAAAACCTGTCCCCTTTAGTCAGTGGGTGACATCTGATGCTGAGTGAGAAGGCACAGATCCACTTCCCTAATCACCCAGGATGTTGGATTTGACTACATGATGCTGTGAACATGGAAAGAGGAACAAGAAGTCTCTAGGATTGGGGTTTGGGAGAATTTCTTGATTTCCACTTAGACCAAATTCTAATAGTGACAGCAGTAGATGGATGCCAGAATGTAGGGAAGCCTCTGGGAACATCACCTGGCCTGGGGACATCAAGGATACTTTCCCTTGCTGAACACTGAAATCAAATCAGTGTTTTCAAGAGCAAGGAGAGACAGAGGACAGAGGGAAAAGCATCCCCATCATCTCAGAGGACTCCTGTGCTCTTTATCATTTAAAAACCAATCTCTCACCTTCATGTAGATGGATGTCCAGCTTGCAGATATGACATGGAGGTGTGAGGAGATGGGGTGGGTTGCTGCCAATGGATCCAGACTTGAGCCAGTGATGTGACTTGTGTCTCATAGCCCCACTGTACCATACTTCCCTAGACCTCCCCAGGACATGTTCCCTGCAAGATTGCTTCCTGACTCCGTTCTCCAGAACCTCCTGCGTAAGGATGAAATGAGCTCTCAGTCAATAATCTCAAAATTTGTCTTTCAAAAGTGCATTATATGTATATGTGAAGGATGCCACCATAAAAGCCACCATTTTGTACAATTAATATGTACTGAAAAAAGAAGTGTTAGTTTATTTTTTAAAGTTGCCACTCAATTCTTGATTCTAGATGCTTGTAACTTGAACTTGTTTTCACCACGAGGTCCACCTTGGTTTCTGGTTTATTTTCTGAACCTTGATGATCTCATTGTGGCAACTGGGATGAGAAGAGGGAGGCCTTGCTGGGAGATCTGTGTCTTAGTGTTCTCCTCAGCTTTTTCATCCGAGAGCTGCCAAGACATTTTCAGAGGGAAAGGAGAAAGTGGGAAGGCCTTGTGAGGAAACGGAACACTCTGGAGGCAAGAAGGGGATTCTTAAGACTATTGGAAATATCAGATATTTACATTAGGACTCATACCAGCAGCGCAATTACAGTAATGGCATAGCAAGGGGACAGTTTTGTAATTAGGGGTCATCACAACATGAGGGACTGTTCTAAAGGGTGATAGCACTAGGAAAGTTGAGAGCCCCTGAGCCAGAGAAAGAGGAAAGACTGCATGTTTTGACTCAGAGCACTCCTGGGCCCTGGGTGTGGCTTGGGCTGGGTTTACTGAGGAGTTCAGTATCACAATGGTGTCCTATTTGACTTAGGTGGAGGGGATTGCAGTTTGTAATGATGACTCTGGAAGTCCCCTGAGGAGAAATGCCTCTGAAAGGCAGAGACATGATGTCACTGATAGGTATGGTTTTTCTAAATGGCAACAAAGTTGTGGAAAGTATTGGAATGAGCAAGCCCACACAGCCCCTACTACTTCCAATGGCACCATAGTAACCATCTTTCTCCCCATCCCTCCCACCAACAGCTGCTCTATTTACACTACTACACCCAACAGCCATCACCACCTCTAAAGCCACCATCAATACTACCACCATTGTTTCTGTGCCCACCATCACCACTGTTACCACCTACAGCATTCTCATGTTTACTAATACCACCAGCTTCCCCACTGTTGGTTTATCTCTATCAGCACCACCACCAACCACCATGACCCATCATCACCGTTGACAGCATCACTGCACAGCCACCGCCACCATCATCACCTTATCATCATCATTATCCTCATCTCTCCCACTGTCATTATCATCTGTGTACCATCACCACCACCACTCTCTTTCCTACCAGCATGGTCTCCATCACCATCTGCTCAGCTATCAGCATCACCTCCACGACATCTTCCACCACCATAACTTTCACTGCCATTATCACCACCATCACCACTACCTTAGTAACTATCACCTCCAGTTTCACCATTATCTCCACCATCCCTCCCTTTGCCATCATCACCTTCAACATTTTTATCTTTACTGACACTTGCACCACTGACGTTACTACTACCACCATCACCCCCTCCCCCATTTTGCCATTACCATTTACTGGGCATTTTGTGGCAGTCCTATTTCACAATGGAGGGGGCGGAGTCTCAGGCTGAGTGGTTTGTTCAAGCCCACACAGTAGCAAGCTGGAGAGTCAAGACTTCACCCCAGGTCTGTATGAGGGAGGTGGCTCAGAAGGCTGCATTGTTGGGTGTGGAATATGTCCTGGGTCTTAGTTTATGTGTAGCCTGGCGCCTCTTTGTTTGGGTTTGAGAGGCTTCCTGTGGACTGTGACCAGGACTGACAATCTGTTTCATTTTCTTTTCTTTTTTTTTTTTTTCACTTTCTTTTACATATTCTGGATCATATTTCTTTTCTGGTCAGAACAAATAAAACTGTTTTATGTCCCTCCTCCCTTTCTCTGGGCTTTGGATGTAAGTGTTTGCACACAGTTCTGGAAGCAGATGGAGCCAGATAGAAACCCATGTGATAATTCAAGCTCAGAAGCTCAGCAAAAACACTCACATGCACAAATATCTCTGAGAATCTGAAAGACTGAGAGACATTTAGACAGACACAGAGAAAGAGACAGACAGACAGACAGACAGACAGACAGACAGACAGACACACACACACACACACACACACACACACACACACACACACACAGAGGCTGATTGCGAAGCGTTGTGTTTTAGAATCCAGATATGCCAGGACCCCTGGCTTTTCACTAACTGCATGTTTTCTAATTTATGTATGTCAAGGTGTTTGGATGCTGCCCTCTCCCTGGTGCTGCCGGTGCACACCTGCTAACTCTACGGGCTGGTTTCTCTTCAGGTGAGGAGGATATAACTCTTTCCTTAAAGAGTCTATGGTTCCACACCAGTGCTGATGTAAGTTTCTGGCCTGGCAGGGTCTTGCTGCCCTTGAGCCCCAAATAAACACACAAATGCTATATTAATTATGAAACTGTGGCCAGTGGCTTGGACTTATTGACTATCTCTGTCTTAAATTTTAACCCATTCCTATTCATCTGAGTATTTCTGAGTGGTCTATCTTACCGGAGAAGGGTCCGGTGTTCCTACCTTCCTGGTCTCACATGGCATCTGCTGTCTGCACTTCCCAGAATTCTCCTTGTCTCCTAGCCCTGCCTATACTTCTTGCCTCATTGGCCACAGTGTTTTATTGATCATATATACAGAATGGTAACCCCCATCACACTAGAGTCAGGTGCGTCTACAGGAAATAACACATCACCAGATGCCCCAGGTGAACTGTGGCTGTATCTTTGCTTGGCTGGAGAGCATCCCTCCAGACTGTTGCTTCTAAAGACAAGTCCCCCGCATCAAACAAGCTCAAAGCTCTCTACCAGAATCATCAATGGTTGAATTGAATTGGGGCTTGATTAGGGTTCTGACCCAAAATAAAGCACCTGGGAAGCAGGTTTACAGTAGTGTATTTGGCCTGAGGGGAACTGCTGGGCTTGGCTGCATGATATTGTGGATGTGTATGATTTAGGATCTGTGAGAACACAGGCAGGGAGACTTAGATATCAATATCTACTCCAGGAGGAATGGTGGGGAGGGGGGTTTCCTTAAGAGCTGCCTTTCACCTCTCACTTGCATCTCTGTACTGTCTGTAGCTACCCAGTGCCATTGAGGAAGTTGGTGGCAGAACTCAGAATGGACTTGGGCCTGGGTCTGCCTTTACAGTCATCTTCATCTCCATGACTTTCCTTGAAGTGGGGACACTGGTAGCCTTCTTGCTTAGCTTTCAGGGATGCTTGGCAGAAGGGAAGGACTATGTCTTGGTTTGAGTTTCTATAGCTGTGGAGAGACACCATGACCACAGCAACTCTTATGAAGGAAACACTCAATTAGGGTGGCTCCCTTACAGTTTCAAAGAGGTTCAATTCATTATCATCATGGTGGGCAGCATGGTGGCATGCTGGCAGTCATGGTCCTGGCTACATCTTGGCTTTCAGGGAACAGGAAGACGACCGACTCTGACACTGAGTGACCCTTAAGCAAAAGACCTCAAAGCCCGCCCCCACAGTGACCAAACCCACTTCAACAAAGCTGCACCTCCTAATAGTACCACTCCCTGTGAGATTATGGAGGCCAGTTACATTCAAACCAGCACAGGTTGACAGTCACAGAAATCCTTCTCTAAAAGGAAGAAAGCAGCTTCTTTGCTCATTATTGGTGGTTGCTTTTTTGAGGCTGGTGTTGGGGAGGATGGGGTCAGGGTAAAGAGAGAGTGTTTGAGGTGTGGAATGCAGATGTGACCCCCTACCTTGGTCACATGTCAGACACAAAGTATCCTCCTCCTGCTGACCTTGAAGGGAGTGAAATCTGTTTTCCTCAAGAGTAAGATCAGATGCTCACTTTCTGGTCTTGCTGACTATTTCAAATCCCTGCCATAGAAGGTTCCCAAAGTCTGGGGAAAACTTCCGTTTTCACTTAAAAAGTGAATGTGTTGATATTTCTTCTTAAGAGTTAATCTTATTTTTCAACATGAAATATGGAAGTATTTTGTTATGAAATAGAAAAACATAAATTCAGGCGTTGATATGGAAATACATTGGTTTCCCTGCCCTTTCCTGGTCTTAGATTCAGGGGTGGTGGGAGAGGTAGGGGTGACTACCAGAGTCCCTTGTGCTCTTCCTTGTGGCAACAGAATGACTTGCTAGCTCAGGTCCTGTGATGGAATGGGAAGATGTTGGTATTGTGGGCCCACCAGGTCCAGACCTCTTTGCAGGCTCTACCAGTTTATTCCCACAATAACCATAGTAGGGAGGGGCTGTTTCTCTGTCTACCCTTCTGTGGTATAGCCTATCACCTAACCTCCTTTTTCCTCCCAAAGAGATTCATTAGGGGGTCATAAGAAATCACAGTGTGAGATTTGAACCTGTGTCTTTGGAGTTCAAAACTGCTATATTGTGTTTCTTGTCCCTGGCTAGGCAAAACAGCAGTTCTCAGGCAACAGAAGTAGTTAGCACAGCAGGAGGGAGAGAGAGAGAGAGAGAGAGAGAGAGAGAGAGAGAGAGAGAGAGAGAGAGAGAGACACACACACACACACACACACACACACACACACACACACACAGACACACACACAGAGGTTCCTTTCCCTCTGACCTCTCTCCTAAACCCTTCAGATCAGGCACACCACAGGCATCTACCTTTGATTGGAGCCTGTAAGGCCAGCAGAGACAGAACACATACCTGTGGTCCAGAGCCTCCCTCCTACCCTGAGAAATGCCATTTACAGATGGCAAAGAGGAGAAAATATGAGAAGACAGGAAGCTGCAAATTCAACAGATGCACAGTAGCATCCTGGGAGGTAAGGTCACAGCCCACTGAGAGCAAACAGCCCGAGCCACAGGTTGGAGTGTAAACATGGAGGCATTGAAGCTTGGTTTGCTTAGAGAGACCACAGGGCTGGGCTGGGGAGGGAGAGGTTTGCCTGGTGTGCAGTGGCCCATGAGGGAGCCCCCTCTGGGAGAACAGGCTTCTGAGCTGAAAAGAAAACATGAGTATGTCTTTCAGAGCTGGCCTGGGGACATCATTGCCTTCTGGCTTGGCTTCCCACTGGGTCAAACACAAAACCCTAGGGACAGGGGCAGCAGACCCACAGAAGAGATTCAAGGAATCCTGTGAATGAATTCAGGCGACTGGAGACCTGGGCTAGCCCCCTCTTTCCTCTTTGTCATGGATGTTATTACTCTGTGTCATGGCTGGGAAGGAGGCTTCCCAGGGCTCTGTCCAGGGTGAGACTGGATAACTGACCCCCAGGCAGAAGGAGTAAAACTGAGGGTTTTAGTGTAATCCCTGATCCAAGTGTGACCAGTTTCGTTATGAGAAGATTAGCACAGGCAGATACAGGCAGAAGCCAGTCATTTGAATGCACAAGGAAGAAGCCTCTGAGAGAGCAACCCACCAATATGTTGACATTGGTCTCCCAGCCTTCAGAATTATAAGAACAATACACAACTTTTGCTCAAGCCACCCTTTCTGTGGTGCAACAAATAAAACAGTATTACAGTCATGACCCTGGATCTGCCTAGACAGAAGGGACCAGCCAGTGCCTGGGGCTGTGACTGTGGGAAGCCCAGAGTAGCTAGACAACATGAGGAAAGGTAAACCATCTTCTAGGACAGTCAAGAAGGGGCTCATGGAGGTGGGGCTGATCAACTTTCATGTCCTGATCTCTAAAATGGGGAAGACAATGAGTTCCTCCCTACAGAGCTGTCTGTCAGGAGCTGAACAAGGGAATTCACTTACAGTATGAGGCAAAGCCATCCAGTTTCCCATGCCAGCATCTACCTGCCCCATAGAACCAGAGCTGCTGGTGAAAACTGCACGCCCTCCATGGGAGCAGTGGCAGCTTCAACAGGAGTGCTTTTTGCTGGACCAGATCTTCCAGGCTCTGCTAGCCTCTGCTGCAGGCAGTAGGAGGGCCAGGGGACTGCCTACTGCAGCCTTGGCTTTCTTACTTGTCACTTGATTGACAGTCCCTTTCTTCCTTCCACAGTCACTTAGTTGTGTCTTTATCTGTGCCCTGGAGATGGGGCAGGCTGTGGTGCCTGCAAACATACCCTGCTTCTACTTAGCATCGTGTTTGATTTTCTCCGCTTTGCACAGGGTCCCTGGCTGGTCCAGGTCTCTTCTAACAGTCATTGTGCAGCAGTTGAGTGGACTGCATTTCGTTGGGAGTGCTATTGAGGGAGTTATCAGTGAGGATGTGCAGTGAGAGGAGGCTCCAAGAAACATCCGATTTAATTCAGCTGTCTGCCTTACTTTCCTCTTCTGTAAAATGTAAGCCATCATTGTATTCACCTCATGAACCCATTGAAGGATAAAATGAGTTAGGGCATGCTATGCACTCTGTCTGGTACCCAGCCTAAATCAAAAGGGTAGTAAGCACACAGCCTTTTGTTGTCTATGGAGATGGAAAGGCTGTTCTCCAACTTCCAGGAGGCCCAGAGTGCAGCAAGATGCACTATAGTTAACGGCGCATATGACTCACAATTTTGTTTATTTCTAGACTGCCTGCCTTAAAAAGTCTCTTTTGGTGACCTGGAGAGCAGTTAGACACTGGTGTGCTTCAAATGCCTGTTTCAGTGCCACTTACCTGGAAGGGACATCACCTGCTGGGAACATGTGGTCAGGCCCAGAGAGGTTTTTGGTTGTCACAGCTGGCAAGTGTTGGGGATGCTAGTGGCATTTAGAGAATAGCGCTGAGGATGTGTAAACATCCTACAGTTCACGGCAGGCACTGCTCCCAAGAAAGAGCTATTCAGCCTCAGATGTCGAAAATGCTGCTGCCCTGTGACCTCAACCGCAGGCAAACTTTAAAGCAAAAAAACAAAAAACACCTGGCTGAGGGCCAGAGAAAGAGGGTTTACTTTCTGAGGCATCAGGGCTCTGCTAGGAGGGCAGCACCTACATTTGCAAGCATATGGATTCCTAAGGCCTCCTTAGGAAAACTGCCATGAAGGATTAGAGACAAGGTACAAATTGGTAACTGACAAGCATTAGCCTTCCCCTCCTGTCCTCCTTGGCCGGCTGTCTTTCACTCTCTGTCAGCCTTGGGCATAATCAGGGAGGCTGACTCTCGGTGTGTTTAACTTCCCACTGCTAGCCTCATTTTCAATTAATTAATCATCCTTGCCGTGTTCTGATGAAGTCTTTCTGTTGTGGGGCTAGGTTGAGGGTCTCCCAGAGCCCAGGAATGGAAGGGTTCTTACACAATCCTCATCCCACCCAGCATTGCCGGGTGCCCTGGCACATGCTGGCGTGCCCTGGAAGTGGTGAGTTCATCCAGCTGACACCTGGGAGACCTGCCTCTCCCTTGACTTCTACCTGCTTCCTTTACATAGATGTCCCCCTCATGGTTAGGTGAATTCTCTGTCTCTGCATTTCTATAAGGAATAATCATCAATGCTAATTAATAAAGAGACAGAAATTAGAAAAAGAAGTCAAGAAACAAGTGACCAATAAATAGCACACACAGCCTATGGTTAAAAATAAAACAGAATGAAAGGAAGCCTCATGGGAGACTTTTGGTAAGAGAGAGGAGAAAGTAGAGAATTGTGTAGTAACTTAAAGGGCAACCTTGGGTGCTAAAAGATAGCCTGTTATAGTGCCTCAGAGAAGGGAGGTGATATGATGGGGGGGGGGAGGAGGTGGGGGTGGGAGGGGTGACAGCTTGGTCATGGGACTCCAAGTAGCTCAAGCTGAGTCTTTTGTCTCATGGCTGATCTGTCTTCCAAATCTGCAGCATGAGCCTTGAGAGTCTGTCTAACCCCTTGGCAGGAAGCAACCAAAGAGGGCAGCCACCAAAGCCTGGGCTGTAGAACCAGAGGGACCTTGATGTAATGATAGTGTCATTACTTACTATATGGAACTACTAGAGGCAAATGACCTGCCTTTTCTAGGCTCCAGTTTTGCAAAGGTGATGTAAAATGGATGGTACTAGTCATCCTTTCCTAGGAATATAATTTACAGGGCTATATATTAAACAGTGAACATGGTACTGGGTGTATCCTACATGTAGCTGATGCTGACGGTGAGGTTGGTAGTGGCGATGACATGACTGTGTACTCCTAAATTTCTGCTTTTTATTTTTTCTGGCTATTTATATGTATATACATGACAACATTGAGAAGTTAGAGAACATATTTATTTACATGCATACATACATATATGTAATGCACATACATATATGTATGTATTTATGTACACATACTTCAACACATATATGCATGCATTTTAGCTCTTCTCATTCATTCAGTTGTGTCTTGGAGCTAATCACTTTCCAGTTCTTACTTGGCTTGATGATATCATATTGGGACTTGTGGAGATATGTTGTAGCATGGAAATTGGCAAGCCTGTACATCAAGAGATTCCCCCCCCCCCTCAGAGAGCCAATTTACCAGGGTCGATGCTTCTATGTATGTACCTTGCATTTCCAATTAGACTGTGAATTTCTTTAGCACTCAGGATGTGCTACAGACACCCTTTGATCCCCACGGGGCCTCACACATGTCTTTTGTACAGTAGGCTTCAAAGGATGGTTGAGTCAATAAGACAGAGGGTAAGTGGATGAAAGTACCAGAGGAGATAGCAGAAGTGGGCTCAGGGAAAGGCAAAGGAGTCGCTTCAGGAAAGCTGGCTGGTGAGCAGCTGGTGAGGAGGTGAAAGATCAAGGAGGCAGATGGTTTGGATGGGTAAAAGGGTTTGGTGATGAACAAGAAGGGTTTGTCAGCCAAAGTCCAGAAAGAGAGTGAAACTCAGGGTGAGGAAGGATTCCATACGACTTCGGATCACTGCAGCTAGTGTTTCTTGAATTCTGTTCTTTTGGATGAGGACATTAAACAAGAGCTGAGACAATTAAATAACTGGTCAAATGGAATCAATACAATGCTTAAAAAATAGGAGATAGGTAAATAAACCAGATGTATCTATTTTATGGACTACTTTCGGGTCATAAAATTTGCCTCTGGTGGTTTGAATATAATTGCCCACCATAATCTTATAGGGAGTGGCTTTGTTGGAGGAAGTGTGTCACTGTGGAGTGGGCTTTGAGGTTTCCTCTCCAGTGCCATGTCTGCCTGCATGCTGTCATGCTCCCCACCATGATGACAATCACTGAGCATCTGAGCTGTAAACAAGCCACCCCAGTTAAATGTTTTCTTTATAAGAGTGGCCATGGCCATGGTGTCTCTTCACAGCAATAGAAACCCTGACTGGCAGTGCCAGTGATGAGCATTTGGAACAATGACAAACCTGAAAAGTTGGCAGTGTTCTTCATAACATGGTTAGATGAGGAATGTTAGAAGCAGTGCATTTGATTTCATTTTTTGCATATATATTATGTCTGTAAGGGTACACATTAAAACATTAGTGAAGTTTATTTTGAACATTTTTCTACATTTTGGTAGAAAATTTGGATGATTTTTCTACTCTTTTTGCTTAAAGGAATTTCCAATTTTTTCTAGTATAGTACTTCTTTAATTAAAAAATTAATTGTACTAGTTAAAATGTTTAGAATTTTTTCCACATTAATCTGTGCATATATGTGTATCTGTATATATGTATATTTTAGCAAAATGTTAAAAAATAGACCTTGGGATAAAGAAAAAAATTACCATTCACTTAAATTTATCCATTCCAAAAAACAAAACCCAACTTCCATCACTCCAAAGAGTCACGATTATATTGGTTAAATTCTTTGGGTGCTGCCTTGATAGAGGGTTGTCAGTATTGTATACTGGGGCTGACTTGAAGAATGAAGAAGCATGCATCAGGATTCTGGGCTGGTGTTACATTATTGAGTTGTGACTCCACAGAAAAGCTAGGAATGCCCAGAGGGCCATAGGCATGAGCTAACAATTCTAGATTTGCCAGCCTCAAAGAAATGTGGCTCTGGCTGTCGGAAGACCTCTTTATCCCAGGGTAGCTCTGCCACATGGTGTCTAACAAATGTCAAGTTTCAGGATGTAGGCAAGTTTTTCTGCAGACAAGATGCATTCTGCCCACAGTGAAGGCATAGCTCGTAGGAAATAGGGGAGTGAGACTGCCAATAAAGAGTCAGAGTGGGCCAGGCAGTGGTGATCCACATCTTTAATCCCAGCACTCAGGAGACAGAGGCACACAGATTTCTATGAGTTCAAGGCCAGCCTGGTCTACAGAGTGAATTCCAGAACAGGCTCTAAAGCTACAGCTCAGTTTCAGTGGAACTGGGGAAGTGTTGGGAACTTTCTCCTTATTCCCATTTCCCTGAAAGGTAGGTTGATGTGTATCGAGGAGGAGGCAGACTCCAGAGTTACAGTGAAGAGGTTTAAACTCTGGTCTGTGTACTTTTTGGCTAAATTTCATAACCATCTCTGCCTCCATTGTCTAGACTGAGAGATAGAGGCAGCAGGAGTCCCTGCCTTACTAAATTAGTGTGAGGGTGTGTTAGGAACTAGCAGCCAGCTGACCCCTGCCCCAACGATGGGCAGGACGCTCATGGCCATGTCATCCCTATGTCAGCTTTACCTGGCAGCCAGAGGACTCAGTTACGCATGCGCAAGCCTCTTTTAAAGCAAGTCCGCCAAGTGCTTCTCTCTCTCTGCCTCTCTGCCTCTCTGCTTCTTTTCTCTCTCTTTGTTCGCTCTCTCTCTCTCTCTGCTTTCGGTTGGCCACCAGGTACCCCCTCTTTCTCTCCCCTCTCTCAATAAACTCCACGTGGGCGCTGAGTCTCGTGTTGGTGTTTTATAGGCATTAGTTGCATCAAAAGAACAACAGGGTGGAGTGAGGTAATTGGCCTGAGGTGCTAAGAGCCTACCTGGCTCTCAGAAGGTGCTGTGGGAATATTTCACATGGTGCTATCCTCTTCCAGGAGTGATGGGCCAGGAATTAAATATGTGGGTCCCTTTCAGATGAATTAAGTAATGTTACTTTTTTTGTGGGAGGGGAGAGGGTCTTAGAGGAAGGACACATTGAGTTGGACAATGGCTAAGGGGACAAAGCACTTGCTGTGCAAGCATGAGGACCTGAGTTCAGATCCTTGAGTGTAGGTTTATAATCACAGCACATCTACACCAACTGAAGGTAAATCTAAGAGAATTCTTATATTTATATACTCCAGGCGCCAGCAAGCCTGGTGTATGCACAGGAGTCAACAAAAGAGCCTGCCTTAAAGAAAGAAGGAATTGCAGACCAACACCTGGGATTACAGTCCTTTACACATGTGCCATGGCACTTATGTACCCACATCACATACTTAAGTGTACACACACACATCATACACCTACGGAGATTTAAAAGTTAAAAAATAAATAAATAGGACATATCACAAAGACTGCAACATACCGTAGTCCTCTCCTCATTCTCTTGGTGTTTATAATGTTTATTTACTATTATTATTATTAATATGTGTGCTATGTGACTTATCATCAGTGTGTGTGTCCATGTGGTATGTGACTTACTATCATTGTGTGTGGGGGCATGTGATATGTGACTTACTTGTAAGAAGTAAGGTATTTCCGCCCACCGCCTGGTCTTGTCCCGCCGCTGCGCCAGCCCCAAATAACACACAGAGACTCTGTATATGATATAATTCTGTTGGCCAGTTACTAGTTTCTTATCGGCTAGCTCTGTGTTAATTATTAACCCATTTCTATGTATTTCCACGCGGTCTTACCAGCGAGAGGCGGCTGGTGGTTCTAGTCTCTCCCGACTCTCCATCTTGGCTCTCCTTACTCATTCCTATTTCCTCCTTGTCTCCTAGTCCCGCCTATCTTGCTTTCCTATTGGCCAACAGTGCTTTATTCATTAACCAGTATGAGAAACATATACAGAATGACATCTCCCATTACTTACTATTATTGTGTACATGTGTGTGCATGTGATGTGTGTTTGGGGATGTGTACCACAGTGCACATGTAGAGGTCAGAGGTCAGCCTTGAGGATTACCTCTCTCCTTTCACCTTATGTGCGCTTTTACCTGCTGAGCCACCTTCCAGGCACCCTCCTTCCTCTCCATGAGTGACTACTTTCCACAAGTGCATCTTGGAAGCGCAGAGCCCATCTTTGAAAGGTTTGAGTAGAGCAATTTCACGCTTTCTTAGTGAAGTCAGCCTTTTTCTACAAAGAGTCTTCCAGCAGTTGCTGTGACAAGAAAAGAAGCCAGGCACTGTTCTTGGTGCACTTGTCTAGAATGTATGAAGTACTTGCATACCTATCATTTAACCAGTTGTCAGAACAGATGTGATCTTTTGGAGGGCAGCGCCTCACTCCCCACAGTCAGGTATGTGTCATGTCCTGGGTGACATTCTCACACTGACTTTGGGAACATGTGTGCTTTTCCCTCTGGAAGTGAGCTTGTTGGCTCAGCGTGCGCGGTGCTCATTCTCACACGTTCCAGCAGCAGTTCTTAACCTCTGCTCGTTGAATGGATTTAAACCACCCCACCACAGTCATGCGGAAGGTCAGCTTCTCATATGTTTACTTCCCATTTCCATCAATTTGTATTTATTTATATGCTCTTGTTCCGTGGTTATTTTCTTTTGGCATGTTAAAGTGACATAGCTTAGCGTTCTAGATAACATCTTCTACTATGTACTTTGGAGTAGTTGTAGTTACTCTGGGTTTATCATCTCAGTTTCTAAAATTTAACTATAGGGGGTTCTGCAAGATGGCTCAGCTTCTTGCAGATAGGAAGGTGTTTTGCTTCCTATCCTGACAACCGGAGTTGGATACTCGTATGCTGGTTAATTTTATGTCAGCTTGACACAAACCAGTCAATTGAGTAACCTCAATTGATATATTGCCTCCATCAGATTGGCCTGTATTGCTTATTATTATTGTTGTTGTTATTGCTGATAGTGATTGATATGGGAGGACACTTCCCATTGTGAGTGGTGGTATCCTTGGGCCAGTGCCATCCTGGGCTGGTGGTCCTGGGTGTTAAAGAAAGCAGGCTGAGTAAACCCGGAAGAACAGGCCAGTAGGCAGCTCCCCTCCATGGCCTCTGCATCTATTCCTGCTTCCAGGTCCCTGCTCCAGCTTCCTTTGATGATGCACTGTTAGGTTATAAGGTGCAATAAACTGTTTCCTTCTGAAGTTGCTTTTGGTTGTATGTAGTGTTTTATCACAGCAGTGGAGAGCCTAACTAGCACACATATAATGGAAGGAGAGAACAACTACAAGCTGTCTTCTGACCTCAACATGCTGTCCCGTGTGCACACAACAGCTAACTATAAAAATTTAAAATCAGCTTTGGAATAATACCATTTTAGACGATTAAAATTTTGTTCTGCAAGATCTTCCTTCTCTTCCTTTATGCTATTGTCATGGACTTTATGCACTTGTGCCCATCCATACTGCACATTTATCATCAATCCAGTTTCATCCATCTTTATTGAGTTCTAAATTGAAAAATATGAAATCGTGGCTTGACTATGAACAGTGTGATGTTTTGATGTACACATTGGGAGATGATTACTGTCATGGCCCTGATTAACATCCATCGTATTATATAGTTGCCATATGTGTATTAAGAGCTTAGCAGGTTTCTGAGGGAAATCACACTAAGCGAAACAAGCCATTCAGAAGGGCAAATAAGTGAACCCTGAAGCAGTTGGATCCACAGAGCACAGGGTAGGACACGCAGGGAACTGTGGCTCAGAGGTTCATACTGCAGTCATAAGATGTCCAAGTTCTGGAGAGCAGGGGCTACAGTTATTAACAACATTTAATCACATTTGCAGTAAGATTGTAAAAATAGTTTTTATAGTCTATAAACTTTTTGCTATGGCCTGAGTGTTTATGTGCCTCTCCTCCCTGATCATAATGGGACTATATTCATAGACTGAGCTTGCAAGAATTGAGGAAGGTCAAGTAAGGCCATCTCTGTAGGAATGCAATCTGATAGAACCAGAGTCTTTATTGGAGAAAGGGACACTGAAGAGACATAGCTTGGAAACAAGGTGCCTGTTTCCAAGCACAGGGGAGGATCCTCTCCAGACACCAAATCAGCTTGCATCTTCATTTTCAACTTGCCAGAACCTGGAACTGTGCTAAAGATATTCTGTTGTTTAAGCCACTCAGTCTGTGGTATTTTCTTATGGCACCCTACAGATGCCTATGCTTTGCATATACTTTTTTTTTTTACATAAATTTTTTATTCAGTGAGTGTGTTGGGGTGGGGGTACACACTACTATGCACATGTGGAGTCAGAGGGTAACTTTTTTGGAAGTCTCTTCTCATTCCACCTTATTTCTTTCGGGGATCAAACTTGGATGGTCAGGCTTGATGGCAGGTGCTTTTAGACCTTGTAGACACTTTAGGCCCTTTAGACACTTTCATGGTTTCATGGGCTTTTGTTTGTATTGTTTTTATGCATTCACAGTTTACAAAACTGTTTGCAATTACATCTTTATTCAGTTGTGTTTTAAATTAGATAGATTAAACTTATTTTATGCTTATGGGTGTTTTGTCCGCACGTGTGCCTGTGTACCATGTGTATTTCTGGTGTCCGAAGAGGCCACATGAAAACATTGGACCCTGTGGAAGTGGAGTTGCAGGTAGTTGCGAGCTGCCATGTGGATGCTGGGAAACCAACCTGGATCCTCTGGAAGAGCAGCCAGGGGTCTGAATCACTGAGCTGTCTTTCTACTCCCTAAAAGTAATAGACACATGTGTACTGTCTTTTCACTTGTGTAGCTATCATTTTAAGTCTTGTTTTTACTTTCAGATAAGTCTCTTTTATTTTTGCCCAAAAGTGCTGTACTTTCTTTTAGAGCAGGGTATAACATGCTGTCTTCAGACAGACAGTAGATACTGCGCCCTAGCCTTTCTCCGCTGCTTCTGCAATGCTGGGATCAGCCAGGTGTGAGAGTTCAGGGTCTTCTCAGATCTTCCTGGGCATGTGCTTTGGCTTGGGATTGAGCACAGCTTTATTCATCTGTCTGAGCGTCAACATCCCATGGAGGGTGGTGGATGCTCATGGCCATCATACTCTTCAGTTTCACCCCTGCCTCAGCCAGCTTCAGTGTTCAGCCATTGCTGCTGACTGCTTAGGGTTAATGCTTGCTGATTGCACTGAGATTTCATAGTGTGATTGTTCAGAGAAATACAAGGTGGGAAAAATTAGGACACACAGACTCCTGGGACTGGGGCTTTCGAGGAACAACAGCCAGGTTCTTTTGAACTTCCTGGATAGATTCTTCAAATATTCTAAGTTCTCTTTCATGTTTAAAATGTTATCTTTCTTTGCATAATAAGAGATTTTAGAAATTATTATCCTTCATATTCTTGGCTTTCTTTAAATATATTAAGATCTCAACCCCCCCCCCCCACCAAGAACCTGTTTTTATTGGTAAATTAAGTGCACAGATAACAGGTTCCATTATGACATTTCATGCATGTATATAAATAATATACTTTGCTGTTTCTTTTCTTTCTTTCTTTGTTGTTTTTTTTCTTACACAAAGCAATTTATTAACAGAAAATAATTTGAGAAGCCCTTTGGGTGCTGTCAGAGGGGATGGGGGTGACATCCTTAGTCCGCCCAATCTTCATCCCTGAATGAGCAAGAGCTCTGAGGGCTGACTGGGCTCCAGGTCCAGGGGTCTTGGTCCTGTTTCCTCCTGTGGCTCGGAGTTTGATATGCAAGGCAGTGATGCCCAGCTCCTTGCATCTCTGGGCGACATCCTGGGCAGCCAACATGGCTGCATAGGGAGAAGACTCATCTCTGTCAGCCTTTATTTTCATTCCACCAGATGGTTTCCTTGCCAGAAAGATCGGTAACATGGGCAAAGGTGTTGCTGAAGGATGCAAAAATATGGCAGACACCAACTATATTCTCTCCTTCAGCCACTTGAAGCCCAAAGCTGATGACCTGTTCTTCCTTCGTTTCCTTCCCCTTTTGAGGTGCCATTTCTGAACATCGTCTCCAGACAGTGCTGTTTCTTTCCTATATGCCAGGAGTTTAATCACGTCTTGCCCCTTTTACTTCCAAAGGAGGTTTTTTGAATTTGTGCAACAACAACAGCAAAACAATAAATTTCTTATTTATTTATATTTTGAGACAGGATTTGTAACAGCCCTGGCTGTCTTGGAACTTACTCTATAGACCAAGGTGGCCTCAAACTCACAGAGGTAATCTCTGCCTCAGCCTCATGAGTGCTGGGATTAAAGGTATGAGCCACCACCACCAGCTGTTTTTGCTTGTTTTGTTTTATAAAGAGAGAGAGAGGGACTCATCTTGTAGCCCAATCTGGTCTCAAATGCATGAGTCTTTTACCTCAGCCATCTCAGGGCTGGGATTATAGATATACACCACTACACTTAGCTCCTCTATAATTTTTCATGGGGAGGGAGAACTACGTGGAAGCAGGATGGGGGTGCAGAGAAGAGAGTGGGGAGAGGGATTACTAACACGAAGGATATTTGAAAAAGCCACTTTGGAACCTACTGTTCTGGGAGCTTTATAAATATGTATGCATATATAAGAAAGAGTTTAAAGGGAATTGCATCTGCCCTTGAGTTGTTGGTCAGAGGTGTCTGAGACCCCAAAATAGTACAAACTAACATTGCTCTTGTACTCAGCATTTGTTGGTAAGACTCTATTGCTGAAAACAACATACACTTTGGTCACGATAGAGAAACCAGATTGGTACAGGAAGCTTCCTCCATGGTGGCTAGTTTTTCATAGTATCAGAGGGTCCTATTAGGACTGCTGTGGGGGGTGGCCATCAGCAATTTTACCCTGACTGGAACCCTGCAAGCTATAGTAAGGATTGGTGTGGCAAGATTTGTCCACAGGTTCAATAGTGGTGTGAATGTTGACGGGGTGACAACCAACTGCTTTCTGAGTGGATTTGCTTTCTGAGTGGCCCACTCCAGGAGGAACCAAACACATGCATGGTACAGTTCTCAGACCTCATCAGGGATGTTTCACTGTGCAGTGGACTGGGGTTCATAGAAATTCACTACTGAAGGGTACTCAGCCACAAGTGGGACATCTTATACGCCTTCCTCTGAGCCTTGGGGACCATGAAGTTAGAGGGTGTCATGGTTTGAATGAGAATGGTCTCAAACACTAGGTCTCAAACAGTTAATGGAACTGTTTGAGAAGGGTTAGGTGTGACCCTATTAGAGAAGGGGTGTCACTGGGGGGGGCTTTGAGGTTTCATAATCCCACCCCAGGCACCCCTCTTTTTCATGTGGATCAGAATATAAAGCTTTCAGCTATTGCTCCAGCATTATGCCTGTCTGCTTCCTGCCATGATGATCATGAAACTGTAAGCAAGCCCCCAATTAAATGCTTTCTTTCATTAGAGCTGCTTTGGTCATGGTGTCTCTTCATAGTGATAGAACAGTAACTAAGACAAATTGGTATCAAGAGAGTGTGGCATCATTGCTGTGACAGAGTTGACCATGTTGCTTTTGGGAGGATCCTGGAAGCACTTGAGAACCATGGGCTAGGAAAATCATTAAGTATTTAAAGATTGGTGAGCTGTTCTGTGGGAGCTTGGAAGACAAGAATGTTGAGAGAAATGCAGGTGATAGGAGCCTGACTTGTGGACTTCCAGAGGGAAGTATGAGAGTCCTTTATACATTCTATTGGGGGTATTTACTCTTTTGAATTAAGAATCCGTGGTTCTGGTCACCACTGCAGTGAAACATTTGCTTTATGTTATGTCAGTTAGAGCTGACACATTAGTGGAGATTAAGAAGAGGCCAGCATCATCCAGGTGAAATCTTCTGGGAGGTGTTTCCCAATTCTGGCAGATGAACTTGGTTATTTGTAAGAGTTACCCAGGTGGTACCGGTTTTGAAGGCATGAAGGGGTCATGGAGAACAGCTGAGGCTTGCTTGGCGCCACAAAGAGAGTTCAGGGAAGGATGTTGGTGAAAGTGAATCCCAGTGCAACAGGAGGACCCAGCATTTTGGAGATGTCAGTACCATGGGGTGTCCACCAAGAACAGCAACAGTCTTAAAGCTGGCCTGAGCTTGAGAGACAGGCTCTGTGTGCCACAGGGGGTGGAGTTGGAAGACGGACCCAGGACCTTTGGAGGAGTCTGGAAGACGGTGAGTGGATCCCAGACATTGGACACTGAGTTATTTACACAGTTAGAGTTTGGTTTTTCTTTGTTCAGATTGTGGCTGTGCCCTGGCTCTTATCTCGAAGTAAGAAGGTATTTAACTTATTTTTGATTTTATAGGAACCCACAGTTAAGGGACTTTGAACTTATAAATAGATTCTGGAATTTGACAGAGACTTTGTATTTTAAAAGAGACTGGCTATTTTGAAGATACTGAATTTTTAAGTGTTCACATTTTTAAAGACTGTGGGACTTGTAAAATTTGGAAGATTTGTATTGTAAAATACGCTCTTGGGAATGAACAAAAAAGGAAAGATTATGGTGGCCTAACAATGGTACGTCGTGTGTCAAGTTGACAAGGGGTCAGTTGTGCTGGCTAGCTTTTTGTTGTTGTTTTGGTTTTTGTTTGTTTTTTTTTCAGGACACGGTTTCTCTCTGTGTAGCTCTGGCTATCCTAGAATTCACTTTGTAAACCAGGCTGGCCATAAACTTAGAGATTTGCTTGCTTATGCCTCTCAAGTGCTGGCATTAAAGGCATATGCCACCAAGCCTGATTTGTGCTGACTAGTTTTATGTCAACTTGACAGAGGCTGGAGTCATTGGAGAGGAAGGAGCCTCATTTGAGAAAATGGCTCCAGATGATTAGACATTAAGCAGGAAAGCTTGTAGGGCATTCACTTAGCCTAGTGATTGATGGGGGATGGCTCAACTTACTGTGAGTGGGAACTATCCTTGCCTGGCAGTCCTGAGTACTGTAAGAAAGTAAGGTGAACAAGTCTTAAGGAGCAAGCACTCTTCTGTGACTTCTGCATCAGCTCCTGCCTCCAGGTTCTTGTCCTTTTGAGTTCCTTCCCTGACTTCCCTCAACGATGGACAGTAATGTGGAAGTGAAAGCCAAATAAACCCTTTCCTTCCCAAGTTGCTTTTGGTCATGTCTCATCACAGCAATAGAGACCCTAATTAAAACAGGGTACAGAAAGAATGTGAGAGTAAGAAGTTAGGGAGGACTGGAGTAAAAGAGTGTCTTCTGAACATAGCAATTGTTGCACTATTGGGCTCATAGCAGTAGTTGTTGCCTGTACAAGACCTGTGCAAGATCAAGCCAGTCAACATCCAGCATTGAGAGGGAGCTCCCAAGCACTCAGGGTTTGCTGAGAAACCTATTGACAGTCTGTGGCTTCTACAGGAGGAAGAGTCAGCTTTCTTTAAGGCTCTGGCCCCTGAGAGGTTGACCATATTCCAGCAGATGCCCCCATAACTATATGGGTAGCACAAATTGGGATTCATGGGTTATTTTTAAAAAATGACATGAAGTTGAGAGGGGGTAGGGTATGGGGGGGTGAGGATGAATTGGGAAGGAGTTAGGGGAAGGAGAGAGAGATTAATATATAATTCTGAAAAAAATTAATAAAAATGCTATATTTAAAAGGTCACAGATCCCATCACTTGCTATTTTTTTTTCTCCCAAAGATAGTTACTCACTTTGTTCCCTCCCCTCCCAATAGGTTCTAAAATCCATGATGTCTGCAGAAACACTGTAAAATTAAAAGAAATATGAAAAGATAAACAATAGCACTAATCCCTCCTCTGTCCTACAGATCACATTGTATTTTCTTATTAACCTTTCCCATGTTTACAGTATTTAAAGAACAGACTGGATATATCCATTTGTGGACATGTTTGTGTTACTAACGTAAAGCATTTCTAGGTTAATGTACAGAATTTTGCAAACATACCAGTGCATTGCCTTAGTTCCCTCATTAGTGAACATTTGTGTTCTTTCCACAGCATAGAGCAGCCTCATAGAGGGGCTGTTTTTGTTCACACTTGTGGTTATTTATTTATAAGAGTTGAAAGAAAGGTCTTGTAGAGATGGTTTGCTTTGTAATTTCAAATGGGTGTCTAGAGAATCACAATTCTACCCCAACAATGATGATAAGGTAAGATCTCCTTCGCTTTGGTTGGGAGATAGTCCTAAAACAATTCAGTTACCACAAGCCTTTCCAATCTGGGGTACTTTTTAAATCACAGTTTCTTGGACCTTCCCTCAGAAATTCTGATTCACTAAGTCTAGTGCTGGGTCCAGGAACCTATGTTTTTAATGCTCTTCCAGGTGATTCTAATGACTAGCCACATCCAGGAAACTAGCAACTGGAGTGCTTGGGGCTTGTGGGATGGAGGTTGGGATAATGGCAGTCAGGGGAAAAGGGGAAACCAGGTGTTTCCCAGTAAGCAGTGCTGGGGATGCTTAGAAAATAACTGGAATGTCCTCAGAGCAGGTTGGGCCCCTTTGCAGTGTGCTGATGAGAACATTCAAGGCAGAGCTCTGATGAAGACCCGAAATCTGGAGCATCAGGCATGGGCAACCGATGCCATCAACTGCTTTCTAGGAACAGAACTCTGGATTTGGGGTGGATTGTCCTGTTGCACCATGGGAAGCTGTGTGTCTTCAGTGTCCAGTGGCAGAGTATGACCAGTGAGTTTCCCAACCTTAGGGACTTGGGTACACAGTGGTAGAGTAGATGGATGAGCCAGAGGAAGCCATTTTTTTGGCCACTTCTACCTGCCCAAAGGACCCCAACTTTATCTGTTTTATATGAGAGTCCTATGCAAGATCTTTTTCTATTTTTTTTTTTCTGAAATTCTCCAATCTATGTGACCTTTTATGTTCTAAAAAATTATAATTTTGTGAGCTAAGGCCAAGGGGAAGAAGAAAAGCCCAGATAAGAAGGGTAGCCCTGGATGGGCAATTAAGGCCACACATTTTATTCAAAGGCCAACCTTCGGGTGGTAGCTGAAGCCCTCATTTTCCATCTCACAATCACTATATTTCCCAAATACACACAGAGCGACCTCCAAGGAAATTTGTGGCTGACTTCCGATCAGATTCTTGTGTTTGACTTGGGGTGGGAGGGTGTCTCTCACTTCACAGGACCCTGCAGCTCAGAGAGATGATGGTGGCTGGTCTGGTAGTACTTTGGTAGTATCTTGCTGGGTTCAGGCTTCCCAACAATAGCCTGCTTTGACCTTGCTTCAGCCTCCTCTCAGGCTGAGAATTTAAGGTGTTCTGCTGAATGCTGAGCAAACAAACCTTGTGCTTTGATCTCAGGGAATTCACAGGAACAAGAAGGGAGGAGATGAACTGGGGGCCCGGCAGGAATTAACTGCGAAAA
Source organism: Phodopus roborovskii (assembly GCF_943737965.1). Classification (NCBI taxonomy): domain Eukaryota; kingdom Metazoa; phylum Chordata; class Mammalia; order Rodentia; family Cricetidae; genus Phodopus; species Phodopus roborovskii. The sequence goes on along the minus strand of NW_026126624.1, from coordinate 871,940 downwards.
CCTGGCCCGGCTTTGTTGGACTGGGACACTGGGGTGGAGTGTCGGGTGTCTGGGGAACAGATGTGAGCCTGACTTGATCTTCTGCAGCTGCAGACAGAGGTTTGCCAGAGGTGAATGAGAGTTCCTGCTGTGGCCAGAGGTACTCTTGGTGTGCGTAGCCCACTGGTGGTCTCTTCCTTGACCTGAGCTGGTTTTTGCAATTTGATTCCAACAACCACAAAACAGGTTGGAGAGAGAAAGGCTTTCTTTTCAGAAGCCAGGGATTTGATGGGTTTTATATCTGTGTTATTCTATTCATTTCTAAACATTCCAGAGAGGTGATGGAGGGACCAAGCCAGCCTTCCTCAGCAACCTTTCACTGCTTTGTGATCTCAGTTAGAATAAGGGGCAGAGTGCAGTAGGGTCTGAAAATGTGCTGGCTGCCCTTGAGTTTCTTCCTAGAGTACTGGTCCCAGAAGATTATGTAGGAATTCCTGATCACACAGGTTTGGGAAATTCTGCATGCTGTTTTCCTCTGGATAGTCTCAACACACATGTGAGCACTAAAGCTCCTGGAATGTTCTGTACTCAAGAATTTTCTGACTTTATCGGCTTAAAAAATTCCCAGATGTAATCAAGCAGAGAAGTGTAATCTTAAAAAATGAATAAATAAAAAAAATAACAAGCAAGCAAAAAATGGACAAGCATGGTGGTCCCATCGATTGGTAAAATAGGCAAAAGACAAGATTGGGGACTGGGGAGAGCTTAGTTGGTAAAGCGCTTGTGCAAGCATGAAGACCAGAGTTTGGTCTGCTAGAGTATACTTGTAACTCCAGCACAGGAGAACCAGAGCCTGAGAACCCTTGAGTTTTCTAAGCAGCCAGTCTAGTTGAATCATTGGCCCCAGGTTCAGTGAGTATACTGGCTGGTTTTGTATGTCAACTTGACACAAGTTAGAGTTATCAGAGAGGAAGGAGACTCAGTTGAGGAAATGCCTTGATGAGATCCAGCTGCAAGGCATTTTCTCAATGATTGATGAGGGATGGTCCAGCCCATGGTGGGTGATGCCATTCCTTGGCTGCTGGTCCTATAAGAAGGTGGGTTGAGCAAGCCAGTAAGCAGCACCCCTCCATGGCCTCTGTATCAGCTCCCATTTCTAGGATCCTGCCCTGTTTGAGTTCCTGTCCTTGTGTCCTTCAGTGGTGAGCAGCAATGCTGAAGTGTAAACCAAATAAATCCCTTTCTCCCCAACTTGCTTTTTGGTCATGGTGTGTTTCCTTGCAGCAATAGAAACCCTAACTAAGACAGTGAGAGACCCTATCTCCAATACACACACACACACACACACACACACACACACACACACACACACACACACACACACAGAGGAACAGTTGAAGAAGAAGATACCAGATTTTGACCTCTGGCTTACATATGCATATGTGCAACACAGACAAACTCTGTACTGAAACAGGAGGAATTGCCACTATCGTTTTTTAGGAACTCTGAGAAAGCTTGTCTCCAGGATGGGAATGCTTGGATCCAATAAGCATTCATAGAGTTTGGGGTCTTGAAGCTGCTCCCTTTGTCTGTGGTGAGGACCAACAACCTGGGCCTTCTCCCTAAGAGCTCATTCCTATCACTTATTTAAGGTTGAGTAGCCATGTCTGCTATATCAAGTGGAGAAACTGGCATATGTGATGAAGACAAGACCGAGGCCAGTTCCCACATAGGAAAAAGCAATTCAGGTCTTAGAGTGAGGTACTTACAAAAGATAGTTTATTTAAACTCATTGGTGTGAAGGTGTCAGATCCCCTGGAACCGGAGTTACAGACAGCTGTGACTCACCATGTGGTTGCTGGGCATTGAACTCAGAACCTCTGGAAGAACAGCCAGTGCTTTTAACCACTGAGCCATCTCTCCAGCCCCAAGTGAGGTGCCTTTAAAACCCAACTTCACATTTTCTCCCTATGTGTAAATTAGCAGAGTCAAAGTGGGAATAATTGGGGCATTGTCTTTGCTACAGAAAACATTTCAGCAATGGCTAATCAACTGTTAATCACACAAGTACAAATAGAGCTTACCTTGGGATTTTTGGTTGAGAAACTTCTAAATAGGTGCTATCATTTCCCCTGGGCTTGCAGGTGTGAGGATAGGAGCCTGGTGATACCCCTGGGACCATGAGATATCCTGTACTATCTTAGTCTTCCATGGCTGTAACAAATACTTGGCTTTCAGCCTTACTGTTTTGAAAGCTCCAGTTCATGGTGAACCAGCTCCATTGTCTTGGCAAATGGCAGGGAAAAAATAAATAAATAAAAAAATAAAAAAGGCTGTTGATCCTGTTGTTCTTTTGCTACAGTTATAAGAATAAAAGCTGGAGAAGAGGTGGGGGTCCCGAGTAAAGGTCCCAAGTGAGTGGGGTCCCAAGGTAAGGGACCATGTGGGAGAGCATAGCAGTTTCCATAGCAGGTGAGGGTGACCAGGCAGGAGGGAATAACACAGCAGGCAGATAGAGCTTGAATGAGGAGTTCATTTAGAAAAGGGAGTGAGGGAGAAGGGAAGAGACATAGAGGCACAGGGAACAGAAGAGGAGGGGGGGAGGGAGGGGGGAGAAGAGGGGGGTGCCTGGTGGCCAACCGAAAGCAGGAGAGAGAGAGAGAGAGAGACAGAGAGAGACAGAGAGAGAGAGCGTAACTGGCGGGGTCTGACTTTTAAAGGGGTCCTTTACACCTGTATACAGACTAGGATTCATGGAACCCTGGACTGACCAGAGTACTGCCTGAGTGCTTTCTGCCAGGTGATAGGGGCAGACCAGCGTAATGCCTGAATCCTTACAGACCCCATGGCCAGAAAATTAGAATTAACGGAAAAATCCCATATTCCCTTCCCGGGCACACACCCTCAGTGTCTGAGAACCTTCAGTAAGTCTCACATCATCCCCATCACCTTCCAGTTAGACCAGTCGGATGACCAAGCCTTTAACATCTGGGCCTGTAGGGAGACATTCAGATCTAAGTGACAGCAGAGCCTGATAAAGAATGATCCAAGAATGGAGATCAGTCTTTGGTAAGTCATTTGAATTTCTGGGTGCAGTCATGCCTAAAGCCTCTGCTGCTTGGTGATGCCCATTTAAACTGAGCTTTTCTATTATTTTGAAATTCCCAAGTGATTTTACTGATACATTCTGCATAGGTTTGAATGAGAAAGGCCCCCATGGGCTCATATGTTTAAATATTTGTTACCAGTTGGTGGACTAGTTAGGAAGGATTGAGAGGTGTGGCCTTCTTAGGGGGGGTGTGTCACTGCTGGTGCACTTTGAGATATCAAACTCTCTCTCTCTCTCTCTCTCTCTCTCTCTCTCTCTGTCTCTCTCTCTCTCCCTCTCTCTTTCTTTGGATTATAATGTAAGCTATTGTTCCAGTGCCAGGTCATGCCTGCCTGCCATCACGCTCTCCACCATGATGGACTACCTTTTGAAACTATAGGCAAACCCTCAATTAAACGCTTTGTTTTCTAAGTTGCCTTGGTTGTGGTGTCTCTTCACAGCAATAAACAGTGACCAAGACACAGACCTTATCTAAGATCTTCTCTTAAGAGTACAGGAATCTCTTCCAACACCCATTCCTACTTTTCTCCATTCCCCGGCTCACAGCAAATCCTGTAATATGAATTAAGTATGGTTTCCATCTTCACCATAGAATGGCTTCAGTAACTGTGTCTTCTTTCCTCCTCTCTAGATGATGCTTGAGAATTCACCTGATTCCACCTCAGAACAGGCACCTTGATGGCTTCTGTTTAAATACTAGTAGTCTCCAACCACCCAGTGCTTCTTGTGGAAACCTGTGCTTTCCCTGGCAGCCTAAATCGGGCATTTGCAATCTACCAGCTTCTCATTTCACCTTTGAGCCCTAGGCTGATGACAAAAAGGCTGATCCCTCTGCCATAGGGCATGAGCCTGTAGCTTTTAACAAAAGCTAAGACTTTTTGCTTAAGCACATGGGAAGGATGCTTAACCTTTACATGGCAGGACCGGGTTTGGTTTTCCTTTCTTATCCACCATGAACAGGATGTGTATTTGTTTCTTTCAACTGGGATGCTTTCATGTGGGATCCTATTAGCAATGTGTGCTCGATATAGAATATTTAAATGGGGGAAGAAATGCAAATTCACCGCAGAGCATGCTGTCAGTCAGTATTTCTTCTTAGTTGTGTTCTCACATGTAGACCTTGTGTGTGATTGCCTGGGATTTTTTTTTTAAAAAGTTACCTTTCCTTATGTACCTTCTTATTTTTTTAATTAAAATACAATTACATCATTTTCCTCTTCCCTTTTCTCCTTCTGATCCCTCCCATGTCACAGCCCTTCATTCTGTTTCAAATTCACTGCTTTGTTTCCTTGAATTGTTATTGTTAATTTATGTATATGTGTAAATATATAGTATAGTCTGCTTGACTCTGCTCAGTGTTGTTTGTATGTATGTGATTTCAGGGCTGACCATTTGGTATTGGATAACCAGTCAGGGAGCTTCTCCATCTGGCAAGACTGTTTCTCTCAGCATCCCTTAGTTATCTGTAACTTTTTATCTAGGTGTGAGGCCCCTTCAGATTTCCCTCATCCATGTAGCATGTATATTGGTGTTGTCTTTGTTCCAGTCTTGTTTAGTTAGGCAGTCATGTTAGGGTATCAGCTTCCCTGTCACTTATAGGGAACAAAAATCACACATCAGATTTCCCTGTCCTCTGGTTCTTACAATCTTTCTGTCCCTTCTTCCACAATGGTTCCCTTGCTTTAGGTGCATGAATTGCATTGTAGATGTATCTGCGTTTTGCATTTTGACCAGTAGTAGTTTTCTGTAAGGTCTGTCTCTTATTACCTGGGACTTTTGCCTTCCATGTTCCTTATGCATAGAACTTTCTTGTAGCAGATCTTATTGCTGGGTTTGAACAATGAGTGCTCAGGAAAGAGAGCTGACCAAGTCAGGGGCTAGGATGTTTCTGTCCCTGATTCCTATCTGCAAAAATTACTTGAGGTGGGTCTCTCATCTACAAGCCCCCCTGTCCTTCCTCCATTGCTTGGAGTAGCTTCTGCTAATAGAAGCCTAGTTAGGGTTTTCTATTGATGTGAAGAGACACCATGAACACAGCAACTCTTAAGAAGGAAACATTTAATTGGGGTGGCTCACAGTTTCAGACGTTCAGTCTGTTATTGTCATGGTGGGGAGCATGGCAGCAGATGTGGTGCTGGAGCTCTGTGAATCCTTACATGCTGACTCAGAGGCAACAGGAAGTCAACTGACTGTCACACTGAGGGAAGCTTGAGAAAGAGGCCTCAAAGCCCATCCCCACAGTGACACGCTTCCTCCAACAAGGCCACACCTCCTAAGAGTGCCACTCACTTTGGGGACCATTTTCTTTCAAACTATCACTAATAGGCCTAGAACCCACTATTCTGTGACATTTCACCCTCTACTCTTATTCAGTGAGCCATTCTCAATGTGTCCTAGTTGAATGTGTCATTTATTTTCAGTAGGAAAACTGATAGGATCCTATTTCAAAAATATGAAACACACTGTTCATATTGACATACCCTACTATGTCATCACTTGAGGATATTGGAAAAAAAACTTGTCATATTGTCAAAGATTCCTCTACAACACTTTGTGGATGTTCACATGTGTTTTATGTATGTTTAAAAGAAACATGCCATATGTTATTTGAATCTTGAGAAATTGAAAATTAGTTTTTTTTGCCTCAAGTTATTTTATTTCTTATTCTTTTGGAAGCCCTTTGATAAATAGCCATATAGGTTAATCTGTGTATGTGTTTCTGATAATTTTCCTAGGATACATTTACCGAAGTACAATTTCTGCATTGATAGAAAAGAGCATCTGGGAAAAGTTTTGCTGTATATTGCCAGGTTACTCCCCAAAATGTAAAATAATGTATACTGTTTCTAACTATGTACAAAAAAGGCCCATGTTCTGTTTCAACACTCCATATTACAGCAGAATAATGCTGTGCTTGCAGTTTGAAAGGTGGTCTCTGCTCTGCTTCAGAGGCTGTCTCCGCACAGACTCCATACAGAAAGGAACAAACTTAATCATTTCTTTACCATTAAATGGCAAACTGAATAATGTCCCCTGCTCCCCACATTCTGAAAATGTTCATATTTCTGCAACCTGTGGATATAGTACATCCTTCATTATATAGTGATTTTCTTTTCATATGACATCATAGTAAGAATCATAGGACAGAGAGATTATTCTAGGATATTCCAGTGACCCCATTGTTGCTGCAAAGATTCCTGGAAGGAAAAGAGGGTGGAGATAACGGTGGAAGAGAGAGAAAGGAGTGAACGTGGCTGGAAGATAATCTGCTGCTATTTTGGGGGGATGGAGGAAGCAGACACAAGCCAGGAATGTGGGTACCACTGTTTTCTGTTACTGTGACAAATACTTAGAAAAAAATGTAAAAATTAGAAAGGGTTCTATTGGCTCACAGTTTAGTTTAGAGGCTTCACTCCACAGTTGGAAGAATCTGTTACTTAGGGTCCATGGTGAAACAATGTCATGGCAGTGGCAAAGGCCGCTTAACTCACCCTGGTCAGGAAGAGAAAGAGGAAAGGGACAAGGTACATGTTTCTAGAAAATATTCCCAGAGACCAACTTCCTTCAACTTGCTCCCACATCCTACTTTTGCTACCTCCTAATACGACATCATTTGCAAATGCATCAAGGGATTAACCCATTGATCAGGCTGGAACCTCCAGTCTCCAATCACTTTCCCAAAGTCCATCAGCTGGTACCCAAGCCTACCATGCCTAGCCCTCTGGGGGACATGTTATTTTCAAACCTAATAGCAGGAAACCTCTAAAAGCTGGAGAAAGGAAAGGCATATATTCTCTTTTGAAGCCCCCAGAAGAAATGCAGCCTGACAATATCCAACTTCCATAGTATGAGAGTAATAAGGGTTTTTAATCCATGAAATTTGTGGTAATTTGTTATTGCAGCAATAGGAAATGAATATAGCAACTTTCCTATTTCATATTGGCTTATGGTGAAAATATCCTTGGATAAAATTAAGGTTGTTATCTGTTTTGTTGGTATATTCTGCTATTTATTTATTTTAAAGGTGTGTGTGTGTGAGTGTGTGTGTGTGTTCATGTATGTGGAAGTCAGAGGACAACTTTAGGTGTCATTCCTCAGGAATACTAGCTACCTGCTTTTGAAGACATTATTGTCTCAGGCCTTGGTGGGCTTGTTTCTATCACTCCAGTGTTAGGATAACAGTCAAGACTGAGCCACCACACTTAGCTTTTTAGGTGGGTTCCAGGGATCTTAGTCCTCATCTGTGTGCTTTTTCTCTGATGAGCTGCCTCCTGAACCCATATTCTATAGTTACAGTTGTTAGCCCTCTCTCCAGTTGTGCCCTGGTTGTCAGGACCTTAGCTGGAGCTGCCTTCTCTTGTCCTTGACGCTGAAGACACCATAGTGATCCTGCAAACATGACACTTACAGTGAACAGCTGCAGAGAAATGGATTTGGAGAAATGACTCTCAGCTGTTTCCACAGCTCCAAGGGGCCCTTTTAGCATCCACTAATCGATTTTATGCCTAAAATGTCCTTCTTAAGCCTAAGCTATGAATTCCTTGCCCACATTTCTATTCTTTTTCTGTAAGTTCTATTCTTCTCACTGGATCAGCAGAGTACAGCAAAATAATTCAGTCCCTACTATCACTGATTTTATTCCTTCATTTATTTATTATTTTTACACAGAATGCTTTCATATAAGTGATTTGATGAACTCATCCTAGTTCAGTGTTTGACAAGTGGAAGGTTAATTAATGAGCATGCCCCTTGCTCTCTAGAAAACATTTTTATTCCTTGCATAAAACTCTAAGACTCTCATGAATGGTAAGGATACATGTAGAAGTGTACCACTGCATACACACCACACTCCTAGGGGACTTCCTGCTTACACACCCACACATGTATTCAGCCCCCCTTGTCAGTTAATATGGTAGAAGAGAAAGAGACATCTTTATTCATACAGAAAAGACAACCTTTGTCCCTTTTTTCTTTTTCTTTCTTTTTTTCTTTTCTTTTCTTTTCTTTTTTTTTAAACTTCTGAAAAGAATCCCAGAAGTTCCTACTTATAAGTATCTACTTATAAGTAGATACCTTGGGCCTCCAATGTGATCTCAAACCTGGTCACAGGTAAGCCCAGCCTCAGGCTAGAAGAGGCTTGATTCTGGAACGTTGTCTTCTGCCAGCTGCCCTGCAGCCTGATGTTGATGATTTCCTAAATCTCCTCTGTGAGTCTGGAGGCCAGAGCTGATACCGAATCCTACTGCATCCCCAAAGTACACCAGGAGCCTCTAGGATCTCTATCCCACAGGCTGCAGCCAAATCGATGCCTGAGGCTGAGTTTACTCTGTGTCAGCTTGTTTTTGGTGCCTGCATTCACCAGGAAGTTCTGAGAGGGATCTTGGCAGTTGAAAAAATGAAAAATGAACAATGTCTTTATGATGGCTCTTGTGCATTTAACACAGAACTGGCTTCCCCACGGGTGCTCAGTAAAGACCTGTTGCTGATGGATATGTGACTACACCCCACCACACTCAATTTTCTGTTTTGAAACAGCTTTATTAAACATGTCCAGAATCCTGTCCTCTCCTTTATTTTTGTTGGACTAAAAGAGGCAAGCAATGTTGTTGATCCTAGCAGCCTTCTCACAGGCTTCACTTTAAACGAGTCCTAGCAAACACAGGCCCAGGGGTCCCCCTACACTATGCACACTTTCCTGGGACCCCAAACTGTAAGCTCTTAGCCATGATGTGCTCTTTCTTAGCTGGAAGGTAGATTTGCTGAGCTTTCTGACTCCAGACAGGTAAATTGGGCAGAGTTGTGGTGTGTTCTGAGAAACAATTTCTAGTTAGGGGTAAAGTGAGTCCTAGCACTCAACTCAGAGAACATCTTGTGGCAAAGAGGAAAGAGTTGAAAAGACGACTTTGGAAGACCTGGGTCCCAGTGCTGTTTGATGCTGGACAGGCTGCTGTGGCCTGTACTTGCTCACTTGTTTTGTTACTTTTCTACTGCTGTTGAAATACTCTGACAAAAACAACTGAAAGAAGAAAGGGTTCATTTTGGTTCATAGTTCAAGGCACCGCCTTTAAAAAAAAACCAACATGAATATTTTTACTGATTATTTGGCAGTTTCATATTATATATGCAGATCTCACTCACTTCCCAGTCTTCCAGGACAACCTCCCAAAAAGAAAGGAAGAAAGAAAGAAAAATACCAAGTTCATTTTGTATTGCCCATATATATTCACTGGCGTGAAACTCCCAGTGGCCAAGTGAAATTTGAGTCCTTCTCCACCTGAACCCCTACCAGAAGCCATCATCTGTGAAGAGTTGCAGCATCCCTATCATAACCTTTAAGAATTCTCTTCAATGGTTTCGTCTCTAGAATTTGCCTTCTTGGGGTAGGGGTGGGAATGGGAGTGGGGAGGACAGGTTGTCACAGATGTTTTCTATGTCTTTCATTCTTAACTGGAGTCTGTAGTCATCAATACCACTGCAAAAGAAGCTTCCTTGCCTTTCATAGTCAGCTGCATCATGGACCACAGACATCTACATAGTCACCAGTGTCAGCACAGAACAGACTTCATTAAGCGTGGTCTCAAATGGCAGTACAGACCATGAACATCAACATGGCTTTCATTAATATGAACCCCAACAAGCAGCAACATGAGCTACATCAGGGCATGGTCTTAATGGAGCTTGAGGCAGCTCAGTCAGGAAGCAGAGAGTGATGAATGTTGCACTCAGCTTCCTTTTTAAATATTCAGGATTCCAGCCCAGAGAATGGTGTTATCCACAGTGTGTGCTTCTACCCATCTCAATGAATCTATTCAAAATAACCCCTCATGGGCATGCCCAGAGGCTAACCCCACCTAGATAATCTCTCAAAGATGTACCCTTCAAGATCTCATAAAACTGACATTGAGATGAACCATCGTATCATGAAGGACAGGCCATCCTGGTTTGTATGCAGGATGTCCCCACAGACCCCTGTGTTTGAACACTTGGTCCCCAGGTTGGGATGTGGTTTGGGGATGTGGGATATAGGTGGAGTAAATGGGTCACTGAAGGCTAACCTTGAGGTGTGTAGCTATGCCCACTTCCTGTGTCCTTTCTCTGCTTTATGTTCCACTGAGGAGAGGAACTGGAGTCTTGGTCTGTGCTTCTGTTGCCACAGAACTACTAGCCATCATGCCTTTTCAGTCACAGTGGACTGGATCCCTTCAAACCTTGAACCAAAATAAATCCTTCTACCCTTCACTTGCTTTTTGTCAGGTATTTGGTTGGAAACATGAGAAAAGAAACCAACATACAACTCCATATATATAACTGTAACATATAGTTACACAACTTCGTGTGTATAACTGTAACTTACAAGGACTGATAGGAGTCTTAAGTATCTAAAAACACACTGTCTGAATTTTAGTAGCTACAAAGGCTTGTTTTTTGCAAGGTGGCAATTCTTGTTTTGAGCCTTCTAAATATGGAACATCCTGTTTCATACTTATACATGATCCAACTCTGTGAGCACATCCTGGCTCAAGGATACTTCTGAGTTCATGTAAAACTGAAATTACAAGCTGGTTGTTTACTCGTTGGAATTTGTTATTTTAGTGCTTTGTTTATTTTTAAGTCTGAGTCTCATTATATAGTCTAGACTGGTCTCAAATTAATGATCCTCCTGCTTCAGCCTCCTGAGTACTAGGATTACTGGTATGTGCCAATAGGCCCAGCAGCCTTTAAATGAGTAATCAGGAGCAGGTAAAATTAATTTTGATAACATAATTTTATTTAACTGCAGTATGTCAAAATGTTATCCTTACGACATTGATTCAATGTAGGAGTTATTAAAGGAATGTTTACCTTTCTTTGGTATTCCCCCCGTGGAACCCATTTTCTGTTCTATATCTAAATCACCTCTCAATTCAGATATGGGTTTTTTCAAGATGTATTGAATGTGTATTTAGGAATCATGAAATTTACTGTTGAAGTTGGGTCTGGTGACAAAAGCCTGTGTCGGCTCCTCAGAAGGCTGAGGCAAGAGGATTGTAATTGTCAACCTTGACCCTGTACAGAGTGCATTTGAAGCCAGTCTGGGCAACTTAGAGACACCCTGTCTCAAAATTTAAAAGTCAAAACTAACCCTGGGGCTATTGCTCAGTGGTTGAATGGTGGCCTAGCATGTGAGGCTCTGAGGTCAGTTTCTTCTAGTGGGGGCAAATTTACTGCTGAAAATCAACTCATATATTCAAGTCTTTTTTCTTCTGAACATGCCTAAACTGGATGGTGATGGCTCCCAGCTTTATTCCCAGCACTCGGGAAGTAGAGGCAGGCAGATATCTGTGAGTTTGAGGCCAGTCTGATCTACAGAGAAACTCTTTCTCAAAACAAATAAAAAACCACAACTAAACATTTTCTAATAATTAAATATTGCTTTAATAATTAAATCATGCCTTAAATTTAAATTGACTATAATAAGATAAAGACAATTCAGTACCTTAAAGGCATTGACCACATTCCTGGTGCTTACATGATGAGATCAATTGCCACAGATGTTGAGATCTCTGGTTAGACAGTGCAGCTTAGAGCAGTGTGAATTTGATGCTGAGATTCCAGCTCAGATACACTTCCTAGGCAGATGTTGAGGTGCTGGTTAGAGATGTAGTGCTCATATTTGGGGACCTATTAAGAAGTATCAATATCCAGGTCATCTTGAATTTATGGGATTGAATTTGAGTGTGTCCATTCCAAGCTTGTGTATTAGCCAGGGTTGTCCAGAGCAGCAGTTCTCAACTTGTGGGTTGAATGGCCCTGTGGGTCACATATCAGATATCCTGTATATCACATGTTTACATCAGGAGTCATGTAGAAAATTATAGTTATGAATTATTTTATGGTTGGGGGGGTCACCACAATATGAGGATGTTAGAGGGTCACTGCATTAGGAAGGTTGAGAACCACTGAGTTAGAGGATCAGAAGTGATAGAATGACTGTATTACAGAGGGGAGTCATTGGATTGGCTCATATGATACAGTCTGGGTGGTCCAACAGTGGCTGTTTGTATACTGGAGAGGCTGAACTGCCTGTAGCTACTTGGCCCATGATGTTAGATGTTGCAGGCAGCAATCTCAACCTGGCAAGAGAGGCCTGGGAACTCCTGGAGAGCTGTTGGTATTCATGTTGGGAAAGCCAGAGAAGCTGGGTTCTGATGGCAGTGATGGATGGAAGCAGCATTAGTGGCATCATCAACATTGTCGTTAGCAGAAGTAGCAGCTTCAGCATCACCATCATTAGCAGCAGCGGAAAGCAATAGAGTAGATGTAGGCATCAGCAACGAGTAAAGACAGGAGGGGAAAAGCAGCTGTACTTTTTTCTCAGATCTATTTATGTCTGTGGTGCTGCAGGAAGGTGCAACCACTCTGGGAAAAGTCTTCTCCCTACAGCTAATCTTTCCAGAGAGTTCCTTCACAGACCAGTCCAGAGATGTCTCTCAGTTGATCCCAGATCCAATCAAGTTGTCAGCTAAGAGTAATTGTCACAGCATGAATATTAAAAAAAAAAGATTTACAGATTGATTATAATTTGTGGAAAGTGAGTTGTGCTTAATCCATACCAAAATAATAATTTCTATTAGCTAAGCAAACTATGGAACAATAGGCAAGGAGTAATTGTGACAATAGAATTTTGTACCTTAAAGAAAGAATCTCCTGTCTCAGAGTTACAGACTTTTAAAACTCTCTCTCTCTCTCTCTCTCTCTCTCTCTCTCTCTCTCTCTCTCTCTCTCTCTCTCTCTTTCTCTGTGTGTGTGTGTGTGTGTGTGTGTAGGCCATAGTTATATCTTATGTTTTGAGACAGTGTCTCTCATTGTACCAGGAGTTGGCCAGTGAGGCCTGGAATCCTATCTTTGCTTTGCCAGAGCTGAAAATGCAGGGGTCCACTACCTTGCCTGACTTTGTATGTGGGACCAGTAGGATCTGAACCAAGGTCTTCATTGTGTAGCAGCACGAAGTCATCTCTCCAGCCCAAATACAAGACCTGCGACACGCTTTACTATATAAGCACAGTGTTTAACCTTGGTCCATACTGAGTGGCCCATTCTTGTGCCTCCTCCCATGAACATACTGCTGCTACTTCATCTGAAGATGTGCTGAGATACCTTTAGTCCTGTCTTAGTTTTCGCCTATACTTTTATTTGTAAACCCCATGATCCTAGCGAGATCGTGCATGTCAAAATGTCAGCACGGAACTTCCTGCCAACACATATTGACAGTACGGTTGATCAGCCTAATTGGTTTTGGCAACATGTCTTATCTCACTGCAGTTACAATGCTCAACTGAGCTAATTTGGTTGGATTCCATGATGATATTTTGGTTCTGTATTAGAATCTGCAAACTGGTTATTTACATACCTGTCCTAGTTACCAGAGTGTAGGCATTTGCATTTCTTCGTTAGTTTGCTGTTTTTACTTTCAGAAACCTGACAAAACTTCACCAGCTCAATCAAAAAACAAAACCCAAACCAAACCAAACCAAAACAAAACAAAAACAAAAAAACAAAAAACAAAAAAAAAAAAAAAAAAAAAAAAAACCCTTAATGGTACATCTACTGGGCTTCAGACACTAATGCTGTGTTTGACTGCAATTAGGATTCATCATTTTTCTTTTCATTTCTTTCCTTCCTTCCTTTCTTTTTTGCCACCTTCAGTTGTTGTAATCACTTTTTGAAAACCATCATTATTTCATAGTTAGGCTCAGTAGAAGAGGAAGTCATGATTGATTATGGTTATGTCTGCCATTCATATGAGAGGACATTGGGTCCTGTAGGCAAGGCAATTGTACTTGTACTAGGAGCTGGCGATATAAAGGTAATTGTCAGTCACTTCAGCAGGGGAGACACAATAAAACAAAACAAAACAGGAAATCATGTGATAAGTTCCATGACATTGGTTTATAGAAAATGACATCAGGAAGAAAAAGCAATTTATAAATCCTGGGTGAGGGCAGTGGTGTCTGAGATCAGGGGAATACAAAACAATTGACACAAGGGTAATTCTGCTTTGGAAAGCACCTGTACTCTTCCTCTGGCATGGGCAGAACAGAGAGAAGTTGGCTCAGCCGGCATCTACATGAACAGCTTAGGGTCCGCAGGTGGGTGCAGTCAACTGACCCAGAGTGCCAGTGTGGCCACAAACCCAGACACTTGTTTGTTAAACTGGAAAGCTGCTATTCTTGGTGCTAGCTCTCACCCTGCCCTTTAGAAAAAGAAGAGGAGCCAGTCAGCCAGGTCTAAAAATACTCAGGATTGACAGCTAGCTCTGGGCAGAGAGTGCCTGGAGCTGGGTTTGGGAAGAATTGAGTGTGGCAGGCACAGTGCATCATTGGGCACACACCAGAGTGCAGAGCACATGCTTCCTGTCATTTGTTACAGTTGAAAACACTTTGTAAGATGAATGACAACACCTCTGAAAAAGCATTTCCATAATGGTGAAACTTGTTCTTTCCGAGGCAGGGTCTTATTGAGCCCAGGCTGGCCTTGCACGCAGTAGCTGAGGATGACCTTGAACTTCTGACCCTCCTACTTCTATCTCCCCAGTGCTGGAATTCCAGGTGTGCAGCTCTGGGGATGGAGCCTAGAGCTTTTGTATGCTGGAGAGTCACTGGGCCATCAGAATTGCATCCCGAGCCCCATAACCTATTCTAAACTAGTGTGTACCTGTAATACTTGGACCCTCACACTATCCACCAGGTTGGGTTATATGATCTTGCCATTTATAAGGGAGCTGAGTTTTAAAGATAGGGAACTTGGGTCCTAGTCTGCCTGAGACAGAGGCTGTCTGGAATGGTCTTCAGGTGACCTTTGATCTCCACCCCTCTTCTCTGGCTGCTGATTTGCTTGGTGTTGTTTTCCTAGTTAGCAAGCCGTTTTCTCTCACTGTCTCCAGGAAACATTTTGATCACTGGGCCTTTCAGGAAAATCTGTCAATGGTGACATGACTTTGAGTTTCTACTGGATACATGTGCCTCAAGCTCAGCTGGGCACAGTGAGGCCTATTTTGCTTGCCCAGGGATAACGGCCCCTGCCACTGGCCCCAGGAAACAGACATACATGGGTCACATTGCTCACAGCTTGGGTGAGCAGAAGATGATGTTACCCAGGGATCACTGGCACATCTGTCAGGGCCAGGTACTTTCTGTCCGCTATCTGAGGACCAGACCAATTCGGTTATAGGCTTTATCTTTTTTGTGTTTGTTTGGGATTTTTTTTTTTTTTTTTTTTTTTTTTTTTTAGACAGAGTTTCTCAGTGTGGCCTTGGCTGTTCTGGAATTCACTCTGTAGACTAGACTGGCAACCAACTCAGAGCAGACACTCAGCTGTTTCGGCCTCCCAAATGCTGGGATTAAAGGTGTGTATGGCTGTCACCATCACAGCTGCCACCACCACTGCCTGGCAATAGGCTTTGTCTTTATTCCCACTTGTCCCATTTGCCCCGCCCTCACACTGGGCTCCGGGAAGATTGAAAGACTTTAGGAATATACTCAGTGAGGATTCAATCGAGCTCATTATATCCTTCCTCTGACACAGTTACTGGGTGTGTGCACTCATTTATGTCCTGAATTTTAACGTCACAGTGTCTCAGGAGACACAGGATATAAAGGATGTGGTAGGTCCCTGGCTGCTCTCTTGAAGGCTTCTCAATGCAAATTATATTTCTTTTCTTAACAGTTTTCCTATTTCATGCCCCCCCCACCTCAAATTTTATGTGGTAGAGACTTGGGGCACATTAATAAGTAAGTACCATCAAGCATGTGATCAAAAATGATGATAGTCATTTATTAGTTTAAAAATAAAAAACCTGCCAGCCACTACACAATTCTTTGTGTGTGTGCATGTGTGTGTGTGTGGCTGTTAATAAAGCTAGTAATAGTAGGTCAAAGTCTCTGGGTAAATAACCTTTAAATGTCTTCTGAGACATGGTCCTACCACAGCGGGGGCTGTGTTACCACAGGGGCATCATGGGTATCATGTGTGTTGAAACCTGGAGGGCCATGCTGAGCTGTCACTGCCATTTGCTGGCCCTGGCTCTCAGTGGCCACTGGTAGAAGAGCTGGCCCCACACTCAGAAGAGATGGTCTCCTCCCCTCACTACGGGCGTGGAGAGCTGGCTCTACTCCTTGCCTGAGGAGGATGGTCCCAGCAACCTATATTGACCAAATCACCCAGACCTGCATCCAGGGCTTTGAGTTGGCCCACCTCAGCATCTATCCCATCTATGATCTTCTGGAGCCCATGAAGGGACTGACCCTGAGGAATCATAGCCACAGGATCTCCTTGAGTCAGGATAACATCAGGATATGCTGCAGGAGTTTCTGTGATGGTCCAGCATTGATGATACACCAGAAGCCAGAGACATTAAATTTGACCAACAACTATTTGAAAGGATTAGGAGGTGTGGCCTTGTTGGAGTAGTATCACTGGGTGCGTTTTGAGGTTATAAAAGCTTTCCTGCTGCCTATGGTTTCAGATAAAGAACTCTTAGATACTTTTGTAGCATCATGTCTGCCTGTGTGCTGCCATGCTGATAATGGACTAAATCTCTAAAACGTAAACAAGCTCCAGATAAATGCTTTCATTTATAAGAGTTGCTGTATTCGTTGCCTCTTTATAGCAATAGAACATTGACTAAGACAGACCACCCCCTGCCCTGCTATCTTTCTGCCCTGTGCTGATTGAAGAACATGGCTTCAGCCTGTTGGTGTACATTGTATCCTTGGAATACCGTCTAAAAAATACTGACTGAGGCCCAGAGTAATCTATACTGATTACCCAAGTGAATACTCCAAGAGACCCTATGTCACTGGGCATCCCTCAGGGCTGCAGGCCCTGAACAACTGGAGCTGGAGGGGGTGGAAATAGTTGAAGGGGAAGACATTGATCCTAGGCCTAGATGCAAAAGCTCCCAGGGAGATGCCTCATTTGGGGTATGAATTTTGCCCTGAGTTTCTCCAGCTGGCGATTCCTCCTTGCACAAAATTTGCTTCGCTATTTGGCTCTTCAGCTCTCCACAAATCAACTACTCAGAGGTGGGTGTTGGGGGTATGACTCAGCAGAAAAGAATAGAGACCAGGTCAGCCTGTTCTAGAGCCACACCACACAGAAAATCCAAGAGTGAGTTCTTCAAAGTGTTGGCTCAACGAGGGGAAAGAATGCAGACATCTCTCATAACCCTGAGATGTGTCAGTGGCTGTAAAATAATACCATTTCTGAGTTAACTTCTGCCATTTCTCTCTCGAGAAGGGGCAAACCTCCCAAATCCCAAATAAAAATAATTTAATCTCAAGTAGCTCCAGGTCACCTCAGGACGTTTGAGTGACTAACAGATAAGCACAAGTTGGAAATATCCACCAAGCAGCAGCCCGTCACTCAGCACGTCTGCTCTCTTGGCATCTTCAAGTGATTTTATCTACTGAGAAAATGTGCTTTCCCATGGAGAGACACGAGGCCAATGGGGTAGCCATGGGGCGCTGTGTTCATGACCTTGGTATTTCTCACCACACCCCTGATTTCAGTGTCCTTTTTCCTATTATGCTTTATGCTCTTTGTCTCTTGTTCTCTCTCTCTCTCTCTCTCTCTCTCTCTCTCTCTCTCTCTCTCTCTCTCTCTCTCTGTATGAAGTGTGTGAATATGTACATGCTTATGTTGGTGCTGATGTTGGTGCGTTCCTCTATCGTTCTCCACCTTATCTTTTGAGACAGGCTCTCCTACTGAACAGGGAGCTCACATATTCAGCAAGCCTAGCAGGTCAGTGACTCCCATCTCTGCCTCACCATGCTAAGACTACAGGTCCACACTGCCACATCTGGCTTTTGAACTGGGTACTGGGGGTTCAAACTCAGGCACAGAGAATCACTTTACTGATGGAGCCATCTCTTCAGCCTCCTTTTTCTCGATTTTCCCCCTTCTTATTTCTGTCTTAAAATACCTTTAAAATCAGATTTAAACCTCCAAGAGGAAAATTTTGTTTCTATTTGGCAGCTTGTCCCTTCCTATGTGTGAGATAAAAGACAAAATATCCAGAAAGGCTTTCTGGATGTCAAATAGCTGTTTGTCCATGCTGTGTGAATGAGTTAAGTGTGAAACACTAAGACAGATACAGATTAAATTTCACACATGGTTTTAAAGTGTTGGGTAAATATGTCTGGGCCCAAATCTGATTTGGGCTTAAGAGAAAATTCAGGCATGTTGAGTAAAGGAGGAATAGTTCAGAAAAGTCATTTCATCATCTCCACCAGGGTCTGTGGGGTCAGAATGCCCTTCTGGGATGACCAAAGCTAGGCACTATTAAAAATGAATTGATGGGGCCAGAGGAATGGCTCAGCTGGTAAGACCACTGGCTTCTTTTCTGGAGGTCCCGGGTTCCATTCCCAGTACCCAAACGGTGGCTCACAACCCTCTGTAACCCAATCTCAGAGGGATTGGATGCCCTCCTCCAGCTTCCAGGAATGCCAGATAGGCTTGTGGTACACAGACAACAGACAGACATGCAGGCAAAACATCCATATACACGAAAAAAGTTTTTAAGAGAAAAGAAATTGTCAGGAACACAGGCTGGGAGGGCTTGAAGGCATGCTGCTCTCCAGACACTGTGTGAACCAGTCTCTGGGAGCATTCTGGTCACATTAGCAGAACAGACCTTCAGGCAGACATGTTCTAAGTACTTAGCCTTGTGTCCACAAATGACAGAAGATGAGACCCAGTTCTCATTGTTCTCACAGAATTCTTCTGGTGGTCCAACCATTGGCATGGAACCCATAGCAGGGATGTGGCAGGCACCTCTTCTGCTTTGCCCCTCCCTGCCTCACCTCTGTTAATCCATTATGTCTGCTAGAGGAGCCGGCTGTCTAGATTTGCCAAGGCTCTTGGAATTATCCTGCCCTTGTCCCCACTTCAGGTCACATCATCTAACTAGCTTCCTGAAATCCCACCCGAAACCTTGCTTGCTCTCAGTTTATGTTCCACAAGAGCTTTCTGGAACCCACACCAGCCCCTGGCATCATTTTTGACACAGATAGGTGTAGATTTCCATGGTCCAGCTTCTTTCTGATTTCATATCTCTTGACAACATGTTCCACCTTCTCCCCAGCATCCTTCTGTAGCCACTAGGCCCTCCAGTGTGGGAAAACTGCCAGCAAGCTCCTAGCTGGGGAGTCCTGGGGAAGTAACAGAGCTGCCCTGTATTTCTGTGTCAAGTTTGGGGGATGGCAGCCTTTCATGGATGGCGGAGAATGAGTGTCTTAATCAGGGTTTTATTGCTGTGAAGAGACACCATGACCATGGTAACTTTTAGTTGGGTCTGGCTTACAGTTCAGAAGTTTAGTCAGTTATTATCATGGCAGGAAACATGGTGGCATGCAGGCAGACATGTGCTGGAGAGGTATTTGAGAGCTCTACATCCAGATCTGCAGGCAGGAGGAAGAGCATGACATTGAGCTTGGCTTGAGCTTCTGAAACCCCAAAGCCCCTTGCCAGTGACTTTCTCCAACAAGACCACAGCTCCTAATAGTGCTACTCCCTGTGAGCCTATGGGGGCCGTTTTCATTTGAACCACCACAACGAGATGAGTTAATGAATGTGCAAGCAGAAGCAGTTATAGACTTGGGCTTTCTCACCTTCATCTGTGTGCAGCAACTCTGTCCCGTGACGCCCTTCCCACCTCTGTTCACCTTGAAGCTTGCACTGCTCCATCAATGCCCACCCTCAGTAGCTCTTATCCAGAATTTTTGGAGACTGACCCATATTGTATCACAGGCGCTAGCATTCTAGTGTGTCCCCACCCAAGACCAGGGCAGGAACTCCTTTCTCAGTTTCTTTACACCCTGTAGCCGATGAATATTTGAGAATAAAATTAACTGACAGGAAGAGATTCAGTCAATCTCCAGTGCCTTCAGACCTTGCTACTGTCGTTATTTCTTTTATATGTGCATAAACAATTATTTTTTTCCAAATGAGCTTCAGGGAGATCATTTACAATATTGGCCTTTGGCAAGAATCATTTTGACATCTGAAGATGTTCCCTGTTTTAGAAAACAAAATGACCGTGTACTTCAAAATGTCACTTTAAGGTTGCTGGGATGATTAAGTTTGTTTTTGGCTCCTGCCTCTTTCCCTCTCTACCTATTTCCTGGTTCTGTCACTCTCTGCTCTCCACATAGCCTGTGCTTCTCCTGGGAGCAGAGGGCAGCTGCAGGAATGAGCTCAGAGTTTCAGTCTCACGAAGTTGTGTCTGGATGCAGGGTGGTATCTCAGGGAAGAGGGATTTCTCCTACCAGGGGCCAGCTGTGGCAGCATTTCATATATGACATGGCTGAAGGATCCCATCATTGGAGTTTCGCCATGGCTTATTAAAATGCCTGGGCTCACTGGAGATGTATTCCCACATCTGTTCAGCCTATAGGACTGTGGAAACAGACTGAAGTGGTCTTTCCCAGTGTGCCTGGTTCATCCATGGCCAGGTGGGGTTGGAGAGAGGAGGAAGCTGTATGTGGAAGGTATAGGAATATGTCAGAGAACTTAGAGCCTGCAATCGCCTTTGGAGACCATGCTGTTTTGCTCAGCTTTCCCTATCATGCAAGAAATAAACAGCCCCCCCAAAGCAAAGCAAAACAACCTCAAGCTCTCCTCTTGTCATTTTTGCATGTTATAAAAAGTTGATTTTAAGAAATTTTAAGCATATGTTTACCATTTAATTAACAATGCATGATATTTATTTTCCATTAATTATACGACAAAAGTGTGATTTTTTTAACAAGTATATTCACAAAATATATGGTTCATCCCACTGTTTGAAAAACATATCTGTAATGATACATTGTTTATGATTTATTAAAGCTTGCCTGAGGATTCAGAAAGCAAAATCAACCATAAGCTATAGAAGCCAGAAGCTAAGAGGTGGTGGTGCACACCTTTAATCCTAAGACTCAGGATTAAGAGATAAATAGATCTCTGTGAGTCCAAAGCCACATCTATACAAGAGTGAATCAGTTTAAAAGAGAATTATAGCTCACATCTTTAATCCCAACATTAGGGAAGTATATAAGCAAGGTTTAAGTAGAGCGTTTGTTCTCTAGCCACACTGAAGATAGAGACATTCATTCTCCAGTCACACTGAGGAGAGGTAGAGATTTGAGCTTGGTGAAGAGCTCATTCCTGGATCAGCTCTTTCAACCTGAGGTAGTGGTAAGAGCTAGTAGCCAGTTGCTTTGCTTTTCTGATCTTCAGCTTGAAGCTTGAACCCCAATATCATTCTCTGAGTCATTTATTTACGTGTTACACATATTAGCATGAACAATGGGCAAAACCTACCTTTGTGAACAAGTGTTCAGAACCCTCACCTTTTGCACTTAAGACTCAGCTAGTTAAGAAAGAGCTGGAGTTTTGAGTACATTGCTAAGTGCTGACAAAGGAGATGTAGGTTACTGGCCATTTGTTTCTTCTACTAAGTAGCCTCCTGGAATAGGCAGCAGCCCTATTTTCTGCAATGGAAGATGCAATCTGGATGTAAACTCTTTCCCACATTTAACATTCTGAGATAGTGGAGCTAGTTTGAAGTGCAACCAAGATTTTTGATCAGATAAATGAAATTTAGAGATTAGGCTCAGAAAAGTAGCTCAGTAAGATAGCAACCATCATTTTTTAGGCTGCTTGCAGAGTTTCTGTCCCTTGTTTGTAGACATGAAATATTGTCTTGCTTAGGACCATGGACCCAGCTGCCATGTTGTGAGGAATGCTCCACAGCTGGTAAGGAACTAACCCTTTGCATAGTGGCCTCTGAGGAACTGAGTCCTGTGAAGGAACCTAGAAGTTATTACCTCACCCCCAGACCACATCTTGATGGCAGCCTGTGTAAGCTGTGTTCAAGCTCTTAACCCGCAAAAATAATGTGAGATAATCATTTTTGTCTTAATCCACTAAAATCTGGGGAATGTGTTGCAGTAAATAGTTAATATATACCTCTACTTCCTTGTGGAACTTCAGTCAGTGTCTGTTTCTCATGCTCTGGTCTTCAGTCAGTGGGTACACACAACCTAGAAATACAGCTTGATTCAAAATCATTCAAAGCTCTACTGGTAGCATGGGCACTTTAACAGCAAATCACTCACGTGAATCACCAATGTGCTCATCTCTGCCTGAAACCATCACGTAAATCCATGCAGAAGTACGTAAGGAAGCAAGCAAGTTGTTCTGTGTGCTACAAAGTCAAAACTGGTTCCTTTTGGTTGGTTTCTAAAAGATGCCACCAGGCAAAGGCTGGAAGACCATGAACTCAAGACCACCTTGAGTTACATATTGAGATCTTCTCTCCACCATACTGACAACAGAAATAGCAATAGCAACAAGGAAACAGCAAGGGTAAGAAAGATGTCACTGCCCCTTTCCTGTTGTGAACCCAGGCAACAAGGGAAGGGATGAGACCACACTCAGTTAACGGCCAGGGAAAGAGAGCGGAAGATCTTGGGAAAGCCTTGATGAGTGGGAAAGGGTTGGAGGAGGCAAAATGCTCCTTTCATTCATTTTCAGTTGTCCAGAATCAGTCACATGGCCACAGCTTATTGCAAAAGATGCTGGGAGATGTAGTTGAGTACTGTGTTTACAAGGAGGAGGAGACACATTTTTGTCAACAGGGTAGTATCACTTTAATTACACTTCAATCCGATTATATGAAGTTCAATCAAGCATTTACAATGCAAGGGTCTTTACATGCAGCATCACAGGTCAAAAAAACTGGAGAAAGGCCTGTCTCATTTGGAGTCCAGCAGGAAGAGCCTGAGTGTGTAAAGGTGGTTTGGAAGTGAAATCTGAGGCCATCAGCCACTGTCCTGTGTGGAAAACAGCAGCTGTTACAGGCTGTTCTACCTCTGGGCAGGACGGTACATGGTAATTCTGGGGAGGTTTTATTCTCAAATCGAGGGGCCCACAGAACCTCTCATTTTAAGGAGGTCTTTGTTGGAAATCATGAGCATGACAGACCTCTCCATCTCCTGATGAAGGGCTGTGAACTTGGAATTTCCAGTGGCTGGAGTGGGGATGCATTAAACCAGTGTTCCAAACCCTGAGCAACCCTTGCTTACAGGGATGGCAGCCTCAAAGGTGTTTACAGTGTGTTTGGCATGAGTTAGGAAGTCAGGATGTAAGTGGAGCAAGATGTTCAGAAAAATTACTTGATGCTGTAATCAAGTCAAAACAGAGTAAACGAGGTGATGTGTACCAGTGGTCCACAAATTCCTTCCTTCTACTCGCACACCTTGGGAATCTTGTGATGATGTGCAGCTGTGTGAGAGTGTTTACTGCAACACTTTGTCAGAGCAAGACCCGAGAAATGAACGTCACAAATGTTCACCAATGGTAGGATAAAGTATGGTCTTGTCCACAATGGAATATTACACAGCAGTGAATGTGTGTAAATGATAGCTTTATGCTTTAGTGAGTGGATCTCTAAATATAATATTGAGTGAAAAAGCACAAGTCACAGAGAAATGGGTATGGATGAGTTAGTTTTTGTAGAGTTGGAGCGTGTGTAGCAAGAGACTGTTTGGTGCTTAGGGGTGTCTAGGTGGTGCGTGTGTGAGGAGATGAAGGCAGGGTGGTACTGCTGTGTGCTAGAGGTCAGCTAGAGGTGATATGGAGAATAGGTCTGACTTCTGTCCCTCGTCTGTTTCTAACTCTTCACCCTCATGAATATCCCTGCTCTTCCTGTTCCTCCTGCCTCTGCTAACTTCTGGGGCACTCTGTAGGAGTGAAATTGAAAGGACAGGGAGACAAGGAGATAGGGAGGGAGAGAGAGAGAGAGAGAGAGAGAGAGAGAGAGAGAGAGAGAGAGAGAGAGAGGGAGTGAGGGAGTGAGTGTGATGGTTTGAGTAGGAAAGGAATTTAAGCTTCCTGATTCTTCCCACAGACCCTAAACTAGAAACAAACAGATTGGATGTGTCTGCACACTGGACAGTGCCGAGCTGTTACTGTTGGTCCCTCCCTAGTCAAAGCAGTTCTTGTGTTTCCTTTCATCCCATCCTCACAGAAGCCTTGCAAGTGCACACATCTGTTCCTCTTTTACAGATGAGGAGAGGCACTGAGCCGTGAAGGATTCACTCAAGGCCACTCTTGTGAGAATGGCAACTGTGGTCATCGGGCTATGGATACCTAGGTACAGGATCCAGGAAATCTGTCTGGAATGTGACTTCATCTAAACCATTGCCCCTGAAATATCCTCATTTCAGCTTGAAACACCCTTCCCCATTTGAATTTACTTCAAAATTTTTGCTTTAGTGTGTACGAGGTGGAGGATACATGAAATATACATGTTTGACTTTTCTCTGGAAGCCTACTCCCCTGAGCAGGTGGCTTGCTGCTTGCAGATGTGGTCAACTTTGCAAATATGGCACTCACTATAGCCCATGGGCAGGATGTTTTATTACACAGTCCTAATGAAATCTGGATCTGTAGCATTCGAACAAGCCATCCAAGGCAAGGAAGTTCCTTGGCATTTTGTTAGCAGGAAGGGCCTGGAAGACACAGAAAAAATTCTATCATTATGATTTATTGAGCTAATTTCATCTTGTACAAAGTTAGCTGCAGTTGAAAGGTTGGGCAAGATAGCTCTTGATTAAATGAAAATTGTGTATGACGAGCACATAAATTGCATAGTGGAGCAGCAGAAGAATTAGGGAGAAGTCGCATTTGTACTGTCCCCAAACCAGTTTAGCTCACTGTAAGAGTCCTGCTTTCCCTGGCTTGTGGTATCTACTGCACTCTTGGGTGTTTCTTTGGAGGAAGATGCTGGTTGGAGGTAAGGTTTTGGAACTGGGCATGAGCAGCTTTTTTAGTGTCATTTCCATTCTTAGTGTGTTGTGTGCATAGATGATCGTGTGTCTGTTAATTGCATGTATGCACATGTGCAAAGGCCTGAGGTCAACTGTACCTCAGGAGACATCCACCTTGCTGGCCTGAAGCTCCCTTGTTAAGTAAGGCAGGATGGCTGACCAGTGAACTACAGGGATCTGCCTATCTCTGCTTCCTAGTGCTGGAACTACAAACACACACCACAGTGCCCAGCTTGCCCTCCATCTCCCTTTCTTTTTTATGTGGGTTCTAGGGGATAGAACTCCAGTTTTCATGTTTGCAAGGCAAGCACTTTATCAACTGAGCCATCACTCCATCCAGTGTTCATTTTCAGTCTTGCAGTTGTATACCTTTGCTTCACGCTTGTTAATGCTACAGAGCACTTTCCCTGCCATGAACACACCCAAGTGTTCTGTGTCTGCATCTCAGTTCTGGTTATTTGCCTGGTGTGACAGCTTTCACATTGTGTTCCCTACTCTCACCCATACACCAGTATTCCCAGACTACAGCACTTGGCTTGGGCATTTGGAATGGAGGCGTAGTTACTGCCAGCCTGAAGGACTGGCATGAACTCTGCAGACTAAGCTTTTAAGACTTTAGAACATTTAGGCTGTTGAGATGCCTCTTTGCTAGGAGTTCAGGCTCCTCCAAGAGACAAGATGGAGAAGCAATGCCCTTGAATTAATGACTTGCATTTGCTCTCAGGAGCAAGCAAGGCCTCTCTTCAAGAGTCTGCAGCCATCACAGAGATTTTTCTGGAACAATTCTCTGCTTCTTCATCCCCCACCCCCACCCCAACCAATTGACTAGACTTGTCAGAATTTTGCCAAGACTTATTGATTCTTGGAAACAACAAAATACACCCCTGTTGCTGGGAACATGGTTCTGTTGGGAACATCCCCTTCTCTAAGCACAGTCATCCATCCCCAGCACAGTTCTCAGTGGGGAACTCCATGTCCTTGACCCTTTGGCCCCAGCAGAAGGAGGGTCTGTCCATGGTTGTGATGATACACTGGGTTTGGAGATAACAGTTTCCTAGGGAAAATGGCACTTTTTTTTTTTTTTTAAACACTTGCTTTGTTCAAGAACAGAGAAGAAGGAAAAGATGCTAAGGGCTGAGAAGATGGGTGCTAGGATGCTGGGTTACTCAGTCTCTGCCTCTTAGATTGGGAGATGTTTTTGGAACCATGACAGAGGAATAGGAGAGTACAAAAGGAACAGGGGCCCAGAATGAAAGCAAGACCAAAGCCACAGAAAGCGTGTTTGTTGTGCGGGGCATCTGCTAAATCCTCACATACAGGTTGAACATTATTAATCCCACAAATCTGAAATTTCTTTAAGGGACACACTGTAAAACTTGGTTTCACACACAAAATTAATAAAACTATTATATAATATCACCTTCAGACAATGCATAAGGCACACATGAAATATATAAATGAATTGTGTCCCATCTCCAAGATATATGTATGCAAAAATTTGTATGAGGAGTTTTTTCCTTTCCTGATCACCTGTTCCACATCCCAGAAGCTGCTTTCAAATTACCACACAGTGACTTCATATTATTTATAAATGCTCAGCCAATAGCTCAGGCTTATTATTAGCTAGCTCTTATAACTTAACCCATTTCTAGTAATCCAAGTATTGCCCCAAGATTCATGGCCTTTACCTCTATCCCATTTTGTGTGTCTAACTCACTATCCATTTGGCTGGCATTTTCCTTGAATCCACTCTTCTTTTCCCCAACATTCTCAGTTTGACTTTCCTGCCTAACTTTATTCTGTTCAGCTATTGGTCAGCTTGTTTATTAAACCAACACAGCAACATAGATTCACACAGTGTAAAGGGATATTCCGCAGCAAAGATTCCCAACTCAGAGTGACAACAGCAGAAGCGACCTTGTTGCAGAAAGCACTTTTGTGAGGTGGGGCTGTAGTCTATACGTGGAAGACCCTTGACTTACCCTGGGCTGCCTTTCACCATTTGAATGGCTGTGGGATCTTGTAGAATTCAAGTCCCATGCTTGGTCTGTTTCTGTTTCCTGCTGTGCTTATTGAATTGCCAGTGAGGCTACGGAGATGGCTCCATTGTAAAGTGCCTGCTGTGTAAGCTGGAGGGCCTTCCTTCAGATCCCCAGCACCCACTCACAAAGCTACACACAGCAGTACATGCTCATAACCCAGAATGGGAAGGTGAAGCCAGGAGGACTTCTGAAGCTTTCTGGTCACCCAGTACAGCCAATTATGAGCTCCAAGTTCAGAGATAAACCCTGTCTCAAGAGCTAGCTAAGGCGGTGAGCTATACAGTGAGATGCTTGACCTCAATCTCTGGTCTCCACATGGATACCTCACACACAGGAGCAAGTATTTGAATAACACAAAGCACTTAATTCTGCTGGGCCCTCTTCCATTTCTGTCTCATACTTTTCTCTCTTCTTGTGCATCTATATATAAAAATCTGTGTGCAGGTAAGGGATGGGTTTATGAAAACAAGTGAAAGAGAAGCCCATCCTCCGTCAAGTTAATGCCTGTTTTAAAATCAACATGCAGAGTAATGGGTTTCATTTCATTTTGGCATTTTTATATGTACTTATTTTCTCAAGACGTTTTCACTATAAAGCCCTGGCTAGCTGGGCACTCAATATGTAGACCAGGCTGCCCTCCAACTCATTGAGATCCATCTGCCTCTGCCTCCTGAGCACGCCATCTATAAGCTTTATATATTTATTTATTTATTTATTGGGTAATAAAAATCTAGAGTGAAACGGAACAAAACTCAGCATTCCTGGACTCCAGAGCAAAACTACTCAAACTCAATGATACATGCGAACCTACAAATATTATCTTAGCTCAGATTTTGGTGAGTGGGTGTGAGGTAGGGACTGGAAGTCTATGAGTCTAAATAGCTCCTGGGTGCTGCTACTGCTCTAGGTTAGAGGTTTCTATGAGTTGGAAGGCCTTGAACAAATCAAGAAGTGTATTATGGAGATGGCTCCCAGCCTTTTATGGTGTGGAAAAAGCTCCCCAGTTTTAGGCTTGAGAACCATGGCCTTACACGTGAAAGGTTAGAGCTGCAGGGGTTTGGGAGGGTCCACTGAGATGGAGCATCACCACACTGCATGAAAGTGAGGTGGGTGTGAGAAGGCTCACCTTTGCTTGGCATTGGCAGAAGGACCTCCAGTGTTTCTTGGAGGGCCCAGGGCAACTTGTCATGGGCTCTTTGGAGGCACCTAGTTATGTCACCCTGTGGCTTCAGAGAGCTCTTTGCTAATTCAAATCAAGGACTTCTGGGGTTAGAGAGTCTTTGGGTAAGGACAGTCTAAGTAAATCTCCACTGTGTCTTCTTCACACCTCTTGTTCTTCCTTGGAGATGATCTTTAGAGTTTATAGACTTCCCTGGGGAGAGAATGTAGCCCAGTTGGTAGAATGCTTGCTTGGTGTGGTGCACGAAGCCCTGAGTTCTTCCCATCACTGCATAAAGTCAGGCACAGTGTTGCATGCTTTAATACTGGGACATAGGAGCTGGAAACAGAAGGATCAGAAATTCAGGGCCATCCTGGGCTACATGATATCCTGCCACTCAAAAGGAACAGATGGTAGGTAGGTAGGTAGGTAGGTAGATAGATAGATAGATAGATAGATAGATAGAGGGTTCTCTTTTCCCCTCAAAATGACATCCTA
Organism: Phodopus roborovskii; assembly: GCF_943737965.1. NCBI lineage: Eukaryota > Metazoa > Chordata > Mammalia > Rodentia > Cricetidae > Phodopus > Phodopus roborovskii. Next base: position 843,299 of record NW_026126624.1, on the reverse strand, counting down.
TTCTAGGTCAGTGGGGTAGCAGAGATGTCAGTCAACAGAATAGGAAATTACAGCTAAAACTGTCAACAGAGAACTACACAAATTCTAACATAATAGAGTGCGATTAGGAAAAGGAAATAAATACAACAGAGAAATGTCAACCTATGCGGCTGGATAGGGGTCTGTTTGTAGTCACAAAATTTTGCCCAAACTTCTTTGGTATGTTACCCGTAATGAGACTATAATGAGATTTTTCAAATATTTTAACATGTGGCTTGTCAACTGTTATTTGTGTGTGGGCGTACATACATGTCATCTTATGGAGGTCAGAGAACAACTCTGTGGAGTCAACTCTCTCCTTTTTCTTTTACATGGGTTCTGGGGATAGGCTTTCATGGCAGGTGCCTTTACCTTTGAGCTTTCTTCTGAGCTCCAAACTGTCACTTTTATTCGTCTTTCCATTTCCAGAATCAACCTGAGTGTTGCAATAGCTTTTATTTGCTGGCTGGGTCTAATGTTGTTTCTTTGGAAGCCACATTTTTTGGGCCCTATTAGGCCTTCTGATTTTGATTGCTCTCTCACTCCATGAATTGGGATAACAGGCTGTTCTTCCAGGAATCATCATGGTAGTCTATCAAAAGGGCCAGGATGACTTTTAACAAGGAGCCTCTGAAAGATTTGCTTGTTGAGTCCTCCTGGCTCCTATGAATGTAACTGCTTGGCCAGGCCATGTGATGCATGAAAAGAGTGTAGACTCCTCCTTCTCTCAGCAGGTAGCTTACATCATCATCATCAGTTACTGGCCCTGGGGACCCTTGGCAAACTCAGGACCACCAAAAGGAAAGTGGGAAGAAGGGAAAATGTTTAACAAGATAGAGTGGCATACTGCAGGTGGGGTTGCTGTCAAATTCCATAGTTGGGCAGATGAAGGAGAAAGCCATGCTTGTTTGTAAATGTTTCCTATTTACATGGTCATACAGCTCATATTTTCATCCCTTGTTTTTGAGACTCTTTTGTGCAGCAAAGCTCATGTAGCTATAAATAGAAATGTAGGCATGCCTGTGTGTTTCTTCTTTAATACTGCATTCCACATACCCAAATAATTAAAGGAACTTTTCCTAATGCTCATCCGAGGCAGCTGCATCTGTGCGATCAGACTTTTGTTTGTACCCATCTGCATATTCATTGCCTTTGGGAGGGACTTGTTCCCCAGAATGGACTGTCTGAGATTTGGGAGATCCCATTGGCTTGAGTTATGGATTCCACCCTTTGATAGGCCTATGGTCGCCCCCAAGGTAAAGGTGGGTAAGTGGGAGCTATAATCAGGAAGTGTTGCTGCATCATTGAAACAAGGTCAGTGCTCTGAAGCATCTGATACAGAGCAAGTTCTGGGGGACTGGTGTTCATCTGTCACTTCAAAATGTCAATCAAGTGTGTGTGTGCCTTTGGAATTCCTCTATTTGGAATTCAATGCCTTTGGAGTTCCTCTATTTTGAATTCATTTATCCTAGAATTCTGTGTAGACATTTGCTCTGCCACCTTTCGGAAGAAGCCCCCAATGGAAACAGTAGAGTCTTCCCTTATTGTCTTAGCTCTAATCACATCAAACCTTTTATCCCTGCCTGGCCTGGTCCCTGAACATGTATCTAGATGAAGCCTGCTTTCCCTGGAAAGCATCTGGCAGCATGAATTATAAGAGCTTTGCATCCTGCTATGTCTTCTGTATTTTTCATACCATGTAGCTTGTGTTTGATAACAGATTTCCAATGAATGAATAAGTTGCTTGGACCAGGGGGTGAGAAATACAGATTTGGATATCACACTAGTGTAATCTCTGAGAGAATGGTTCTGGTATGTCCTCTGAAACTTGTGAGCCACTTTCTTAGACTAGTTCTCCCCTATATTTTTCTCATTAAACTAATGCCCACATGAGCCAACTCAGTTTTCCTATTGTCATTCCAAGATCTACTTGATTCTAAGAACATATCAACATCCCAAGCAGTAACAGTAACGTCTCTGGTTACAATAGACTCAACATCTTGCTGTGTTTCTTGCCCTACTGATTTGCAGAAAAATCATAATCATGAGAAAGGTATTTTTAAAAAGTGTGAATGGTATTCATGCAGGTTTGTTGAGAGTAGTTCTGATTTGTGGCCACATCACCTTGGCTACAGAAAGAAGACAAAGCAAGCCTTTGTGTGTCCCCTGAAGAGTTTCTGTCTTTCTGCCTCTGCCTACTCATTCCCTACCCTGCCTCCCTCCCTCCTCACTGTTCTCCTGGAATCTTCTACTTTCTGATATTGTCAGAACTGCCTTTAAGACCCTTGATCCCAGTGTGAATGGGTCTCGGCTCTGATTGGGGGAGGTTCACACATGGGAGGATGGAGACCAGTGGCTGATGTGCTGATATGGGGCTGGATACATCTGATTTCTCTCTTCCTGCCACATAATAGCATAGTTGCCTTTGACTGCATTTGTGATGTGGGTATCCCAAGAGTGTTTTTCATAAGATTCCAAGACCCCAGTGAGATAAAGCAGCTAAGAAGCTTAATGTCATGTCTTGTCATCAGAGATGCACAACAAAGGGAGGAGAAACTGATGCCTCTTTATGTTCCTAAAGGCTTCCCTCTGGACACTCTTGTCCATTGAACAGTCAGTTTGGGGTCCCTTTGGGATGAGGGTACAGTGATGTTGCTGAAGTCCTGGACATGAAACATCATCACAATTTTAATTTAAAGGATTCACTAAGTCTTATTTTTGTAGGTTTTGGGTGCAGTGTTAAATCTCACCACTTTGAAGTGAGGAAGGGCCAATTTGTATAGCACATCTCAAGGTGATTAGTTTGAGAATATTCTGCCGCACAGGGAGCTTCATGAGTGCAGATTTGAGTGGAGAATTTAATCTTCCTTAAGTACATACTGCAGTTGAAACTAAGTTAATGAGTGTTACCTGGTAAGGAGATCCTTCATGAGACTCAGTTAAGAGCGACTATAATTGGTGATTGTTGATCCTTGCCAATTGTAATACTCTGGTATTTCCAGAGAACTCAAAAGTGCTTAAAACAGCCTGTCCTTCCAAGAACCTTGACAACATTTCCTCAGCAATCTTGTTGACACAGTTAATTAACAGAACAATAGCACAGAGCTTTCTTACCAGCCCAGTTATTCCCAGCACTTTGCCATGTGAAATGAAGGTGAAAGAGTGGTACCCCATCACAGATCTGGCTAGGAGCAAGCTGGGGAATTCTTGGTAGTTACTCCAAGCACCTCCGCCATCTTCTGTTCCAGATGGCTTCATTTGTCCCATGAAAACATTTTCACTTGTTGTATCTCTAATGTGGTCCTCTTGATCCTGATTAAGCCATTAGCTAGAGGTTTATGGCTTTTCAGGAGCACTGTTTCACCAACTCAGTGTGAGTGGCCTGTCTGTGGATATAGGGACCTTCTGGGGTGAATGTATCAATTATCTGAATGAAAGCAGTTACAGAGGGGGTGTTTGTGTTCAGCATCCTAGTGCATTCCATTATAGACAGCTTTGTTTGTGACAGCTTACTGAAAAACACAGAAGGTGGGAATGAAGAGTTGAGAAGGAGATTTGGGGTGGACTGGGGATGTATGAACATGTGGCTCTGGGAACCTTCTAGAAATCTCCTAAGCTACAGTCAGGATTGTGTCCTGTGTGTGTCTTTGTTTCCAGGGTTTCATGTTTGTCTCTTTGCTGGACTTGAGTCAGGGACTGGGTCCACTCTGCTGCCCAAAAGCATGGAAACCTTGCCAGCTCCTTGGGGAAATTCTGAGCTCCTCTGCAGCTGGGTTCTCTCTGTCACAAGATAGTGGCTGGGGAAGGAGGCCCTGCTGCAGCCAAGCAGCTGGATTCTAATAAAGTGGATCTAACCACTGTGAAAGCTGTAAAAGGGGAGACAGAAAGAGCAGAGAGGGGGCGAGGGAGGGTTAAAGGTGGATTTGAATTTGCCTTGTCTTTTCTTCTCAGAGGAAGGTACTCAGAGAGAGGACTACAGTGGGTGTTCCAATAAGAGTCCTCTGAGAATTTGAATGCAAATTCTGTGTTTCTGGCCCTTCTAACAGACCAGCTACCTCAGATACTCTGGAGTGGGGTGGGAGAGGGGGGCAGCAGCCTGTGGTTAAACGAACTTTTTAGATGATTCTGTAGTAGAAGTTGTCCTGAGGCTTGTGTGTGTGTGTGTGTGTGTGTGTGTGTGTGTGTGTGTGTGTGTGTGTGTGTGTGTGTGTGTGAATGTGGGTAGATATGGTGGAGTGCAGAATAAGGCTGTGAATTTCTCCCATCTGGCATGTACCTTCAAGAAGATGAGTCTGCACCTCCATCATTTGAATCTGGCCTTGACCGTCTGTTGACCTCAGCAAATATGATGAGAATGGGAGGCTTATAAAATGCTCATGCATCAAGGCTTGCTTTCTTCTTGCTCTTGGGAACCCTGGATCATGGCCATGTGAATGACACAGGCTCACCTCCATCACAATGCCAGACTTACTGGGGAGACCACTATCATAGGTCAGTATCCAGTCATGGGTGAGCCCACACAGTCTGGGGAAACCACCGAGTTCACGTACACCCAGAACCATGATGAGTAGCATTGTTTAATTCCTGAGCTGTGGGTGGCTTGGTACCATGTTAAGTAATATGTGAAAATCTTGTAAAAATTGCCCTTTTGTTGAATGCTTTTCTTTGGAAACATTCCTGGGTAGAAGCTAGAAGTGAGGGTTTAAGATCATGACTTCTTAGGTTCAGTGTTTGCCTTATATGCTTCCCAGATGGGATTTGTTAGCTTTCTGCTCCTCTCATCTGCTGAATGGGCAGTTAGAGTCCTGAGCTGTTAGTGTGGTCATGAGGCCTAAGGGAGCTGATGAGCTCATAATTCTTTGCACAGTACTTGACTGACAGTAGATACTCAACACTTCTTTAAAAGTGCTTTTGTATTCATTCCTGTGTGTGTGTATTGTGTGTGTGTGTGTGTGTGTGTGTGTGTGTGTGTGTGTGCGCACATGAGTGTTTATAGGTAGAGGATAATTTGTGTGAGTCAGGGTTCTTCTCTTCTACCACATTGTTCCTGGGCTTTGAACTCAGGCAGTCAGAGTTGGTGGCTAGCATTTTTACCCATTGTGTCATCTCACTAGGTGACAGTCAACAGTGTTCCTCATCATGTGTCTGTGGACATGATCATGTTTTTCATCACTTACTAGACATTTGAGAATATATGCTTTTTTGTGGCTTAGGGTTGGGTTAGGCAAATTGTATTGTGCACTGTTACTCGTTCACCTTTTATCTTGGAATAATGGGTTTAATCAAGGAAATGAAGTCAGTTTATAACGGGTAGGGGAGATGTTACAACAGAGGAAGGAAGGCTTGGCCAGTAGGATGGGTCGAATTTTCTCCTGCAGCCACCTGGAAATCAAAGACAGAATGATGTTCATATATCCCCTTCATCCTATAGAAGAGGAAACTAGGCCCAGCAGGGAACATGTGGGTTGTTCTTAGAAGAGTGAGTGTGTTTCCCATATGTTTCTTCCCCAGCCTGGCCTACACTATCCCCTCCTCTTCCTTCCTTACAGAGCCGTTATCCCTTTACCAGAATCTAGGAGCAGTGAATTGCAGCTTGTTCCTCTAACCTGCTAAAATCCACAAACTTTATCAAAAGATCAAGAATGATGGCAGAGCCTGGAAACACGGTTCTGTCTTGAGGAGAGCTTTGTCAATCAAATGCTGTTGTGTTGGAATTTTCAAAGATGACACTTCAAAGCTTTCTGGTGGGAAAAAGATACTTTTTATGGCTTTATTCTCCCTCATGTGGGTGGCTCATTCAATTCTCTGATATTGGCCTCTGCCATTTTGAACCCCTCTAATAAAAAGGAGGCAGGCTTTCAAACTCCTGGTAACTCCCTGGTCTGACTACCCATCCCTGGAATTTGACATCTTAACAAGAGCTACAATACCCAGCAATGCTGCTTTTGCTGGGCCCTCTGTCCTGATTTCTTTACTTGGACCTGACTGGTCTCCCACAGGCCCTGGTTTTTAATGATTAACTTAGTGTCACTATAAATGGTTTCTCTGGCCAGAGCTCTGTATAGCTGGAAGCTAATCTCTAGTGTTGACAAAAACAATATAGTTTTTCTATAAACCATTTTCTATAAACCATTGAGGGGCTACCTAGGATACAAACTACTGGCAGCTCCTGTTGTGTGTCTACTAGAGTCTCCTTGGAGTGAAACCCGTTCTTCTACAGGGCTTTAATCACCAGCCCTCTTCATCACCAAGAACACTAAATCAGAAAACTGATTGCCAAGGAGCTCTTAGATCTTCCATGCTGGAGCAGAGGGGACCATTCTCTGCTCAAGTGGTCAAGCCTTCCTTTCCTAGGAGCGCAGAATCATCTTTAAAACTAAAATCAAGCATAAGTGGACAAAAACAGCAACTTGCGCTTTTTTCTATTTTTAAATTGAAAATTCATATAATACATTCTGATCATTTTCCTCTCCCCTGTATTTTTCCAGATTCCCCCATCTCCCATCTCCCCATCCACTTGATTCTATGCCCCCTCAAAAAAAATCAGAATACAAGAAAAAAAAACCACAAGCACAAGAAACACACACACACACACACACACACACACACACACACACACACACACGTTCATGTACATGAACAAAACCCATAAAAACACAAAATCAGAAATTGTAAGATTTTTTTTTAAAAGGCCAAACAAAGCAATATGAGACAAAAATTCTACAAAAACACTATTGAGTTAGTTTTTTTGTTGGCTATCTACTGTTGGGCATGGGCCTTCCCTTAAGTGGTGGTTATACCTGGGGAGACTCCCTTGTAGAAAAAAATCCCATTGCAAGTGGTTGTCAGTTGGAAACAGCTCCTTGGTTAGGGGTGGGAGATTATGTCTACTTCTCCTGCTCAGTGCTGGGAACATATATGGCTTGAACTTCTGCAGGCCCCACACATACTGCCACAGTCTGTGAGTTCAAACGTATACCAATCCGGCTGTATTTAGAAGACACTATTTCCTTGTTGTCTTCCATCCTCTCTGGCTCTTACAAGGTTTCAGCTTCCTCTTCCACACAGCTTCCAGAGCAGTGAGGGGAAGGGTTTGATAATGACAGCCCTCTGGGGACTGAGTGTTCTAAAGTCTGTCCCTCCTTACACATTGTCTAATAGTGGGTCTCTGTATCAGTTCCCATCTATTGCAAGAAGAAGCTTCTCTATTGTTATGTTGTTCCTTTTAGCCAAACAGGAGGTTTTGGTTTTCTTCTAGGTCCATGGCTTATCTAGTCTCAGGTTGTTGGCCACAGGGGCAGTGTCAGGCATGGGTTCTGGCTTATGGAGCGGGCCTTAAATCTAATCAGAGAGTGATTGGTTACTTCTACAATATTTGTGCCGCTACTGCACCAGCATATCCCATAGGCAGGCCACTGGTGTAGGTTGCAAGCTGGTTTGTAGCTGGTTGATGTTCACTTTTCCTCCTCTGGTAATATGCAGAGTATCTTTCTGTACCAGGAATCCTAGTCAGTAGCGGTGAAGGCTCTATCTAGTTAAGTGTCATCTTGACTTCTCTGTGTTCAATGTGTTGTGTAGGTTTTGTCTTAGCAATAGGGCTTTACCATCAGTTTGTGGAGAGCAAAAGCCTTGGCAATAGTTGAGTTATTTGGGGTTTTCTATGGGGCCCCTTTGGTCAACAACTCAATTGGAAGTAATGTCCCTCTGGCACCAGAGGTTTCACTTATGGTGAATTGATTCCCCATTATTGGGTGACTGCATTTAGATTTCTTTCACATATGTATATATTTTATGAAGCTTTAAAAGTAGTAGATTTCTTAAATGGCCCTTAGTGTTAGCTTTCCTTCCTTATATTACCCTCTTTACCCTCTCTTCCTTCCCCTTCCCCATTTAATCTTCCCATTCTTGTCCCCTCACTGTTTCTCTCTATTTATTCATTTTCCCTTTTCCTTGAGTGATCTTTTTCTCCCTCCTGGTCTCATACACTATATGTAACCTCTATGGTTATACAGATTATAACCTGCTAACCTGCTTCTTTAGCTTAACAGTTAACATGCACATATAAGAGAATACATACATTTATCTTTCAGGGTCTGGGTTACCTCACGCAGGATAACTTTTTTTCTAGCTCCATTTACCTGTGAATTTAGTGATTTTGATTTTTCTTTATAACTACTGAATAATATTCTACTGTGTAATGTACCACATGTTCGTTATCCATTCATCTGTTGATGGACAGCTGGGATGTTTCCAATTTCCAACTATTATGAATACAGCAGCAATGAACATGGTTGAGCAAGTGTTTCTATAGTTATATATACTTCCTTTGGGCATATGCCCAAGACTAGTTAGTAAGCTTAGATCTTGAGTAGATATAGTCCCAGCTTCCTGAGAGACTACCACATTGCTTTCCATAGTGGCTTTACAAGGTTTCTCACCAGTAATGGATGAGTTTCCCTTACTCCACATCCTCATCAGCATGAGCTATCATTTGCTTATTGATCTTGGCTATTCTGACTAGTGTTAGATGAAATCTCAAAGGCGAAAAATACCAACTTATAAGTCAAGATGATAAATGATGGCTGGAGGCTGGCAGGTAGAAAATGCCAGTCTCAAAAGTAGCACTTCTCTATAGTATAGATTTTCACAAGCTACAAGATTGCTCTCTAAGCACCCAATCCAAAATGGTAGCCCAAGGATTTGTCTTGGATGGTGGAGTGCTTAATTAATATGCACAAAGCCAAAGGCTGTCTAGCACTACATTAAAGTGGATATGGCATATACCTTGAACTTGCTACATAGAGAATTCCAGGACAGCCTGGGCTATGTGATATCCTATCTTAAAACCACTGCCACCACAACATCATCAACAACAACAAAGAATAAAATGGACTTTGAAATTTAGAAATTTCTCTGGTCATCACTAGTCTCAGATTCAGCAGTCCTAAGACCCTGAAGAATTTCAGGCTGGCATGTCAGACACATCTTGGGCATGAGCCAAAGCAGAGGGCCCCAAGTGGATCTTTAGGACTCCAGCCCTCATAAGCAATTGATTCTGGTCCTGGGACTTACTGTTCCAGACTTGTCTGCCAAGCCTGAAGCCAATCACATGTAGAAGGCCCTCCTGCTCCATGGTCAGTCTGTCTGCAGACCTAGACTCTCTCCATTGGTGAGAACCCCAACAAGGAGGCTGCCCCTTCCTTAGGGCTTGGATTCAATTTTTTCCCATGAAAGGTGAATTTTCTTTCAAAGTAGAAGGGCTTCTTGGATGGAAGGTCTTTCTGTTTCCCAACTGCAGAGTTGCAGCCCAGAGACCTCATTTGGGGTTGGGTCAGGGATAACAGAGCCAAAGGGGCATGCATAGAAGTAGACAGCTACTTGGAGGTTGCTGGAATAGCCCAGGTGAGAGGATGCTACTATAGGTTAGGGTGGGAAGTAGGAGTAAAATTAAGCAAAAGATTGGAATTGGGCCTAGGAGTGAGACATAAAGTTAGTCATTTAGTCATGCCTTCCTGAGTCTCAAGTCAAGCCTTTCCTGGGTGCTGAGTCAAGGGCTGAATGCTGAGTCATGACTTCCTGGACACTGAATCATTCAGACACCATTCTCAGAGATGGACGCCCCAGGGAGCAGCAGAGCTGAGGTGGCAAGATTGTGTGTGTGTGTGTGTGTGTGTGTGTGCACATGTACATGCATTTGTGTGTTTGAGATGTATGCATACTGCTTTAAGTAAAAGTGAGAAAATATTAATTTTTGGACACATCTGAGAGGAATGAAGAGATAGATTTCTTTAAAATATTTTTGACAAAAAGTGCTTACTGTTATCATGTGTAACATGTTGTTTTGATATATGTATGTATCATATCATGGCTCATTCAAGCTAATATATGTGCCACCTCACAGACATAATTCTATTTTTTTGTGGTAAGAATATTCAGACATGATGCTCTTAAGTGTGGTCACCACATTGGACAATAGACATTAAATTGATGTTCATCAACCAATGCTTCCCAACAAATTTCCCAGCAGACCCCTGTGACTACTCTTCTGTTGTCTGCTTAGGTGGGGTCAAAGAAGGATCCAGCCTTTCTGTGCCTGATTTATCTCAGGCAATGTAAGGCCATCCAGGTCACCTTTGTCAAAGAGGAGATAGCTTTGTCATCTTTTATGCCTGGTCTTTGTGTTTCCAGTCTACTGGTAGCTTCTGTGTGTTTTCCCTGTGTGCCGTCACTACACTACAGGCAGGTATTATTAACATCAGGGGGGAATTGTGACTCAGAGAGGGAGGTGAAGCTCTACTCCAGGCCATGCAAAGGCTCTGAATAGATGATATCCTAGCCCCTTTTTGGTTACCATTTGTTTGCTGAGTACCCAGGTAGGCTGGTGCATTTCTTGGTGTCATAGGGCACAGAGCTGAATCTGGTACATGGACAGGTTGGGTGTGATACCTTTCCCTGCTCACACCTGTGGGATCTTTTCACACTGGGTGGGCAGGGTGGAACAAGTTAAGCTGTAACAACTTGGCACAGTTCCAACACTGCCATGGGGGATTGTCTTAGTTACATTTCTATTTCTGTGAAGAGACACCATAACTAAGGGGATTCTTCTAAAGAAAGGACTTAACTGGGGGGGGCTTGCTTACAGTTTTACGGGGGTTTAGTCCGTGATTATCATGGCAGGAAGCAGACAGGCATGGTGCTGGAGCAGTAACTTAGGGCTTTACGTTCTGATCCACAGGTAGCAGGAAGAGAGACACACTAGGCCTGCCTTTTGCTTTTGAAATCTCAAAACCCACCCCCAGTGACACAGTTTCTTCAACACGGTCACACCTACTTTAACAAGGCCATGCTTCCTAATCCTTCTCAAATAGTTTCACTAACTGGGGACCAAACATTCAAACATATGAGCCTGTAGGGGCGATTCTCATTCAAACCACCAGAGGGATTGAGGGCATGACTTTCATAGCCTCTGTCAGTAGTGTTGCAGCTTTTGATGGCTTAGAGCCCCAAGAGCATCTGTACCTAGTGAACAGAAGGTGCTCAGAGGTTCCCATTCCATCCGAAACAAGACATAAGACTCATCTCTCTGGAGGGCTATTGAAGCACATTCTCTCTCTCTCTCTCTCTCCCTCCGTTCCTCCTTCCCTCCCTTCATCCCTCCCTCCTTCCCTCACTCTCTCTCTCCTTTTCTCCCTCCTTCTCTCCCTCCCTCTTTACCTCCTCCCCTCTCTCTGGGCAGTCTTGAACTTGCCCTTGAGCTCAAGCTCCATATATCTCAGGTGGCTTGGGACCTGGCTCCCTGGGTCAATCTTGGCATTGACATTGGTCTTCTTCACTTTGATTCTTTCCTTTTGGCTGCTAATCTAAAGCCCCCACTTAGGGAGGGCTGGGCAAAGTCTAACAATGGAATTCATTCATGGTTGTTATAAAGGACCAGAGGGGACAGCAACCACTGAATGCTCTGGTGCTGAAATGGTATGTTCATGAGTGGCTCTCAACCAGTCCTTCTCAAGGATAATAAAAGACAGGATTTTGCAGCCACTTGTCAGTTATGATAGCGGTGGCATCAGGGCCCCATGGTTGTCTCTGAGCACCTTTCAATCTCTGTTGATGAAATGTCTCTTGAATAATGCCTTTTCTGTCTTTGTGTTTTATTAGCCTGGGAAATCTAGTCACTTCCCCTCCCTAGTTTCCAACCCCAGAAATACTCTTGGATATCAGAAGATAAGGGAGTCACTTGGTGTCTTTTTTTCTAGACCTTGCCATTTAGTCTTTACTCTAGGCAGTTTATTTCCACTATACATGTATGTGACATACATGTAAAGACTGTAAAATCTGGCTTTATAAGAACAGGTCTGTCTGGCCCAGGTACTGGTTTGATGTCTTAAGATGGAAGAATGAAAATTAAGAAATGGTATATCCTAATGTTAAAGTTTTCAGATGGGGAAATGGTGGCAAAGAAAGGGGAGATGTGCCAGGCATTAGAGGTGCACGCCTTTAGTCCCAGCACCCAGGAGGCAGAGGCAGGTGGGTCTCTGTGAGTTCCAGGACAGGCTCCAAAGCTACAAAGAAACTCTGTTTCAAAAAACACACACAAAAATTAGGAAGGAAGGAAGGAAGGATGGAAGAAAGAAAGAAAGAAGAGAGAGAGATGGGGGAAATGTGTTATTCAAGATCTCCCAGCTGGTATATGACAGATCCAGTGTTAGATCCCCCTTAGCCCATTAGCTCCTCCATTCTCCACCACTTCATACTTTACTATTGGCTGCAATCCCTCTGTATTAACTGTTGCCATCATTTGTAATTTGGGCTGTGTCATTTCTCCCAAATTCTTAGGGCCAGATGTGTTTCCGATTTCAGTTTCTTTTACAGATTTTTAATATTTCCATATGCATAATGAGATTCTTTGTGATTGTGACACAGTATAAGCATCTAGTTGATTTATAGGTCATATATACCATATGTATATATGCATGTATATATATGTATGTGTGTGTGTGTATATATCTTAATATGATAAATTATTTCTTAGTGTGACCTGTCATGTAAGGTCAACTATAGTACTTTTCACTAGTGATCTTATGTTGGTTGGTAATCAAAAAGTTTTGGAGTTTGGCATATTTTGCATTTCATGTTTTTGGATTAGGGATGTTTAACTAATCATTAGTGATATATCCTGAGAGGATATATCAAGATACACAGTGGATGCCCCAAACTGCAGGTCATACTGAGCCCTGGATAGACACACTGTGATACTTCAGCAGCCGATCTGATAAAAGAGATGACTTAATGACTAAGGAGCGACTAGCAGACAGTGCATGGATATGCTGGACAAAGGGATCATTCACATTCCAGATGAGACACAGCTGGATGGCGTGAGATCTCATCCTGGAACGAAGAATGGCAGGCAATTTAAAACCTGTGAATTATTTATTTCTGGAATTTTCCATCTAATGTATTCAGACCACAGCTGACCAAGGATAGCTAACACTATTGGGACTGTCTGACACTGGCCACAGCCCAGCCCAGAAAGGCTTGCAGCCTGACCCTGGATGCACTGGTCGGGGTCAACAAGGCAGAGCAGGTCAGAGGGAGCGACTCTGTTCTGTGCAGATCCAGATCTGAATTCAGCTGGTCCTTATAGCTACCTGTGACAAAGGCATATCTGTTGTCCTATATTGTAGAAACAAGACTCAAGAACATTAAAAAAAAAAAGTTAGCCTGTGTTATCCATCTCAGAATGTTAGGACCAAGACTTAGACCCATGATATCCTTGACCTCGTGAGGCTGCTGACTCAGGATAGCTGGGGTTCTAGAATCTCCATCTGTTTTGAAGCAGAATTTGGCATTTCAGGAATAATGTAGTACATCTGGATTTTGGAAAAGCTGACCTACAGGAGAAAGCAATTAAGACACTTGCTTGTGTTTCCGATTCATTCTGCCAAATGTAGGTGCAGTGTGCTCTGTACAGTTAATCATTTTGTAGATGGAGAATCCGCTGTCCTTTCTTTGCTATCCCTGAAGTAGTCTCAGCCATGCAATCCTACCCTGCCCAGTAATTTAGAAGAATAGCAGTAATGACGACAGCCAGAGACAGCCAGATCCTCAGGGAGAGTCCTGGGAGGCAAACTATAATTATCTCAATTAGCCTCTGAGGGGAACGTCATTTTACAACCCATGCTCTGCCACAGAACAGAGTGTTAATAATGTCTCTTTCTGCTAAAGGTGTGGCTTGCAGGCAGAGCGTCCTGGCTAGAACTTACTCAGGGAGCTCTATGTATCTCAGGGTAGTGATGATGATAGAGAGGGGCCCTCCAAATTTCTGAGAGTTTCCATGCTGGAGAAGGAAGTGTTTAGGCTTTTCCATAAATTAATCCCCATTAAGAAGCATGCAGTCTTTGCATATTCTTATGTCTTATGCCTCAAATCAACAGTTGCCAAGTTGTGGCAAATTTCTAAATTTTTTTTTTTTTCTGGAGAGAGTTCTTGATCCCCCTAGGGCTTGGTAAAAGCCTTGATGCTGAGGGTGGTGGGTAGCCTGAATTCCAAATTGACACACAGCAAAATTACAAATACTAAAGGCATGGGCTGAATTTGGGCTTTGCAGTGAAACAGATGTGTGTTTAACTCTAGGCTTGGCCTCCGGTTGATTGTGTTGTTCTGTGTGAGTTACTTAATCATGCATGACACGTGACCCAAAGGATTTGCCAACACTATCTATGTTGAAAGCCCTTACCACAGGTTAGCTAGCTTCCTCCTGCACTAGCCTGTCCCTTAGGGTAACCACAGGTCCCACATGTAGTTTTTGCTTAAGAATGGGCAATACTGTAAAAATGTGTGTGTAACAACAATTAATAAAAAAAGAGACCATGAATTTGAAATAGAGCAAGGAGGGGTGTACTGGAAGGCTTAGAGGGAAGAAAGGGAAGGGGAAAATGATGTAATTATATTTATAATTTCAAAAATAAAAGAAGTTAAAAAATATTAGAAACAAGCAGGACAGATTTTGTCTCAACCACTGTTTGCAATGAAAAGAGGCTCTAGTTGAACTGCGTGTTTGACTCTAATTATAAAGGGAGAAAATGGAGAAACAAAAACGGACTACTAAGTAAGGAAAGTAGGAATAGAAAAGAGTAAGCGGATACCCATACCCATAATCCCAATACCTGGAGTCAGGATAATCGGGAGTTCAAGGCCAGGCTAGGTTGCACTGTCTGTGATGAGGGAAAGAGAAGGGATAGGGGATAGGGAGAGAGGAGCAGTGATATACATACAAATATATTCCTTAATACATAAACACATCCTGCTCAATCTGCTTAATGCTACTTGTATGTCTGTGTTTTCAGGCTGACCATTAGGTATTGAATAACCAGCTGGTGTGTTCTCCTCTGAGAAGACTATTTCTCCTGCTCTCAGCATTTCTTAGTTGCCTGTGGTTCTTTGTGTAGAGTTGAGGCCTCATGGGTTTCCCTCATCCCCTTTACCATGTCTATTGGTGTTGTCCTTGTTCGGCTTGTGTTTAGGCAGTCATGTTGGTGGGACTTAATGGGCTTAGCTTCTGACTGACGTTCCTAGGAGACACAATCTCACAGTAGACCCCCTGATCTTCGGTTCTTAAAACCCCTCCATGCCCTCTTCTACAATGTTTCCTGAGCCTTGGGTGCAGGAGTGTTTTGTAGATGTGTCCTTGGTACTACTGGTTCCACAATTCTGCTTTTGATTGGTTGTGGTTTCCTGTAATGATCTCCATCTGATGCAAAGAGAATTTTCCTTGTTGACTGGTAAGAGCTACACTTTTTGTTGTTGTTGTTTTGGTTTTGTGGTTTTTGTTTTTGTTTTGAGATGGGGTTTCTCTGTGTTGTTCTGGCTGTTCTGGAACTCACTCGGTAGACCAAGCTGGCCTCAAACTCAGAGATCCACCTGCCTCTGCCTCTGCCTTCAGAGTGCTGGAGTTAAAGGTGTGCTCCACCACCGCCCAGCATAAGAACTATACTTACCAATGGGTATAGTGTCCTACTTTTAAAAAATCATGTCAAATGCTTCTGTGTGGTCAAAGGCTCAGCTCCTGACCTATAAAATAGAGATGAGTGGTTTTCTCTTAGTTACACATCTTCTGTGACTGGGACTATAACCACTGTGCCATTGTGTACCACTGGAATTTGCCTTGCACTTTAGTAGCCATACTTCTTAAGTTGTGCAAATATTGATGGCATATTGAGTGAAAAAACAAATGGACAAAACATTCCAAATTCTCAAATGTAGAAGCAACAGAAGGCAGTTCTTCCAATTACCACAGAAGGGGAAGGGGCAAGAGTATCTTCAAAGAGTGAGCCACCTGTGCAAGGCAGAGTTGAGTTGAGAAGCACAGCAGCCAGTGGTGGTATGCCAGGGCTCACAGAAATGGCTCAGCTTCATCTTGACTTAAGGTCAGAGAGTTCAAACCCACTATTACCCTCTCAAGGCTAAACAACAGGATATTTGGCCTAGGAAGTAACTAACGGATGTCTTACCTTGACAGCAGGATATTTAACTTGAGGTGTAGCTATTGTGTATCTTGCCTTGACAAGGGGATACTTAGTTTAAGGTGTGTTTACTTGATGTTTTGGGTATTGAGAAGACTTGTTTTTTCTTTGCATCTTGGTAAGGAAGTCTTTTTGCCTTCTCCCACTTTTGATTGGGGGTATATAAAGACTGTGTGTAATAAACTTGGGACTTTTCTTTTCTCCAGAGTTCTCTCTCTCTCTCTCTCTCTCTCTCTCTCTCTCTCTCTCTCTCTCTCTCTCTCTCTCTCTCTCTCTCTCTCCTGTCTTTTGTCTATCCCTTTCCTCAGTCCATACCCTGCCTCAGGAATGGAACAGGCAAGTCAGCTGGACCCCAAAAAAGCCCCCCAAACAATGTGGGCCACAACAGTGACACATGCCTTTAATCCCAGCGCGGGGAGGCAGAGGCAGTCAGATTTCTGTGAGTTCGAGGCCAGCCGTGTCTACAAAGTGAGTTCCAGGACAGCCAGGACAGTTACACAGAGAAACCCTGTCTTGAAAAACAAACAAAGCCTGTGACTGGGCCCATGAATTTACTGAGATGTGACTGAGATGAATTTACATCTTGGGCAATATGAGAGTTGGAGCTACAAGGTCAATTTTTCTTACTGAGGTGGCATACTTAGCATGATTTAGGATCACTGGGATAGAGAGGGTGGTGGGGCTATTAGGAAGGGTCCTAAGGCAGTGCCAAGCACAAAGCAAGGACAAGATTTCTGGTCTAGTTACCACTGATAGAGTTAGAGTCAGACTAAAGGGGCCACGTGGAAGAAGTCCTAACATCTAGCTAGTCAAGAAAACCCTCAAGATAATTAGAAAAATGTTGGTAACTTCCACATGATCAGTTACGTGATCAGACAATATTGAGAAGACTCTCCTTACCTCAAATAATAAACGCATGAAGAGGTTCTAAAAGTAATCAGCTTAAAATTAGAAAATGAGATATCACAGTGGTATCTATTAGAAAGGCATACAATGCCAAATAAGATCATCATGGAGAACAAGCACCATCTGTGGTCCTGTTTATACTCTAACAAATGAAGCTTGCCTGAAAATCAGAGGGTGGAGCTAGCCACTAGCTAAGCATAGAGGTCTGGAGGTCTGTACAGACAGACAGGAAGTGAGATGGCTGGGCAGAGAGAGGAAGAATATAGGTGGGGGAGGAACAGGAATTCTGTCTCTTTGAAAGTCTGAGGATTTCATAGAGGTAAAAGCTAGTGGTTGGCTGCTCTGTTTCTCTGATCTTTCAGCTTTCACACCCTAATATTTGACTCTGGGTTTTATTATTAAGACCAATTAGAACTCATACTACAAGCATCTGTGCCCTGAGATACGTCCTGACCTATGATGAGGTTAGTTATGCCAATGAACTCACTATAAGTTCAACATATAGTGTGTTGGAAATGTCTTTAATCACCTGACTTATATAACCACTGCAGCTTAGCCTAGCTCATCCTAAGTGTGCTCAGAGCCTCTCGTTACTGTATTGTTGGGCCTAATCACCTAGTGCAAAGTCCATTTTATAACAATCATAATGGCTGTGTCTTTGTTTCTGAACTCTCATCAATTTGAAAGAGACTATGTCAGAAACTGTCTATATAAATATACAGGGGCTTTAGTTTCATTTCTGGTGCTGTGATAAAATACATTGTCAAAAGAAATTTAGGAGAGGACCAGGTTCATTCAGTTCACAATTCTAGGTTACAATCCATTATTATGGGGAGGTCCAGGCAGGAACTTAAGGCATTGCATCCATAACCAAGAGCAGAGAGAGAATAAATGAGTCCTTTCTTTCTTGCTTGCTTTCAGGTACCTGTCTTTATTCTTATATAGTGTAGGGCCTAGCATATGCCTGGGGAATGGTGCCATCCATAATGGGCTGGGTCTTTCTACATCAGTTAACCATTAAGACAGCCTCCTACCAACATGTCTTTGACACATCCATATGTCAACCTGATCTAGAGAATTCCTCATTAAGACTCTCATCCCAGATGTTAAGTTAATTAAAAGTAACTAGCACAAGGAAAAGCCAGTGTGTACCTGGGCATCTGGACAGAGAGGTGGGTGGTCATCTTCATGGTGGATTCTTTTGAGGGGCCAGACCAGATCATCTAGAGCAATGTATCCAGGTATTAAGGGCAGAGTGAAAACTGTGGGATGCACAACAAATCATTAATAGCATATCTATACATCAATAGTACACTAAGACAAAATAATACAGCGCTGGAGCAAGCAGGATGAAATAGCCCTTCATAGGAAAGAGAGCTGGGGAGTGATGTTAGAGTAAATGAGAGGCACAGAGCCTGTATGGTTACATTTTGGGGAGTGAGACTGTGAGGATTTCATGCCTAATCACCTTCTGTTAAAATGCCCAAGGCCAGCACTCTGAGGCGAGGGAACCCCTTTTGTCTTCTTGTTTATATAGTTACTTTCTGGAGGTCTGACAGAAGGCTACATATGCTTACATATTTTATATGGGTGGATGTTTTGCCTGCAAGTATGTCTATGCATTGCATGAATTCAGTGCCTGCACAGGCCAGAGGGAGCACTGGACTCCTGGGAGGAGTTACAGTTGTGAGTTGCTATGTGTGTGCTGGGAATTGAACCCCGGTCCTCTGGAAAAACAGCCAGGGCTCTCATCCTCTTGAGACATCTCTCTGGTCCCATGCCTATATATTTTTAAGAAGTGAATTTTAGTAATAATCTCCTATAGTGCTGATGAGGTTTTCAGAGCTCACTCCATGGCGTTGGCTGGGTAGGACTGCCTCCTACGGAAATGAGTTAGCTGGAGTATTTTTAGAGCATGAGGAAGACCGAGGCCCAGGTGGCTGAAGTGACTGGGAAGTTGCAGCCCTGTGGCTCAGACCTGTGTGCCCTGGTCCTGTCTAGAGTCTCTGGTCCCTAGGAGCATCACTACAAGTGGGAAGTGAGTGCTTCTACGAGGACATTGGAGTGAGATGTTACTGAGATTGGGCCACGTGCACTTTTTTGTTTTCATTGTTTTTGTTCGCTTTAGGTATTGTTTTTGTTGCTGGAGAAATTTTGCTATCTGTGCTAAATCCCAAGTCAGTGGTTAGCTAACAAATGGTTTCATCACAATTGTTAGGAGTTATTTTTAATTTATAAGCATCCTTATACATTTTCATTTTAAAAAAATGCCCCAGGGTAACTCTCCTTTATTCTTTACCTGCCAATAATCATGTACTTAGAGTTTTCAGAAGACTTTTCTAGATCCACCCCCCCCCCAAGAAACTGAAAGTTCAATTTCTTTCTGGAGTAAGGGAAAGTGGATGCATCCATAGCTGAGCTGGGATCCTGGTGATGGCAACTGGGGAAGATGGGTCCAGTTTGGCCAACTCAGAGCATGTGTCTCTTGTGGGTGGGTGCGGGGGTCAGAAATAGCTCACTCTGCCTCCACAAAGGGTTGTTCCATGTTTAGACACAGCTGGACTCTCCAGGCCGGAAGCTGAAGTCCCTGGAGGGACAGTGCTCTTAATACTGCAGACATATGTGAAATCTGAACAGCTGGGCAGGCTCTAAGTTTGCTTGAGAATTTTCTTCCTCAGTGGAGCTCAGCTTCTAGGACAGTCCCATCAAGGACAGATTCCTGCTTGTTCTCTAACTCATTCCCAAGGGACTTCTCTTGTAGTGCTGATGGGTGTTCTTGGTAGTGGGACAACAGATTTGCTCAAGGTTGCCTGGGTTTGAAAGGAACGGAACCAGAATAAACCACCTGTTCTTAGTTCATGAATAAACATACAGAACCTCCTGTTCCTGATAATTTGATGTTTGTTGGCTGCAGGAAACATCTCTGATGTGTGGGTTATGATTGTAACAGAAGTTAAAGACTAGTCCAAACGCCTTTCTCCAGCTCACAGATATCCCCAAACCTCCTTCCTTTGCCACTAGGCAGGCATGATGGATTAGGCTCAGTGACACCTTTTTTTTTTTTTTTTAATGTAAATAACTTTCTTTTTATTTAGTTTACATACTAACTGAGGTTTCCCCTCCCTCCTCTCCTCCCAGTTCCCCTCCTTCCCATCTACCCACTCTCCTTTCAGTCCTCCCCCATCTCCATTCAGAAAGGGGAAAGTCTCCCTCCCATGGGCAGGCTCAGAGACACTTGAGTGATTTGGTGGTTGGCGACCATGATGATTAATCCTGGCTATCAAGTTGACTAGATCTGGACTGAGCTAAGAACATCTGGGCAGAGCTAAGACACACCCTACATGCGATAATTCAGATATAAGCACATCCAAGCTTTTGCTTTTGCCTTGCCCTGCTTGCCTTTATAATGAAGGGGCCAGACCCTCACCCAGCCCCCTGCTTCAGCAGCTATGACAGACTGCAGAAAAGACATGAAGGCCTCTGACTCAGTACATGTCTGACCTTGGTTACCCTCCACATGGCAAGAAACCAATCAGATGTTAGCTGGTGGAACTCTGAATGTGCTTTACAGCCCTGGGAATGCTTTATGGTAAATGTGGTGTAACAGTGACATACAGAGCATAGCAATTGCCCTGGGAGGGCCTATAGGCCATAACAACCAGTTGACCAATCAACACAAGACAGGTTGCCCAATACCAGAAGTGCGTCAATCCTGAGACTGTTGCATACCCTCCCCTTATGCTGCCCAATAAACTCCTGCCTTGAGGTTCCTCTGGGTCCTTCTCACACCATCCTAGGTGATGAATGGACAAAGGGCCCAAGTTAATGCAGTTAAACTCGTTAAACAACAATAAAAGACTCATTGCTTTTGCATCAGAACAGGTCTCTTGGTGATTTCGGGGTTCAGAATTTGGGCACAACGATGTCTGGTTGGCAAGTTCATCTTCTCTGCTTGCAGGGTCCAACACTTTTCACTCCTGCTGCCACAGTGGCTGCTGCCACCATCCTTCACTAGCATCGGAGCCTAGCTGTGTTGACTTTCCCACATGAACTGAAGACCTGTGGCTCTCCAGGAGTCAGACAGGCCTTTGGTGCCAGATTTGGACTGCTGAGGCACCCAGCTTAGTGGACGGAGCACCTGTTGGTTCTTGTGCTCTCCAGTGAGAAGATGGCATTGCTGTGTCATACCTTGCATGAAAATATACTTATGCAGCACAGTGTGATGTGTAATGAGTAAATACAATGAAAACTTAAAAAGAAAATGACCAAGAATTTCAAAGTGGTAGCCACAGAACATCAACCCCTAAATATGGGGTCCCACATGATTGCGTTTTCACGTATCTATGAAGCCCTGCCTTATCATGGCTCTGAGACCTGTGGCCTTCAGCCTCACCTTTCCAACTTCATTTCCTTATCAGCAGGTGAGCATACAAATCCAGGCTTCCAAGATGGTGGCAAAGATACAAGGCAGTGATATGGCTAGAGAGAGATGATGGCCTTGTTTCCAGTCCTGACATCATGCATTGTATTCTTTCCACATTTTGTTTGTAGCTGGTATGCCTGCCCCTCCTGGCGGGTTCTGAGCCTTATGGTGAGCAGAGCTGACTGAAGGCTCAGGGGCCTGGCAGGATCTTCGCATTACAGACACTACCATTCCCACTTCTCCATTTCCTTTGACAAAGAATGACACACAGCTCAAAGGGCAGTCCAGTTGGTGGGCCAGTCTTGGAGAAGCATTGATTAGAGCACATTGGGTACCTCCTCCCTTTCATTGCCTTCAGGAAAGTGGTTCTGCACTACAAGGGAGGCTCCAAGAAGCCACAGCCATCACTGATGCCCCATCACAACTGAACAGTAGTACCTCAGACTGTCTATGAGGAAATACCCAGTTCTTCACAGTTTCTCAAGTTGCATTGAACATCACCATAAGCAGCTCAAGCCATGTGGCTCAAACCACACAGCTGGGGTGTTACCCTTCCTGAGACATGACCATCCCCTTTGTTGGGTGAAAAAAAACAAAAAACAAAACAAAAAACTGACCCAGAGAGGTGAGAGGGCCTTCCTGGAGAAATGCAATGAGACCTACTGTCTGTCTTAACCACCTCCATTTGTAAAGTGTAATCTTCAAACAGAAATAAGAGCCTCTTACGAGCTGGATAGATGACTCGGCCATTGTATGAGGACCCAAGTTTGATTCCCAGAACCCATGTAAAAGAAATCTGAGTGTAGGCTTCTGAAATGGCTCAGCTGGTAAGGATGCCTGTCATCAAGTCCAACTGCCCAGTTCAATTCCCAGAACCCACAGGGTGAAGGAGGGACCAGATTCTCACGTGTTGTCCCTGACTTTCACACATACACAGTGGCAGGCTTGTGTGTGTGTGTGTGTGATGCCCATAGACACAAATGAACGCATCAATGAATACATAAATAAATGAGTCAGTTAGTTAATGAGTGAACTAAAAACTGGATATGATGAGGTAAAAGTATATTTCCAAAGCTTAGGAAGCAGAAGTAGGAGGATCCCTCAGGTTTGACGCTCTACAGTCAAGCTAAATCTGCAATTCCAGGCAAACATGTCTCAAAAAAACAAAACAAAAACCAAGAAACCCAACAACAACAGGGAAGATGAGATGCACTGAATTTGATCAAAGTATACTATGTGCATGCATGACAGGGTCAAAGAATAAATAAAAATATTAAAAAAAAAACAAAAACAAAACCAAGTTGGATGGCACCCACAGTTAACTTCTGGCCTCCACAGGCACTCGCACGCATGTGCACACACACACACACACACACACACACACACACACGGACAGACACAGTCACACAGAAATGAATCTTACGTGTGTCCTTAGTACAGTGGCTTGACCATCTCCATTATTCATAAAAGCTGTCAATACCTAGAAGCCCTCACCTTCCTGCTGTGATGCCTGAACAGAATTGGAAAATGGGGGCCAGATGCCCTGCTCATTGCCCCAGTGCTCATTCACATCCAGCTGTCAGTCTCTTCTGTGTGCTAACTGGGTCCCCAGTCTGTCCCAATGACAGTACCACACCTCTGCAGGTGACCATAAGCACAGGACTGTGGAACAACAGGCCCAGCGAGTACAGTAGCCAACAGCAGAGACTATCTTGGCAGCTGTGAGAAGCGCTTCTGGCATGGAGCTTCCAACCCAGCCTTTCGGAGTAGAAGGACGTTCCCATGCTTCTTGTGACAGATGTGGCCCTAGCTTTGATCCCTCTTTCCAAAAAAAGTTTCATGCTCCTTTCTTCAAGCCCTTTGTTCCCAGCATAGCTCCGTGAGGAATCTGATGAAAGGCTGTGGGAAGCTATGTGGATATAATCCCTGGTTGGGAAGCAGCTGCCCCTCCAGCTGGGCCCAGGTGGTGAGGATACAAGATGTGGCTGGGCTCCACAAAGCCCGGCTCTGTGGGCTGCCATCAGCTCCCGCCCTCAACTCCCAGAAGAGGGAGAGCATGCCGGGTGCACCACCTCCCTTCTCAGGGTGTTTTTGATAATGTAGAGCAGCCAGCACAGGGCAGTGAGACCTTGCAAAGCACACAGCACCACTTGGGTCCTCCCCTGCAGGGCTATTCCTCTGCCCTGTTGGGTGCAGGGTTATTCTTCTCCCAGCCGGGTTCCCTAGTGCGTGTGAATTATGGAGAGCCTCATTGCTGCATGTATAACAAGCTTCTGTGTGATGGTCAGCCAGGTTGCTGGCCCTACCTTGCATAGGCCCAAGTCTACAAAGTTCCCCAACCATTACTGACTGAATGGCACTGAGAAAATACTTAGCCCTCTAAACCATTTCCTCAGGTGAAAGAGGCCTGCGAGTCACCAGGAACAGATGGGCATTGGAAGTTTCTTTTTCTTTTCCTGTGTCTGTTTCCTTTTCTTAAAATTAGCTCGCTGTTTCCCTGTATTTCCAGGGAAAATTGTATTTCTGTATTTTCACGGAACTGTGTTTCCATTCTAGTAGTATCAACTGTGAGCTCTGAACAAGATCCTTAAGTGAGCACAGGACCAAAGACTTGTGTATCAGTCACACCTTCAGTCCAGCCGCTTGGACTCAGACACACAGCAACCTTCAGCTTTACTGTCCAAACTGAAAGGACTCCGTGCTGGGGTTCAGGCAGCTGGGTGTGGTGTTCAGTGGATACTGGGAGGAATATGTTTTTCTTGGTTATATCTCTGGTGTTGGCTTTGTTCTATAACACAGAGTACTTATAGAAGCTCCAAAATCACAGATCTGGCAGGAGACACTCCTGGTGCAATCTGGATTGCTCCCCATAGCTACAGCCCATGATCCAATGGTACATATGATGGCAACACCGAGTCTCAACTCATGTGGCCTTGTCTTCTGGCACCGCTGTCTCCCTACCTCCCAAGCAAGGGGTTCTTGCTCCCTTGTGGTATCCACTGCATATCTGTGTTCAAATGGAGCACTGGGTGAGGGTGAGCTAGCATGCATGTTATGTATAATGGGTCACGTGTGAGATGCTGCACTCATCTGAGGGGACACACCAGTTAGTAGATATAAAACGCCCCGAGAACTTGAGAGGCACTATTGCACAGAAAAACAAAACACCTTTCTTCTGTGGTATGAGGAACCATGTGCTGGCCAATTGCTTCCTACAGAGCTACACCAGCTCACCTTCTCTGTTATGAACAAGGCCCCTGGCATGATCACTTTGGAATGGATCCTGGAAATGACATAGCTGGCTATATAGCTGAGATTTGCCCCTAAGAAGGGAGGAATCCCACAAGCTCTTTCCCCATGAGCCACACTCAGCTTCCTCCCTCTGTTCTTGATGGCCCTGTTGTCCAAATGTTGCTCCTTCACTGCCTCATCAATGAGACTCCATGACACTGCTTCTTGGACAAAGCCATGGGGTTGTATTAGCCTCTGAGAGTAAAGTGTAGGGTTACTTCTGTCAGCGTAGTGGAGCATGAGCTTATCTCCTTGAGAGCTTCCTCAACAGGTGGTGTCTCTAGGAGGCCAGCACACAGGTTTTCTCATAGCAGGCTTCCAAGTTAGGGGTTCTAGAGACTCATTCTTTGTCCTAAGATGTGACAGTTAATTTTGATTCTCAACTTGGTTGGTTTCATACACATCCAGGAAATAGTGTAAGACTCAACCTCTATGTGGTAGTATACACCTTTAATCCAAGCATTTGGCAGGCAGAGGTAGGGGGATTTCAGAGTTTGAGGCTGGTCTACAGCATGAGTTCTAGGATAACCAGGACTACACAGAGAACTGTCTTGAAAAACCAAACCAAACCAAACAAAACAAAACCAAGAAAAGCCAGAGGGGATGGAGGACACCAGGGAATCAAAGCTTTCTAAATACAACAGGACTGGAACACATATGAACTCTGAGAGTATAGCAGCATGCACTGGGCCTAAGTGGGTCTGGACTAGAAGTGGCGAAGTGGATATAAACCCCTGTCCCTAACTCAGGAGCTAGCTCCAATTGATAGCCATTTTCAAGTAAATAATTAACTTTTTTCTCGAAGAAAATTTCACTGGGAAAATAAGCCACTCTTAAGGGTAGGCCCTATGCCCCAAAGCAGATGATCATCAGAAAACAAACTCCACAGCATCACTGGAGGTTCTTTGTCTCATATTGTTAAGTCAGGACAATTCTTTTTCTACTGTACAAGTCCTTTGCATATATATTACAGCTTCCAGTTTAGGGTTTTTATGGGATTCTTGTGTGTGAATGTGTCTTTACATCCTACATCTACATACATTTCTTATATTTCTTGTGCTTTTTGGGGGGGGCTCTTTTTCTTGTTTGGTTGTTTCATCCTATTCCAATTTATTTGTTTTTGATATATCTCATTATTATTCCTTGGGTGCCTATTTATTTTCCAATGAGAGAAAGAAGAAGCATGGATCTGGATGGGAGGAGAGGTGGGAAGGAACTGGGAGGAGCAAGGGGAGGGGAAACTGTGGTGGTTTGAAAGAAAATGCCTCCAAAGGGAGTGGTAGAAGGTGTGGTCTTGTTGGAGGCAGGCTTGGAGGTCTCCTACATGCTCAAGCTATACCCAGTGAGTCAGACCACTTCCTGTTGTCTGTAGATCAAGATGAATTATCTCTCAGCTCCTTTTCCACCACCATGCTTGCCTGCATGTCCCTCCCACCATTATGATGATGGACTAAACCTCTGAAATTATAAGCCGCCCAATTAAATGTTTTCCTATATTAAAGTTGTTGTGGCCATGGTGTTTCTTCACAGCAATAGATACTCTAACTAAGTTGAAACCATAATCAGAATCTATTGTATGAAAAAACTATTGTCAATAATAATAATTTAAAAAAAGACATACCCAGGGCATTAGTCAGACACACCTTTATATGTGTCTGTGAGGATGCTTGCAAAGATTAGCTGAATGGGAAAGATATTCCTGAACCTGGGGTGGCACTGTTCTATGGGCTGGGGTGTCAGACTGAATAGATAAGAGAAAAACGTCAGCCAAGCATCAGTGTTCTTCCTCTGACCTTTGTGCCTTCCACAGTGGATGGCATTCTCAACTTGAGTTTCTTCATACTTAAGTTTCTTGTCAGGTGTTCTGCCAGTGATGAGAAAAGGAAATATTACAGGACAGCAGCTTGAGATCCTGTGGTCTTGGCAAAGGCAGACCTGGGTTCAAATCCTACTATCATCACTTCTTATTCATATCTATGTCTACTCATTTTTTTCCTGTACTGTAAGATGTGCACGGACACTCATGAGGATGGGTCAGATGTTCATGGACACTCATGAGAACAGATCAGATGTAGATGGACATTTGTGAGGATGGGGAAGTTGGGAAGGAGCTGGCGTTTTGTGGATCAGGTCTCAGCTTCTCAGAATGCAGTAAGATTAACACTGGTGGGGAGTTGATTATAAATGCAGATTCTCAGACCTTAGCCCCAGCTTTCTGAGACAGAATCATTTTACATGATTCCCAAGCAATTTGTGTTCAGATTGGTGTCAGGGAAAGTGCTAATACAGGGGATCTCTTTGAAGAATTAATCTGCATTTTGGGATCTAGCATAGAGGTTCCTATTTAAAGACTTCTGAGCTCAGAGTGGTGGAGTGAGCCTACAATTGCTGGGGAGGTTGAGGCAGCAGGGCCATGAGTTAGAGTTTGGTAGCAATTTCCAAGTCAGTCTGGGTTATACAGTGAAATACTGTCTCAAAAACTATGATATGGAATATGGGACAGTATAATATAAAATAGTATGTCCTGACAGTGACAGCTTTGGAGTGTTTGTTTAGGCTGCAAGTGAGTCTCACTCTTTGCCTGGGTTCGTAGGGGCCTCCCAACCCCTATTCTTATATGGAACCCACCCCACTCCTGATCTCTGTGCACAGAAAGTTCAATTTCAGGGCTGCTCATCTCAGTAGGAAGGTCAAAACCAATTCTAATGCAGGTAAGCAAGAGCTTTGAGCTTTCAGGGAACATTTGAAGTCAGGTATTTTACATGCTGGATGTTTCTTTCAGCCCTCAAAACAAAGTGGCTTCTTGGCTAGGGACGGGTTAGTTGATAGAGGGTTTGCTTAGCATGCATGAAGCTGAGTTCAAACCCAGCATTGAACACACCAGGTTTAAATGTACACTCTTGTCATCCCAGCACTTAGGAGGAGGGTCAGAACATCAAGGTCATCCTTGGCTACATAGGAAGTTTGAGACCAGCCTAGGAGATATCACATTTAAAAAGTTGCTCGGTTCCTTCTTTTCTGTTTCCCTTCCTTCCTTCTTCCTCTCCCCCCTCTGTATTCTTGTTTGAATGTGTGTACACATATATTCGTATGTTTGCTCATGAGTGGAGAAACCCAAGGTTGATGTCAGATGTCTTTTTCTATCATTTTCTACCTCATTCATTGCGATAAGATCTCTCCATTGATCTTAGAATTTGATGATATAACTAGTCTGCTAGGAAGCTTGTTATAGGAGTCCCCAAATGCCCATTCAAACACTGGAATTATAAGCAGGAATTATAAGCCCACCATCATTCATCTGGGGGCCTGAACTCCAATCTTCATGATTACCGGTTGTGTAGCAAGGACTTTGTCACTGAACCACCTCTCTAGTTCTCTCTTAAAGCTTTTATTTTACTCCTTGTCTTTAGCAGGAGTCATGCCAGCCAGAGTCCTTGTACTTGATCTTATGGCTTTGGCACCAGAGATCTACCAAGAGAGTAGAGCCAGCAAGTAGCCAGGAAACTCATATTTTCAGTCAACTACCCTTTGCCCATTGTTTCTCTTTTTCACCTGTCCATTATTATTTAATTATTCAAATATGTGTTAGGCAGTTATTATATGCTTGACTATTCTAAGGTTGCTACAAAATCCCCTTCTACAGAGGGTTCCCCAACAGGAAAGTAGAGCTTTTCCACCTAAGACTGTACCAGAACCCTTTGGGGGGGCTCCAGGCACTCAAGAGTTGAGGGGCCTCTCCCCTGGGTCTTCTAAGTAGTGTTGGGCCTCCCAGGTGCTACTGCCCCAGGACCCACTTTGAGAACCATTGGCACAAACTCAAGAAAGACACTGTTAGATGTGTGAGTACAGTCCAGGGAGGCAGTGCAGAGGCAGGACCATCCATTTCTGATGGCTCATTTCCACAAAGAAGGATGCTCCAGGGGAGGCTTTCCATGAGCTTAGAAATTCAGTGGAAGGAGAGGGAGGAAGAAGTTCCTGGAGGGAAAAGCTGTGTGAAGAATTAGAGGCAGGAAGACACATGGCTGCTGAATTGGAGTTGAGTGTAATTACTATATTAGTTACTTTCCTGTTGTTGTGATAAAATGTCTCTGTAAATATAGGATTAGAGGAGAAAGGGTCTATTTTGTGTTATGGTTCTAGAGGGATAGAATCCAAACCATGGCTGGGAAGGCATGACAATAGTCAGGAGAGAGAGAGAGAGAGAGAGAGAGAGAGAGAGAGAGAGAGAGAGAGAGGGAGGGAGGGAGGGAGGGAGGGAGGGAGGGAGGGAGGGAGGGAGGGAGGGAGAGAGAGAGAGAGAGAGAGAGAGAGAGAGAGAGAGAGAGAGAGAGAAACAGGAAGTTGGGTGAGGGTATAAACCTTTAAAGCACTTTCTTCAGCAAGGATTTACCTCTTAATGGTTCCTTCCCCTCCCCAACAGCACCACCAACTAGGGACCAAGTGTTCAAATGCATGAGCCCACAGGGGACATTTGTCATCCAAACCTTTACAGTTGCCTAAAAGAGAAGAGCAAACAAGTGGTTTAAAGTCAGCAAAAACTGATTTCTCTTTCCTAAAGAAATCTCAAAGCAAGCATTCTGTGTAGTCATACGGCTGCTTTGTCCTGCTCATTTGCCATGTCCGCAAAGTGATTTCCAGCCTCAGTCTCAACACATTTGCTGCTGGAGTTCCATCAGGTTGCCCCTATTTCAGAAAATAAAGGGCAGAAGTACAGGGAAATGGTTATTCCTTCTAGCTAAATCAGCACTCCCGGAGGAGACTTGTCCAAAGCCTCACCCAGTAATGTCTGCTCAGACTCATGACTAAAGAAGAGGTCTTCTGGCTGATCCCTGCAGCTTCGTAATTCAAGAGAATGGATGTTTGGTAGACTGCTGTGGTACACTTGGAGGGACATCAAGTTCTTGGCATTTCCAGAACCTAAGGTGCCAGGGGGCATGTGGCAGAAGGAACTTGGTGCCAGTAAAAAGGCCTGAACCTCAGGATAGAAGTGGGAAGGTGCCAGCTGAGTCACGCTGGGCACCTGCCTGGCACTGGGGTGCCACAGGTCTTCATCCTCTCACGGTCTTCTTTCTTTCTTTCTCTGCTTTGCTTTCTCTCTTCTTCCCTTTCCTGCTCTCACCTTGCAGGGTATGTGGGCTTGGGGTAAGGCAGAAGGCATCTAGTGAGGGGTGGGCAGGAGCCCAACCTGGCCTGAGTAAGGGTGAGCTTGAGGGTGGCAGGGAATGACAGGGAGAGTTATCACTGGGAGACCAGTTGGAGGAAAGGGGCATCATGGCATAATGTGACATGTATAGGCTGGAGATCAGTCTGCTGGGAAGATCTTTAAATTGCATCTTAATTTTATACTCTTGGCTTCTGGTGTAAAAGTTATCCCATAAAACACACTGTTGCGTCCATGGTGAGCTCTGAGGAGTTGGTCCCTGGTATGTCTCAGTGCCCCATGTGACATTCTAAAGGAGTCCTTTCTCCCTGTAAAGTAGGTTGCAGGAATCTGTGGGTTTCTTTCCCATAGCAGCATCTATGGAACCTGCCTGACTTCCTTTGTTAGGGCATCCAGGAAATGTGGAGACCAACGGGCTGATTCTTGTATGTTTTTGCTTTGGCTTTCTGTCTCTCTCAGTATGCTAATAATTCTACTGGCTCTGTTTGTGTACATGGAACATCATAGGAAACCCAGTTGTGCTAAATGGGCTAGAAGAGGTATGCAGGATGCTGATGGTTGGGTAGGCTGAAGGGGAGGCAGAACTCAGAAAGGGTTACCCAAGAGGCATTGGTGCCTTCATTGGCCTGGGGAAGTGTGGATGGGTTTAGAAGTAGCTGCTTGTGTGGTATGTGTGCTGACTGTATCACTTTCCCAGGGGGACTGAAGCAGGTGTCCTGGTGGTGCCCAGCTTATGTGTGCATTTTGCATATATTCATGTATGTGTGTATATGCTTATGATGTGTGTGGCATGTGTGTGTTTGTGTCGTGTGTCGTGTGTGCGTGTGTGTGTGTGTGTGTGTGTGTGTGTGTGTGTGTGTGTGTGTGTTGGGAAGGAAGTTTGCTGGATAGATTTCATTCTCATCCACATGTCTGGGCACTTCAGGCTCCAAACACATGCACATTGTGAATGTTTCCTGGTTTAGTTATTAACTTGAGACCAGAATTATATTATGACTCAAGGGATTGAGGCCAGTGTTTTGTTGAAGTCACTCATTCCTTCTTTCTTTCTTTCTTTCTTTCTTTCTTTCTTTCTTTCTTTCTTCCTTCCTTCCTTCCTTCCTTCCTGCCTTCATTCCTTCCTTTCTCTCCCTTCCTGTCTTTTTTCTTCCCTCCTCCCTTTCATCTGTCTGTCTGTCTGTCTGTCTGTCTATCACTACACTTGACCAAGTGAGACCGCATATATTCTAAATTAGTGACAACACTGCTTTGAAGTGTAGATTCTGGTCTGGTCACTTTTAGGTAATACTCTATTATGAGGTCTTGATAGAGATCATACTTTGCCCTGAGAAGTGACTTCGATATTGAGGTTTTGATAACTTTTAAGTTTATCTACTGAGGTGATAGATGTACAAAGAGTGTTTGGTTGTATGGCATGTGGCCTTATTGCTTTCTCCCTGTGACTGATGATTTCTCATGGCCAAACCTGCCCACCGCTCCTATTTTGCTCTACCCATCACTGACTCATTAATCAAACCAATTAACCAACCAGCCAAGCAGTCATGCTTTAAGGCATCTCTGTATGAACTTCCTCTGCATTTTAGGCCGAGTGTCCAGTGCTAAGAAATGTAGGGAAAATAGAATTTTTTAATCCTGTAGAGCTCTGATGCCTAGTTGCTTCTAGGTCTGGATTATATTTTCATTCTCATCTTGGCTCTACATCTGTCCTTTCCCTCCTTTTGACAACCACTCATTCATTCTTTGTCTGTACATTCAGTGCCACTTGGTCAGTGCACCTTCTCTGTTCTGGACTGTGCTGATGGTGGAGAGAGGGAAAAAGACAGGATTTCTGCTATTGTGCAGTTCATATCCCATGCTAGTGCTTCTTAGTGAACAAAACCATTAGCACTTTTGCATACTAATGATTTGTGTAATTGTTCATGGTTACAGGGCAGCCAACATAATAAATCTCACTCTCCAAAGGCCTCCTTCAACCTCTCTTCCCATTGCACAGAAAACAAAAATGCCCTCTGCCTTTCCCACATCTGATGGGTGCCTGTTGTTTAGACAATGGATGGTAGATGGACTCTTCCAATGTTCTTTTCAAGCCTGCAGTGTAGTAGACTGTTTCCCAGGCACCCTGGCACCCAGAATGTATTAGTGTGTCAGAGCAGCCATAACAAAGCAACTCAGAATTGGTGGCTTAAGCAACAACAGTTTGTTTTCTCCCTGTTGTAGAGACTGGGTGTCCAGGGTTGTGGCATCAGCAGAATTGGTTTCTGGAGAGGCTTCTGGGCATGAACATTGAGCCCTCATATGGCCTTTCTTAGTCCCATGTTTATGACTTCATTTCATCTCAATTGCACAAGTGTTCTACCTATAAATATAGTTATGTTAGTAGTTAAGGCTTCAAAGTATCAATTTTGGGGAGCACAGCTCGGTCCTTAGAGCAGGGCAAGGTGTGCAATCTAGCACTATCTAGCACACACACACCTACTCCAGATCTGGATGATAATGTGAGCAAGGTGAGGCAGTCATCTGCAGGTGTTCAGATAAGCATGGTGATGGGAGAGATGGTGCTTGTAGGGCACTGAGTGTCCAGTGTCTGTTCCACACTGTACATGCCTATTGATGGGAAAAGCAGCCCCTGACCTTCCCAATGGCATGGCCACGGAGTGGCTCAGGGTCTCTCTCATCTGCTGTTCCTGTTGTACCATCCACTCCTTCCCTCTGTGTTCTTCCTACAGGCCCCGTGCACTACCCAATACTCCCTTTTTATACTAAATGAGCTAGTTACAATAAATAATCAAATAAGTAAAAATTAATAATAAATACTAATAAACTAAATAATGCCCCTTTCCCTAGAAATGAGCTGTGGATTCTATATACTGTAACAGGGAGAAGCTTCCTAAGTACAGTGTTTGAGATTGTATGTTCTACATCCTGAGAAACATGTCATTGGGTTATTTTGCCATTGCACAAATACCATAAAGCACATTAATGCAAACCTATATGGTAGAGCCCACTACACAACAGGTTCTGAGGCACAGCCCTTGGCGCCCAGGCTACAACCCTGCATGCCATGATGTTGCTATGCTATAGTATTGATATGTTTCCGTTGATATTGAAAGAGTAAATAGCAAATAAACAGAAAAAATATGGTAAAGATACAAGAAGGCATTTTAAAAAAGTCACCCTTTTTGGTGGAGTTTGCTGAAGTTGACTTTGGGGAGTCTGAGTGATGAGTGAGGGACATTTGCTGTGCCCTGAGGTAGACTATCAATGCTGTGCCCTTTGGCTGTACTAAATTCATTTTATAACATTTCCCTTTAATAATAAATCAACCTTAGTGTATTGTGACTTTCTAAACTTCATACACAACTAAAATATTAGTGTACTGTGGATAGTAGTAAACATTATAATCTCATGGGCTACTGTCAAGCATGTGGTCTGTCCTGGCTATAGCAATATCATCATGCAGATGGCTATGTCGTTGCATATGGTGGGTTCTAGGCAGAGTCTGGTACAGGACTTTATGGACACTTGGGAATCACTTGTGTTCACGTGCATCCAGCTCCTGTCTTTGGGTACCACCTGACAGCATTTTGATGGTGGCATCTCTTTTTCTGAGAAGCCTCTTTGCTGGATGGATCTATTAAAATCTCACACAACCTGCAGCTTAGTGTCCAGTAGTCATTAGCCAATCAAATATCATCATGAAAAGCTCATCTTGTTACTGTGGACTGAGATTTAGGATGAGGGTGTCCAGTCTTGGCTCTGTCTCTGTATCATCTTATCTCCAATCTACTACATTTGCCCTATAGGCCACACTTTCCTTAACAGTAAAATGAGAATTAAACAGCCCTAGAGGTCTTGCTTAGCATTTCCCAATGCCTGCATAGTGGCTCTCCAGTGCAAGCCAAAACACCCTGATCTGCTGGTAGGGAGGAGGAACACACACTCAAGGAATGTGCTCTGTCACAGGGATGGATGTGGCCCCATTACTTCAGACACAGAAGTGGAGATTACCATTTCATGTCATCTCATGCCTTGGGAGGAATGATAGGGGAAGGCTGCACTGAAAGTAGCTTCCCAAAGTGTGCTCTTCAGTGAAATAACTGTGCGAGGGTTCCAACAGGAAATGCAGCATACTCCATCATATTCTTGAATCTTGGGTACTCACAGTGACTTCAGCAGGTTAAAGGTTCCCAGGAAATTGCTAGTGAGGAAGCATTTTAAGCAAACCTTTTCATGAATGCATTTGACCATTTGACCCTTTGTCATCCATATAGTACCTGTTAGCATCAGGGGCAGTACCACTTTGGTTGGGGTTGGGGAAAGCAGATACTGATCTGAGGTCATCTCAGAGCTTTGCATAATAAGGGCTGGACTTGAAAGACTCCATGTGCAGTATTGTTTTTTTTTTTTTTTTTTTTTTTTTTTTTTTTCTGTAGCCACAAAAAAACCCCTGACTGTTCCCAGCAGCAGGGGACAAGGATGGCTGGCTGAACTCCTGGTGGCCACATGGGACTGTTGCTGATATCAGTGGTGAGTCATGTGGGGCCACATTTGGTACATGAGCACTAGACATGAGTCACAGGCATATGGAACCCTTATTCAGCTCTACCTTCCTTTGGTCCCTAATCCTTTGTAATGCCTCCTTTTATGACGTAACTTCAGGGGAATTAAGCTTGGGCAGCAAAATGATGTCATTAATTTAACTTGGTTTCAATTAAAGTCTTCCAGTAGTGTGACATCTGACTGTGTCAATTTCACAAGGATGATGGCAGCAGGTGGCTAGACATGTCCAGGTGTGAGTGATTGTGTGTAGACATGTGCGCATGAGCACATGCCAACTTAGAGGTTTGCTGGCTAGTTTTATTCCAAACCTTAGTCTTGAGTACCTCGAGGATTCCTGAAACAAATACTTGGCCAGTATTTCCTTGCTTGGCGATTAACTTGAGACTGGCTACAGACTCTTGGCTACCAGTCTCCTCTGTACTTCCTATTATAGCTACTCTCTTCATAATAAATCTACTCTTCATTACAAATGAAACCCAAGCCCTGTGTTGGTGGGTAAGCCCTAGGGGTGAGAGAGTCATTGTCATCTGGTGTAACTAGCGGGTTAAACTGGTAGAGAGCTTTTACTAGGGTGATGCTTTGAGTTGAAGGAGTGACTTAATTATAGTAATTCTGCCTCTGTTATTGGGAAATAACAACTGAACAGCTTTAAATGTATTTGAAAAAACAAAACCCTTTCTCTGACTTCTGGGGCCAGTAGGTCCATACTCTGCCCCACCCCCATCTTCTTATCAATTTTTTTTCTTTAATCTACAATGAAAGAAACTTCTGGAACAGGTGAGCATCTCCTTCACCCGTGACATACATGAGTCTGCCTAGCTGCATCCTCTTCGCTCCCTTACTTCCTGGGGCTCTACTTTTGCTGCCTCCTGATTTAAGTGACTATATCAATGACATAGTAGGGCGTGCGTGTGTGCATGCATGCGTGTGTGTGTGTGTGTGTGTGTGTGTGTGTGTGTGTTTCCACAATGTCAGGCTTCATTGAATGACAATACATTTGCAAGCCATGTTGGTTTGGTTGGCTTCAGTCTACTAAGAAGTCCCATTTCTTTTTCTTGACATCTGGCTGTTGGCAATCACAGTTATTGTGTTCCTATCTTACACAGGAATATTAACTCTCAGATTATATATCACACTTCTTGTCATTTTGTGTGTGTGTGTGTGTGTGTGTGTGTGTGTGTGTGTGTGTTGCAGAATGACTATAATAGGGCTAAAGAGGCCGCAGAGTTTATAGAGGCCTTATGGGAGGCAGAGGCAGAGACCTAATACAGATGCAAAGAAAGCACAAGGTATTAATGAGCCCAGTTGGAGAACTGCTGAAGGCCAAGGCAGTCATGGGCAAGGAGCATGTGCCGGCTTGTTTCTGTCAACTTGACACACACCTAGACATATCTGGGAAGAGGAAATTTTAATTGAGAAATTGCCCCCATCAGTCTGACCTATAGGCCTATAGGCAAGTTTGTGGGGTATCATTTTGATTAATGACTAAT
This sequence comes from Phodopus roborovskii, assembly GCF_943737965.1. Lineage (NCBI taxonomy): Eukaryota > Metazoa > Chordata > Mammalia > Rodentia > Cricetidae > Phodopus > Phodopus roborovskii. Next base: position 807,431 of record NW_026126624.1, on the reverse strand, counting down.
ATGGAAGGGCTGAGCTCTCTATGGGCAGTACTATCCATGGGCAGGTAGCCCTGGGTCATATAAAAAGGCAAGTTAAGCAAGCCACAGAGAGCAAGCTAGCAAGCAGCACTCCTCCATGGCTGCTGTTTCAGTTCCTACCTTATAGTCCTTCCATGGCTTCCTTCAACTATCTGACTGTAACCTGGGGCATCTAAACCAAATGAACCCTTTCCTTTCCAAGTTGCTTTTAGTCATAGTCTTTAGCGGAGCAGTATAAACCAAATTAAGACATTGGAAAACTTGTTTAGATAAATGATTGATTGATAGATAGATGGATTGGACAGACAGCAATTTGAATGGGCTGTCAAGCAGTGGGGATTGTACTGTGTGATTGGATAACAAACTGGTAGGGCCATGACCACAACTATGGTCCTTCTTGCCATGGAGTCTGTACCCTTCTTTAGTCTTATGTGTTCTATACATTCTCTGGCCTAATGCTTATTATATTATTTTAATACACCTATGTATTCCTAACCTACTGTGATAGTTTATAGTTAGTACATTTAACTTGTATGAATATGCTGTTTACCATTCTGTGCCTCATAGTTGGTGCTGGCCAGGTGGTAGCAACACACACACACACACACACACACACACACACACACACACACACACATCACATATCCTGGCTCTGAATCTGTGTTCAAAAGAAGCAAGTGCTGCATTGCACATTGGAGTCATAACCTAAAAGGCATAACCTAAAAGCCACTGTTTATAGAACATAGTTTAGAGCAGAACATAGCCTCATCTCCACATTGTCCCCATGACCTTTGTTGCTCCTGGCCCTTTATCCATGTGGAGAGCTTAACATCTCTGACCAGGACAAGGCAGACCTGAGCCAGTCCTGCTAAGTAGCTCACATGCCCCCTTTGCCTATGGAGAACAGAAATGGCTAAAGCAGCATTGATCTTTTAAGTAAGAGTCAGCCAGGGGAAGTCAGGCTTACTGCTCTCCTGCTGACCAGAGTGTTCTCAGCTCACACAGGGAGCTCAGTGAAGAGTGCTGAACAGTTCTTCCCAAGATGCCTCTACTCAGCATCCCACCCAGCCATCAACATTAGTCACTGGACCTTTACAAGTCCTTCTCTCACAGTCACACATAGAGTGTCACATTTGGCCCAAGCTGGGAAATGTCTGACAGGCATGTCCCCATGTTCTCTTCAACTCTTCCAGGGAGGAGTCATCATCGCTTCCTGTTTAAAATGGGACAGTTGAGGTTTCAGGAGTGTTTCTGATACCCCAGGCTGGGACAACAAAATGCTATGGATTGGCTAGTTTATAAACAATGACTCTAGATGCTGAGAAGTACAAGGTTAAGGCACCAAGTTACTTCTGCCTGGTGAGAGCCATTTTCTGGATCATAGGTGGGGCCTTCAGCTGTTCCTTCCCAGAGTGGGAGGGGCAAGGTGAAAACCCAGGGGTACTTGATCTCATTCCTAGGGCTCCAGTATCATAATCAAATCATCTTTTAAATGTGCTTCCAAATACCATCACATTGGGAGTTAGATACACTACATGGATGCGGACTAAGATCAAACACTGTAACAAAGGGGATATGTATCTTGTCCAGGGTGTCTCACCTAATACATAGGGAACAAAGGCTCATTCAGTGAACCATTTATGGAACATCTGCTCATCTTTAGGTGCCATGTGACCTTCAGTGACTGAGATTTGGCTATGACCTATGACATAGGACTTCAGAGGGTGAATAGCTCTGTAGTGGGAGGCATAGGCCAGTGTTCAGGTAGAGTGCATGTATGTATGTGGTATGTATGTATGTGGTAGTTCTAGCTAGACTGTGGTTTACAATGGGATTTTAAAAACTTTTAAAAATCAAATTTACATATTTATTTGGTGTGTGTGTATGTGTGCTAAACCATCTTGCTGCCTGCTCTGCACAAACACACACACATACACACACACACACACACACACACACACACACACACACTCCATAGCCATTTCAAACTAAGTTGCCCGTGTTGTGACTCTTTACCCATATAATAGGCATAATCTCCATCTCTAGATTTCATTAAAAAAGTGAACACATCTATATTAATTAATATCTTAATTTTTATCCGCATTTCTACAAGTCTTCAAAATGCCTGACATACGTTACATTCTTTAGCTCAAGAAAGCCCTTCCCACACATTGTTTTTATCTGATGCACTTTTTAGATACTTCCCATTTAAGAAACTTTAAGAAGAAAGCATTTAAGCCACCTGGAGTCTCTTCCTGTCACTTGTAGAGGTGGCCTGGTGCACATGGCTTTCCATAATGCCCAGAAAGGCCAGTTTTCCTGCACTCTATAGTGCGAGGATGGGCTGGCAGCCAGACTGCCTGTGATGAATGGAATCCCACAGCTAGCCTGTTAGGGTGGGGTCAGCTACTCAACCACAGCAAGAATCTACTTTCTGAATTAAGGGACCACATAATGATAATGGTGTCTATTAATTAGAATCATGACGAAGATGAAATGAGTTTGTGTTCTGAAAGGGCTGAGAACATCATTCAGATATAGTCTTAACTGTGATGTAGCCTCTTGGTACAATTTCCCAGCTCCTCACTTGTTTCTTTGGAAAGTTGACACAAAGGAAGACACTGCTTGGTGATCCACTTTCCACTGAAGGGTGATGGCAGCAGTTATTCTTTGTGAATGGCATTTAGGGTTCTTGTAAGGAAAGAGTACTACATTCTGTAGATGATATATGCAGGGACAACATTGCTAGGGTATAGTGCATTGGTAGTGTGCTTGTCAAACATGGGTACAGTCCTTTGTTCCATCCCAGCATAAAAACCAAAAACATAACAAAAAAATTCTCCAAGCTTCAAACCTATCAGAGTCCCCATGTGCGGGGCCAGACACCAGCACTGTGTCCCTGTGTCCTGCATGGCTGCCAAGAGTGGCCCTTATCATTACCATTCTACACAGGAAGGAACTGAGGCTCACAAGCTGTCTCTTGCTTGAGTTCATGCAACCAGCGAATAGCAGCACAGGGGTTAAAGTCTCGTTCTGGCTGCATAGAAAATCCCTTCCAGTAAGTCATGTTAACTCTTCCCTAGAGAGAGAAGGGTCTAGTGTATTTGGCTAATTGCTTTCCAAATCATCTATTAAAAAGCATTGATTTAGAAGGACTTTCCCCATGTGTACAGGAAAACTGGGGTCCAACCAGCTGTCACCAAAAGCCAAGGAAGAGGTCATTCCCAGTAGCACTTGATTGGCTTTATCAGCTACAGCATCTCAGAAATTGTGCTTCTGAAAATCACGCTGAGCATTTGGAGGGGTTAGTGTTGCTACATCACCAGATCATCTCCAAACCATGGAGAAGGCTGAGCAAAGGAGAGAAGTGTATGTGACTTTTAGCTCTCAGGCAGCTACTTCATTTTCAGGGGTTCATGTCACTTGGCCCCATTGGACATGCTGGCATTCTTAGGGAGAAGTGAGCATAAAGAACTCACTCCATCTACAGTGGTGGATCTATCTGAACTTGCAGGTTTCACCCTGAAGATGATTGTTCTTTTTGGATCTAATCTATTTTATGTTTTACAGGGGGAAACTAACAAATACAAAAGAACAAAAATAATTTTCTTATAGAATCTATCCCCCCCCCTTTACTTTATTTATTTATTTTTTTAGACAGGGTTTCTCTGTATAGCCCTGGCTGTTCTGGAACTCTCTACTTAGACCAGATTGGCCTCAAACTCAGAGATCCTCCTGCTTCTGCCTCCTGAGTGCTGGGATGAAAGGCATGTGCCATTATTCTGGGCTCACCCTTCTTATTATAATTGCTAATCTTGTAATGTGTTTAGCAAGCAAATAACTGCAAGTGACAGAGTCAGCCCAGGTACTGGGGTGTGGTGGTTTGAATGAGAATGCCCCATAAGCTCATGCAGGATTGTGCTTGATTACTTGGGCTCCAGTTGGCGGAACTGGAGGTGTGGCCTTGTTGGAGGAGACTTTGAAGTTTCAAAAGGCCATGCTGCTCCCAGTGTGTCTGTCTGCCTTGGGGTTGTTGCTTCAAGATGTGAGCTCTCAGCGTCATAACTGCCTGCCTGCTTCCATGTTTCCCACCGTGATGGTCACGGACACTAATCCGCTAAAACTATAAGCCCAATAAAGTCTTTGTCCTATAAATTGCCTTGATCAGGGTGTCTTATCAGAGCAATTTAAAAGTAACCAAGATACAGCTTCACTTCCAGACTATTTCAAGCTTCTTTTTAATAGGCAAAGTTATTTTTCCCCAATCAGTTTTCTGTGAATACCCTAAACCACTGTTTCTCAACCTTCCTAGTGCTGTGACCCTTTAATACAGTTCCTCATGTTGTGGTAACTCCCAACCACAAAATTATTTTTGTTGCCACTTCATAACTATAATTTTGTTATGTTATGAATTATAATGTAAATATCTGATATGTACTATATCTTATATACGACTACTGTGAAAGGGTCACTTGATCCCAAAGGGGTCATGACCCACATATTGAGAACCACTATCCTAAACAGAAGCAGAGAAACCTAAGATGAGAGCCTGGTTGCCACCTCCCTTCCATTTGTCAAAAGACAAAACCAAAACATTTAAAGATCTTAGCTAGCTTTCCTTCCTAATTCCAGAATCAGGTAGGCTTCAGAAGCAGACTAGCTTCAACAGACTCAGGTTTGCGGTGTGGCTAGAAAGCAATATTGGGATAGACATTGGAAACGAGGAAGAGGTGGGTTACAGATCAACATGCCTTTTTTAAAGCATGGTTTGAACAATTGGCCACCTGTGATTGATTGAAACTTGGCTTCTGTGATTGGCTGGGACTCAGCTATTTGTTAGAAAAGTATACACGTGAGCCAAAAATTCAGTTAGCATGTGAATTAAATCAGATTATAGTTTGTCTCTGAAGATCTCCTGTATGAGGCCTCCTAGCACATACTTAGTTAATTTAAAACCTCCCAACCGTCATGGTTCCTCCCTGGAACCCTCCATTTTTGTGGAATGTGATTTGGGAACCCTGGCCATCTTCTAATACCCATTTCTTCAAAATTATTTTCAGCATATGTTTAAAAATGGAAGAGGAAAAGGACATTTAGTCTGAACTAAGACAATCTGAATGAAGGATTTAGTAAATAGCTAAGCACTGACATTAGCTCATTAATCGGGGCACATGTGGCACCCTGACAAAAGATGGATTGGGAAGCAGGAAACAACGTGAAACTCCTAATGATGTTGTTGCAAGTTTTCTCTAAATCCCAACCCATTCTACAATGAAAAGTTTATTCTAAAAAGGTCCTATTCCATGACATAATATTTTTTAGTATGGGAAAGTGTTTAAAAAAAATTCAGCCTGGTCCTCTCTGGTCATGCATGGAGCCTAGAGGGATTTAAAATACTGTGAGGACAGTCTAGACATGAATTTATATAATCCATGTCTCACTTCACCAGCTTGAAGTACAGTATAAGGTCACATCTCTAAAAATATACATATTAAGGACTCTTATGTCCCATAGGCTGGCTGGAGGATGTTGCTCTTCTATGCCTTTGGTCCTGGCCTGATTCTGTCCTGAAGAGCCATGTGACCTGTGGCTTAGAAGTCATAGTGAGTCTTAGGGAGATGGGCAGAGGTCACGTCCTCCATGATGCCTGCTCAGCTTATTGCCAGGCCTGGTGCCTAATAGCCTGGACTCCTCGAACTACCCACATCTCCAGACTATGAACACATGGCTAAGTCTCCAATGTGTTCTTAGGATGTGGGACATAAAACTGGTCAGGCAGCTTATGGATAGCGGTCTAAGTGGCCAAGTGTGCTTTGGCCAGAAGCAGTAAGTGCCCTTGGTTCTGTCTTGATTCAAAGCCAGAAATGCCAGAAGTGTTTGGGGCTCTAATTTCTTTGATTTTATCTATTATAGCTCTGGTAGTGATGCTAGTAATCTTTGTATCTTGTGTCTTAATTTTATCATTTCCCTTCATTTACAGTTAACCCACACTCACATAGTCCTGCTATAATCTAGCTACCTGGAATACTTTTGAAGTTCCTGCAATGCCACAAAGACAGCAAGAGTAGAGACTCTAACCCCTCCTACTCCCCAATTTCAGCCCATCTCCTAAATGATTTTAGGGCCTCAACTCTTAAAGGTGGGGGGATTGGACTGGGGTTAGTAGCCTTGGAGGCCTTTGAGGATAGACCCTCCCTCATAGCTTTGAATCCCTCCTGTTTCCCTGGTAACAGCAAAGAGGAGAACATTGAAACTCCCTCTTTGTAGGCCTCCTGCTCAAAAAGAACAGAATATCTCTGGCCATGGGTGGAGACATAGACATTCTGATCTGTTCTAAAGATTGGAATTTTATATGCTTTATGGTTTCTATTGCTGTAATAAAACAAATGACCAACAACAAACTTTGAGGGGCACAGTATTTCACTTTATGGCTTATAAGTCCATCACTGGTAGAAGCCAGGCTGGGAACTCTGGGCAAGAACCTGAAGGCAGGAACTGGAGCAGAGACCATGGAGGGGGTGCTGCTTACTGGCTTGCTCCTCATGACTTGCTCAACCTGCTTTCTTATAGCACCCAGGGCCACCTGCCCAGGGGTCATGAGCTAGGCCCTCCTATATCAATCATCAATCAAGAAAATGCCCCAGAGGCTTGCCCACAGGCTGGTCTGGTGGGGGCATTTTCTCAGTTGAGTTTCCCTCTTCCAAATTACTCTTTACTGTGTCTGTTGACCTAACACTAGACAGCACACATACTGCTGTCTTCGTTCTTAAATTAACCCAGCTGGGCCTGTCAATCAGCTGGCTAGGAGCCTGCCCCCTAGGAAAGCTGATTCTCCTCAAGACACTAAGGAGATGGGAAGAATAATTACAAAATGAGATCTTGTACTTCGGCTTCTCAGAGACCCCTTCCACCCTGCAGAGGCTTACTGAGTTTTCCACATGGCGGCACTGTTAATCATGTCTGGACTCAGACATCTTTTCGTCCTCTTCGTCCTCCTCCTTCTCTTACTAGGGGCCCAAACACTAAGCGAGCTTACCTTGACACTCTGGATATCTTTACTCTTTCAGAAGCCCTTCCCACCCCTACCCCCACCCTCACTCCCACCAGCTGCTCAGGGACCTCAGTTGCTGAACAGCCTTGCTTTCCGGGGTCCTAAGTCAAAGACATGGATGGCTTCCTCTCTTCCTTCTCTCCATCTTCTCTCTCCTGGCAGCTGCTAAGCTCGCCTGGGGTTAAGTCTCAAACCCTGGGACCGAAGGCGGAGGTGCCTGTTTAACATATCAAAGTGGACCTGACCACCAGGTTCTCCCAGCATCCAGCAGTCCCTGCCTGTGACAGGGTGCGGCTGACATACCAGGGCTGCCCTTCCCTATACACTTGGCCTTTTTGGTTACCTGTTGCTCTTTTACCCTTTGCCCTCGTCTGCTGCACCTGGTTCCCCTCTCCCTACCCCTCCCCCTCTCTTCATGGCTCAGGGTCCTGTCCACTCTGGACTCTCCCAGATGCCCCTGCCTCTGGTTATGCTCTCCCTTTTATCTACAATAAGCTTTTTTATCCACCATACCTAGGAGCAGTCAAGCCCTTTCCTTTTCTTTTTTTAAATTCACCTGTTTTGTTGTGTTTCTTTCAAAGTCTAATAAAATTGTCTTGGAGCTTGCTTCCAAGTCCATTTCTAAACTTGTACTAATAAGACTGAGGACCTACAAAAGGAAACCTCAGTTCCCCTAGGAGCATTCCCCCCTAAATTTCAACCCTATCCATTTCCTGCTCTATCCCCTGTGGCATTCATCCCTTGTCTTGCCACAGAGCACGGTCCATATGATTTCCCAACAATGTGTTCTGTCCTTCTGTGGGTGCTGGGTGACTATGTGACAACCTGGAGACACATGGCGTCTCACATGAAGCTACAAGAGCAATCAGGGTGGTGAGATAGGAAGCTCCTTACACTGGAGAAAAAGGACTCGGGTTCTAGGCCTGGGGCACGGTTAGCTCTACTGGCACGGTTAGACAGTCCAGAATCACAATGAGGAGTCATCTGCATCCGGTTCTGGGCATGTCTGGGAGAGGTTGTCTTGATTACATTAATTGACATGGGACAACCTAGCTCATTGTGGGTGGCTCTGATGGCGGACAATTTAAAAAGAGTAAAATGAGTAAAAAGAGTAAAAGAGTAAAATGACAAGCTCGCCTGTGTTTATTTCTCTCTGCCCTTGACTGTGGGTTTGAGGTGACCAGCTGTTGTGAGTTCCTCCTGCTTTAATGTCTCTGCTATGGTGGATGACATCCTGGAATTGTGAGCTAAAGCAATTGCTTTCCCCCTGAGGTTGTCTTTTGTTAGGGTGTTTTATCACAGTGATAGAAATGAAATCAGGACAGCCCAACTGAGTTCTGATGTGCTCTACAGAGTAGACTGGTGCTCACTCATTATTGTCTGCTCCCTCCCTCCTTCCTTTCCTTCCTCTCTCCCTCCCTCCCTCCTTCCCACTGTCCTTCCCTCCCTCTCTCTTTCCCTCCCTCTCTCCTTCCCTTCCTCTCTTCCTCTAGTTTTTTGAAACAGGGTTTATATGTGTAACCCTGACTGTCCTGGAAGTCGATCTGTAGACCAGGCTGGCCTCAAACTCACAGAGATCTTCCTGCCTCTGCCTCCTGAGTTCTGGGATTAAAGAGCTAATCCTGTTGGGCCAGCCAATCACCTGGGATCCTAGATTTCTATTTCATCTTCTGAACTACATTTTTCTCATCTGCAAAGTGGAATGTGCTGGTGAATCCTGAGGCAAAGTTGGGGCAGACTCCTGCAGGGTCCCTGAGAGGTGTCGGCCCACAGACTCAGGGTGATCCTAGGGTGATCCTCGGGCTGGGTGGGGAGAAAAGCCTTGCTCTGCTCCACCTTCTCCTTCTCAGGTCTACCTGAGCCCTGGCTCTGTATCGTCGCTCTCTGCTTTTTCCCAAAGCTCTTTCTGAGTTTGGGAGACTGCATGGTTTTGTTTTCCAAACTGAATTCTTTTCATTCTTCCTCTCCATCGAGATGAAAAGGCATCACTCCCAGGGCCTCCCCAAGGAAGCGGAGAGCTTGTGGTTCAGGAGTCCCACTGCTTCTAGAAACATTCTTCCTCTTCCCTCCTTTCCCACCCCTTCTCACCCTTCAATACACCCAAGTGTACATTGTTCTTAAATGTCAGGGAGGGGAAAGAGGGAGGGAGGAGAGAGGGAGGGAGGGAGGGAGGAGGAGAGAGGAAGGGAGGGAGAGAGAACAAATAGCTGAATTAAAGATGGGCTTTTTTTTTTTTTGGTCTTCCTGGCTTTACTTAGGTTTCCAGTCTGGGCCTCTCTTTGCTCTCTGGTCTCCCTCCTGTTTCTCTCCCCGGGCTGGCATTGAAATGTCAGATACAACAGTTTACAGCTGAAAGGGGGTCCCCGGTGGGAACGGAATGCCCTTCTAACCCGCAGGCCTAGGCTGTTCTTCGTTTCTCTTTGCTTTTCTCTTTCTTGTGGGCTGGCTTTCACCCACAGATGTTGTTTGAAATGGAGGATGGGGGCCAGAGAAAGTCTTTGCACCTGGGAGTGTGAGGGGGGCGGGTCTCATACCCTTTGCTTTCTTCTGAGCATTTCTCTGGCCCCTTGTGAAAATTGAAAGACATGTTTTCCTGGGTCTTTGCATCCCTCTCCCCCCCCAACCTTAGAAACTCTTGATATTCAAAACTTCCACAATGCTTGATCAGTCCCTCTCCCTAAAGGGCTTCTGTCCGGGCTGGTGATGGTCAGGGGAAAGCAGAAGGACTCTGGCTTATTAGGAATGTGTAAGGCAACAGGATATTTTGCAATACCAGAGTTGCTAATGGTGTGGAGAACAGATGTTTTCTTAAGTTTCTGGGGGAGAGTAAATTGATCAAGTCCTTCCAGGGGGCTTTTTGGTTAGCTATATTGACACCTCTAGAAAAAGTGCAAGTGTCCCTCATTAGGTGTAGTGGTACATACTTTTAGTTTTAGCACTAGGAAGGCAAAGCCAAGTGGGTCTCTGAGTTCTAGGCCAGCCTGACCTACATAGTGGGTTCCAAGACATCCAGGGCTGTGTAGAGATCCTGTCTCAAAGAAAACAAGCAAGCAAACAAACAAACAATGCAAAAATCCAACATAGCAATTCTGCTTGTGTAGATATTTTTTTTTCCTAAGAAAATAATTATCCAAGTATGTGAAGAGTTTTGCCAATGGTTGTCTGTTCTAGTTGATGTTTGTAACATGGCTTGATTGCAAGCATCCCAGTTCTCTCTCAGTCAAGGATTTAAACAATATGATGGCATACTGTCTGACAAAGTAGTCTGTAGTCATTAAAAATTGTAATATAATGCTGGAGAGGTGGCTTGGTGCTTAAGAGGACTCAGGTTCAATCCCAGAACCCACATGGCAGCTCACAACCATCTGTAACTGCAGTTCCAGGGGATCTGATGTTCTCATCTGGCCTTTACAGGTACCAGCATGAAAGTGCTCCACAGACATAGATGCAGGCAAAATATCCATACACCTAACAAAATAAAATACTTTAAAAAAATGGTAATGTAGCATTGTGTCTGCAGATGGGGAAGATGTGCACATAGTAGCTAAGGGAAACACCGGGTTATAAAATGAATAGTTCTTAGAAATAGAGATTACATTTGAATAAAAAAATGTCTGTGTTTGTGTCTGGGTGGTAGAATTCTGAACAATGTTGACTGTCTTCTTTAGAATTTCTAGTGGTTTGAATATTTTTTATAGTCACAAAATATTCAAATTATAATAAAAAAATCAGTAATTATTATTTCCCTAAGAATGCAAGCTAGCTTTTCCCATTAACCCCATCTTTCCTTTATGCTTTGCAAATAAAAATTTCCCAATAATTAAAATGTTTACTTCCTAATGGGAAGTCAGAGTATAATTGTTTCGGCACCCCAGAAAAACAAAACATTTAATTCTTAAGAAACAGCAAAATACAGTGAAGATCTTTGGCATTTCTAGTTGCATATTATTTACACTGAACCCTTTCCATTAAGATTACCAGTCTTCAGCCAGGTGATGGTGGTGTATGCCTTTAAGCCTAGCCCTTGGGAGGCAGATCTCTGAGTTTGAGGCCAGCCTGGTCTACAGAGAGAGTTCCAGGTCAGCCAGGGCTATACAGAGAAACCCTGTCTCACTGCCCCACCCCACCCCACCCCACCCCCACCTAAAAGCCAAACTCAAAAGAACATTGCTGTCATCACTCCCTTGCTTCAAGCTGGCCCTGCCTCTGCTCTACCCAGACTTGCTTTTGCATGGGACCTAACTCCCCCTGGCCTCGCTGTCATTTTACACCATCCCAGCTTCCCCTTCCTGATATCACTTCTAGAGCTGTTGGATTTTATGATTCTGCTCTTGTAATCTGTGCTGGGTTTTTGTTGTTGTTGCTGTTGTTTGTTTGTTTGTTTTTCGGTCAACTTTACACAAGCTAGGATCATCTAGAGAGAGGGAAACTCCATTGAGAAAATACCTGTAGGCCAGTCTGGTTGGTGGTGGGGGGCATTTGCTTGATTAATGGTTGATGTGGAGAGACTGCTGTGGTTGCTGCCAGCCCTGGACTAGTGGAAAGGTAGCTGAACATGAGCCTAGAAACCAAGGCTTGCTTGAGCTCCTGCCTCTGCTTGAGTTGCTGCTTCCCTGTTCATGCCTTGCTTAAATTCCTGCCTTGGCGTCCTTCGCTGATGGGCTGTGATAGGACATGTAAGCCAAATAAAATCCTTTCCTCACCAAGCTGCTTTTGATCATGATTTTTTTCATAGAAAGTAAACTAGGAAACAGTCGAAACTGGGTGTTACCTTGTGTGGCCTGTGGTAAGGTAAGCCCTGGTCTCAGTCCTGACTCACTTTTGTCAAATATCAAATATATAAGCTGGTTTTCTTTCTTTTCTTTTTTTTTTAATTCCTTACTTTCTCCCCTTTTTTTTCTGTTTTCTCTTCTTCCTCCTCCTTTGTTTTTTTTTTTTTTTTTTTCTGACAGGATTTCTATCACAGGCTGGCTCTGAGCTCACTAAGTAGCTAAGAATGACTTTGAATGTCTGCTCTTCCTACTGAGTACTGAGATTGCATAACCGTGCCACAGTGTCATGTGACACTTGGGATTGACCACAGAGCTAGACAAGCTGGGCTTCCAGGCCCTGACTTGTTTTTCTAAGTTTTCCTCAGGCAGGAGTGCGTGGAGAAGGAAAGGGAAGACACTGAGAGTCTTCCCTTAGTAGGATGCTAGGGAGAATGGGATGATGTATGGAGCCCATGCTCTGTCCAGTCTTTGAGGTTTGGTAGCCTACAGATTGGTAGCTGGGGCAAGTACGTGGAGGGCTGCTGCAGCCATGCTGCTCTGCCCAGGCCCCAACAATCAGCTTCATGGAGCTGTGAGTGTATATGTGGAAACCTTTTGGTCAACTTCTTCTTGGTGGGGAAATGCTCCCTATGAGCCATGGAATGGAATTATTAATCAATCAATGAATTTTGCAAGCTAATCTCTTGCAAGGCTCGTTGAAGCCATGAGCAGGGTTTCAGATGACCGAATGAATAGCTCCATGAGTATCAAGAGGGTCTTGCTACACCAGCCCTGATACCTACCTACCAATCTAGAACCAGGTCGGGACAGTGAAGACAGGGCTGGAGGGTAAGAGGGAGGGACTACTGCCTCCCTGGCAAAGAGCAGCTCTGGGGAAATAAAAACCAGCTAGTTAGCAAGACATAGGGCATGGCCATGAACCCTTACGTGTTAATAGAAGCTACTCTAATAAGCACTGGAAGGACTTTGGGGCATCTGTGACTGGCCGGGGAACTGTTCTGTTTCCATGAATTGGAAATACTTTCCAAGACTGAGATGTAGTCTGGAAGTTTGTTTCAAGGTATTTTTTGTTTGTGTTTTTTCTTCTCCTTCTCCTTCTTCTTCTCCTCCTCCTTCTCCTCCTCCTCCTCCTCCTCTTCCTCCTCCTCCTCCTTCTTCTGATTCTTTATATTTTTTAGGACTTTATACTACTGGTTGGGGGAAGTCCAGTTTTGGGGGGAAGACAGATTACAAAATACATAAATTTGTATATAGCATGTAGATTTGTCTGGTGATATCTTTCATCTTTATAGTGGGAACAGTTATACCAACCTACATGGGCTGTGGGCTCTAAGGGTTCCTTCTGATGTGGTATTGAGCTTACCCTTTCGGCTCTGTCCTTTCTTCTCATCATCACAACCCAAATAGCTGCCCTTGCTCTTTCCTCCAAAGAGCTCCTTCACACCTCCCTCTCTGTACTGGCTTGGGCCCTTCCTCTGGCTGATACATGACTTCCCTGCTGCTCCTCCTTCCAGTGCAGCTCATCCTGCAGGAGGAGATGTGTGTGGTACTTCTCCATGATGTGGGCCATGCTTCTGCTTACCTCTCTTCATCATACTCTTCCTGTTTGAGAGAAAGCTTCCCTTCCTCCTCTTCCTCCCTTCTTCCTCCATCTTTCTTCCTTTCCTCCTTCCCTTCTTTTCTCCCCCACCCCAAATAAGGTCCCATATATCCCTGACTGGCCTTGAACTTGCTGTGTAGCTGAGGGAACCCTAACCCCCTAATCTTTCTGCCTCCATCAGTGATTACACTCACTGAGCTATATTCCCAGCCCTCCCTCTCTCTCTTCCTTCCTCTCTCCTTCTCTCTCCCTCTCCATCCCTCCCTCTCCTCCTCCCTCCCTTCTCCTCTCCCTCTCTTCCTTATTAGGTCTTACTATGTGGCCCAGGCTGGCCTTAAACTCTGAGATTATAGGTGTGTGCCACTGCCCTACAGGGAAAGCTTTCCTGGTAACTGTCCTTTGCACTCTGAACTTCTTGATGGCATGGGGACTATGTAGCAGAATGGCCATTGGTGTTCTTTTTATCTTTCTCCATTTTGAGATTCCTAGATTCCATTGATCACAATTAGTCACATGCTTATAAATAATTCTGATTCCCTGTCTTTTGCTTGGTGAACCCCCGGATCAGTTCTCCTCAGAGTTGTTCCAGTACAGTTTTGATAGATATTTCTGTATGGCCAGGTCCCACAGCCCTTTATTCCCACAAAAATACACAGAGGCTTATATTAATTATAAACTGTTTGGCTGATGGCTCAGGCTTCTTATTGCTAGTTCGCTCTTCAATATCAACCCATTTCTATGTATCTTCATGTAGTCTGGGCTTACTGGAGAATGCCTGGGTGTCTTACCTTCTTGGTAGCTACATGGTGTCTCACTGGCAACTTCTCTCCCTCCATTCCTATTCCCAGCATCCTCCTAATCTGGTAGCCCTGCCTATATCTCTTGTCTGGCTACATCCTGCCTGTTCATTGGATGAAACAGCTTTATTCATCAACCAATAAGAGAAACATGTATTCACAGCATACAGAAGGACATCATCCATCAGTACAGAGTATTTTGAAGTTCCTTTGTTGGTTGAGAAACACTGAAATATCAGTGCAATTATTTTTATTGTATGAGCTAGTGACAATTTATTAGTGGAATGCATATTGCTATAAAAGCAAAATCGCAGATATGTGTGTGTGTGTGTGTGTGTGTGTGTGTGTGTATACACATATATATATCTCCCAAAACCTAGTCCTCTTTAAAAGTCCAAATTTCCAAATAAATCGTACCTTTTGTTCCTCAAGTTTATTTATTTATTTATTTGAGAAAGTGTTTCACTATATAGCTCTGGCTGTCCTGGAACTCACTATGTTGACCAGGCTGGCCTTAGTCTCCCAGAGAGATCCACCTGCCTCTCCCTCCCAAATTCTGGCACTAAAGGCATATGCCACCATTCCTGGTGTTCCTCAATTTTTATTTTATTTCATTTGTTCATTTACTTGATCTGTGATCACATGACGATCAGCATAAAAGTTGGAAACTAACTTAAATTGAGAGTACTCTATTCACCAATTCTTACTCAATTTTGACAGCATAAGTGATATGTTTAGTAAGGTTTCTGGGAAGTTACAAGGTACCAGAACACCCTACAGGGTTCTTGCTTATATATCCCATTCATCTTTGCACTTTTATCATTTTCTTTATACATATGACAAAAAGGGAGGCTTGCTGTTGAAGCTTCAGTGTTTCCAGAAAGTAAAATCATGTCTATTATGCTGGTAAAATCAGAGTTTTCATGTTAACTCATTTACTAGTAAGAGAACAGGGAAGATGCTGTCCTGCAAAGTCTTAGCCCTTCTAAAGAGATCCAAAGCCACAGTTTATCTAGGCATTCTGTCTGCACAGAGCATTGATGATGTTCTTCACTTAGGACCAAGTGCATTTCCATGGACACGAGGCTATGCACTACTCTCTGTTTTCTGTACTATAGGGAACTGTGAAATAGTGGAAGTCCGTACAAGCTGGTGACCCAGAGGGGACTAGCCAGCATACCCAGTTATCTGTTACGGTTCTTTCAAAGTCCTCCATGGTTTTTCATGGGATTAGAGATACGTTTAAGGTCCTATTGGCAGGACACAAACTGCCTACTAGAACCATTGTCCCTAACAATTGATCACTGTTTAAGAGCTGTTAAGATTACTCACTCTTTTTGGACTTAGTGATTACTTAGTGTTTTTTTAAAATTAATTATTTATTTTTTTACTTTATAAGCATTGATTGGTATTTTGCATGTATGTATGTATGTATGTATGTATGTATGTGTGAGGGTGTCAGATCCTCTAGAATTGGAGTTATAGATGGTTGTAAGCTACCATGTGGATGATGGGAACTGAACCTGGGCCTTCTAGAGGAACAGCCCAATATTCTTAATTGCTGAGCCATCTCTCCAGTCTGACTTCATGATTTCTTAATGTCATTTCTTTTTATGCACAAATACAGTGATTCAAATTTTAAGAGATGAAGGGAACTTACTATGTGTGAATCTCCTAATTGTCAAGCTTATGTCTGAGGTCTCATTCTGTCTTAAGCACCACCACTTGACAGGGGTACTAGTAATCTTTATGATCCAGATGGACAGAGTGGGTTAAAGATGCTCAGGGTCGTAAGACTAGTCTACTGAGCCTGTGATTGACACCTGTGTCCCTCCCATCTGAGGCTTAGAATTGTTCTGTGACAAACTGATTGCTATTAGGTTTCTCTGTGTAGCCTTGGCTGTCCCAGAAATCACTCTATAGACAAGACTGGCCCCCATCTCCTCAGTGCTACGATTCAAGGCATGTGCCACTGCCCAGCTTACTGATCTATTTTAAGAGGGAATTTGCATCATTCAGTCCTCTGGAAACTGTGTGGTTTGTGGTGTTCTGGGTTTACTGAGGCCCAGGAGACAGGGTTAAGATGATAACACTCCATTGGAAGCCTCCCTGCTACCATCCCTCTGAACTCCAAAGTTCATGAATAACAGTAGGAAGAGGCTCCTTCCAGCATAGTCCCAGTGGGAATGACCTGGGTGCTTGTGAACTGTAAACACTTGTGGGCAGCACTGCAGACTTCCAGGAGTAGAAACACAGAGAAGGATGGCTTAAATGCCTATATTTTCAGGATTCATCCAGGTGATTTGGAAGAACTCTCCCAAGCGTCAATACTTAGCTTGTGGGTTTAGATGGGCCCGAATGAACATCATGGTTACACTGTGTGATATTGAGCAAGTTAATTCAGCTCTTGAAGACCTGCTTTCCTCATTTGAAAAATGAGGATAATTATAGTTGTGGGGAGTGAAGGAGCTAATCCATGGGAAGTGCTTGGCACCCGGCCTGGCTCCGGCTGTGTTCCCAGTAAATGTCACCTATTCATATATTTCGCTGACTCTGAGATGTTCTTTCTTTCTCATATTAACATCTCTGAAATCAGCGTGCTTCTTAAAATTGATGGCATGTCATGGTCTCAATGGAGGCATTTTTTTTCCATCTAATGGTCTGTAAAACAATAGTGGTTCTGAAAGTAGATGCTGTTCAATCTTGGTGAAACATGGGTGCATCAGGGTCCGTAGATACGGTATTGTCAATCATAAGAGAGCTGGAATTTGGGGAATCCATGTCTGTGTGCACTATGTCCTCTTCCCTGTGGTCTCCCACTACAGGAGTGAGTCAGTGAAAGTGACAATCGAGGTGGACAGGCATGCTCCACTCTGGTGGGAACCTCCAAAACTCCAGGTATATCTTCTCAGTTGACCCTTCCTGGCCCTGCTCTGGCTTCCTATGGGTACCTGGCTAGGGCAGTTTGAGGGAGTTCTGATCATCTTGTTGTATTCCTCTGCCCTCTGGTCAAGATGCTTTTTTTTTTTAAGTTGCTCACCCCAGTAGGCCCCATTTCTCTTTGGCTTCCTTCTCAGAGAAGATTGGAGAAGGTACTCAGAGTCCAGAAGGACCCATTGAGTCTCTCCTATGAAGTTCCCTCCAAATAGCAAGTCAGGGAGAAATCTGTCCCCCTCTGACCTCCCTGCTTTGTTCTTTTTCTGCTCAGCCATATGATCAAAATGAGATTTGGCAGCAAGATAGCTATGGGGGAGGGTTTGCTTGTTGTATTTAAGGTGAGCCTATAGGAAAGAATCGGCTTAATGAATGATTTGTTTCCTTTGCAAAAGAACCATCTGGGTTTAGATTTCATATTTACTATTTAAAACCCGTTCAATTAGACCCTTGGGGTTTCCCAGGCCTGCTTGAGGGGGGGCTCCCTCCAAGCCGTCCTTCTTCTTTCTCAAAGCCTGGGACAAATGTTTGTTTTTCTCACATATTCATCAAGGCTAGGGCTTCAGAGAGCACCGAGGCCTCTGTATTGACTATTGACGTGGGGAGCCAGAGCCTGCCTGGGGAGGGTTCAGCTGAGAACAGTATTTGGCAGGCTTGTTTCCTGCCCTATGCTGCCATTCAGCCATTCACTTTGGGGTGGCAGATAGGGGGCTTGGCATCTTGGCAGAGGCTCTCACTGGGAGCTCTCAAGTTTGAGAGAAGGGGCTTTCTCATGGTGTACCCCTCCCGCGCCCACCCCCAGCCCCCTAGTGTATCAGTCTGTTCAGGAAAACACTAGTAAGAGAAAGAGGTTTTTTTTTTTGTTGTTGTTGTTTTGTTGTTTTGTTTTTTATAATCAGGAAAAGTAATTACAAAGGCCACCAGCTGGCTTTGTAACTTTTGTTCTTGCTGGCGCCTTGGTCAGAACGCTGCTGCCCAAAGCGCTCTGCTTGCAGGGACCTGCCCTCCCATGGTTGCCGGAGGAGTGAGAAGAGAGGGAAAGCGCTGGTGGGGTGAACAGAGTCCTGGCTCTGCACTCTTTGGCCACATACTCCACTTTCTGCAGTATGACAACAGCTTCCCGCAAGTCTCTGTAGCTCTAGCTGTTAATGTGTCAACGAGGGGGGAGCCAGTCCCCTTCACAGAACTGTAAAATTTAAGTGGGAGCGTCAGGGTCTGCTGGGCACCCCTGGTACTCTGTAAACTCTCTGCTTGCAAGTCCCCCGCTTTCTGTATCGAATACCATTTCAATGTAAGTTTTGGAATGGTAGTTAAGGCAGAGGAAGGAGGAAGGTTAAGACCAGGGTAACTTTGCAGAGTAAGCTCAGCCTGTTTAGACTCCCAAGTGTGCTTGTGTGCTGGGGGGCAGGGGTGGGGTGGGGTGGGTGAAGAGAGGCTGCAGGTTTGGTAGCTGGATGCTATTTTGTCTTTGGAAGTAACTGGTGGAAACGCTGGACCTGTTGCCCTGACGTACCGCTCTGGGGAGCTGTGAGGGGTAGGGTTAAAGGACCCTTGCTAGAGTGAAGTGCTATATATGCCTCCCTGACAACTACAACAAATCTTGATTGGCAGGGGCTGGTGATGGGGAAGCATGTATGATTGGAACCTTGATGGGGGAGGCAGGTCCCACGTGGGTTGCAGGCCCTACCTACTGTTGTCAGAGAGATTGCAATCCTGTATTGGAAAGTGCTTGTTTGGTGTGCATTGAAAAAAAATGTGGAAGGGTGGAAAATGGTCTAAATAAAAATGTTGGCCCAACTGCAGGATAGCATACATGGCCTTGACCCTAATATGGTGAATTGGATTTATAGAAATCTCATTATATTGAGACTAGCTTTTGGCAGCTGTAGAGGAGGAAATATAAGGAGTTTTTAATATGCAAATGATCTAGGTGTTTCACACCTAGAATTTTAAAAAATCACACACACACACAGATCTCATCCATCATTTTATTAACAGGTGGGTCCCTGGAGCTGTTTTGAGACTTATCAGTGAGCAAATTAATTAAGCTCTCAAAAGATGATGCAGAAACATCCACAGGTGTCTTTGGCCTTTGACAAGGGGCATGCTGCTCTGGGTCTAATTGTCAGAATAATTATTTTCCCCCTGCAAATTACCTGTGGCAAATGCAACCCAGTGCTTTTGTGTGCTTTTAATTATCTCCAGGGTCTGAGAGTGAGGGTTGTGTGGGATATGTGTTTGTGAAATATTTAAGCTTGTGTAGGTGTTAAACTACCTATTAATCCTTCCTGGCTGGATTCATTTATTTGAAACAAATCATGATGGTTGGATAGCTGCTTAGGGCATGGGGTTCCAGTGAAGGATACTTATTTTCATACTATGTGGGTTTTGTCAGGGATATTAATAAAACACAGCCAGCCATTCTCCAACTGTGCTCGTGTGCTGCTTGCAAGAAAGGCTTTTGTGGGCATTGCTGTAGTAATCGACATTAGCCAGACATTGCAAAATATAGGCCAAGGGGCAAAGAGAACAGCTAAAGAGCAGCAAAAACTATGAGGTGGAAATAGAATTAGTTGTGTATAAAAAAAAGTTGAGGCATGTGCTATAAGGAAAACAATTCAGGAGCAAAGTCAGGATCTCTGATTTATCAACTACTTTATTCATTTTAGTGAATTGTTGGTGCACCTAATGTATTCCAAACTATGATCTTGGTATGGGGAATGCAGTCAATGATTGCCATGGAAACAGATATGTGTCTCATCTTTCAAATGACTCAAAAGCCGAAGCACAATGAAAGGGGAATACAAATGGAGGGAGGTGGTCCAAACATAGTTGATTGTTAAGTAGGTGTCAACTGGGTGAGTGGTGTATGTGCATCCACTGGGACACACAGCTACAGTACTGGGGGCCATGAAGTAGATAGCTGGTATATGTTTGCTGGCATCACTGATTGAAGCATGGATAATAAAAACTCAGTGACAGATATTGGGGTTCAAGCTGAATATCAGAAAATCAAAACAGCCACTCTACCAAGGCTAGGGAGAGCCTATCATCATTGTGTCTGAAGACCAATTACCCAAGGCTGAAGAGTTGCTCTGAGACCCTGGTCCTGTCTTATATGCCTCTCTAGTTCTGAGACTAAATGTGTGAGCTCTGTTTCTCTTTTAGACTGATTCACTCTCATGTAGCCCTGGGTGGCCTTGAACTCACCACTGCCTGGCCTCTATGACTGTGGCTAGCTTTGCACTCTGATCTCCAGGCAAGCTTTATTAGATCATAAGCACTATATCACCACAACTGATGGAATGTGTTAAACAACAGGAATTGTCTCGTCATTCTGCAGGCTGAGGTTGATCCCTTCTGAGGCCTCATTCTATGGATGTTGTCTTCTTCCTGCATCATCCTGTGTTTCTGGGTCCTGATTTCTTCTTGTACAAACATCAATCATATTGGGTTGGGTTAGTAACTCCATCTAAACTCGGCTACCTCTTTAATGGGCCTGTCTCCAAGAGATAAAGTGTGTCCGGGGAATTTTAGGGATGAAGGCTTTGACAAATGAATGCGGGAATGTAATTCATGCCTTGACTTCCTGCAAAATAATTCAATACAGTTTCCAAGTCTCAAAATTGTGTGTTATACAGACATGACAGCACATACTGTGATCCAAGCACTAGAAGGTTAGGCAGAGGGATAGTGAATTCAAGGCCAGTCTGGTTTAAAGCATGGATTACAGACCAACCAAGGCCACATATGATTCTCACTCAAGGGTAACTGGAGAGAAGGCTCAGTGGTTAAGAGCACTGGTTACTCTCCCAGGGGAGCCAGGTTCAATTCCCAGTACCCATATGGAAACTTACACCTGTTATAACTCCAGTTCCTTGGCTTCGGACACCCTCACAGAGACAGACATACATGCAGACAAAACACCAATAATAATAAAGTTTTTAAAATTCTGACTAAAAAACAAATGTAAATAGTGATTAAATGGAATACTAACAATAAACATAATTTCGAAAGAGTTTAAAGAAATTTAATCCCATTCACTAGTAATTCCTTTTTTTTTTTTTTTTTTTTTTTTTGGTACTATTTTAACCTTTGGTAGTGTTGGGACGTATACCCAGGGCATGCCAGGCAAGTACCTCACTACTGAGCTATGCCATTGGTAATCTCAGCTTTCCTAGAAAAGTACTGTAGTGAAAAGAGCCAGATGATCGGTGCCTCACCCAGGATTCTGGGAAGCACACACCTCGATATGTAGTTGATAAACTCATGAAGGCCTTTATCAAATTTAAAGGGCACTGGTGGAGACTGCGTGCTATAAAAGTACTACAAGAGCCAAACTGTTCACCTTAAAATGAGTGATGTCACGATGCATGCTATTTACCCCAATAAAACAACTTAAAGACCTCAAAGGCAGCCACTGACAGGATTCTGGAGACTGGCATGAAGTCTGCGGCTTTGGTCTATGGGCCAGTTCTGATAGTCCACGAAGGTAAGTAAGAGCTCCACACTACATGGTACCAAAGCCTCAGCGCTGAATCCTCATCAGGTCCAGCAGCCACAAGACAATGTAGCTGCTAAGTTGTTAAATGGAAGGATCTAAACTCTTACAAAGGCTGTTTAAATATGTTTTACAATTAATGAATTATGTTATGTTAACAAGAAATACATCACAAATGAATTTCAGAGGCTGGCAAGGCCTCTGGATCCCACCTGCAGCAAGCTGTCTTCTGCTCCAACACACACAGAAACACTTACACACAGTAAGTAAGTGAATAGATGAAAGATAAACGAACAAATGGCAGCAAAGTGGAAATGAGGGCTGGGCTGTCACTCTGGTGGAGTGCTTGTGGGACTATACACACCCTGAGTTTCAAGCCCCAGCTACCCTGCAACAAAATAAAAAGCAACAGTGAAAAACAAAAGAAACAAAGCTGTCTGAGAACCTATAGCTGACTGTGGTGGCATGCACCTGGACTGCTAGGCTTCTAGGGAAACTGAAATGGAGGCAGGAGGCTTGCAAAGTTATGAATCTGAATTCAGCAAGGGCTGCTTTACCAAAGGGCTACTCTACCCATGTCTCAGGGTAGGGGGAGTTGAGAATAAAACAACAAATTAAGGTTGATTCATTTGAATTGAATTAGTGGATGCTGATGAATGCACATCTACCAGTGAAAGGTAGGCCTTTTTTTTTTTTTTTTTTTTTTTTTTTGGCAAAAGTACCAAGTGGAAAACAGGGAAACAGTGCAAGAAGTTATGGCTTTTTTGTTTTGTTTTTATCAACCTATGTCAGAGAAGACTAAAAGATCATCACAAAGAATTTGTCAACAGATTCTACATTTATTATAGGAACGATGCAAACTGTGCTCTTTACCTTCAGAGCCAGAGACATCAAAACTGTTAATAAAATTTAAACAAAACATCCAATCAGTTAAGAAGTAAGATGGTCAAAATTACCAAGGCCTCCAAACCCAAAGTCAAACCCATTTTCTTTGTAGTTTATATATAAAAAAAAATAAATAAAAGGAGAATATGTATTTTTAAAAAGGTGTATCCAGAGAGAAAATGATACATGCAAATAATTTAAAATTTTCACACAGTGAATAAAAATACTATCAACCCCTGACCTCTATCCCTTGCCAAGGCTTAGGGAGCTCTTAAAAGAGAGGTGGGAATAATGTAAGAGGCTAGAGTGGGCAGGACCGCTGTGGGGTGTTGTCTAATGGGTATGCCCTGGCTACTGCAATGGTGATCTCACAGCTGCTGGGGTGACCTGAACATCATCAAGTTAGTCAAAATTCCTCTGAAATGGGGTTGATGATCTCCAAGCTCTACCCCTTACACTGCTTACTGAGAAACAAGCTGCTGGGGGGGGGGGCGGGGTAGGGAGCTATAGCCACAGATAGATTTCAGTGTACCAGTGGGTGGTCCAGCACGGATGCAGCATGGGCAGCACTGGTTACACTTACTGTGTTATAGAAACAAACAAAACAACATAGAAAACAAAACACAGAAGACATGGAGTTAGGAGGCGTAAGTACTGGGTGGAATTGGGCATATATAATGGTCATATTTCATTGTATACATGTATGAAATTCTGGAAGAGAAAACAAGCAACTGTACCAGAGTATACCTCAGAGAGAGGGAAGGGGAAAACGACTGCAGAACATGCCAGTTTAGAAAACGGAGAAAACCCAGGTGCTATAGTTTGAATGAAAAATGGCAGGCTCGTGAGTTTGAATGCTTGTCCGCCAGGGCTGGCGCTCTTTGGGAGGTTATGGAAACTTTAGGAGGAGGACCCCAGCTGGAGGAAGTATGTCACTGGGGGTAGGTTTGAGGGTTTTAGCCTCGCCTACTTCCCTGTGCTCTCTTGGTGCTTCCTGACTTTGGGCCAGCATCACAGGCCATCTTCATCCATCTCTGTCTCTCAGACCTGTAAATTAAAATGAACCCTTTCTCCCCTCAATTACTTTTGGTCAGAGTATATTATCATAGCAATAGAAAGGTAATTAATACACTGTGTAAATGACAAATCTAAGAGCTGGTTTTCTGGTTGACTTTTTGGAAATAGACTACAGAAAAAGAGTGATAATAATCATAGATTTGGTGTACATTTTAGACTGTAAAAGAGTAGTTGCTATGAAAGGATGGAATGTGTTGATGAAATGGATGTTTTGTTGGAGACTTTGAAATTGTTCTGAGATGGTAAACTCTCTAGCAAACTAATATACAAGAAAGAAAAGTAAAAATAGTTAAAGGATTAAGTCTAAAATATATGCCAGGGCCAGATAAATTTCTGGTAGTTATTTTAAGTTTTTAGAGAAAAGCTTGTTTCTCTGCTGGAGAAAATAATGGAATAAACCCAAGTTCATAGAGCTGGCACATTCCTGATCTTAAGCTTTCACAGTAACACAAACTGGAAAATTGTAAAATAGCATGCTCTGTGGCTATACATACAAACTTTCAGATCGCAAGACTAACTTAGAAATTGGGATTCACTTGAATTGAGGACAGTTTTATGTGGGATTTTCTCCTGTCACTTACATTATTACATCCCATGAGGATATGTTAAGACCAGCCCGTGCTGAAAAAGTAACAGGCTATTCTCACAAGAATACTAATAATAACACTCATGGGTGAGCCCAAGCAAGAGTTGCATGACATGGATGGAGAAAGAGTCCATTAGCAAGAAAATTCATGCAATACTTAGGGGGGATGCTGTAAGAAATTCATGGAAGCTTTGAGACAAAAATGCCCAAACTTTATTGACAGATATAAAGGAGATTCAGATGATAGTGACACATACCACATATCACTTATGGGATATAATGACATAAGAGTGTTAATCATCATGGGCTTCATAAATCTGTTAAAATTCCCAGTAACTCTGTGTGTGTGTGTGTGTGTGTGTGTGTGTGTGAAAAGTTGACAAAATGAGTCTACAATCAATGACTTGTGTGTTAGATGGGAATAAAAGAATGATGAGTGGTTATAAAATATGCAAAAATCACATTAATAAAATAGTGGGGTTGGGATGTAGCTTAGTTGTTAGAGGGCTTACCTAGCATGCTTGAAGCCTTGGATTGGATTCCTAAGCATCACATAAAACCTGGTGTAGTGGTACCTCCAGCACTCTGGAGGTACAGGCAAGAGGACCAACTACAGAGTGAGTGCAAGGCCAGTTCTCAAAACTGAAACAATAATCCAGGGGACCTAGGAGGGTCTGTTTAGTCCTTAAGCATCTGCAGGAACTCAGTGCATACACAAGTGGTCCTCACACCATAGGGGAGGGAGGGATCTTTCTAAATGGCATCAGCTCTTGGGGCAAACTTAAGCCAAAGTCTCTTTTGATTTCAAACACCAAAGACAATTTCAGATGGAGTGAACATTGAAAAGCAATTTGTGATTAAGCAAATGCAAGTTAAAATGAAGCATTGTCTCCCCCTGTTATGTTAGCAGAGGTCTGAAGAGGCATTGGATTTGGGCAGAGAGGTGAAGAAGGCAACCCCAGACCCCTGCTGTGGGTTTAGAATGATGGTACAGTTCTGGAGAGCAGTATTTGTTAAAAAGCTAAAGTAAGTTCAAATCTTTGTCCAACAAATTCCATGTTTCAAATATGAACACAGATATGTAGACAAAAATTTACTCAACAATATTTTTATTCTAGTCATTTATAACAGAGTGTTCTAATCATTGAGAATTTGTTAATCATCACATAGTATTTAAAATGATATATTATAGAGCCAACATATTTAAAGACTAATGATAGTAAGATGTTGAGGAGACAATGTAAAATAAGGAAGTTGCATATTACATGTGTGTACAAATACATATTATAATTTGGATTAAAATATGTAAAATTACAAAATATTACAAATGAACATAGGAAAATACCAATGGTGCCACATACAATGAGGTCAGGGATTTTTATGTATTTCCCAAACATTATTTTTTCATACGAGGTCTCTCAATAGTCCTGACTGGCCTACAGCTTGCTATGTAGACTACAATGCTCCCCAACTCACAGAGATCCTCCTGCCTTGGCAATCTGGGATCTCTGTGCCTGTTATTTTTCAAATTTTCTACATTGAAAATGAAGCACTTTGGTGACTAGAAGTTTTTTTAAAAAAAATAGCACCCTCATGACAGGGTAATGGTGGTGCATGCCCAGTGATGGCACACACCTTTAATCCTAGCACTTGGGAGACAGAGGCAGGCAAATCTCTGTGAATTTGAGGTCAGCCTGGTCTACAGAGCTAGTTCCAGAACAGCCAGGGCTACACAGAGAAACCTTGTTTTGAAAAACCAAAAACCAAACTAAAACCAAAACATGCCATCAAATGAAAAAGAGTTAAAGTTTAAAAACGAAATTAAAAATAAAGGGAAGAAAGACATAAATGCTAATTCTTCCAGGCATGGACTTTAAAGGTAGGCAAGCAGTAGAGCAATCATGATACAGTGCTCAAAATCTAAACTGTTTAAAAGCAAACCACAATTAAAAAGCTATCAACACACTAAAAGAACTGCTCTTTGAATAAAGCCAACAAGGCCATAACAAGCAAGATAAGTGCCCTTGAGTATAAAAGAGCAGGTGGAAGGCAACGCTCTCAAGAAATCAAAGGTATACCTAGTAAAGCTGCAAGGAATTATTCTCCTGTCAGAAAAAAAATGCAGGCATGTACCAAATAACTGAGAATGAAAAGCTGAATACACCATGCCCAGTTTTAGGAGGACTAAAAGTGAAGAGGCTGGACAGATGGACAGCAGTTTACGCTGACTGAAGTAAGATCAGAGAGCTTTTCTAGTGTCTTCGGTGGTGGTCTATGGACTTAGCTCATGGCAAATACTACTTTATGAAAGTAATTACGGTACCTACTGAACAAGGAATGCTACTGCTAAGAGAGGCAAAATTTGCCACACTGGCTTATTTCTGTGGGTTTTGTGGGTTTGGAAAGTCTACTTATGGAGAGCCCTGCCGTGAAATTCAGTGAGAGGGCCAAGAAGAACAGGAACCAGGGCCCTTGCCGGCTGGCAGGAAAGTGAGGTTCCCATGGGCTTGTCTAACACCTGCTGATAAACAATGCTGGCTGCACCTGGCTCCTGGTGCAACTGGCTCATTGTGAAAGCCCGTGTGGGTGGCAGTGGCTGGGAGAAGCAGCAGCTGTGATATGCACGCTTGGTATGCTCTTCGATGCCAGGTCTGAATCATCATTTGGAAATCATTGCCACCCACAAGATTCTACAAAACTGTAAAGTTTATGAGAACAACCAGCTGCCACTCTGATGAGAGCCCGGTTGTCATTTTGATGGTCAGAGGCCATTGTCCTAGCAACACACGAACCAATGGCCAGGGCTTTGGACAGAATTTGATATGTTTCCCAGGATGAAGGTTGCTAGCCCGAGTTGGGACTTGGCCTTTGTTTCTTTTCTTATCACTGTGAAAAGGGCAACTTAAGGAAGGTTTTATTTTGGCTCATGGTTCCAACTTATAGTCCATCATAGAACTCATAGCTGCAGAAGTCCAAGGTCACGTTACATCCACGGCCACGAAGCCCATGAATGCTAAATGATGTGATCAGCTCACTTTCTTCTTTTCATACAGACCTGATCAAGATAAGCCCCCATAGGCATACCCAGAGGTATTTCTAAAACCTATCAAGTTAGTATACTAACCCCCACAGTCTCTAAAACAAAAATCTCTGCAGCTGTGGTTGGTTCACCATATTGGTGTGTTGTGTGTGCTTGGCTTCAGATGCTTGGTTTAAGGAGAGATGATGCCATATCCATAGCTGAATAAGGGCCCTAGATGACCTCTAGTTACCACTGAGCAGTGCTACCCTGAGGATTCCAGGCAAATCTACTGAGAAGCCTTGTTCGTTCATGATTTCCACTATGCAGGATCCATGAATGTAGATACTGAAGGGCACTGAAGGCTTGTCCGGCCCCAGGTGCCAGGACGTCTCTACAAATAGCAGCTAGTGTGCTTATGAGTATGGGTATGAATTTCAGGTGACCTGAGCTCAAATCCTCTATCTCGTGTAAGCCAATGATGTGGTGGCAGCATGCTGTCTAACTTCTATGTCCTTGTTTCTCCTGTGTTCTGGGTGTCCATTGAAGTGTGGACATCCATGCTTTGGGTCAAGATAACCAGAGGATTGTGATGAAGCCTGAGTGAGGGAACACGTCGAGATGAATAGGGCCATCTACAATTTCCTGCAATGGCATGGGGGATAGCTGGGGCCGCGCCCCTCCCTGGAGAGGGGGGTGAACTCTGCCAGGCTTCACCGCCCCGGTGCTGGGACAGCAAGCATGAGCACCTCTTCTTGCTTTTCCACGTGGGTTCTGAGGGTTGAACTCAGGTAACTGAGTCACTTCCCAGCCCCATTTTGCCTTTATTAAAAAAAAAAAAAAACAGAAGTGGGAAAAAGGCTATTAAGGGTTACTTAACTCCTGTTTTATTCTCTGGAAGCTTAGTAAAGTTGTTCTCAATACTTCCTGCTTGAGTTAGATGGGTTTAATTCCTTGCCTC
The DNA here is from genome assembly GCF_943737965.1 of Phodopus roborovskii. Lineage (NCBI taxonomy): Eukaryota > Metazoa > Chordata > Mammalia > Rodentia > Cricetidae > Phodopus > Phodopus roborovskii. Next base: position 779,230 of record NW_026126624.1, on the reverse strand, counting down.
TGGTCTCTTTCCCTGATCACCCTCTGCTCCCAGACGCCTGCCTGTCCTTCATGTTCTGAAGAGGAGGAATGTCTGCCAGTAGCAAATCTTGTGTTGTGGTCAGGGCAAACCCGCATGAAAATATACAGCGGCATCACACAAGGTGTTAGGATCGATTTGGCTGTCTGCCCCACTTTTATCTAAGACAACCTGACTTCCTGCAGGCCAGGGAAGAGGGTGAGGCTGTGTTTATTTTATTGTAGTTTTGGTCTTTTGTTGCCAGTGTTTCCCTCCAGCCACAAATCTCTTGGATGGATTTCAGCATACCTGGCCTATTAGGTCAGATCCCACCTCCACACTGTGGGGCCAATGGTGAACTTCCAGGGAGCCGACTTATTATTCTGTCACCAGGTGAGTCTTCGTCCCTTACCAGCACACTGTGGTGGGAATAAGTTCATTTCTCTGGGGATTACTCTGAGGCTATTTGATTGGATGGGAAAAGATGGATATTTTCCTTCTGTACCTATGAACATTTCCAGTGGAAGTGAACAGATAAGGCCTTCCTTTTGCAGCAGCAGAAGTGCATTGCTTGTATGTACTCACAGAGACACTCCCCACTCCACTCTATCTGGCTTGCACAGTTCAAGGTCTCTGATGCTGCTCAGAATTCATTGCATGTTTTTGTCCAGTGTAGACTGGTTAGTGGTCAGTGCAGAAATGCACATGGGAAGTCCAGGCAATATGATGTGTGCGTTCTAAATGGTTCTAGGTTCTAAATTCAGAGACATGAGTACTAGACCTGTGCTGGTCACCTGTCAGACATGTGTCATAAGTTATTGAAATATTCTAGAGCTTGGCTGAGTGCAATGATCTCTGGCTCTACTGAAAAGCCTTGCTTTCTTAGTTTGTTCTGGAAGTAGGGGATGTGGCTTTTGAGCTTGATTTGGGTTATAATCTGTCTTCTTCTGACTTTTTTGATTACACAGCCATCAGTGGAGCCTGTCCACTAACCTTGTACAGCAACTTGGGAAGACAGTGCAGATACAAGAGGCAATTTTGCACAGTATGAGCCCAGTACATGCAAGGCCTGATCTGGCATGGTACCCATCTGGTAACCCCCTTGGTGTCCTGCAACACTGAGGCAGAGCAACCACTGATGATAGGGTGGAGGATAGGCCCAGGACTCTTGTGTGTGCAAGGCGAGCAAGCACAGTCAACTGCCAAGCTGCATTCCTAGCCCCAAAACAACTTCAGAAAGAAAATAAAAAGATCGTTCTCAGCACCCTCCCCTGGGACTACTCCTTAATCAGAGTTGTGCTTCCAGAGCAATGGACTGCTGTTGTTGGGTAATTAGTATCCTGGGCACAGCCAAGATGAGGGCACAGTGAGTGCCTTTGTTTCAGGCTCATAAATTTCAACACAGGTTGGAAGGAACAGGAGTCCAATTCATATAGGAGACACCCCACATGAGATCGTGTGGATGGAGCCAAGGGAGAGACTCCCTGGCAGCTCCAAGGGTGAATGGTGAACAGGCAGCTCGGGCAGTGGAAGGACATGGAGGATGTTCAGGGACTGGCTGGCATGGCAAATTTTGACTCTAGGAAGCAGAAACTGTCCAGTGTGGTGTGGCTGGGTGTTGAGAACAGTCATTGCCATGGCAATGCCATCTGCTGAGAGATCTCAGGAAATCTCCTCTACAATGGATCCCAACAATATTAGTGCCTTTTCTTAATGCCAAAACCAGATACCCTACAAAGAATGGTGTGAGTTTTGGCTATAGGAGTTTGCCACATCTGGGTGGATTAGAAAGTAGGAAGTGGGCCTGTACTCCAAATCTCCTGGGATTCATGTTCTCCAGATAGGCTCCAACTTCTAAACATTCCACAACCTCCCTAAATAGCACTGCCACCTGGAGTTGAGTGTTCAAACTTGTGAGCCCATGGAGGATGTCTCACAATAGGTATTCTACATAGAGAATTTCCTTTTGGATCAGTGTATGTCCAAAGTCCAGGTGAGTAGCAGTGGGACAGCTCAGTGGGTAAAGATACTGGCCACCAAGGCTGATGAGCTGAGTTTGAGGCTGAAGTCCCACAGGGTAGAACTAAATCCCATAAGTTGGTCTGACTTCCATGTGTGCAATATGGTACACGTGTGTGCATGCAAGTGTGTGTGTGTGTGTGTGTGTGCAAATAAAAATAGTTAAAAATATTTTTAAAGTTATTAAAAATATGCCTATGACATATGTTTTGTCTGTTCCTTGGGGGAAGGTCATATGACTAGAACTAATATGTGTTGGTCCTTTTTTGGCATGTTTATGTGTGTGCGGTGTTTGTACATGTGTGTATTCATGTTTGCATATGTATATGTGGATGTAAATGTGTGGTTGTGCATGTGTGTGTGTATGTGCATATGAGTGACAACCCAAGGTTGATGTCAAGTCTTTCTTGATCACTTACCATCTTATTCATTGAGACTGTGTCTCTCACTTGAACCCAGAGCTCAACAATATGACTAGTCTAGCTAGCTAGCTAGTTCTAGGGATCCCTGTCTTGCCCACTCAAGCTCTGGAATTACAGGCGTGCCACTCTATCTACCTAGCATTTTCATAGCTTCTAGGACTCTGAACTCTAGCACTTTGTCCTGAATCATCTCCTCAACCCCTATTGGTCCTGATGTGCAATTGGTCCTGTGACGTGTGATGTGATAGATACTTCATTTACATTAGCAGGAGGAAAAAGCCAGTCAAGCCAGACCTGCTGCTAGTGCTTCAAGGGGAAGTGGTGACAGTTCCTATCAGCAGGGTGTTGAACATTCACTTTGGGTTTGCTAGAGCAAAAAGAAAGCATGCCTGAGGTGCCAGGGGGCGAGAGCCAGAGCAAGAGACTTTTTGTTTAGCAAAAAATAGCACATTTGTGTCTGTAGAAATGTAGGAATCAGGGTGGAATGTTAACTTGTTCAGGAGCTAGTTTGTAAGGAGGTGAAAAGCAAGGTTCTAGACTGTGTGTGTGTGTGTGTGTGTGTGTGTGTGTGTGTGTGTGTGTGTGTGTGCAGGACAAAAGGGAATGCATTTCTGTAGGACAAAAGGAAATGCATTTCTTCTGAGACAGTAGCTGGCCTCTGTATCCCAGGCTGGCCTCAAGAACTTGGTTTGTGTTTGATGGTGACCTTGAACTTCTGATCCTCCTGCCTCTACCTCCTGAGTGCTGGGATTATAAGAATTCGCCACCAGCTTTAGTTTCATGTGATGTCAGGGACTGAACCTGGGGCCTCGTTTATGCTAGGCAAGTGCTGTACCAACTGTGCTACATTCCCAGCTCACAAATGAATTTCATGTGTCGTGAAATATGATTAAGGATTTCCCCCCAATTCTTATACAATTTAAAATCTGTTCAAATTACACTCCCAAAGCATGGAGCAGCAGGCTAGATGTGAGCCGCTGGCCACTGTGTGCTAACCCCTGCCTACCCTGCACCAGGCAGTCACTTGTGAGTGGATGAAAGGGTCTAGCGGCGAGCATCAGTGAGGAGGGCAGTGCTGAGTGCTCTGTGCTGATAAGGTAAAGGGTATGGTGGCTGCTTTCCCTGGGAGGTATCTGCTGCGATTTACATAAAAACTCTCCAGACAAATTAGCATTCGCAGTCCTTGTTCTGACAGGCCTTAATCAAGTATCCATTTCCTCAGACAGATCACAAGCCCCTCTTGGCCTCTCTTGATGCATGTTCATGAGTGTGTACGTGCATGCATTTGTGTGTCAAAAAGGTCTCATAAGTCATCATTGAGTTTTTTTCTGAAACACTCAAGATTCAATAGAAACATGTTTTTAGGCAAATTTCCCTATTCAAGCTTTTCCTTGCTTGTTGCTCTGTTCCCTTGTCACAGATTCTGTGTGTCGCCTTCTCCTCCACAGACATCTGTCTGTCTGTCTGCATGTGCAGTTGGAGATCTGAGTTATGGAATCTGATCTCTCCACCGTGTGTGTTCTGGGGAATCAAAATCTGGTCATCAGGTCATCAGGCCTGGTGCCTTTGCTCTCAAGTCACCTCATCTCCTCCACTCTCCTTTGACTCTGCATCTTTGAACATTCTCCACCTTTAGGTGCATAGACATTGTGTTTAAAAGCATCCCAGGAAAACAGAAAGCAATCGAAATCTCTCGGAAAAGAAAACAAGCCAGCAAGAGGTGATGGGGTAGGCGGTCTTCTTTGAGTCATCTTGGGAAGCTATGCGCTTCAACCATCTGGTGAAAAGGGTTTGTCCTGATTTCTTTTCCTTGTTTTTTTGAGAGACAAATGTAATGTTCTCATGCTTCCCACCCTCACCCCTTTTTCCTTTCTAAGATAAAAATAAGAGGAACTCATTTTTATTGAGATTAATGAAATCTCCCCTTCTCTTATTGGCAACATGCGGTTTCACCAGCTCTCTGATCACACGCAGAATGAAGAGTGCAGTCCAACAATGGAGGCAGAGACTGGGGGCTTGAACCCAATTTGGATTAGCATGCACAGCAGCAGGCGTTCAGAAGTGAATGGTTTGGAGTCGGTGCTTAGCAGCAGCCCCCAGGACCAGGCTATTGTTCCACTCTGATCCTAGGCCTGTTACCAGGAGCCTGAGCCTCATGATCAGATGCTCAGGGTGACAGGCCGGCATCAAGCTGTCAGACAGGTGGCTGAGACATGCTATCAGGCAATGGCCAGGGCAGACACTGAGGCCAGGGCCTTACAGAGAACTGAGTTATAAAGTCCATGTCTTCCCAAGGCTGTTTCTCCTGTGAACTTACACAAACCATGTTTGTGTCCCAAGTCCTTGCCAGCCTAGAGAAACAGAGGACTGTACGGTGATACATTTGGGCATCTGCTTCTTTGTGGGTGATCACAGGACCATAGCACTTCCTATTTCCTGCCCCTTATCAGTCTCTTCCTTGTCATTTCTCCTCACATTCTTAGAGGGTAGTTGGCACATCTGTTGACACTTTCTCCCCCACTGTCACTCCAGTGTCATGCTTTGTTACTTAGCGCTGTCAGTCCTATTGACTGCTAGAGTTCCCTAGAATTCTTACACAAATAGCTGGCTCGACCATGGTGCTGTGTTCCCAGTGGCTTCAACAAGGTGTGGAGCTACAGGAGACAGTGAGCCACACTTGGTTTCCCCCCGCTTTCCCATCATTCTCAGTCACGGTGCCAGCCTCGCTCCACTTTCAGTTGAGCAAAGGCTGAGACTGTATTTCATCATTTGAAGTGGCTACCCAAAGGCCAGCGTGATGGCCCAGGGGTAAAGGTGCTTGTTTCACAGTCTGATGGCCTGGAGCTTGCTTTTTGTAAAGGTAGAAGGTAAGAACTAACTCAGTGAAGTTGTCCTCTGACCTTTGTGTATCCTGACATGTGTGCTCTTCCCTCACATCACACAAAAACACACACACACACACACACACACACACACACACACACACACACACACACACACACTGAAAATTTTTTTCTGGGTTATCCCTGGGCCTGCATTTTCCATCCTTGCCCAGAACCCTCACCCCATCTCCACCATCTGTGTGTTTACTATGCAGCTATGAATGACAGGGCTCTTGAGAGTCCTGTGAGTCTTGGGTGAGTGACATCAAATAACATTTGCTAGTGGGAGGAGCCTGTGACTGCTGAGTGAGCACTGGTTGCATCCTTGGCTCTGGGCTGTACTGGGCACTTTGTGCTTGTCTTAGGGAGGCCTTAGAAAAGAGAATAAGCATAAACGGAAGAACACCAGGAGCGAGATTGTTCTTAGTTCTATGCTTGCCAGTGACTTTCCCGGAAATGATAGTTCAGCACTGCAACCTTCGCTACAACTTGATGTTACTTGTTTGAGCTGTTATTACCAGCTGCCACAGAGAGAAGCCAGAGGAAAGACCCAAGAGAAGACTAGCAGCATGGGAGACAGCCCAGGTGCATGTTCCTGACCTTTTGTGATACCCGTCCTTGGCTGCCACTGCTGCTGCTCTCACTTAGACCCATGACCCCAAAGGAAAATGAAGGCAGCCTTAAGGAGGCTGCCCAGAAGTTGTGATGCTCAGAAGTGTGGCAGGGTTAAATGTGTTTACCCTGTGATACTTTCAGCCTGAGTTATCAGGATGCAGCCCCAGGGCAAGTCAAGGAGGATACGGTAACCACCAACTCTGGAAGCCAGCAATTCTCAAAAGTTGGGAGTCCTGGTATCAGAGTTATTTAGGGTAAAGTATAAATCATCTGGTATTATTTACATGTATCTCCTTTACAGATAATGACTCCAGTGGAGACAGGAATTCCTACCCTCCCCCTCCCCACAGGACACTGAGTATTAAAGGGCAGCGATGATGGTGATGGTGCAGACAGCTTGTTCCTTGCTGCTCTGTTTAAGGCACTTCAGCTCTCTTCCTGCCATTCCTCCTTACTTCTGAAGCTCTTAAGGAAATTGTAGGACTGGGTTCTCAATCGGCAGGTGGAGACCCCTGTGGGGTCGAATATCAGACATCTTATATATCAGGTGTATACATTATGATTCATAAAGTAGGAAAGTTACAGTTATGATGTAGCAATGAAATAGTTTTATGGTTGGGGGTCAGCACAATGTGAAGAACTGTAGGAAAGGATGGCAGCTTTAAGGAGGTGGAGGACATCTGAGGGTGGGACATTGTTTTACCTCACTCACATTTGATAAGACCTGGGTGACTCTCTGAGTGAGACCAGGGCCACCAGACTTTGGCCGTAACTGCTCTGCCAACCCTGTTCCCCAATTCTCTTCTAAAGCCACCCAAAGTCAATTCTGTTGCCCTAATAAAGGTCCCTGGCCTTTTCCTTGTCCATGTGTCTGTGTCACAGAATATGGTTATGGTAGTCATTCACTGTGGCAATGTATGGAAGTACAGTAAACTGCATCTGGCATGTGGCATTTTCCATGTTAAAGATCAATTCTAAAGTCTCCACAAATTTATTTTCTTTTTTTGCCTTAAACAAACTCTACGTAATTATGTGCATGCCTGCATGCAGAGGTCTGAGGCCAACAGTGAGAGCTGTCCTTTGTTTGCTCAATGCTAGCTGTTCTGACTGGGTGAGATGGAATCCTCACCCTTTGACGTGCATCTACCCTGGACTTTTGTCTTTACCAGCTGATAGCACGCTAGTGTGTCACTAAGTACCTTCAGGCAGACAAAGGCTGGGCAGATCTGTTTCGACAAAACCCCTGGAGAATGATTGGGCAATTCAATTCATCCCGTCAGTGTTTATTTTGTGTCTTCAATACTTGGTGCTGAATGTCTATGTGATGCCTGCCCACAGGGTCTTCTGGCCAGGCTCTTCCTCCTTGCTAAGCTGGGACCAAGTGCGGCTTCTTCCCTGACAACCATCCTGTCTGCATCTGGTCTCCTTGTGTGGGCAGCCTGATTACTCTCCCCAGTTGAGAACTGAGTCACAGCCTCTATTTCATTTTCTCTTTTCAAGCTGCACCTCTGGCTCAGCAAAGGCCACACAGCTTCAGAACAGTCCTCATGTTCATCTTTTCACGTACTTTCTATTCCATGGCCACTCTAGCGTGTCCCATCTGGGCCAGAGTGAGGGTCGCAGGAGAGGATACGTTCAGTGTTATGACTGAACTATCTGTTGCTACAGAACTCATTCCGTTGATCTGAGAGTCAGGCATTGCTTCTGATGTCTGAGATCTAGTCTAGAGTCATCATTTCCCTCCTGGTACTCCCTTTGTCCATTAGGAGAAGTGAATCCTGTGTATGAGACAAATGGGAGAGCAATAAATTAAGCTTTCTGTTCATGTTTCTGTAAACCAGTCTTGATTCTCTTTTTTAAATTTTGAGTTTTGTTTTGGAAATGTTGCTATAGTGGGAATAAAACTCAAAGCAGCCAATCTCACTACTTTGGACAAGTCATTTGGCTCAATTCCTTTTAATACACAGATGCATTATTTTTATGTAGCATCATAGTAGATTGGATGCGAGTAATTGCAATAAAATTATATACAGCTTCCATTAATCTTTAATACTTGTTAGGAAAAGTGCTTCCCGTGTATTTGGCTTGTCCCATCAATTCCACAGGGGTTACTATTTACATTTTGAGGATGAAGAAACTTAGCAAATATAGTTCCTGGCTTTGATGGTTTAACTTAATGATTTTCAGCTTTATAACAAAATGAAAGTATACCATATAACCATTCTGTTTTTCACTTTCAGTAAAGCACAAGAGTTACTCAACTCTTCATTGTAAAGTAGACCTTCTGTTAGACAGTTTTGCCCAACCAAAACCTAATATGTGTGTTCTGAACATGTGTAATGGGTAGGCTGGCCCAAGTCAAGATATTCAGTAGGTTAGGTATATTGCATGTTTGACTTAAGTTCTGGGTTTAGCAGATACAAACCTATCATCTGCTGAGACATTTTTATTAGCAAAATTTGTTTCTTCCAAGTCACATATTTAACAGGTAGTGGAACTATAGCCAAGCCTTGTCTCTCATTGATAAGCAGAAGCTGGGCTAGGAAGCTACCATGAAATGACTAATAACCTCAGACCTGAACTAGACACATATTCTGGATCCTTTCTCCCCTCAGGCACCCTCCTAACTTGAGGTGAAGAATAGAGCTGCTGGCCCCATGCAGTCCAGGACAAGGCATGCTTGTGTAGAACTCTGAAGATCTTTAAGCTGGAAGACGCAGTCGGTCCCACAGGACAGATTATCACCTGTGCAATTTCTAAGTATTTGTTTCTGAGTGTTGTGAGATACCAATGTCAGTTTGACCTACCAGACTCTACAAAGACGGAATACTTCCAGCTCAACTCCACTGAACACAGCACCGTGTGAGGAATCTTTACCCTTGTTGTCCAGTCACGCACAGAGTTGCAGGGTTTTGCCGAGTGTTGGGAAATGAAGATATACAGAGGCCAAGAGAGCTGAAGTCACAGGGCTACACAGTTCCTAGAAGCAGAGTGAGCCTGGAATCTCCCATCACCAGGCAACTGGGAACCAGTGGCTGGTAACTGCCCATTGTCCTTTTATGACTTTTGCGTTTGACATTCATGACAGATTTGGTTTGTTGAATGGATGGATGGGCAGATAGAATTGCTTGTTTTGGGCAGCTGCACTGTCTATTGCTGGAAAATGACTTAAATAAGTAAGCTCTTCCCCATCTTTAAATTTTCACAAATGGAAACTGGGTATGTGAAAATAAGCGTGTAAGAATCAGAGAGTGTATATGTGAGCCTCTGTGTGAGTATATCATCTGTCTGTCTGTCTGTCTGTCCATCTATCATCTAGCTATGTATCTATTTATGTTCCTGTCTGTCATTTAGCTTCTATTTCAGTGGTTTTCAACTTGTGGGTCATGACTCCAGTAGGGGTCAAATATCAGCTATCCTGCAATCAGATATTTATATATTTGTAACAGTAGCAAAATTACAGTTATAAAGCAGCGACAAAATAATTTTCAGTTGGGGGTCACCACAACATAAGGAAGGATATTAAAGGGTCACGGCATTAGGAAGGTTTCAAACCACTGATCTTTCTGATTGTGTGATTTTGTGCACCTCAGTGAGAGTATATGGGTATGTACAAGTGGGTAGGTACGGTGGGAAGAAATATTGAAGAGCAGGTCAAAGTCTCCTTACTTTTGCAGCATTAGCTATAGACCAAGCACCAAGGGATGGCAGGCACCGTCTTAGTATTACATAACTTAGTATTAGCATCTGTGGTGTTATGCAGCAGAGATCATATGCATTTACCTGATCTGATAAGATTCAGAACCATTAAGTGTCCTGTCGAAGGTCATTTCTGGGGAGTGGCAGATCTGAATCTTGACCAAAGTTGGTGACCTCCTCACGGTACCAGCCTTCCCAGCTTAGCAAGACACTGCTGCCAGGCATAGTTTGTCAGGGTGAGGGGGCTGGGGGAAAGCGGAGATGGGGCTGAGCTGTATTGGTCTTGAGAAATAGTGGAAAAAAGAGGTAACTCCAGGGTCTTAAGTATTGGAACATTTCCAGGGGATGGAAATGTCCACAAGTGTCTGGTTTTATCTGCCTACCTTTACATAAAACCAGTTTCAGGGATGGTGCCTGGAAGGTCGCCTTTATGGAAAACATACCCAGTTGCTTGTTTGCTTTCAATAAGACTGGATGGAAGGCCCTAACCCAGAGCAAGGATCCGGGCCAAGCTAATGAAAAGACACCGTTTTTAAAGCATAAAGGAAGCCCTTTACCCCTTTAGTTTTAAAATCTCAGTATCCATGACAACTGGACAGAGTGAGGAAAATGGCTGTCCCTCCCCTCTTCATTGTTTGACTTTCTGTTGCTGCAGCAACTGAATCTACTGGGCCCAGCCAGATTGTCCTGGGGCTTTCTTCTCTCTCAGTCCTCCTTTATTGCCGGCCCTCCTCAGTGCCAACATGGCTTTGTCTTACTCTGGAGACATCTGTGAGAACGAGGACGAGGACGGGCAAAGTGTCAGGCTCTTGATGCCGCCGAAAATCCTTTGAGATGGGAGAAATTGCTGAAACAAAGGGGCAGGGAACAAAAAGGCCTGAAAGGCCCACACCGGCCTCTGCGGGTCTTTATCGTCTTAAACCTTGGGATTTAAAGCGTCTAGCTCTGCCTTTCCCAGGGATGGTTTGGCAGGGATACGAAAAGAATGGGTCTAGGAAACTGGCTGGCTAACAGCCTCGGAATAGAGGAGTTCCTCGGAGACAAAGTCTGGTTAACTTTGCATAGGGCTTGCTCTCTTCCTTCCCACCCCTCCTTCCGTAGCCCCTCTCCTCTTGTATGTTTCTGATTAATAATCTTCCATTTGGAAAATTCCAAACAAGTAGGTGGGTCCTCAATATTCATCAATCAGCTCCTTTCAATAATTTGTCTGAAAGGAACAATCGGATATTTATAGGAAGATTTGTGGATCCTCACAGTGCTGGGATGTGGTGGGAAAACCTAAATGGATGTAACATGTGTCAGATGCCCTGCACCTTGTTTATACATTGAAGAAGTGATGGCTTCACTCTTCCTATAGCTGCTTGTTGGTTCGGTGCCTGCAAAATAGACACCATCCCTATCCTAGTTTCATGTCGGTCCCTGTGACAAATGTCCTGGCAAAGAGCAGTTTAGGGAAGGAAGCGGTAAGCTTATTTGACTTTACAGATGAAGGTTACGGTCATCATTGCGGAGCAGCAGAGGTAGGAACTCAAAGCACTGTACCCATAGTTAGGAGCAGAGAGAGAATAAATGCATGGACCCTTGCTTGCTCTCCTGCTTATTACTCAGATAGTTTACTCTTACTTATATAGACGGCCCAGGACCTACAGCATGCAGTGGTATTGTCCACAACCAGGGTTGTGGGTTTTCCCAACTCAGTTGATAATCAAGACAGTCCCCCACAACCACCCCACTCCATGCCAACAGGCCCACCTGAGGTTGAAAATCAAGTTGACAATGAAAGCTAAGCAGTATAGGCCTTGCCAGTTAATGCAGACCTAAGTGCAGAACACCATTTGCAGTGAGCACTGTGATGGAAAAGGACAAAGCTGGGGTGGGAGGGATGGGGTAGGGAGAGCACATCCACAGCCCTTATCCTCATCAGCTGCTGGGAGAGAGTTCTCTAAATGCAGTGAGCTCACATCTAGGTGCGTAGGATAGCAGCTTAGGTCCACATGCTTTAGCAGCATGTGCTTGATTGGATTGGCTGCACTATCTCACCAGCTCAGGACATGTAGATTTTGGAGCTGTTCATTAGAAGAGGTTGGGAGGCTGCTGGACAGCCCTGCCCAGAGCCTCAGGGAGACCACAGCCAGGTCCAAAGCACACTGAGGAGGGCCAAGCTGAGCCAGCAGAGAATGGGCTTTCTGGCCGAGCAAAGGGAGCGGTGAGAATGTGTGCACAGCTGTGAGGGTGTTTGCTGACTTAGCATCAGGAAAGCCAGGGATTTGCTGTTTTCTCATGGCTCCCCCCTTTCAGGGGAGAGGCTGCCTACTTAGTGAAAAGGGAGGAAGTCCTATGTGAGGTGGGGAGGGAAGAGGGTTATAGACTAGGAAAGAAGAAAGGTTGGTGGCATGAAGCGTAAAACAAGCTACAAAGTAACATGTCTGTATCAGAAAGTAAAACTTTAGCAGGTATGTTTAGATTAATAAGAATGTTATATATACATGTTCACACATACACACACACACACATATATATGTGTATACATATACATATATATGTGTGTGTGCATAAACACACACATATAACTTCTGGTTAGTATGGTGATAACAATTTAAAATGCTTTATGCTCTTATTTTCTTTGAGACAGTATCTCACTTTGTAGCTCTGGCCTGGAATTTACCATGTAGATCAGGCTGGCCTTGAACTCACAGGAATGCTGGAATGACTCCCTAATTTATGTTTTTTTCTGTATTTTTCAAATTCACTAAAGTAAATAAACATTGCTGTGGCTCTCCAAAAACAGACAAACAAAAGAACAAACCCTCAAATAGCCCCACAAACAGATTTTTTTCAGATTAAATAGTATATAAGATCATTTGCTTTCATTTTTTAAGGAAAATTTACATATTATCATATTGAAATTATTGGAAAATTAACTATTGTTAAACTGCTTGTGACTCAGAACAGCAAAACAATAAACTATTTGCTGGCAAGAACTACCCTGAGCTTAAAGTAGAATGGTAAAAGCCACGATGTGCATTTCAGGGTGACAGCCCCTCATTGGAAGCTTTCTGCCTGGAAGTCTAAGTCTTGGCTCTTGGGGAGAAGGCAGTCAATAGCAGGAGACAGCCCGGAGTGCTACCAGCTGAGTTGAATCCCGAAAAGTGAAGAACATTTTTCTAAGTTTCTCGGCTTGAACACATATTATGAAAAATGAAAATCACGCTTACACAGGGCATGGGGGGGGCACATGCCTTTGATGCCAGCACTCAGGAGGCAGAGGCAGATGAATCTCTGAGTTTGAGTCCAGCCTGGTCTACAGAGTGAATTCCAGGATAGCCAGGGCTGTTACACAGATAAACCCACTTGAAGGGGAAAAAAATGAAAGGAAGAAAACCACGCTTGTGATAGCAAGGGTGCTTTTGCACAACCATCTAAACATGTGAAAACACTTGAAAGTGTTCCCCTTCCTTCTTGTACCTTAGGAGCAATCTATGCATTGCTGCAGACTGGAGCTAATGGGGGACACGGGCAAGGGAACTGCCTGCACACCACATGTTACAGATCCAGCTCTATAAAAAATATCCTTATCCTCAGCTATATCCATGAAATCACCGTTAGCTGACTATGTATAGCTAATTGCGTTCAAATTAATGCATAGCTACCCAAACATTTCCACTTGTCCCATCCAAAGTTATCCAGCATGTGGTACACTTAGGGAAGTAAGGCTTTGGTGTAGAGCTTCAACATTTTGCACTCATCTTGCTCTGAAATGCTTCTTGGGACAGAATACAAGGGGAGGGTGTGAACAGGGTGACTCATAAGACCTTGTCTATAAAGGCATCAAGAGCCTGAGCCCACCCTGGGATGAGGGTATGGGGTTACAAACCTGGCTCAGCTAGGGAAGGACAGGGCAGGACCTCTTACTCTGCCCTCTGCTGGCTTCACCTGATGTTGCCCTAATTGGGTTTGTAACTCCACAGAGCACAGAGCAAGGGAGGAAAAGAAGAAAAAAAAAATAAATAAATAAATAAAGGAAAACCCTCCCCTTCCTGTGCTTGTCCTGAAAGAAGAGGACAAGAGGCTGGCTGAACAGTCTTGAGTTAAGACACAGAGTATCTCCATTAGAGCTAAAGGGAAGCAGTCCTAGGTAAGTTAAATTTAGGCTCTGACTCCCCAAATCTAGTAGTGTAAAGGTTATAGCTATTCAGGCTCCATCAGGGCTCTGAGCGCTTGGCCACACTTCTGTGGTCTCAGTTTCCCCCTACAGCATCTGAAACACTGTATCACGTGAATTACTTTGCCCAACTCTCATTCTCAGACCAGTATTAAAGAGAAATGACCAAGTGTGAGAGTAAGCTGAACAGTCCTATAGCCTGTGATGTTCATTTGCCCAGTATCTACTCCCCAGTTGGTGGAGGGCATATGAAAAGAGAATTCTGATGAATGTTTCTAAGACACTTTCAGCCTCTGAGTCCTTTCTCTTCTGTGTTCTCATAAACCCTCACATGTCTGTCACAAATTTTTCCTGTTACTTATACATTTCCATGCCACAAAAGAGCCAGTACCCTCTACCTGGCAATGGCTTCCAAGACACACAAACTGTTCTCAAAGGAGTATAAACCCAATTTATAACCTGAGTCCCTCTGATGTCTCAATCCTGTTGTCTAGCCAAACAGTGGGAATCAGTGAAGGTGTGGATGTGTGTGTGTGTGTGTGTGTGTGTGTGTGTGTGTGTGTGTGTGTGGTGTGTCTGTGTGCTGGTGCATGTGTGTGTGTGTGTACAGGGCCAGGGAAAGCAGCATAGAGAATGAACTGGTGTTCCCCGAGTGTGAACCCCTTCTGGAGAGACAAATAAATGTCATCTGTCACCACATGGAGGTGGATGGTAGCTTCCTGGATCTAATGGGTGGCTGGAGTCTTCAGATGAGGGTTACTTTCTTAGAGCATCATGTGCATTGAGAAGACTTTTGCTAGGAAGACACACCTGGCTACTCTAGTTTCTTTCAGAATATACTATATGGATGGGCTGGAGAGATGGCTCAGTGTTAAAGGCTCACAACCAGAATATACTATATGGAAAAAAACAGGATTACTCCCCTGCACTTAATTTCATTTCTGAGTTAGAGCATTTGTAATTAAAAAAGACTTTAAATTGATCTAATAAATTATTAAAAAATGATGACTAGGAAAGCAGTATTTTGATTCATAGTATATGGAACCATTTAACAAGGAACAGTGCCTCTGGGAGTCAGGGACAGCCCTGAAAACAAGCATTTTCACAGGCCTGAAATTCCCTTTGCTCATTTGTTGGGAAAACCTGTTAGGAATTGAGGGGAAATGAGGATTCCCTAGTAAGAGATGGAACATTGCTATGGCTCCCACTTCCCCAGCCTGAGCAATTCACAAGCAGATATTTCTCATCCTCAGGGAACTCTGATTTTTTTCCTTTTAATACATTTTAAATAATTATTATTCAGGCACATGGGGCCGTTTTTGTATGCATATACAATGAACTTGGAGCAATTTTACTCCCGTACCCCTTGCCCATCCCCTTCCTATCCCTTGTTAGGGCAGTCTTCTGTAGTAGGTACTGTAGTAGGTACCCATTTTATAGATGTAGAAACTGAGCCACAAGGAAGCACAAAAGCAAAGGCTCATCCTGGCAGTCTGGCTCGCTCTGCATCCCAAGCTGGTGTGCTCTGCTCTGAAGAGTCTAACGTCCAGAAAGGCAGGTAATAGAGAGAAAGGGAGGGTCTGAATCATTGTGTAAATGAAATGTCTGAAGAATTCTGGGTAGTACCCAGAGCAGGAGAGTCCCAAGCTGCTTGGTGAGCAACTAAGGTGGCCTGGTGCCCAGATTCTTGTTACATGGAGGTTGAACATACTTGCATGAGGTACTGGGTCTGCCTCCTCAGTTCACCAAAACTGCTCTTAATTCTTTGATTCTCTTGCAATGGGGAAATGATGGGAAATGTATCTGCCTTAAACAAAATTGTTCAGTGTGTGGTGTGTGGGAAACTACAGCCAGAGAACAACTCTTTCTGTATCCTCTAGAGATCTTACTTTCTGAGGCTGGGGCCCAGAATCACAGCCTGCCTGTCTATAAAGCTCTTCCCAGGAGATGGGGTACCTTCCCTGTTAGCATCTGTTAGCTCCCCAGCAAATATGCTGTTTTCACTGCAATGCTGAGGGCGGATGGTGATGCTTTCATTGCCCACAAAATACACAGGAATCCAGTGAGCAAACAGCCTTGCTTCAACCTACCTAGCACTGGCCACAGGTATGCCAACAGGAACTTGGTGGTGGGGTGGTGGGGTGGCGGTGGGCCCTGGGTTTACAGCGTGGATGGGGGCTGTTGCTATGAGAACAGATCTTTGCCATCTCATTGGTCTCTTCTCTCTGCCTTCTCAGCCTTTAGGCCCTTGAACTGTGCCATTGAGCTGTATGGGTGCTTTGCTTGGATATGCAGGCGCTGTGACTGGTGTTATGGTGGCCCTCAGAAGGAGAGGTCATGCATGTTTTTCACCTAAAGCATGAATGCTTGCCATTTTAACACTGCTATTTGAAAATACCTCTTCAAAAAATATTGTGTCCATATAGGCAAACTTTTTTTTTTTTTTTTTTTTTTTGAGGTATTTTTTATTTAATTTTATATAACAAAGTCCAATTAAATGAAAACAAACATTTATACACAATATTTGGGATTTGGCGTCTTCTTTCCAAACTACTTCCTGCTGGTGGGCCTGTCTTGGGGGATTCGAAGAAGATTCAGATATCCTAGCTGTGTCTGTGGGCTGTTTCGCTGTTTGGATGTGGTCGCTTGTACTCTGTTTCAGGCGGTCTGGTGTGTCAACCACTTAGTCTGGAAGGATCCCTCTTTTCTTTTCGTGGAAACAATAGCAATACTTTTCCCCAGTAACTTGTTCTTCAACTTAATTTTGGGTCAGCGTTTTTTTTTTTTTTGTCGTCCCGTTCCCTCTCCCTCCCTCACTTAGGCATTTTTATTATTCTTTCTTTCTTTTTTTTTTAAAGACAAGGTTTCTCTGTAGCTTTGGAGCCTGTCCTGGAATTCTCTCTGTATACCAGGTTGGCCTCCAACTAAAAGGTCTGCCTGCCTCTGCCTCCTGAATGCTGGGACTAAAGATATGTGCTATCACTGCCTGGCCAGAACAGTTTTAATTAGCTGTGCTGAAACTCTTCCTTTTATCCAGCAGGGTGAAGGGCTTCCCTTCCATCTTCCTTACGTTTCCCCATCTTATTATCTGCCTCATGCCCACCAACTTGACCAGATGCAATAACAATACCTGGTTCATTCTCTAGTGGGGACAGGGGACAAGGGACAGTCTAGTGATGAGGGCAGAGGACAAGGAGAAGATTGCTGAATGATTCTGTGCTGGTCTCAATAGGCTCTGGCGTTTCCCAAGTAGGGCCCTATAGCCCATCAGCACATTCTCTGTAGTTGTCTAAAGCCTCCGAAGATAGTGATGACACCATTGATCCATGAGTGTAGGAGCTTGGGGCTTACAGGGGTGATGATTAATGTTGTCAACTTCACTGGATTATTTAGATTAAGTTAATTCAGGTGGGAAGCCCCACCCTGAATGTAGGTAGCGAGGCTCTCTGGGCTGGGGCTGTTGACTAGGTAGAAAGGAAAAAGAGAACTAAGTAAGGCCATTGCTGTCTGCATCCTGACTGCAGATGGGATGGGACCAGCTGCCTCAAGCTCCCCATTCCAGGTCATTCCCCCTGTGATTATTGTATCCTTGAACTATGAACCCAAATATGCCCTTTCTCCCTTCAGCTGCTTTTGTCAGGGTTTTCAGCAACAGGAAAAGTGAGTAGTAATGCAAGGGGATGTTGACAGAGGTTACTTAGAAGGATCCATTCAAATCCAGTTCTTGGTCATTGCATCTGGGCGTGGCTGTGTCGTAGGTAGGGGGAGAAGTGGGAAAAGAGCTACAGCTGGATTAGATTCTGATCCCACGGAATTTATATACCTAGCAATATACTATGTTTCCTGCTTTAAATAATCAATCATCTTCTAAAGAAACTGAAGCTGTTATATTTACCGGTTGTTCATTGTTTCTGGCAGTCTTTATTCCTTTTTGAAGAACTTAGTTTCCAGTTTACATTGCTTCCCTTCAGCTTCAAGAACTGACCATCGTTTTCTAGACAGGGAAGCTGGTAGGCTAACTGAAGATGTTCACCTCTCCTCCAGACCCTCTAAAATCCCTGTCTCATCCCTAGCTCTGTGGCAGGCCACATGCTGCAATCCCCCATTCCTCTTTGCTGGGGCTTCTCCAGGGGATCACACAAATCTTCCCCTCCAAACCCCTGCATTGCTTTATTCCAGCCCCCAACCTCAGCAGGCACTCCCTGGTGGTCAACAAAGCAGGTAGGCTAACTGCAGCTCCCAATACCTAGAAACACACTTTACCTGGAATGCTCAGTTACCACACCAATTAGGATCCCAGAAGTTTTTTTTTTTTTTTTTTTTTTTTTTTTAAACCAGGCAACACACAGTCACCACATTCTCCTGAGAACCAGAACGGGCAACAGAAGCCAAGGAACAAAACACCTACCCAACAAAGACCAGATATCAACTCCTAGAATTGCAATTTTCCCAAACACAGATGCCTAGACACCAGCATAAAAAGAAAATTGATAACAGCCAGGACAATATGTCTCCACTAGAGCCTATTAACCCTACCACAGTAGGCCTTGAAATTTGTAACATAGCTGAAGCACAGAAGAAAAACAACAACAAAACAAACAAACACCTTAAAACAGTCTTTATGAATAAGATAGAGGTCCTTACAGAGGAATGAAAAAAAAAAATCTCAAGGAAAACTATGAACACAAAAACAAACAGTGGAAGGAAGTGAGTAAAACAGTTGAAGACCTGAAAGTGGAAATAGAATCAATAATAATTAAAAAAAAAACTGTAAGAAATCTGGAAATGAAAAGTTTAGGAACTCAAATAGGAACCTCAAAGGTAAGCCAGGGAGACAGTATACTGTACTAACTGGACAAGCAGGACACAAAGGAAAAAAGATTGCCAACCTTTGCCAAGACAAGGTGGAGCAGTCTTTCAAATTCCTGCTTCATGGAAAAGTCTGTCAGATATTCTAGGCTTGTAGACTGAATATGGATGCCCCAATATTGCATAGGAACCTTGAATGACTGTTCAGGCAGCCAGCTGCTTCTGTCATTTCTATAGTTTTAGAAGTTGCTTGCTTTGCACTTCCTGTTTACTTAGGTAATATTACATCCTTCTCGGGTCTCTGATGGAGTTGAAGATGAGACAGTTACAGTTTTTCTTGTTATCAAATTCAGAAAAGGAACTTACATAAGAGATAGAAAGTTTATAAGGTTGAGAAACACAAAAGTTTAAATTGCTTATCTAAGAAAATGCTTTGAGGTCTAAAAAGATAATTTTGGGTTGGTAATATAAGTTAGGATAGAAAGTTAAGTTAGGTAGACAACTTTAGACTCATCAAGGTAGGATAAATAATAGAGTGTTCTCTCTGAGTTTGCCAAACACAAATGGACTGGATATTGTAAATGTAATTCTTAATAATTGTTCATATTGTGTTAAATATGAACTGTGTTACAGTGTTAAAACTAAAACCTTTCCTTTTTATCTAGACAAAGGGGGAAATGTTGCAGAATATTTGTTTAACAATGCAAAGATGTGTTGCATTTGTTTATGTTACAGAGAATATTTGTTTGATTGTGTAAAGATGTGTTGCCGTTTTACTTTGCCTAAGTCCCTGATTGGCCTAACAAAAAGCTGAACAACCAATAATGAAGGAAGATATATAGGCAGGACTGCTGGCCAAGGAGAATAAGTAAGAAGAAGAGTTTAGGCTTGAGGGAAGAAAAAGAGATGCCAGGGGCAGTCAGCCAGACATGGAATGAAGCAGGAAAGTAGGACATACAGAATAAAAGAAAGGTAAAAAGCCCTGAGGCAAAACATAGATGAATAGAAACAGGTCGTATTAAGTCAAAAGAGCTAATGGGATAAGACTAAGCTAAAACTGAACATTTATAATAATAAGTCTCTATGTCTTTATCTGGGAGCTGATTGGTAGCCCAAAGAAAATGCCAACTATAAGTCCTTGACAAAATCTGTGACCCTTCATTATAAAAGTCCTGGAGAGGTTACAGATACAAGGGACATACCTTGACACAATAAAGGCACTTTACAGCAAGCCCATAGCCAACATCAACTTGAAATGGAGAGAAACTCAAAGCAAATCCCACTAAAAGCAGGAGCAAGACAAGGCTGCCCATTCTCTCCATACATATTCAATATAACACTTGCAATCTTAGCTAGAGATAAACAACTGAGATCAAGGGTATGCAAAGGAAGAAGTCAAAGAGTTTTATTTGTAGGTGATACAGTATGCATAAATCACCCATAAGCATGGGGAAGGAGGGTTGAAGGGAAGATCTGTGTGACCCACTGCAGATGGGGGCACGGGAAGAGGAGGCTGCAGCAGGTGGTCTGCTGCAGAGCTGGGGATGAGACTGGAGGATTGGACTTGGAGGGAGAGGTAAAGATCTGAAGTTAACCTACCTGCTTCCCAGCATAGATGGAATCTTTACCCAACATAGAATTGACTCATACTCTGCATGTTAACAAGGTCTGCCAGTGATTGCTATGGACGTCCAGTTTGAAAAGCATTCCTTCAGAGTAGTGGGGTTTGACTTTGACTATACTTTACAACCACTTGGGGAGTATTAAAAAATGCCTTAGTTCTTGGCTGTACTTTGACCAATTAAATCTAATCTCCAGAACTAGGACCCAGGCATGGGGTAGGAGGTTGTTAGGAAAACACTACAGGTGATTCCAATTTGCAGAGAAACAGCACTTAAGGATGGATTAAATATATATTCATTAGGTTCACCTGGCATTTGGCTAATGTCTGAAACCAAACCACACTCTGGACCAATTAATTCATAGTGCCTACGGGGCCAGCAGGACCAGCATCTGCCTCCATCAGCTTTTCAGGTGAGCATACTCATAGTCTGGATAAAGGGTGCTTTGGGGCTTGGCTCAGGTCTCTGTTTCCTGGAAGCCCTTCTATAAGGCATCTCCTCCCTCTTCCATGGGCCAGACCTCTCCTTTGTGTTTCCATGGTGCCCTCTGCACAGTGCGCCTTCTATCTGGTGCTGTGCTACATGTTTTGTTTTCTTTTGTGTTTCTCACATTGCTTGGCACACACAAAAAACTCCTACAGCAGTCATCATTCCTCCTGCTTTTATTTTTTTATTTTAGCCCTAGAATTCACCCAAGTTCGCCATGGCAGAATTTTGACAAAGGAAAAGTGCTCAGTGGTCAGCAGTGCAGTTGTGAAGCTGGTGCAATGCGCCCGGTGGGAAGTTATGGCTGATTGAGCAAGGGTTGTGGTGAAAGATCTCACAGGGAAGAAGAGTCCTTTGAGGATGAGCATCGGGAGGTAAAATTGATAGGTATGTTTGTTTGTTCTGCTGCTGTAACATAACGGATTTCTGTTGTCTCAAGTTTTAGAGGCTCCCCATTCAAGATGAAGGTTTGTCAGTGGGGTGGATTCCTCTGGGGAGGTGTGAGGAAGAACCTGGTTTGTTTGCCTCTATTTGCTTCTGTGAGTTTGCTAGCAGTGTTTTGGTGTGTCTTGGTTTATAGCACATCACTTGCTTATCTTAACATGTCCACATATGTATTTAATTTCTCCCACCCCTGCTCTGTGTTTAGTCTGTGTAAGTTGTGTTTGTTGGTACATGTGTGTTTGGAGGTCGGAAGTCAATGTTGGGCATCTTCCTCCATTTTGGCTCGGTTTTCAGAGACACGGTTTCTCACTGAACTGGGACCTTACCCATTGGTCAGACTGGCTGGCAGGAGAGCCCCAGGCATCCTCCTGCCGCCACCTTTCAATGATGAGATGACAGGTGCATATGTGGTGCTCAGTGACTGCCTGACTTAAGTGGGTGCAGGGGACCCACACTCAGCCCCACACTTGCAGGAAAAACTTTCCTCACTGAGCCATCCTGGCCAGCCTCCAATTCCCTCTTTTCATAATGATACATCCTGTGGGATGGCCCCATCTCTTAAGTGTGAGCCTCATTGTGGATTAACAGTCACATTACGGTCATTGGCAATGGCTATTTCTAGAGAGGGCTTCAATACCTGGAAGGGACACAACTCCATCCACAGCATAATGAATCGTGTCCTTGCCTTGGGGACTTTGGTTTTGTCATTTGGGGGTAAACCAGATTTTTGCTGTGAGGGCAACTCACTAGTTTTTAGGGTTTTCCCCTCCAAAATTGTAACTCATACAAAGGAACTCTGGGGACGCTGACAAAACTAGAAAGGCAAGTGTCATCAGCCAGCTGAAGGCCAGTATGAGCCAAGGTGGGTGGGTGCTTTTGCTGCTCTCAGCCAATGCTTTTGCTGGCCCTCTCAGAGCTAAGTGGGCTTTCTTCGGGACAACTGAGAAGCGAGAAGAGGTTATCTGCGTATGCCCTACAGAATGCAGACATCCCCTCCTACCTCTCATTTCTTTCTGGCTCCCCTTGTTAATTGTTCTTTTGTGATTGTGTTTGTGGCAATTAAATGCAGTGCAGGTTTGGTAATTAGCTGCTGTAATTACAAACACTTTTGGGTTAGGAGGGCATTTCATCTGCCTGGCTTTAGGAGCTGCCACTGGTTTTCTCTTAACAGTGCTTGCACTTGGTTGGTTTGTGTGGGGGTGTGTGGGGAGGGGAGGGGCGTGGTGGGATTGGACAGCTGTACACAATTAATGGCAGAGGAGGCTCTCTGCTAACAATGACACCTTGCATCCGGCACTCATAGTTGTCCCTGGAAGCTGCAGGCAGAACTGAAAAGCATGGTGGGCAGTTAATCATTCCCAGAGCAATCTCCAGCCCTTGGGTGCATGCTGCAGTGCTAGAATCCAGACAGTGTTATACAGAGAAGTTACTGGCTGCTGGAATGGTACCATCTTGAAGGTTGTCTTTTCTGCCTGCCTTTCCCCCCTGACGTGGGGCCAGGAGGACTTTTTAGAAGTTTAGAAAAGAGAACTTTTTACATGGGACACCTGTATCTCTTGTCAAAACAAAGGTTGTGTGGGGGGTGAAGTGGCCCAAAATTTAAATACAAGCACTTGGGAAGCAGAGGCAGGCAGATCTCTGTGAGTTGGTGGCCAGCCTGGTCCACAGAGTGAGTTTCAGGACAGCTAGAGCTACATAGTAAGACCATGTCTCCAAAAACAACCCCAAACAACAACAACAACAACACACACACACACACACACACACACACAAAACAAACAAACCCCACAAAGGTTGTGAAGAAAAACCCAATAATGCTTTCTCTACAAGTTTTCCTCTCCTGAAAAGCAAAACAACAAAACACGAAAATTCTAACAAACCTACATAAGCCTACAGTGAAACCCTGCAAGAGTGACCCTGCTGTCACTGTGGTAGGCGGGTGGGGTTTCATTTACAATCTGTTATGACCAGAAGTTGAGCCTCTGTGAAGAAATAAAAGGGCCTTAAAGTGAGATTTATTCTTTGTTTTTTTTTTTGTTGTTGTGTTGTTTTTGTTTTTTGTTTTTTTGGGATCACTCTTGACTCTGTTTGTCTTCCATCTCTAACTTTTGGGTTTTGATTTCATTCAAGGGGCTTGCCCCTCAGGCTTAGAAAGGAGCTAAAGAAAGTTCTTTCTGTGTTGGAGTCTGTAACTATTGGCTGGACATTGACACTAGTAAAACAGTAGCAGAGAAACTCAAGGAGGGCTCTTTGCCCAATCCCCAACTGTTGGGAGCCTCTACCCATCTCTGATCCTGCTGTGAGAACCCCTCAGATCAGTGTATGTCCAGAGACTCTGAGTCACCTGGGAGGGCTCACAAGTCTCCCCAGAACTACTGTGAGCACCCCAAGTAAGTAAAGTTCCCTACCTCCCTTAGTCCTATGTCTCAGGACATCTTTGAAGGGGCTCATCTGGGTTCTGACATCTATTCAGAATCCTTTTTTTTTTTTTTTTTTTTTTGAATGAAAAGTAATTCTCCAGAGTGTGATATTCTCTTCCATAATATATCTATTTTTCATTTGAGGGGAAAGATGACATCTCCCACCCCATCACCAGGTTTGTGATTAAAATTAATGATCCCCTACAGATGGTACCTGTCTGCTATGACCTGAGGGACCTGGTGGGTGTGGGGAAAATAGCTGCTGACAGGCACTCACTTGAGGAACATAAGAAACTGAGTCATCATTAGACTGAGGCCTGGCAGTGAGATGGGTTTTGTTCTTTGTTTGTTTGTTTGTTTGAGACATGGTTTCCCTGTGTAACATCCTTGGCTGTCCTGGAACTTGCTTTGTTGACCAGGCTGGCCTTGAACTCAGAGGTCTGCCTGCCTCTGCCTCCCAGGTGAGCAGGTGAGTGCGGGATTAAAGGCCTGCACCACCATTACAGTCAAGAGTGCTTGAGTGACCTGCTCCCATCTCTGCTTTGCTGTGCAATTTCCTTGTGCATTAGGCTGGGTTCTCTGCAGGATCAGAACTGATAGACTGTGTGTATATTATAAAAAATACTTATTAAGGTGGCTTAAAGCAGCTTGGGGCTGAGTGGTCCAATAATGGCCAACTGTGTGTTGGAGAGGCAGAGAACCTGGGCGCTGCTCAGGCTCAGAAGCAGAATATTTTAACGGTCTCCGAGTAGGCCGAAGGCCTGGACAATGCCCAGTGATGTCCTCTCTGGTCTTCAGTCCATGCTGAAATGAGAAGAAACTATGTTCTCATGTTAGTACAGCAACAGAGGAAGCCAAGGCAAGCAAGCAAACAGGGCCGCTTCCCCAGCCTCTTTATAGCTGGGTTGCTGCCAGCGCTGCAAGAAGGTCTTTCCTCAGTTAACTCTTCCTTAGGATGCCCTCATAGATCTACTGAGGGAGTGGGTCTCTTAGTTTATTCATAATCCCATCAAACTGGCAATCAAGACTAACCCATACAATGTGGCAATATGCTGCTGCTGTGTGTGTGTGGGGGGGCATGGAGTAGGGCCTTAAGGACACAGTGACATCTGGTTGACCTACCTTGGTCACAAGGAAACTAGGGTGAGGAAGGATCCATACCAAGAATTTTTGAGAAAGTAAACCAAGTCTTACCTTACCTAAGTCTGACCTTTGTCAATCACAGGAGGATGCCCGGGTTTACACAGATGCTTTTCTCTCCCTCTCTTTTTTTTCAAGGCAAGGTTTCTTTTTGTAGTCTTGGAATTCTCTCTATAGAGCAGGAACTCACAGAGATCCTCCTGCCTCTGCCTCTTGAGCTTTGGGATGAAAGGTGTGTGCCAGCACTGCTGGGCCACAAGATGCTTCTTAAACTTACTTCCCTTGTTTATTTCTGAGTGTTTTGACTGGCGGTATATATGAGTACCCCCTGCGTGCCTGGTGCCCCAATTATCTATGCATACTACCTGCGTGCCTGGTGCCCTGATGGAAGGTATATGTGAGTGCCACTTGCATGCCCAGTGCCCACAGAGACCAGAAAAGGGAGTTGCATCCCCTGGAACTGGAGTTGTGGGTCACTCCATCAGGTGAGCCATCATGTGGGAACTGAAGCTGGTTATCTGCAAGAGCAGTTAGTTGTCCACCCCCGGGGACCCCTCCAGCCCTCTTGGTTCCCCTCTTATTTCCTCTGTATAGTTCCTGGTGCCTTTTGGAGACATTCTTTTCATTGGCCAAGTCAGGCAGTTGAAATTGTGCCTAGTCACCACATATAATTTCTCTCTTAATAACACTTTTAAGGTACTTATTTTAATAATGTGCATACTAATATTACATTTTTGTGTTTGTGACTGGGTGTGTTTGTCTAGGCCACATGAGTGCAGGAGCCTGTGGAGGTCAGGAGAGGGTGTCAGGTCCCCATAGGCCTGGAGTTACAGGTGGTTGTGAGCTGACATATGGGTGTTGTGAGCTGAACCCAGGTCCTCTGCAGGAGCAGGGGTTGCTTTTGGCAGGCAAGTCATCTGGCAGACATTCTTACAGGAATATCTTTAAAAAAACACACCTTTGGGGGCTTGGTTGATGGCTTTAGTGGTTACAGGCACTGGCTGCTTTCCCAGAGGACCTGGGTTTGACCCTAAGTACCAAGTGATGGCTCACAGCCTTCTGTAACTTCTCCCACAGGATCTAAGACCCCCGTGTGACTCCTGAGGGCATTGGAAACATGTGCATAGACATTGTATATACAGGCAAATTATTCATACACACAAAATAATAAAATAAAAAAGTTCTGTGGGAACAAAAATCCCCATGTTTGGCTTTAGTACCACGCAGGTGATATTTTTTATTGAATGTCGCTGTGAACTCAACATTTCCCTGGCACATGCTTTAGTAAATGGACTTTTGACCTTAACCCGTCTTACTCAGTGATTGAGGTCATCTAGCCAAGTGCATCTGTGTAGTCATTGCACACACCTGAGTTCCAATCCAAGGGTTGCTGAAGCAGAACTATGCAGCTGTAGTTCCTAGAACTTTAATTATCAAAGCAGAAAATAGACAGCAGTACCTGCCCCAGCTGACGTATTGAAATACTAAAGTGAGGTTATGTGTGTTTTTTGTTGTTTTCCTTTTTTTGAGACAAGGTCTCTCTGTATAGTTCTGACTGTCTTGGAACTCAATATGTAGTACAGGCTGGCCTAGAACTCACAGAGATCTACCTGCTTTGGCCTCTAATTGTTGGGAGTAAAGATGTGCACCACGCCCTGCATGCATGCTATTTCCACTGCAATATCTACTATAGATGAAATCCTAAGTGACTTGAATTTCTTTGTTCTTTCTTGGAAGAAGAAAACACTATGTGCAAAAAAGCCCTTAAGAGTTTGCTCAAATTTGGGATAGAACCACAGTGAAACCATTCACTTGAGTTAAGTGAGTCATGTTTCCCTGTGTTGTCAACAGCCTTGCTAAAATCCATGCTGTGGGACCTTCAGCTTTATAAAAGAGAATGGAGATGATATTCAGTACACTGTCTTTTAATCTGATGCCAGACTTTATGCTGAAGGTTGGAGAGCGTATGCGATGTTGATAACAGTAATAGAAAACTGAACTAGACAGCAAAGTTAGATGTAGAAGTCACTAGCAGGTGTAGCTTTGGCTATTTCTTTAATGAGTTATAGCAAGGTTTTGGGCACTGGTGGACTTTGATTTCCTTATGTTAGTGGTTTCAAGAGACACTTGGCAATGTCTGGACATTTCTTATTATAGCCACTGGCATGGCAAGGAAGGGTAGGTGTGGGGCTGGCACCAGAGAGTTGAGGCTGACCAGGGCTGCTATTGAAAGTCTTGCAATGAATAAGGCATCCCCAAGCAGGAAATTCCCTGGTCCTCATGTGAACAGCATCAAGAGCAGAAGCCCTGATGTAGATCTTCACATCTCTGTATAAGCAGTGGGTTCTGCTTTCATCAGGAAATTATACAAGTGAATTCAAGTCCTAAGTTTTACAAGTGTATTCATCTATGATCTCTCAAGCAAACACTATAGAACTTAACAGAAACCTGGGTTGCTCTCAGCATCTTGAGTTTCCTGTTGTATAGTGATTTTTAGACTAACAAAAATGTTGCTTTGTGTGTGTGTGTGTGTGTGTGTGTGTGTATATCACTGACTTATCTTCCTAGCCCCCAAATGCTATTTCTAAAGAGTCTAATGTGCTTGCTGTGAACTTAAAACTGCTTGAAAAAGAATGAGTCTATTAACAAAACATACTGCAAATGGAATAGTGGCTGTGACTCATGGAGCAATGTGCCTGAGACTCTTCTAAATTAAGGTCAAATGAGTTCCAGGAATCAAACATTTGAAAATTAGATTATTCAGATTTCTCCCATCTCTGTTAATTATCAGATTTTAAAAAAATTGCCCTGTGATTTAATTAAGGGTAGGAATAAAACCTGCTTCCCTACTCTGTTTAAGGGTGATAAATCCTTAATACTGAGGCCAAATTAAGATTCTGTGTTCATAATTCTTTTGCTATGAGCCCACATGAGCTCCTTTATTGGCCATTTAACTATCTTCATAGGTGATGAAATCCCATCAAATTATTCACTTATGGAGAATTGCTAAGTGAGTATACTTAGCTGGGTTGTGAGGGAGGCATTTTCATGTGTTTTGTCAAGTCCATGTTTCACAGAATGGTGAGACAGGAACATGCTGAGTGCTTCTTGGAATTCTGGGGACTTCAGGGCCACATTGTCACCTAAGAGACACCTGTGTCCCTCAGCCATATCAAACTGTTGCAGCAGTGTACCCCAAGAAAAGGGAATTTTCTCAGGAATGTCATGATGAGAGACGGGAAAGGTAGGAAGCCTGGCACTAGCCAGCCGGGAAACTTGTTTCCCAGAAAAGGGATTTCACTGTTCTGTCAGCCAGTCTGATGGACTACCACGTGGCATTGGCTGAAACTTAGACAGTGATGGGTCACAGGGGATGGGGCTGCTTAGATGTGTGTCACCCTGGCCCTGTATGTAACTTTAACCTCCCTTCGGGATCCCAAAGATAGACTGGAGGTCACGTGGCCTCGTTGTTTCTTTAATGTGGCAGGGTAGAGTGGACTTCCTTTTTCTGCCTTTTAATAATCATCTGGCTCTTTTAGCTGTTTTCCCAAGGTCAAATGGAACAGCTGAATAGTGGGGTGGTGTGTCCCTTCACCAAAGGACATTTCCTACATACATCCATGTTGGTGGTCAGACATGTTTTAAATATGGACGTGTTGTGGATGAGGAGAGTAGAGAAGGGGACAGTAGGGGGGAAGGTGGTGTGGCTCAGTATGGAAGGGGCTCCAAAGACTCATGGAATGCATGTCTCCTCTGCAGCCATGTGTCAAGATCATGACAGCTTTCACCTGATCAGCCAATCAGCCTGTCAACAGATTCATCGCTGAGGTGGACATAAAATGTAGTAAAGATTGTAGGAGGTAGATTTTTTAAAAGGCTATTTGATTATTGGCTTTTGTGTGCATTGGTATTTCACCTGCATGTATGTCTGTGTGAGAGTGTCAGGTCCCCTGGAGCTGGAGTTATAGACAGTTATGAGCTGCCAGGAATCGAACCTGGGTCCCCTTAAGACTAGCTAGTGCTTTTAATTGTTGAGCCAATAAGAGAGATCTTGATTGGATCCATGGCAGTTTGCTCTGGGAGGCTGTCTTTTCCCTTGGCATCCTCCCTCCCTCCCTCTCTGTTTCCTGAGTACCACGAGGTAAGCCACTTTACTGACCTGTTCCCTGCCATACAATGTTCTAGCAACAGAGCTAGGCACTTATGGGCTAAGCCTCTGAAATCACTAGTCAAAAATTAACCATTTTATCACGTAGGCAGATTTTCCTTCAATGTTATTTCATCACAGTGACTAGTAGCTGTCCAACACGGAAGGGAGAATGTTAAAGGAAAAAGCTAGGTGAAGTGGATGTCCTTAAAATAAGGGAGAAGGATCTAGATGGCCAACACTCTGAAGCATGGCCTGTGATCACTCTGAAGAGAGAAGGCACAACATACCTTTGTGTTTCAAAATCTTGAGTCATCTTCTGCAAACAGAGAGATAACAGCACCCTCCCCCTTTAACTACTCCATAAATCAACCTCCTGTTTCTTCCATATTTGTAGGGATGTGCTCTTCTGGATAACAAGGTGATTGAATATTGATTTGGTGAAAAATAGAGGCAGAGTCTCCGTTTAAACCCTGCAGTCCAGCCTTGTTCTCCTTCATTATATCACTTCTATCCCATTTTCTGAAAACCAGCTTAATTAAAAGCGCCATGCACGGCTCACTAAATTTCATCTGAAAAAGAAATGGCAACAAGGACAGTTCCTTGATACTGTAACCAAACAAGATGGTAATTTGGAGACTAGGTTTGGGGAGAAATGAAAGTAATTGCTTAAATATCAGTTAATGAGAACACTCTGTTTTGCCAGCGCAGTGTTGGAGAAGGCTGTGTCTATCTGATCGTGGAAGAGCTTCAGAATTGCTTAAAGCAGTTTGTGGAAGTAACAGCATGAGATCTACATGTTTCATTTGAACGGCCACTGCTCTTTGCAACCAGGAAGCTGTAATACCAGGCCGATTTCAGAGAGTGATTGATAGACATACACCTTCTTTTATGTTCTTTGTTAGTGAAGACTGCTTTATCTGCTGATCATAGCAGGGAAATCCATGAAATTTTGTCCCATTCTTGGGAAGAACATTTTTCTTTAGCCTTACTAGAAAACAAAGCTGTCTCCCACTACCCTGGAACAGGGCAAGGAGATTAGCAGCAGGCAGCGGCTCTCTTTGCAGCCTAGGGAAGCCAGTGATCTCCACATCAGCCAGGATGCCCCTCTGTCCTGGAGCCTCTCCACTTCTGCACTGTTGACATTTTAGGTTGGGAAATTACTTCTTGTAGGTCTGGGGAGAAGGCTCAGTTGGTAAAGTACTTGCCCTGCAGCATGTGTACCTGAGTTTGGATCCCCAGTATCCATGAACAAAATGCCAGGACACATGTTTTTAATCTAAGAGCTGGGGAGGCAGAGACAGGGGGTTCATGGGGGGGGGGCTAGTGAATGTAATTGAATTAGTGAGCTCCAGGTTTAGTGAGAGGCCCCGTCTTAAAGAATAAGGTAGAGAGAGACCAAGCCAGACACCTGCCATTGACTTCTGGTTTCCACATGAACATGAAATATCTGCACACATACATGAGTACACATCCTTACCTTCCACACATGATTCTTCCTGGTAGAGTTGTCCTGTATGTTACAAGGCATTCATCAGCATTTCTGCCTCTGTGCTTATAGATGACAAAAACAGCTTGCTCCCAGTCATGGTGACCAAAAATGTCTCCAGGTGTGGCCACATGTTTATTGGAGGAGATAATTCCTTTAAAGAAGTTCAGTATAGATATAATGTGAGACACATACATAATTAAAATTTTTCTC
Source organism: Phodopus roborovskii (assembly GCF_943737965.1). Classification (NCBI taxonomy): domain Eukaryota; kingdom Metazoa; phylum Chordata; class Mammalia; order Rodentia; family Cricetidae; genus Phodopus; species Phodopus roborovskii. Next base: position 748,664 of record NW_026126624.1, on the reverse strand, counting down.
ATAGCATGTAAAAAGAAACAGATGAAATTAATATAAATAGTATATCTTACCTAATCTAATTATTCAAGATATGACTGTCATAGCCATGATGAATATAAAATTAGTGTGGTGTTTTTTGCTCATTGTTTTTGGGAGGGTTGAAGCTCCTTGAAATCTAGTGGGTATCCCAGTCTTAGAGGGTATTTTAAATCTCACTAACAGCATATCAAGTGTTATTAGCTGTAAAGGGTGGAGTGAAAGCCATCTTAAGACAGCACAGCTGCAAAGGCTAGCACAGGACTTTACCTTCTGTCTTCTTGTCGAAGGCTCGTTCAGGTAGGCTTGTTTCTCTGGCAGAAAGCAACCTAATATGAGGCCACGTGGCTATTCCCGTTATTTGAAGTCTTAAAAATCCCTAGTAGAAATCTTTGCTAGCATTTGTTTCTTGTTATGTAAGCTTTGGCCATAGTGGCTCACAACACTCCTTGTGTGGTCCAGAGATGCTGTTTCTGCCAGGACAGCAAGGCATCTCCCTGCATATCATGTGATTACAGATTCAGTTCCTCTATAACTCTATAAGTCATGCTTGCTTGCTGTAGTGTGTGTGTGTGTGTGTGTGTGCACGCGTGCATATGCTTTGACTGTCCCATCTTCCTAAGTGAACCTTCTTCTTTGCTTGTGCATACAAATGTGAGATATGCATTCAGCTCAAGTTGAGTGAGCTGAATAAAGAGTGAACTTTATGGACCACTGCTTGGGGTTGCAGGAGGGTAGAGGGAGGGACTTAATGCAGGGTTGTTGGTATCAGAAACTGACTGGGAAGCCTGGCATGGTTTGTAACTCTTGCTGACTGGGAAGCCTGGCATGGTTTGTAACTCTTGCTGGGGAGGTGGAGATGGTAAGATTCATAGTGTTTGCTGACCAGCTGACCTGGCTGAATTGGCAATCTCCAGGCCAATGAGTGACCCTGTCTCAAAAAAACCAAGGTAAACAGCTCCCAACAAACAATACCAGCTGTTGTCCTCTAGCCCCCACACATATGTCAACACATTCGTGAACACCTATATCCATTCACCCCCAGAAATCAACAGGTGTCACAAGGAAGTGATTTAGGGAGTGTTTCTTTTCCTTGGAAGCACCAGGGTTACAAAGCTGAAAATGCTTGGGGCTATGATAACAGACTTTTATTCTAAGAACTAGAGTGGTAGAAAAATCTCATGGCAGCATCCTCCTCTTCCTGTTATACAAGACTCAAGAGGACGGAAGTTACATAGCAGTGCTCAGGATCATGCTGTATGGAGAACAGTTTCAGGACCATAACCTGCTGTCCTGAAATAATTTTAGCTATCGATGCAAGTGACAGTCGTTGTCCATCCAGGGTTTCTGTCTACTCCTCCCCCCCCAACTTCCCCAGTGATGTCTTACAGAATTGCAGTAGATTCGTGCCAGAAATGAAGAGTTAGTAAGATACACTGCCAAAGACAGACCTTACTCAAGTCCCAGCCCCTCCCCATTTTCCCATGTAGTTTTTTCCTTTGGAGAAGTTCATTCAATGGAATTTCATTACATCCACATAACCACCGCCATCAGCAGATCATACAACCATCTGATCGACCCAAATAAGCTTTCAGGGTCCTGACTTTAAATCCCAGCACCGAATGCTCCTTCATGATGTCACTCAGGTGTTACCCCAAGTGGCCATCTGGAGATACCCTTCTCTCACTCATCCCATGTCCTGAAGATCCATCCATCCATCCATCCTTCCATCCACCCATCCTTCCATCCATCCATCCTTCTATCCATCCATCCTTCCATCCATCCTTCCATCCATCCATCCATCCATCCTTCCACCCATCCATCCTTCTTCCATCCATCCTTCTTCCATCCATCCTTCTTCCATCCATCCTTCCATCCATCCATCCTTCCATCCATCCATCCTTCTTCCATCCATCCTTCCACCCATCCATCCTTCTTCCATCCATCCTTCCATCCATCCTTCCATCCATCCATCCTTCTTCCATCCATCCATCCTTCTTCCATCCATCCATCCATCCTTCCATCCATCCATCCATCCTTCTTCCATCCATCCTTCTTCCATCCATCCTTCTTCCATCCATCCTTCCATCCATCCATCCTTCTTCCATCCTTCCATCCATCCTTCCATCCATCCATCCTTCCACCCATCCATCCATCCTTCCATCCATCCATCCATCCATCCTCCACCCATCCATCCCCCCCCCATCCATCCTTCAATCCATCCATCCATCCATCCATCCTTCCATCCATCCTTCCACCCATCCATCCTTCCATCCATCCATCCATCCATCCATCCATCCATCCATCCTTCCATCCATCCATCCTTCTATCCATCCATCCTTCCATCCATCCTTCCATCCATCCTTCCATCCATCCATCCATCCATCCATCCATCCATCCTTCCACCCATCCATCCTTCTTCCATCCATCCTTCCACCCATCCATCCTTCTTCCATCCATCCTTCCATCCATCCATCCATCCATCCTTCCATCCATCCATCCTTCTTCCATCCTTCCTTCCATCCATCCATCCATCCTTCCATCCATCCATCCTTCTTCCATCCATCCTTCCACCCATCCATCCTTCTTCCATCCATCCTTCCATCCATCCTTCTTCCATCCTTCCTTCCATCCATCCATCCATCCTTCCATCCATCCATCCATCCTTCCATCCATCCATCCTTCTTCCATCCATCCATCCATCCTTCCATCCATCCTTCCATCCATCCATCCATCCTTCCATCCATCCATCCTTCTTCCATCCATCCTTCTTCCATCCATCCTTCTTCCATCCATCCTTCTTCCATCCATCCTTCCATCCATCCATCCTTCTTCCATCCATCCATCCATCCATCCTTCCACCCATCCATCCTTCCACCTATCCATCCTTCAATCCATCCATCCATCCATCCATCCATCCATCCATCCATCCATCCATCTGGTTGTACACTCTGGTTCTTCTTCTGCTTGTGTTGCTGCATTGTATATCCTTGTGAGGACATGCCACAGTTTGTTTTATCATTTATCCACTGAAAGGTATTTGGGTGGCTTTCAGTTTAGGGCTGGTTACCATAAAACAAAGACAAAAAGAAACAATATAACCACAACAAAAATGTTCACTGGACATTACAGATTCATCTTTAATTGTTTTTCTAGTGCTGTGAGCTGAAAGCTGACCTTTAGTAATAGTTATTATTTGTATATTTGCACTGTATAGGCTTGCATGAGTGTTATGTGCACTCCATGTGTATGGGAGCCTGAGAAGGCCAGAAGAGGGCATCATATTCCCAGGAACTGGAGTTACAGGAGGTTGTGAGTTCTCATGTTGGTACTGGGAATGGAACCCAGGTCCTCTGCAAGAGCATTAACGGCTCTTAATTGCTGAGCCACCTCTCCGTCCCTTAATTATTGTCATTGTCTTTCTTTAGTCTTTAGTTTGTAATTCCTTTCACCCACCTAGCAGAGATAGAAATGGTAGGAAGAAACACAGGCTGATCCCCAGTCTCAGACACAGGATCTCCAATCCTGTTGACTCTGTGATGGGACATCTCATCACGGAAGAAATGTCTAAGTAAGATCGATGGTTCTTAAAGAGGCCCTTACCACACATCTGGTAGACTTTTAGACATCCCCATTTCCTGACCTGCTGAGTCAGTAATTATGCAGGTGGGTCCAACAATCTGTGTTTTGCTCTTCTGAGAAAAAAAAAATGGGTAAGAAAACAGCAGCAAGATGTCATGCTACCAAAAAGGGGAAGCTTAGAGGTTAGTAGTGTGCAGTGCACAGGCCAGGCATGCAGAGAACTGATTTCCCAGTATGTTGCCTGGACACTGACTCAAATCCCTGTTTTTGTTCAATTTGTGGGGTTGAGAATGTCTGGGAACATTTTAGTATAATACTTGTACATTTCTTCTTACATTCCGCATGCCTGCCTGCCTCCCTTCCTCTCTCCCTCTCTCTCTCTCCTTCCCTCCCTCCTTCCCTCTCTCCTTCCCTCCCCTTTTCCCTCCTCCTCTTTTTGTAGCCATGGCTGTCCTAGAATTCACTATATAGCCCAGGCTGGCTTTAAACTCACACAGATCCACCTCTGCCTCCCAAGTGCTGGAATTAAAGGTGTGAGCCACTATGCCTGGCTACTTGTACATTTTCAATGTTTCCCTTTCCTCCTTTGGACAAGGAGGACTCCTAGAAGCTTGGCATGGTTCAGAGGCCTTTTGGGATATTCTGTCCCTCAGAGGTGGTCATCCCTGGGCCTCCACTCCTTTAGATCAATGGGAAGTCCTCCTTTGAACAGTAAGTTCAGAAGATGTTGAGATAGCTCAGAAATTGAGAGTGCTTGCTGCTTTTCCACAGGAAAGAGTTCATTCTCCATGGGCGCGCGTACACACACACACACACACACACACACACACACACACACACACACACAGAGAGAGAGAGAGAGAGAGAGAGAGAAATTATCTTGTCATACCAAATCTCTCCAGCCCCAAACAATTCTATCATGTTTTAGATGGCTTTTCACAGCAATAGATATACCAGGTACTGGGTATATAACAGATAAAGATTCACTCTGACCTTTGGCTACATTAAGAAGCAGAAGAACACTGTGTTTGCCAGCTTTTTGCTGAGTGTTGGATTCCCCTTGTCCCCAGATTCCTTGTAAAAAATTTCCCCCCAATATCTGGTTTCTCCTCCTTCCTTGCTACCTCTCCCAGAGTCTTGCCAGCCAAAGCCTATATTTTTCTTTGCAAATCCTTTAGACCTCTGCTTTACTGGTGACACTAGATTCATCAGACAAGCAAATCCATCAATTTTATATTACATTTGGTAGCTCAGTCCAGAGACATGCTGTTACCTATTCTTTACTCTCCTCGGGGCTGGCAGGGAGAGGCAGGCATTTCCGGTGTGCCATAGGCCCTGTATAGGTGACAGTCTTCTCCTCTGTGTCCTTTATAGAAACTAGAGGACGTGACAAGTCAGGGTTTTCTCCTGCTGATGTTTTCCTGGATTCCTGGAACTGAGTGTGCCTGAGCGTGCTCAATGGGGGTGACCCTGGATAGTGGGGGGCAACCAGATGTCTCCTGAGGAGCAGAACATGGCTACTTTCTTCAGTTGCCCTGCTCTGGATTGTCACCTGTGTCTAGTTAAGGGGTAATGGCTCAGGTTAGCATAATCCTGAATATTTCTCTTCACAACCTCCCACCCATGCATTCTGTTATATATTTAATTATTACTTTAGGATTTATTCTTAGAAAGCAAAAATCCAACAACTGGATAATGCTCCCAAACCTCCAGTCCTCGCTGGGGAAGGTTTTCCTCTGGCCAGAGAGTGGGGACTGCAGGTGCGATTGTTTAATTGCCAAGGCAAACCGGGTACTCTCTGTCCTGGTCCCAAGGCATGGAGGGATGAGGGGCCATCTCCCAGGCTTTTTCCTAACTCTGCAATAAGCTTTTCAAAAGAGCCTTTTGTGTGTTTGTGTGAATTGGAATTCCAGTGCCCTTCCCCCTTCCCTCCCCTCTTCTTCCTCCTTTCCCCTCTCCCTCCCTCCCCCCTTCCCAGCACAGGGAGAATGGAAGGCCAGCGCATGCCCTGGCTGCCTCTCAGGGCACATTCTAATTTCTGAGTGTGAAGTCGGCACCAGTGTTTAAAGGGGCGCTATTATTCCATCCAATTTAAAGCCCTGCCTGGTGTTGAATGGGTGAGCACCTAATTTCACCTTGGGAGGCAATTGGGAAGCTTTTTGTGCTAAAAGAAAAGAAGAAAAGAGGATTCTAAAGGATAATTGATTGAAAACCTCTTTAAGGTGCCAGAAAACGCTCCCTTCCAAAAGGGGATGAAGGAGGTCAAAATATATTTGTCAAAAGTGTGGGGGTCATGAAGGCCTTAATTATTTCTTTGGAGAGTCATGTCTTCTAAAGATTTAAACAAAAGCTTCAAGAAGGTAGAGGCCTGGAGGAGTTTCTGGAAGCTTTTAGGAAGGTGAAGTCAAAGGCAAACAGTTACTGGTTAACAGTTGATGGCTTAGCAGAGAGCACACCACCAGCTAGGACACTGCACTGGGAGGAGACCTAGGATGACAGGCTGATGGCCTTGCCTGGTCATTTCCTGGGGAGAAGTGGGCGCAGCAGGATGTATGGTTGGATATGAGGACAAGTATGGTAGGTTGGTTGGTAAGTGAGCTGCAGGGACCAGCTTGCTTCTCCAACCCCCACCACCTGCCCCCAGTGCTGGGCTCACAGCCATGTCCCACCACCCCAGGCTTTATTTACCACGGGTTCTGGGGATTGAACTCATGACCTCATGCATGCCAGGCAAGCACTTTACCATCCTACATGTCTGTGCAGCCCTTATCCTTATTTTTTAACATCTGAGGAAGCAGGGTGCTAGGCTGCTGTCTAGATTTAGACAGTGTTGGTTGTCTCCAGTTTTCCACTCCTTAACCACGGGCTTTTAGACACATTTCCTTTATCCTCATCACTCTCATTTGTAAAGGAGATGGGGTGGGGCGAATTATCCACCCAGATGTTGAAAACTGAATGCTGAGTTCAGTTACATAGACCCTCGCCCTCTGCCTAGCTTGTGCCCTACCTGCCTGGTTAGATTTGCCTGCAGCTCCCTGCCACACAGTGAGTGTTAAATGTATCCCACTGCATCCCCATGCATTTGAATGAAGTTCCATGTGCACACACCCACCCTGAGTGGCAGTCTGATGGCAATCCCCTGTCCTCTGGGAGCTAGGATGGACTATCTGTGCATTGACTTTCCCAGTAGAAGGCATCTGGCATCTGTCCTAACACTGTAGTCCTGGGAGGAATTTTCATTCCAGCCCCTTCACATCAGTCCCTTCACAGTGCCAGCAGCATTGTCCTCCTGGAAATGGAGTGCCTTGGAGGGAGCCTTCCATCCTGCACCCTCTCATTGCTGTGTGCTCCCTTATGCCTACTTCATTCCCTGCATATATTCTGTCCTGAGGTTCATCCAGGAGCTCTTTTCCGTTTGCCATCAATCATTTTAGTGGCAGAAACTGACAGCCTAGCGTGAACCCTCTCATGGAATCTTCCTCCTGCTTAATTGACTAAGCCTGCCTTCCAGCTGGGCCAGCACCCTGGGCACTGTTTCTGGCCCACTCAGTTGTGGATTAGCAATGGAGAGGGGAGAGGTAGGTTTGTGGTTGGGGACTGGGAATGCCTTCTCAAGGGACCAAAAGACAAAAGATGACAAAGCCTGGCAGACACCCACGAGGTAGTAGAATTAGCATAAGCAAAGATTTCTTGCAGGGTATAAAGACCTGCTTGGATTCTGAAGAGACCTTGCTCATCTGCTCATCTGCAGCCACCAGTTTCCCGATGCTCTTAGTGATTGGGCAGGAGTTTCTGTAGCACCCATGAGCTTTGTGGGTGTTAGACCTCTGTCTCCCTTTGTCAAGTAAAAAGGGGCCTTTGTCTAGTAAGAAGTGGCAAGAAATAACAGCTCTTTGCGACTGTCCGATTGCTTAGCCAAGGGAGGGGGCTTCCTGGGGGGGGTGATTTTCTAGTTTGTTGGGAAGCCTTCTGTTTAGTTGTTCTGTTCCTGTGATTAAAAACACTCTGATTAAAAGCAGCTTAGAAAGGGTTTATATGGCTCCCATTTCCCTCTGTCTTTGAGGGAAGTCAGGGTTTAAACTTGAGGCAGAAGCCTGGAGGAATGTTGTTTAATGGTTTGCTCATAGGTCAGTGCTTCACTAGCTTTCACTGTAGCTTTGAAACCTGTCTTGGAACTAGCTCTGTAGACCAGGCTGGCCTGGAATTCACAAAGACCCACTGCCTCTGCCTCCTGAGTGCTGGGATTAAAGGCGTGCACCTTCACTGCCTGCACAGTTACAGATATTTCTAACTTGAGCTTTTTGCCTGGGAAATTCAGGCTGTGCTAGCTGAGGTGGTGTTCCGGCTATTTTTAGGAGGCCGCCCCTCTCGTGGTGAGGAATTCCTAAACCTTGTACCCCCTTCAGTCACCATGGCAGCAGGTGAGTGGCATATCTACTCCTAGTCCTTCAGACCTATTTGGAGTTGAGGTCTATGAAGATGACCTTGGAGTTTGTTCTCTCTCCTAGTAAGTCTCCGAAGACTTCGGATTCCCTTTTACTCTGAGAACCTTTTAAATGAAAGCACTCTTTGACAGCGCTCTCTATGATGCTTATTACTGGAGATGCCCTTGTTGTGTATGTCTTTCTCAATTCTCTCTGGAGTTTCTATCGGTGTGTAAGATTCCTCTTCCCTGTCTCCTCCCTTTCTCTTGTTCTCTCTTCATTTTATCACTTCTTTCCCTTTTCTTTGTCTCTCCCCAACAACCCCTTCATCCCTGCCTAGGGTTAAGTGTGATGGCTTGAGTACATTCTAGCAGGAGTTCATGTGCTAGAAGCTTGGTCCCTGGAGTGGTGACCTGAGAAGTGTGAATCGGATTGACAGGAATGTGGTTTCCAGGGGCTCACACAGGACTGAGTTTCTAAAGACAGCCCCCTGAGTTAATACAGGAACCACATGCTGAGAAGGGTTTCTGAGGTAGATCTGGGCTTTCCAGCAAAGCCAGAAGGTGAAACAGGTTTGCAGGGAAGTCCTGGTGGCAGTGTTGTTCCTTTGTTAGAGTTTTAGGATAAGGCTGGAAGGGGGTGGGGGTCCCAAGGTAAGGGCCCACGTGGGAGAGCATAGCAGGTTCCATAGCAGGCAAGGGTGACAGAGGCAGAGGGAATAAGACACCAGGAACACGGAACTTGAGTGAGACGTTTATTTAGAAAGGGGAGTAAGGAAAGGTAAAGAGACATAGAGACACTGGCAACAGAAGAGAAGAGAGAGAAAGGCTTGCCAAGAAGGGGCAAGCCTGCACATGTGTACTGAGTCCTTATGCAGCCCCATAACTCATGATGTAGCCATGATGTGGCCATGCAGACATGCGTGTCCCATCCATTGTCTGGAGGCGGGGTCAGCAGAATGCCAGTTTCCAACAGGCAGGTGTGTGAAGTGGCCACTCACGTGTGTCTGTGGTCAGAAAACAGAGAGATGAAGCCTGGTGTTCAGGTGCTCATCTTATGTTCTTTAAAACATTTTAAGTCAGGCGGTGGCCGTACACGCCTTTAATCCCAGCACTCAGGAAACAGAAGTAGCCGATCTCTGTGAGTTCGAGGTCAGCCTGGTCTACAGAGCTAGCTCCAAGACAGGTTCCAAAACAATACAGAGAAACCCTGTCTCAAAAAAACAATAAATAAGCCATTTTAGAAATGTGTGTGCTGGTATGCGTGTAAACTTTGTATATGAATGCTTGAACCTGTGCATGGGCCACCGAGTCCAGAGGAGGACGGCAGGTGCCCTTTTCTGTTGTCTTGTCTCTCATTGGCCCCGGAGCTTGCTGTTTTCCCTCCAGGTTGGTGTCCAGCAAGCCCTAACAGTCTTTCATCTCCTTGGCTCCAAGTGTCGGGGTTACAGGTGTGCAGTGGCCATGCTTGGCTTGGGTGCTGTGGGGTGGGGATCTGAACGCAGGTTCTCATGCTTGTGCAACAAGTCCTCTTACTCACTGAGCCGCCACCCCACTCCCACTTTCTCCTACCCCATATATATATATATATATATATATATATATATATATATATATATTATATTATATTTATTCCTGGGCTCCCACTCCTTTGTGGATGCTCACAGTTAGGGTGAGTCTTCTCACTTCAGTTAACTGTGTCTATAAACTCACAGATATGCCTAGGTGATTGCAGACCCCGTCAAGAAGACAGTTAGTCATCATGGGTGATAAGCTATCTTCTGTTTGAAAATCTGTACTAAGACTTTGTTGGTATACTACACTGTAAGGGGCTCTGTCCTAAATAAAGCCTAGAGGATGTACTAACTTTCTTAACCTAAAAAGAAGCACCAAGAACAGAAGCAACTTAGCAATTTGCCTCTGAAGTAATGTGCAGCTATTACTATTGAGGGGAAATTGGCTTCATGACTATGGAGGATAGCAATATCCATGGCTGCCAAGTCCTTCATGTTCGTGGTTTGTCTAGGGGGTCAGTGACTTCTGCTTACCATTGTAGTTTCTCCATGGCTGAGTGTAGAAAGTGAACTCTCTGGGCTGTCAGAAATAAGTGGGCAACTCACTGATTGTCTAGCTCAACTCTAGAACAAAACTCACCTGCTGCCTGGTGTTGACCCAAGGGTGTTGGAGAAGGGAGATGGGCAGCATGATGACAGGTGTGAGCCTGTGGACTCTGAGCTGGCCCACAAGAGGAACTGCTGCGTTTACCCTTCTAGGCACTATCCTTAACCAATAGGCTCTCAATGCCCTTACATTTTAGCACAGAGGGCCAAAGACCTGTGAGCAAATGGAGATCTGGCTAGCAGTGGTTTCTGGGGTACCGGATCTGTGCTCCAAGATGGATGTTAGTGCTCTGTCAGCTCTCTCAGTGTGTTCTTAGTGTTTTGTCACTGACACAAGTAAGACAAGTGGTGGGCGAAAGTCCCGAGTTCCGTGCAGGAACAGGAGTGACAGGCAGTGCAGTGACATACTAGGTCCCAGTTATCCAGACTGGACTTCAGTCACCTGTTTGCTCACAGCACTAGAAGGTGAAAGTCCAAGATCAAGGTGTAGGGACTTGTACTTCTGAGGCTTTCGTCTCTGGGCTTAGTGATGGCTACCTTCATGCCTGCCTTGTGCAATCTTTCCTCTGAGCACACACATCCCTCGCATTCCTTCTTGGGACACAGTCCTATTTCACTATAGTCCCACAGGAATACCCTAACTTAACCCCCACCACCCCCCAGACAGGGTTCTTTGTGTAGCCCTGGCTGTCCTGGAACTCACTCTGTAGACCAGTCTGGCTTTGAACTCACAAGAGATCCTCCTCCCTACGCCTCCCGAGTGCTGCGATTAAAGGTGTGCACCACTACCTCCTGGCCCTAAATTACTTTATTTTCTTTGAATGCTCTGTCTCCAATATAGCCACCTGAAGGGAGCAGGGCTTGAATCCATGACTCCCAGGGGAGCATAACTCAACTGTAACACATTTCTGAATGGTTGTTGGCACTGAATTTTTTCTACTGTGTGCTAATGTTTTCTCTGATTTGTGGCAAAATGAACAGGATAAGTCATCTGCTCTTTATTCAGCTGAACTTTGACTACCCCTCCCTGCTTCTCATACCTCTGCTTCTAATAACACATTTCCTCTGATGATTTCTTTCTGCCAAAATTCAAATCTACAGCATACACTAGGATTCAGCCAGGGTTGTGTAAATTCTTGCTATGCCTTCCTCATCCTGGATATCCTTGTACTGCAGGGTACATAGAGAGAACCAACAGAACACAGAGCACAGGCGTCCTCTTCTCCACAGATACACCCTGAGGCATATATACATACACACATACATCATCATCATCACACACACACACACACACACACACACACACACACACACACACACACACACAGAGCTATATCTTAGCTCTTTGGTTATGTTTCTTCCAGTGTCTGGGCACAACACCTGAGGGTTGTCACTTGCCAGTTTTAACACACTCTTTCAGAAACTTCAGAGGCCAGAGCTCTTTGCTTGGCCTCTCTACCCAAGCTTCACATTATCTTTAGGAAGCTAGTATGTGCTGTCTGGCCTGATGATTCTCACTTGTGGCTGTCTATCTTCACGGTCCCCAGGGTCCTATGTCTGGGTCTTAGGGAAACAGGACCACGAATAGACCCTAAAGTCGTTGCATAAAAGGTTTTGGAGATTGGTAGCATAGTTTAATTGCTTGACTAGGCTGCCAATAGCATTTGGTACAGAAGTGGGAGATGCACCTTTATTATAATTGTTTACCAGGTAGATGAAGACATCACCCAGGGATGGTGGAAGTGATGGCCAGCAGGCTTGGTGGTTCCTAGTGGGATGTCATCCTGTGATGAGTTAGTAAGCAACAGTTTTGGCAGGAGTGTCTCATCTGTGGTCATTGTTACAAGAGCCACAGAGGCAGACTGGTGGGCAGTGGTGGCCTACCTTTGTACCTGGCTGATGAGGTTATGGGTAAGGTACCTTGTGCTTTTTCAGTTTGTTTTGGGGAGGAGGGGAAGGATATCTCCTTGGGTCTCCCTAAAGTAGTGGGGCTGATGACCCTGGCATACCAGGTCTGAGTAGGAAATGACAACTACACGTGGCCTGCCATTACTGACGTGGGCACAGTTTACACATAGAACCTCTGTGGTCTTAGAAAGCTATTGCTACAAGAGGATGGCTTGCTGTAGATGTCATTAATCTAGGACTCTGGGAGGAGGGGCTATCTGAGGAGTGTTTTGGAAGATGGCAAAGCTGTTTTGCTGAGATGAAAGGCAATTTCAGAGGCCTAGAGGTGTTCCAGAGAGCGCTGTACTCTGCAGACTGAACCTACATGTTGAACCCATTTTCTTTCTGTATTATCATTTTGGAGCTGCTTATATGTAATGCACCTGTACCCATCCCCCCCCTCCGTTAACCCCCTCTTTTTACTATAATTATATATTCCAAGCAGACTATTTTAGAAAGACAAGAAGTTTATTTTAGTTTATGGTTTTGAACATATGAAGTCTAGGGGACTTGTTTGGTGATGGTAAAATGTAATATAGGACAAAGCAAGAAAAGGTGTGTGTGTGTGTCTGTCTCCTTTCTCCAGCTTAGCAATCATTACATCTCCACCCCTAGCGAATTTTAATTACTTCCCATGGATCCCACCTCTCTGTACCGTGGCCAGTGAACCTCCACCTTCTCAATACCTCTCAGAGAGAAAACTTCAGTGCTTGAGGGCATTCTCTGTCTCCCTTGGCCCATGGGATCTGGGGCCAGAAGTTCATTACCACCACTATTCTACTTCCCAGGGCTTTGGGCAGGAAGTCATGAAGGACCCACAACATCGTTTATTGGGAAGTCAAGGAGGACTTTGTATTGCCTCAGGGTCATTTGCATCTTGGCCTTGGCAGTCACCTGTCGAGGTATCTTCCTTTAGGGATGAGATTGGAGACTAAATTTTCTGACTATTTCCCGATTAAAGAGCATTTCATGCAGGATTCTTTGCCCACTGCTCCAGAATTCAGAGAAACTTTTGCCCATCAACATGTCTGTTTGTTAAGGAATCTTTTTTTTTTTTTTTTTTTTTTTTTTAACTTTTAAATTTAATGTCTGATGTATTTGTTCTCTTCAGGGGTCTGATCTTTGTGCATTTTCCAGTTATATGAGATTGTGCTACTACTATACTAGGCTGAAACACAGCAATATGACAGCTAAGCTAGCCTGGGCAGCCCCCTTATGGGCCAGTGCATGGATTCTATTAGCATTTTTGAAATGCTGAAGGGAGTTGCGAACATTCTCCTCTCTGAGCTTTGAGGCCTCAGACTTGCAGGGTGGGAGCAATCCCTTCAACTCCTTTTGAAGTTGCTCTGCTGTGTGGTCTGAGTGAGGGAGAGAGCAAAGCAGGGAGAAGGCAGCCTTGCGACCTGTGTGGGGCCTGCCCTGGTGGGGTGCATTCCTGGCATACACGTGGTGTCACCACAGTATGTGGAGGGAGGGTTAGTGCATTTCAGACCTTGGCCTTGAACTGACATGTCTGAGGGCACAGTGGCCGCCTCTCCCCACACAGATTACCAGCGACCTTGTTCCTTCTGATTCAGGCATGGCAGAGCCAGTGTGAATCAGGAATGAGGGTGGTGGTGGTGGGGAGGGCATAGGGAAAAGGGCAGTGAGATGCAGCCTGTGAGAACCAAGCTTAGGGCATCACCAGGATAAAGGGAAATCAGTGAGCAAAGGAAGTCACAAATGAAAGAGAGGGAGAGGGAGGACGGGCAGAGGGAGGAGGGAGGGAATGGGGAATGAATGAGCTAGTCTGGTTTACCTTTTTGTGTTAGAATAAAGTGCCTGTACCTTTTCATCATATCTTTCTTCTCCCTCTCTTCTCTTCTCTCCTTATATATAAAACTTTATTTACTTTACTCACACATTATAGAACAAAACCCATGGCCACGCTTCATAGTAGACTGATGATTTATGGCAGACAATTTTAGCCACACATCCAGCCATTGTGAAGTTTTTTTCAGCCTCAGTGCTAGGTAGAGGAAGGTGTGCTTGTCCTCTGTAGGGCTGGAAGGGCTGCTCTTGGCCTTGTGCATTATGCCTGGGTTTCAGGGGGCGGGGGATGCTTGTCAGGAGCATAAGCAGGGTAGGTGTTGCTCAATCTGGGACTGTTTATAGTGTAGTGGGCTGCTTGTTGGCACACAAGGAAAACGGAGAACAGAGCAGGATCCCCCCAAGCACCACTGCCCTCTGGTCTCCGAAGAGCCTGGGATCAGAAGAAGAGCCCAGAGCCCACATGTTGCACCATAAAATCCCAGGAATGCTCCATCTGCACTGCAGGCCTGAGAATACCCAGTGTGACAGTGTAGAAAAAAAATTCCTGGTTTATGCTTCTTAATACCAGTCTGCAAAAATAACAATCCAGCTGTGTGAGATCATGGGGAGTATGTGCCTGGCCATATGCTCTGGGCTGAGCTAGTGCTGACTAACATTGTGAGGCTGAGGTCCTCGGACTTGGTTTGGGTATGAGGAGCTGGGAGCATAAGCAAGATAGCAAGGAAGAGGATGGAGCAGGATGGAGCTTCCCTTTAGTTGTAGGAGGATGTCATCAAGGTTACTGTGGTCTGTTGGGGAATAGCTACATACTTTTTATTTTGTTTCAATCTTCTCTACAGTATCACTTGGGCCTTGGAAGACCTGTTTTCTAGAGCAGTAAGGTACATTTCAGGTAAAGTAGATTATTACCAGTGTTGGAAAAATAGTGAAGACAGTATTCAACCCCAGGTCTTTCCCATTCAGGGCAAAGGCCATTATCATCATTAGTCTGCAGTCTTTGCCTTAGGAGGGCCCTGGCTTCATCTGTGAATTACATCTCAATGAAGCTGTTACACAACATATATGGGTTCTACTCCTGCTTCCTGCTATACTGTTTTATGTAGTTTGTGCCAGCTCAGCTCTCACAAGCCTCAGGGAATTGTAGATAACTCTGCTCACCTTGTAGCTATTTCTCTAGCTAAGAGGAGGGACACTTGATTCAGGAAAAGAGAGAGAGAAAAGAAAAAAAGCCTGTAGTTTGTGTTTGTGTAAGGCTTTCTATTAACAACTGGAAGCTGAGGTATGATTGGTGCAAATTACAAACCACTGTATTTGGGCCATACCCAGGCCATGACCCACCTCTGGCTACATAAACACAGCTTGAGTCACCGAGGAGACATCCCTTATGCTACTGTCTGGTGTGGCATCCTTAGGTCCAACAAAAGGTTTCTCCCTGGTGGTCTTTCCTTGAGTACTCATGCCATTTGTCTTGGGTGAGCCGAGCTGGTAACCCAAAGAGGAGAAGGCAGCAACAGAGGCAGTGAATAGGGGCCATTGCCTCAGTGCTGTCAGTGGCATCAGTGGTGGCAAGAACGCAAGTTACCAGATAAGAGAGAGATAGCAGAGAGGAGAGACACCAACCATGATCGATGGTGGAAATCTAGAGAAGGCCACAGAAGGTGGAGAGCCAAGACAGCCAAAGGTGGGCCATTTGAAGAATGATGGCAAAGGAATATTGATGGAAAGTTCGAGGGGACTACCAAGTCCTAATGGGCCAAGGGTCCCAACATCCAGAGCCTAAGAGTGATAACACTAGTGTGCATGCATCCATCCATTCATCCTCCCCTCCCATCCCCCACTAGATCTGGGAGCCCCGACACCAGAGGCTTTTGTACTGTAAAATTAACACATACAGCTGCTGCGGCTAAGAGTCAAGGATGACCATTGCCAGAGCATCCAGCTTTTAACCCAAGCACCTAGACCTATTAGCCTCTGGCTTCCAGATCTTGAGAGCTGCAAGCTTTCAGTGCTGAGCGCTCAGGGCCATGAGCCTCTGAGAGCCTGTCAACCTGGCCCACCAGCCTTTGACACTCAAGGGCTCAGGACAGCCCACAGAAAAAGAGCTAATCCTGGCCTATCTGAATGGAGCAAGGGACCACCTCTCACCAGCTGATTAATTTTTCTAGATTTAGTTGGACTCCATCCTCTGCTGCTGGAACTTTCCTCCCACTACTGACTGTCTTATTTAGAGGGACCATAGAGGCTTCTGTGCCTTTAAGGCCACTGGGTGTGTTCTGGTTATTAAACAGGGCCTAGGGTGGTAATTGTCAGCAACTTAATAAATTGTGTTGAGAATTTATTTAAAAGCTCTGCCGATCTAGCTGCTGATTAGCATTGCTCCTTAAATGGGAAGCAAAGATCTTTTTTCTTCTTTGTTGAAAGTGGCTTAACTTTTTAAAAAACATATTTTGTAATAGCTTAATTGAGATACAATTCATCTGTCATACAGTTCATTCATTGAAAGTAGAGTATGGTGGGTGTTTTTTTTTTTTTTTTTTTTTTTTTTTGGACATTTTCAGAGGCACACATAATTCTCTCTGTAATTTGTGAGCGTTTTATTTTCCCCAATACAACTTTTTTTTTAAATCATAGAAAAGAAATAAGCATTACATAAAACTGAGTGAAAGGGGAAGAGGTCCCATGACTCCATTGCCTTAACATCTTCCCCACTACACACTCAGATCTCTATTTACCAAACATGCTGAGTTACCTGGTTACCGCCACCCAGCATATTGTTTTATGTCTGCTTTTTTAAGTTGACAGTTTCCATGTTGTTCCTTTGCAGCTTTAATGGCCTGTGATACTTTCTCACTGATGTGCAATAATTTACTAACCCATCCCCTTTCCTTGAACCGTTAGTTTTTTTTTTTTAAATCATAAATAATGTTGTAGTGAACATCTTTGCACATAAAGCTAATGTCCCTTGTTGGATGTATTTCTCTGGGCTGCAGTCCCAAGAGTGGGATTACTGGGTCAAAGAGCAGGAACATATTATATTCTTCTCTCCCAGCCACCATTTCACCATTTTATTTCTGAACAGGTGACGCTATGTTTTTTTTTTTTTTTTTTAAATATGGCTTGGTGGTTTCCTGGCACTCCTCCAGCAAACTCTCTCTTCTCTCTCTCTCTCTCACACACACACACACAAATTAGATATAAAAAGTCACTTAACGTTATTAATGTTTAAGAGTTCATTATGTAAGTTGGAGGCCAAAAAAAAAAAAAAAAAAAAAAAAAATATCTGTGAGGTCAAACAGCATCCATTTTGGGAAAGCCTGGAAAGATTGTCCTTTATGTATCCCACCTGGCAGTTTAAATAACTTTACCATTTCCCTTAGAAAATTATTCCCATGGAAAATAATTCCCTTAACCTCCTGACCTTTATTGGCTGCTGCCAGCCTGGGGCAGCACTTTGTTTCCAGCTGTTCTTAAAAAAGCCACTTCTACTGCAGTTAACCCTTGAAGCCCCCCCCCCCCCCCGTGGGGGTTGAGGATGTATGGGCAGGGGAAAGAGGGGAGTTACTGAGGATTAGGAAGTGGGGAGGGAGAAGAGGGGAATAGTACCTCTGTACTCTGGGATGAGCTGTGGCATCCTACAGAAGCCGAACCAGAGGGATGGACTCAGAGGTTGAGCATCCTTAGCTTGCTCTATTACTTACAGGAACAGTTTGGGAAGCTGGGAGGCCTTAGGTTTCCACACAGTGAAGAATGTGCCAGTCAAGAATGTGGTGAGGATTTAGCTTCCCAGAAACCAGTTTTGAATTTGAGGAGTTGTGAACCTTCTTCCATATCACCTAAGATGATCCAAGAGTCTGGAGTTGTGGTACTCTGTAATAAGATGTTTTGGATTGTAAGATACAGAAAACCCAAAGCTGACTAGCTTCAGAGCTGACATGTCATGGTAGAGTTCAGAGTCAGTACTGATGCTTGGCAGTCCTTGATTCAGAAGCCCTGAAGACTTCCAGGGCCTGCACTTGCCCTCCCACTCTCCACCTGCACACTCACAACAGCTCACCATGTGCTCTCTCTCTCTCTCTCTCTCTCTCTCTCTCTCTCTGTGTGTGTGTGTGTGTGTGTGTGTGTGTGTGTGTGTAAGGGGAAGGGAATGCATGCTTTGTCATTCATGCTCAGCAGGAGAGGGGAATTCCTTTTTTCTTTTAACCTTAGAACCTAAATCTAGATTTCCCTGTGACTGAACAAACTTAGGTCCTGAGCTCATTTTTGAACCAGTTATGGTGCTGGGGATTTACAGGTATGCCGTGTAGGTTTTGAGTATTGGCTTATGGGCTGGGGCTGGGGCTGGGATGGCTTCCTTCCAAAATGTGTAGGGAAAGGCAGCCAGCCATGTTCCTTAGAATTGTAGCAGCCTCTCAGATATGCCTTTACTTGTACCACTTAATGTCATGGACTTAATGTTAATGAACAGACTTTTCCCAAAAAGATGAGGAAATTTGGAGCCATTGCTCCTGGTTCCCGAAAAAACAGGCTCAGCATGGGAATGGATTCTTGTAATGAGACAGAATGGACTGATCTATATGCAAATCATAACAAGGAGGCTGAAGGCTGGTGGAGAGGGCAGGACATGCAGAGAGAAGGAAGTAGGTCCTTAGTCAACCAACTAGACAATAGGCATCACTATAGACATTTTCCTGAAACCTCCTCCTCAACTAGGTGGCTAGCGAGTGTTTGTAGAGATTTGTTGAAATATTTGGTTGAATTCCAGAGTGGGACATCCATGACTTATGACTAGATCAAATGTGGTTAACTTATAAAAAATGTGAACCTGAAGTTGTAGGGCTCTACCTGGATGACCTTTGTTTTCAAAGGTGACAGTTAGCAGATGTCATAGCTCATGGGTATTGGTTTATGCTTTTGTAGATACACTCCTGCTTACTGTCCATGTGTCTTTAGTATTGCATTTAAGTTGCCATTTCAAGTAGAAAACCAGCAGGAGGTGACTACTGGGAGGGTACATGACAACTTTGGAATGGGAAGCTTCCCAGTCAGTCATGACAACTGGAGGCCTGGCCCTCATCAGTTAGGTAGCCCTCCATGTCCCCTCTCAGAGCAGACATGATGAGTTGGAGGACCTGGACGAGGCAGACAGCAGTCTTGATCCAGAATCCAGAGGAGGAACCCCTTCAGTCTTCTCCTGGCACAGGCAACATTCTTCCTTGCTTTCTAGGTGTCCTCCTGAATCCTCTGTCTTGGGAGCTATGGATCATATGAAGGGGGGGGGGAAGGAAAGGACTTGACTGCTCCTAGGTGTGGTGGTGGAAAGAGTTTATTGTAGATAAAAGGGAGAGCACAGCCATACAGCCATAGGCAGGGACATCTGGGGGAGTCCAGAGTGGCCATGACCAGGCTGATCTGGGCCATGTGAGGAGATGAGAGGAAAGGAGAGGGGAGACAGGGGACCTGCAGCAGCATCCAGTAGGCCAATGGTACAAGACGAGCCTGGAGAGGGTAACCCTAATGTCTGCATTATATAGGGAAGAGCCTCTGGGGGAAGGGCAGCCCAGTCCTAGGGCTGGAGAGTTCAGGGTAAGGGGCGGGTATGCTTTGATCCCTACCCTGTTACAGGTAGGAACTGAGGGGTGCTGGGAGAGCGTGGCAGCCAGGTCTGCTCTGATATGTTAAATAGACACCTCAGCCATTTGTCCTGCCTTTGAAACCAAACAGTCATACTTACAAAAAGTAGCTACGGGAGCCATTAAATTGTTACATCAGAGGTGGTGCCAGGATGGGAGGGAGCCCAGGGGAAAGACAGAAGGGTAGAGCATGAAGCAAATGACTCAGCAGTAGAGGGCCTTGAGGTAGGCCTTTGGGACAAGGCTCAGGACATCTGGCTAGGGAGCCCTTTCCGGTGAGGAGCTACACTTAGAGGCTTTTAATAATAGTCAGAGATACAGGCTTTGGAGGCCTAGTATCAGAGTCTCTCCTGACTCTTCAATGATTCCCATCCAGGAAGACATTTCTTTGGGCTTTTGTTAGTTAGGGCCCATTAGCTGGGTGAGCCAGTTGATGTTTGCGCTCATGACTCTGCAAGTCTAGAAGCTGCTGCTAAGTGCTAATTGCTAACTCCAAGTCAATAGGCACCAGGTGTGGCCTCCGCCTGGTTATTTGCATTTTATAATGCCCTCCTAGGAGACCAACATTCTTTAGAAGACCCTCAAAAGAATGGAGCCTTAAATGCAGAGGTGTGTGTGTGTGTGTGTGTGTGTGTGTGTGTGTGTATGTGTGTGTATTGGGGATGGGGGCCTGGGTGGGGAGAGTTATTATCATATCTTAAATCTGCCTCCTGCCCTGCCTATATCAAAGGGTATCAAAGACTGTATGACTCATTCAGCATTTTCAATCATAGGGCCCTTGGGTAGATGTGTAGGATTTTTTCTTTAAAACATTTAAATCACAGTAATTCTCTGTAAGCCACACAGTCCTATAACTAGACAGTGTGACTGTCACTGGATAATACTTGAAGCTATAGGAGTAGAATGTTCGTGGAGGAGCCAGTAGTTTAGGGAACACCCTGATTCTCTTTAGCAACGTGAGATTACCAGCACCCACCACATCACGACCTCCTCTCCCCCCACCTCACACCCTCCCCCTCACACTCTCCTCCCTTGTTCTTTCATCTCTTGTCACAAAAGGCTCAGTACGGAAACCTAAACACCAGCTGAGACTAGACTGGCTAGTTAAGTGCTCTTGTGGCTGCATCTGGAGCTGGGACCATAGCAAGTGCTCAATAAAGTGTTGAATTATACTGCTGGGATCTGTTACCTGCAGAAGATAACGAAGATGAGCAAGAGTCCTGCACAGTTAGAGCGAGGCCAGTTCAGGAGGCATCCCCTCCGTGTCCTGCTGATTTCTTCTCCTGCCTTGGAGCCTGTAGTCACAGGATGGGCTCAGCTTGCCCTCTGCTGCCCAGCCAGGGTCTGACTAGGGTTCTGTTCCCCTAGCTTTTGGCGGAGGCTGCAGAAACTTATAATACTAGTAAACCACTGTAATGTCAAAGATGGAAATTTTGGAAAACACATCTGTCTGTCATGGAGAACTTGATTGATCATTTCTCAATACTTTTCTACCAAGATTGGTAGTGGTAGCATCAGGTGAGCTGTTGTGGAAATGGTAGTGTCTAATGAAATATGCTGATATCTGGAAGGTCCATCAATAAGCAATGAGTGGGCCAAAGGCCTACTCAGTGTGTAGGATAGGATAGCATGGGTTTTTACCCAGCAGTGCACCAAAAGCTCATCCAATGAACGGTACAAGGCCTTTAAAGAAAAAATTGCCCACTTTTAATCCCAGCACTCTGGAGGCAGAGGCAGGTGGATCTCCAGCCTGATCTACAGAGGAGTTCCAGGACAGACTTCAAAGCTACACCCTGTGTAACTATGCCTCCGTCCTCCCTCCCCCCCCCCCCGAAAAAAAAAAAGAAAAGAAACTACTATTTAAGTATTATTTAAGTTCTGGCACAGCACTAAAGAACAGCATCTAAATTATCTGCAGGCTGATGTGATGGCTGGTGCATCTTTGATCCCAGGCTGGGTGGATCTCTGAGTTCAAGGACAGCCTAGTCCATAGGTGGGCTTCCAGGACAGGTAGGGCTACACAGAGAAACCCCTTCTCAACCAACATGGAGACACAAAAAACAAATAATAATCGGCAAAGGTCAACAATTGCCTTTTCTCACTTATATGTCAATCAAAAGAACAGAGTTCAGAGGTCTCTAGTAACACACAGTGAGTCTGGGGCCATCCTAAATCTTCATAAAAACAAGAGATATTACAGCATGTTTCATAGTTGTTCTACTTGAAATTGTAGAATTGTGCAGAACTTCATCAACTATGTGAGCTGAGTGAAGAGTTTTTTTTTTTTTTTTTTAAAATAGGTGGAAAAGGGCCGACAGAACAGCAGAAGTAACTAACTGATTGGTTCACATGGGGCTACTCTTCTCTAAGGATTGAAGCAGATGGAACTCCATTGTATCTTGTTAGGGAAGGTTGGTTATTATCTCTAGAAGTCTGATTCGCTACAGTTAGTGATTTAGAACATTAGTATGAGTGGGGGCTGGGAATGCAGCTTGGTGGGGCGTGTGCTGGGCATACTCAGAACTTAGCAGTTACTCTCCAGTACCACACAAGCTAGGTGTGACTGGGCTGGAGACTCTGTCTAAAAGAAACCTAAAAAGGAAAGAAATAGAAATAGAATGGTTGACTCACGCAGTAATCCCACTATTGAGGCAGGGATATTGTCGTGTGTTTAAAACCAGCTTGGAATAATGAATGAGACCTTGTTTAAAAATGGCCAATGGAAGAATCCAATTGTCTTTCACCAAGCCAGACATTAAAAAGATTTGGAAAAATAAAAAACAACTGTCTTATCTCCTGATTAGGAATTTTTTTCTCTTTCTTTTTTATTAATTCTATGTGCCTGTTGCATTATGTGTCTTGATCCCATTCATTCCCCCATCCCTTTGCATCTGCCCTCCATTGCCTCCTCCGTAAGACAAAATTTAAGAGGAAAAAAACAGGAAAAGAAAAAAAAAAAAAAAAGGGTTGGGGGAGGGAAGAAATGTTAAAAATCTCATCATGGAAGCTGCATTGCAACACAGTCACGCAGTAAATAAACCCCTTGGTCCATCCTTGGTCCATGTATCTTGCAAGTGTTCATTGCAGAGTCACTGGTCTGGTTCAGGGCCCCTGGTTTCTGCTGCACTATCAATGCTGGTCCCTCACAGGGGCTCTTCTTGGATATCCTGCTGTTGCCCTGTGTCGTGGAGATTCTGCAGCTTCGGGTCTGTGGGTCAGGTTCCTTCACGTGCTCCAGCAGATCATAGATGGGGTGGATGTCGGTGTGGGTCAAGTCATAACCCTGGTTCTGGGCCTGGGCTGCTGCAGGATTGGTCATCCTGCCAGTTCTTCTCTGTCCTAACCACCAGGGTGAGCTCCCCAGCACTGCCCTCTCCGACCCCCTCCACTCACCTCTGGCAGCAATAATCGTGGGGTAGAGCGGATTCTGCTTTCACACCCTCAGGGGCTGCTTTCCCACACACACTTGGCAGCTCTATTGTTTTTGAGGTACAGGGGCCACTATCCTCTTGTAAGGGTCAGGGACAGCTCCCCTCCTGACCTGTCTCAGGCATTGGTGCCACATGTCAGATTAGTGATGGGGACAGCTCTCCTTTGTGTACAACCTTGGAGCTGGGTCACCCTCACCTCCAACTACTCGGCCAGCTCTGTGGTGCTGTCTAGGTGAGGAACAGGGCCAGTTTTCCTGAGTGCTGCAGCTGGCAAAAGGGAGGGGCTTTCTCTCATCTGTCTCAGGTGGTGAGGGATGAGGGGCATCTCTCCCCAACCCACATCGCTGCTTCATGACAGACAAGTAGTGGGGACAACTCATCTTTTTCTTTCTTTAAAAAACAATGTAAACTTTTCAAATTTTCACATTTATATGTTTATGTATTTATCTGAGATATGGGATATCAAATAACTCAGGCTTCCCCCAAACCTGCTTGATGTGTAGCTGAGGATGGCCTTGAGCTTCTGACCTTCCAGATTCCACTTGCCTAGAGCTGGCAATGCTGGCTGCTGCCTGCTGCTTCTGGTCCACTCAGTGCTGAGGGTGAAACCTAGTGTGCTGTGATAGGCACACATTCTACCAACTGGGCTAACCTCAAGCCCTTTCCAGGTTGTTTCCCACAACTGTAGTGTTGATGGACCTGTGACAATTAAAGAAAACCTTTTTGAAGACCTAGATTATTATTATTATTATTACAAATATAAAGGATACCTTGCCCTGTTGAAAGTTTTTGAACTGTTAGTCCAGAATATGCAAGTACCATCTACAACTAAGATGAGGTGTGATTCCCAACAGTAAAAAAAGGCAAACAAGGCAAACAGGTAATTGGGTAGGAAAAGCAATCACCCAGGGAGGAATTACATGAACTCAACATTAGCTAGAGAATACAAAAACATGGTGACCCTGGGGGCCGTGAGCACATTGAATATACATTTATTACTGGGCTACACCCCCTGCACCGATACAATTTTTTTGTCTCCTATGCTGGCAGAATGTAGGAAGTCAAATAGTGGCAGGTGTGGGTGGGGCTGTAAGTCAAGGGTTGGGAGGGATGGGGCAAGTACAGTTATTTTGTTAAGCACTGCAGGGTAGGGTTTTCAATGAAATATGCAGTCATCATGGTACAGCAACCCCACCTTTCAGCACATAAACAAAAGACATTGCCACACTCAAGTCACTTGGCATGCCAATTGTTGATCTCTGCTCTTGCAGTGATTGGTGGCTGGAAGCCTTCTCCAGATGTGCACACACAATGGGTGCATCACAAAGAATGTGCTACTGAAAATGAGGGAGGAGCAGCAGTGATTCATGGTGCAATATTGTATATGTATGCATGTATATTGCCAAATATATGATATTGCCAAACTGGTGTTTTGCAAGAGCACAAACAAAGGAAATGGGCTTTGGTATTACACTCTTAGAAAACTCCACAAACGGAATGGCTTAAAAAAAAAAAAATGTATTCTCTCATAGCTCTGGAGTCTGGAAACCCAGATGGAGGTGTAGGCATGGCTGGTTCCTTCAGGCTTTGGATGTAAATTGGCTTGATGTCTCTCTCCTAGCTTGAAGTGGTTTCTGGTTCTTGCTTTTCCCTAGAGAACTTTCTGTTCCAATCTCTACTTCCACCGCATACCTACATTTAAATTTCTTTCTATTAGGCTAACAGTCATTGGATCTAGGGCTTACCCTCATGTACTGTTTTCCAATCCTAGCTTGAATATATATGAGAAAAAATATATATATGTTTTCCCAGACAGGGTTTCTATGTGTAGCACTGGCTATCCTAGAACCCACTTTGTATGTAGACCAGGCTGGCCTTGAACTCACACAGATCTGTCCTGTCTGCTTTTCCTCCCGAGTGCTGGAATTAAAGGCATATACTACCACCATCCAGCTCTTGGTTTTATATATATATATATATATATATATATATATATATATATATATATGTATATATATTTTAAAATATTTTTTCTTATTTTACATATTGATCCCAGTTCCCTCTCCCTCCCATCTTCCCATGATCACCACTGACCCCCCATCTCATCCCCCATCTACTCCTCTGGGAGGGTGAGGCCTTCCAGGAGGGATCATCAAAACCTGCCAAGTCATTTGGGGTAGGGCCTAGGCCCTCTCTTGGTTATATTCTTAAAGGCTCTGTTTTCCTATTGCATAGCCTCTGACTAGATATGAGCTATGGGGTTGCACTATTCACACAAATCTACATATCAAACATGTGTGAGAACTGTTGGTTATATAGTGGGAGGGGAAGAGGTAGAAATGTGAGAGGAGGCACACACAGGCTTAAGCTAACAAACAAGAGATGGGTCTTGATGGGACCAAGGACTGTGTGAACACAGCAACAGCCAGCCTTGGATCTAGATACAGAAGAGCAGCAATTACTTAACCCAAACCAAGAGATGCGTGGTTTCTCTGGAGAACTGTTTTGTGTGTGTGTATTCCAGTGTATATGAGCATATGTGAATGTACATGTGGGTGACAGTCCTTAAGTGCTACCTATTTAAAATGTAATGTGTATGGGTGTTTTTACCTGCATGCTCATGGTGACTAGTGTCTGCAGAGGCTGGAAGGTGTAGGACTTGCTGTGTGGGAGCTGGGAACTCATCTTAGGTTTTCTGCAAGAGCAGTGAGTGCTCCTAACCACCCAGTCACCTCTCTGGCTTCTCCCTGCTTCTTCCCCTCTTTGAGAAAGGGTTTCTCATTGGCCCTGAACTCACAAGCAGCCAAGGGCAGGCAAGGGTGGCCCCAGGGATCTACCTGTTTCCATTTCCCCAGGGCAGGCATTACAGAAGAGCACCACTATAGCTGGCTGGCTGTTTAGTGTGGGTACTGGGCATCGAACTCAGGTCCTCCTGCTTGTGAGGCAAGCACCTTACTGACTGAGCCATTCACCCAGATCCTTCTGATGATTTTTAAGTAACAGTTTGGTTTTCAGGTACATTTGGAGCTAGAATTTATAGAAAACATCCCAAAGAACCATAGCAGAAGCTTGAGCTGAAAATAAACTCAAGTGTCCTTTGAAGGAGAAAACAAAAACAAAACCAAAAAAACAAAACAACAACTAAAAAAAACCCCTTCTAACTCAGGCCTCAAAGAACTTTCACAAGGTTCTTTCGAGGTGATGGAGGTAAGAAAGAATGTCTTAGTTGGATTTCTGTTGCTGTAACGAATTTCAGAGTCAGAAAACTAATCAAGAGGCTCATTTTGGTTCCCAGGTTTGGAAGTCCCAGTCTATGATTAGTTGTCTCCAAGGAGAAGCAAAAACTATCACACTGAAGTTGGACATGTCAACCCAAGAGGAGGAAAAGAGTCCCAAGAACAGGCAAGAGTCAGAGGCCCACTTGTTCTCAGTCAAGAGTCCTAGAAAAACACTAAGCTGATAGCTAATATATATGCAGAGGAACTGGTGTAGACCAGTGTAGGCACTGTGCATACTAGCTATTCTTTTTCTGTGTTCTTTTGTTGTTTGTTTTTTTGGTGTGTGGGCACTCTGCCTACATGTATGTCTTCAGGCCAGAAGAGGGCATCAGATCCCATTATAGATGGTTGTGAGCCACCATGTGAGCTGGGAATTGAATTCAGGGCCTCTGGAAGAGCAGCCAGTGCTCTTAACCACTGAGCCATCTCCACAGCCCCCGTGCTAAGGATTCTTAAGCAAAGTAAGGACAGATCTTTTTTTTAACTTGATAAAGGCAATTCCAAAAATGAACATAGGAAATCTCACACTGAGAAACCATTAGAAATACATAGCATGGAGGAACAAGATTGCTTGCCCTCGAAGTGTCTTTTAAAACATTGTGTTGAAATTGTAGTCAAAGCAACAAATTAGGTGACTATAAACATAGTGACCGTCACAACATGGGCATGGATATCTATTGGAGAATCTAAAGGAGCTACAGGAAATCATTAAAATAAATGATGCTACTATCAAATGAACATATGAAACAAAGCTGCATTAATATGCAACCATTAGGGTATATGATTTTAAAATAATTACAATAATAATCAGGGAATGAGTGGCACCCGAGGAGTAAATGTAAGATCAGGTTTTAAGACTTTTACATACCAAATACATTGAACTTCATTTAGATTTTAAAGTTTTATTTATTACATGTGCATGGATGTTGTGTATGCATATGTGTCTGTGCACCACATGCGTGTCTGGTGCCTGTAGAGGCTAGAAGGTGGCATTGAATCCCATGGGACTTGAATTACAGACTGTTGCAAGCTGCCCTGTGGGTGCTGGGAGTTCTGGAAGAGCAGCAGATGTTTAACCTCTGAGTCATCTATCTCAAGCATCTTCATTTAGTCTTTAAGGAAGACCCAAATAAAGAAAAGGCACACCATGCTTTGAACAAGTAGGTATCACTGAGGGACTCACAATTCTCAGATTGATGTCTGCAGTTTTATTAAGTAGGCTTAGCTTTACATCGTCATAGAGTAGTTCTAAAGCTTTTGTGGAAGAACAAGGTGCCAAGAGCAGCCATTGGGTTCACAGAGTCTTTGAAGAAATTGCTAAGACAAATGTATGAGAATGTTGTATTTTGAAAGATGCTTTTTAAACCGTCTATTCATTGAACCAAGATTTATTCAATACTTATGTGCCACAGTGGTGAAAATAATGGGTGCATCTTTGGAGTTTTGCAGAGTGCCATCAAATAATCACACAGATGAACATTTGAAGTCCTGCTTTGTGCTTGGAAGGAAAAGCAGAGTGGTGTGTAAAAGACTGTGATCAGGGATGAGGAGGTTTCCTGAGAAAGCTGAGATTTAGGGGATCATGGACCAGAGGTAAAATGGACATGGAGGTAGGGGGATGATGGTCATGGAGGAGTGGGGAGGTGTGACATGCTCCCTGTTCATTAAGGCACCCCTGTGGAGGCAGCTGTAATTTCCTAGATATGGCTATGGCCTGTGTGCATTATAGAACCTCAGGAGTCTGAGATTCTTCTTGGTTTGGCATTTCTACCAATTGGCCTTCCCTCACTGCTGGCATCTACAGAGAATGCCCTTCCCCACAAGTTTCTTTGAGTCCCTTAGCTGAGTAAATGGCAGAAAGGTATAGTTTCTCACTCTGGAAAAATATTCAGAAGCATGATGGGTGGGACCACAAGGCAGCTGGAGTAAAGGCCAGGGATTGAGAAATAGAAAGATGATGGTTGACAAGATTCACTGCACAAGCCAAGTTCAATCCCTAGAACCTACAAAAGGTGGACAGAGGGAACTGAACTCAGGATTGTCCTCCAAATGCCATTATGTACATTGTGGCATATACACATTCATGTACACATGCCCATGTTGTAACATGTATACACATGCAATAATTACAAAAAGATCTACCTTGGGGGGACAGGGGGATGGGGCGCTGGGATAACTTAAGCAACACTGAGTGTGGAAACAACTGTGATCTACCACATGCTTTCAGTGAGGAAACTGGAGGAGTTGGCTCATTACTCTCCTTCTAAGGCAGTTCCTAAAGGAAGTGATAAGGCCTGTTGACTCAGAATTTGAACACCAGAATTTATCACTTCACCTCACAGGAATTCATTTGTGCCTTACTTTCTTTATCCTGGCCACAGGGTACTGAATTCTCCAGTGTTTAGGTAGGCACTGCATGTCACAACTAACTTGGCAGCTTTGGGGAAGCTCCAGACTTGAGTTTAAAGGTGTGGTCTGTAGGCCCACTTTGGTCTGACCCCAGGATAACACTTGATAATTATAACTTTACTTAGCAGTAAACTATGAACTTCTATGCACTGAGAGTTATATTAAACCCATCTTTAGGAGTAGTATTCACATTTAGTTAATGGGAAACAAGCAACTACATTTGGTGGTAGAACACTGTTTCCCTTAGATAAATGTCTTAAGCTCTCATGACTGTGGGTGTGGCATGGCAGCATGTGGGGAAAGGGTCTATGCAGAGATAGTGATGCGATTTCCAGATGATGTCATCCTGGACATAGAAAGGAGAGGGAGGTTGACACATGAAGACAAAACACAATGTGGCTGGTCACATGAATGCAAGGGCTAGAGTTACCATCAGTGGTGCTAGAGCTATCCATACCCCCAAAGAATGGTGTGGGACAGACTCTCCAGTGGAGCCTGAAAGTGGGGGCAACCCCACCGACATCTCTCTTTAGACTACGATGAGACAAAGGGTCTCTTGTTTTAGGGCATCCAGATTGTGGTATTTATTGCATTAGTCACTGGAGACTAATCCGCTATGCTTGGGCATCCAGGTAGTGATTGGTAAGTTGGAACTTATTTAACTCTTCTAGTTCTGCATCCGTAGTAACAATACCATAGGGACATGTGGAATATTTGTTAGAAAAGCGAACAATTAAATTCTTTGACCTCCCAGTTGTCTATGACTCCAGGGCAAATATGAAGATGATGCTCATTCTAGTCTTGTCCCAGAGTATGGTAGGCTTGATGGTGGTGGGCTCTGGGGACTTTACATATAAGAATTCTTTGATGATGATGATGATGATGATGATGAAGAAGATGATGAATAGCCCCATTTGACTGATCACAGTAGACAGTGAAGAGGTGCAGGTAAGAGGAGAGCTCAAAGTAATAAATAACACATGGGACAAAACATACTTGCCTAGGTATCAAGTGGAGAAGTCATAGAAGAGTCCAACAATATGAAGAACACAGTCAAATAGCAGCCAGTGGGTTGGGATTGCAGGGAACCAAAGAGAACCTTATAGACATACATGCTAACAACAGGGACGGGACTGTTCTCTGCTACACTGGGCACTCTGGGAGACAGGAAAGGCTAAAGCTCATTGACACTGGGAAAAGGTAATATCCAAGGGGAAAGACATGGATGGGTGCAAAGTGGGTTGAGGTCCCTAGAAACAGTGGGATTCACTCAACAAATGACGAGGAGGGGAACCAGAGTAGGGAGGTCTGAGGATGTGAGTCTGCCTCGAGGTGAATTACCAACAGCTAAACAGTTCTTTATTGTTGAACCTGGATAAGAAATGTCAGGGGAATGTCTTACAGGGGTGTGGCAATTTAACTATGTAAAGATGTGTTGCATTTGTTTCCGGCTTGCCTGCCTAAGGCACCTGATTGGTCTAATAAAGAGTTGAACAGCCAATTAGATAGGCAGGAGAAAGATAGGTGGGGCTGGCAGGCAGAGAGAATAAGCCGGAAGAGAAATCTAGGCTTGAGAGAGGAGGAGGGTAGAATGAGGAAGAAAGGGAATGATACACACAGGGGTAGGGATGGGAGTGGGGGGGGGTGGGTTGGGGCAGAAGCCAGAGCCAGAAGCCAGAAGCCAGAAGCCAGGCAGCTGCCAGCCATCCAGACATAAGAAGGAGTGAAAGTGTGATATACAGAAGGTAAGACTCCTGAGGCAAAATGTGGATGAAGAGAAACAAGTGAAGTTATAAGAGCTAGCAAGAGAGGAGCCTAAACTAAGGTCAAGCAGTTATAACTAATAAAAAGTTTCCATGATTTGGGAGCTGGTTGGTGACCCAAAAGAAAGCCTGCTACAAGCTTTATTCATCAGGTGAATGGAGGGGGTGGAGCAAGGGTTTTTGCATTTTCTGTCAACTTGGTGAGGCAGTGATTCTCAAGTCTGATATTTAGATGCTTTCTCCCTCTCTGGAGAGCCCGCCCCCTCTTCAGTCTCTGTGGGATGGTTTGGCTAGATCTAATGGATGAATTAATCCATGTGTTGGAACCATTGGGGGTAGTTTGTATCAAGATGTAAAGGATTTGGATAGAAGTTGGGACAAAACATTTTCTGTCTAGATCTGGAGTTAGGATCATTTTAAGTGCTAAACTCAGGTCCTTTGTAGGAAAAGGGGACAGAAGGTCAGGAGTTGTAAAAGGAAAGACCACAAAGGAAAGGGGGCATTGGCACATTAGTCTGTTTTCAGTTCCTGTACCAAAATAACTTCCTCTGGGTGATGCAGGAAGAGGGTCATTTCGCTGATCATTCTAGACATCTAAGAGCATGGCTCTGGCATCTGCTTGGCTCTGGTGAGATCTCATGGGAATGGCATTATGGGAGGATAGTGTGGGACAGGGAGAAGTCACCTGGTGAGACTGGAAGCTAGAGGCACTGATTCACTCCTCAGAACTGGGAGCATGAGGAGTTCTTTGGAGAAGGCAGTACACGCTGGGATGTAATTATATATTTGCCATAAAGTTTCAGATACATTGCCACGAGGAGGATGACATTTCCAGTCCATGAGCACGTAGGGGACATGCTTAAGCTACATCCAAATCGAGCAGTGGTTGGAAAAGTAGCGGGAGGGATTAGGAGAAAAGAAGCAGGCTGTGGCGGGTGACAAATGAGCAGAGCCCCTGAGCTGGGGGCACTACTTGGAGACATAGGAGCTAGCCCACAGCAGCTCAGCTCTTGGCACAGTGGTGACCAGGCAACAGGACTGTGTATAGGTGCTGTACTGTTCTAACCTAATCCTGTATGGGTGGCTTCATGTACTGCCAGGGAGGTTATTTCAGAACAGTCCAGGACATTTCTGGATAATCTAGAGGTTAACTTTTGAGCACGCAAGACCTAGTGAATTCAGAAGGACAGAGGAGATCTGTGGGCTGGTCTCATGCCCTATCATAAGAGCAAAACTGCCAGTGAGCCCTTCGCTTATTCATTGCTTTGGGTGCCATGTGAGCATTTCCTGCGCCTCCATGCCTTGTTGTCAGCAATAGCTGTGTGATAGGGCATCTGGATCGGTGAAGCTGAGATGAGGGTGGAAGTGTTTGTCTACCTGCTGGTGGGGTTGGCCCTCAAGGCTGTATCACGCTGCTCCCAAGGCTTGGCACCTTGACTCACTGTCTGACTAGAGGTCTTAAGGTTTCAGGGTCAATACTGGAGAAGATTCCTGGGATTCTGTCTATCCAACCAGTTCTCCTTACACAGAGAATTGTGGCCTGCAGAGGGGTCTGCATGGTCTGCCTGAAAGTCTCACATTCATAGCAAGCTACAGAGTTGGGACAGGTGTCTGGAATGATCCTACATCTCTACCTTTTTCTCCATCTCACCTCCCTCCCTCTTTTCTCTCTCTTTTTCCTTTCTCTCATTGGATGCTGAGGGATTCTGCCTCCCCATCTGCTTACCTCACTGACTCCTGAGCAAACCTCAGACTCTCCATTTTCCCCAGTGTAAACTGGAAGCCTGGAGCTGGACTCGAGCCTAGCTCAGGTGGTGTTATTATCAGGATTAATTACATGGCAGGGCAGAGGCTGAGCTCTTCCCTCGGATAAAAGGCCACTTAAAAGACACTATTAACAGTATTATTTTTAACTGCTTGGATTTATTGGTAACCAGAGCCATTTAGGATGATATTAAAAAATAAATATAGAAATGATCCAAAATCTAAGCTCTAATTGTTGCTGTCATTTCCTGGCCAGCATATGAAATACTGAGTTTTCCATCTAAGTGCTCATAGAAGAAATGATATACCTAGGTAACAGGAACAATTTACTCCTTAAATGATATCCTTGCAAATCAATTATCAGGAACTGGAGTGAGTTTGTCACAAGCTGAATCTCTCTCATGTGTGTGTATGCACATATGTATTTATATGTTTACATGAAAATTTCTATTTGGGATGGTACTTGGCTACTCACTAGGAGTCATCAAGCAACCAAAGCAGGCATTGGGTTAGTAGAGCTACATCCAAGTGGAAAAGGAATGAAATTCTATCTGAAAAATCTGTGCATCTGAGATGAGATATTTGCTCCTAGAATTATCCTTTTAAAATTATTTATGTTTATGGGTGATTTGGCTACATGTGTGTCTGTGCAGCATGGTGCATGGCTTGTGCCTACAGAGGCCAGAAAATGGTGTCAGGTCTCCTGGAACTAGAGTTACAGAGGGTTGAGAGTCACCATGTGGGTGTTGGAAACTGAACCTGAGTCCTCTGGAAGAGCAGTAAGTGCCCTTAACCATTGAGCCATCTCTCCAGTCCATTCTATATTTTCAAGATAGAAATAAGATTAAAAATTTAAAGAAAGCAAAATCGCATTCACCCAGCAAATCATGCAGAACAAAATGTCTAGTCTTTCTTTCTTCCTTTCTTTCCTTATCTATCTGTACAAGGTCTCATTGTAAAGTACTGGCTGGCCTGGAACTTGCTATGTAGACAAGGCTGGACTTCAACTCATGGAGATCTTCCTGCTTCTGCCTCTGGATTACTGGGATTAAAAGTGTGTCCAGCCATGCCTAGCCAATGCCCACTTCCCTTGGGTGACATTTTAATGCCTAGTTCCCGAGGTCTAGAGTCTTGGGATTGGACATTTCATGGTACAATAGAGGGGAGGTGATCCCGAGCACTTTGTGTATAGCAGTCCAGAAGGCTGGCTGCTCTGGCAAAGCCAGATCCTAGAGACTGCGACTCAGTCGGCTCAGGTTAGAGCTCCTTATCTGTTCCTAGGTGAGGCTAAAGCATGTTTCTTACAGAGGTCTAATGCCACCTATAAGTGAACAAACAAGGGCAGGCATACCCAGAGCAGGAACAGAGAGCCTAGTGCTTCAGCATGGTGTTGTTCCTCCTTATCCCTCCTCTGCATCCTCTCTTCCTTTTCCCAGCATTTTACATCTATTCCCTGCCCACTCCCCCAGTTCCTGATGAGCCAATGGGAACACAGTCCTTCCCATAGAAACTTTGTGTTGGTTCTCCGAGTGTACGCTTGGCCCTCCAGGGATGTTCAAGTGTGAGGGTGGGGCTTGGGGAAGCATACTGTCTTCAGAGGCAGGTGGACGGCTGGGAGGAATGGTGTCTATAATTTCTGGCAGAGTGTAGGGTGCTGGCCCTTTGTCTACTAGGGAACCTCCTTGGAACATTCACTGTATTTGGAATCAGGGTGTCCCATGTATGTATATGCTTGGTGACAAATATTTAAGTGAAAACAAATTGTATGTTCCCTTGGTGTGGAGGTTCACACCAGGCATTAAGGAGGGAGGATGGTTTCAGGGGTGATCTGAGCATGGATATAGTGGGTGGCCCCATGAGTCCTGTGTGCCAGAGGCATGACCTTGCAGGTTGTGAGGCCCTCAAGAGCCTTCCCTTGCCCTTGCAGTTCCTGGGACCTTGTACCTGCCATGTGTTTAGGTACATGGGATGAGCAGGTGCACACTGGGATATTCTTTGCCATGTACTTGGGCTCCTTCCTCTCTAACTGGGCCTCTTCGTGATGTGGACCAGAGTTTGAACTGCTTTCCTCTATTCATGGCTGACCTTAGGAAGCAGGTGAATGCACCCACGTTCACTCTTTTTGGACTGTTAATGATGCAATGGCAGCTGGAGGAGGGCACTGCTCAGGGTTGTTATTGAAACTCAGCATCTCAGCTCATGAGCACAGTTGTCAGGTTTCAGCAGGTCAAGAACCTCTGTGAGCTGTTGGCTGACTGGCTGGCTTCACACCAACTCTCAGTGCCCATCCCCCCAGTCTTGGACTTGCTGACTCCCCTCTCCTTGCAGCCCTCATGGGAATCCTATTTATTTGGCGGTTTACTTTCCTGTGGTGTGGTTCAAAAATGGCTTTGGCTCCATTTTTTAATTTTCTTTTGAAATGGCTGAGGACTTGAATAAGTAAGTCTGTTGGAAGAAGCAAAGCTTGGAAAAAGCAAAGCTTTTTTTTTTTTTTTTTTTTTTTTTTTTTAATTAGAGCCTCAATTGACCATAGAAATCAAGAGTTCTTACCAAGACTGATATTGGAAAGACATACATCAGTGATTTTATTTCCTTATTGCTGTTTGCATTGGAATTAAGACTCTTTTGAACGGAGAGTCTGTGTGTTGGATAAAAATTATGGGACACTTCTGAGATTAATAGCCCATATATGGTCCACCAGGATGCAGAGAGAGGTTTTCATCAATACTCTGCTAATACATAAGTATGCTGGCTTCTGGGTTGAAATTGCCTGGGCTGGAAGAGTCATTTGATCTTTGAGTAACTTTAATCAATGTGCTTCTGTTAGGCAAATATTTCCAATTTTTTGGCAGGGTTGTTTGCTGTTTGAGTTTCCTTCCTCTGCCAATATGCTGAGCTGGTCCCATTAATTTCCACAGGTGGGACAGGCCTGGCAGCCTCTGGAGGTTCCTTTTTAGCATGGTGGGAACTGAAAAGGATAGAATTTCATGAGCTTTTGCAGCCAGCTGCAGAGCACCTGGGGCAACGTTTGCACGGACCAGGGTGACCACCCTCCGACAGGGAGTACCCCCCACGTTGCTGAGGAGGGCTCAGTTGTCTGAGGTTTACTTTGGATGCATTTTTAATTATATTGGTTGGCACACACAAGGAGGGAAGGTTGGGCCAGGCATGAACTATCCCCGAGCCACAGATGTTCCATCTGGAGAAACTTTCTGGAATGTACTACGCTGGAGACTCTCCTGGCAGAAGCACTCATGCTCTGTACTCTGTTCCTGAATTATAGGAAAGAAGATTAAGATGCAATGTCCTGTGTCCTTTTTGGGTCACCCAGAAGCCTTTCTGGGCATCCTTTCAAGTTATAGAATCTGACTGCATCAAATTCGCTCAAGGGAAGTGTCATATTGCTGCAGTTTCTGCCACTCCTCCTGCAGCCTTCAGTAGGCTGAGCAGATTATATATTTAAATTTATATTGCAGAGAGACACATCAGAAGCAAAGCTGAGGCTGCACCAAGGGGCAGAGCATAAGGCTGGTGTGTGCACATGTAACCCTATGTTGCATATCCACAGAGGAATTCTTGAACCTAGAGCCTCTGGGCCCGTTTTCATCATCTCTGTCTTCTAATTGTTCCACTGATAGCAGGGGAGTGGCCCATTGTCCTCAGTCTGTAATGTTTGCCACTCCCTTTATTTTTCCCATCATCAAGGTTCAGACTAAATACTGGACTCAGTGAGTGAGTTCACACACTTATTTTGTACTTTGGGTGTCTGGTGAGCATTGACTAGTTTGTCCTATTGCATGTTTGAGCTAGCTATTCCAAGGACAGAGACTTTAAGTTAGCTCCTGAGGCCCTGCCTCTGTGTCAACCAGGAGCCACCTGTTGCTGGTGGCTCTGGGCAATGAGTTCTAGCAAGCTGACTCAGTAGCCATTCTCTGTACTTCGGTTGGTGAAGCTTGTTACAAGGTTTCTAGCTGCTCCAGTTGGTGGCTGTCTGGGCAATTTTTCCAGGAGGAAATAGTGTTTCTGTTATTGTTGTTATTTCAGATGGGGTCTCAGGTAGCCAAGGCTGGTCTCTAAGTCCTGACCCTCTTGTTCTTATTTATACCTCCCAAATTCTGGGATTACAGGAATGTACTGCCCATCACTCCTGCCTGGGTGCTGTGTTTCTAATCAATTTATGGAGAAAATACCCAACACTGAAGGTAAAACATCTAACTTACACCTTCACCTTTTAGCAAGGCTCAGGTTGTGGCAATGACAGTCACATTTATGTGTGTCTTTGTATCAAGGGCAGGGTTCAGTGCTTTTGGGGATTCCATAGCAGATTTCTGGAGTATATATGGTAGGAGTCATACTCCATCACCGAGATAACATATCATGTAGGTGGAATACATTTCCTTGTATTCCTTGTCTGTGAGTCTGGGTTTCAGTTCAGAAAACCCCATCTGTCCAAAAGTTGGGTCCCAAGGTATGTGAGACTCAAAACTTGCAGTCAAGACCAAAGTTCCATCCACACAGCATCTTCGGTGTTTTCACGTGAGATTTGGGCCAGAGTTTTATACTCAGGTTGGAGTTCCTTCTAGGTGGTTCCCTGGTCATTTACCACTGGGCTACAAAAGTAATTCAAGCATGGGCTACTAGGGGAGGAGTCCAAGCATGCTCAGGCTGCCATTTCTGTTTGGTGTACCAGTAAGTCCACAGCAGTCAAGGTTTGTTTTTAATCATATGCAACGAAGAATTGTAATTTCCCATTTTTCCAAAGCCTGTCTGTTTCCTGCTAAAATTTCTTTCATTGTGTGTGTGTGTGTGTGTGTGTGTGTGTGTGTTTCCCTGTGTGGATGAATGGGCCATTTCTAGACTGACAGATACTGAGATGGATTACTGCTTGTCTCCTAAGATTTCCAAATTGCCAAGTAGTGCTGATCCCTGTGTCTCTGCCTGATTGCTTGGTATTAGTGAACAAAGGATAAAGGTTCCTGAGGTATAAAAGATGCCTACTGTATGATAAAGCACATGATAGGGTTTGCCTACTGAAGGGTGTGATTGGGAGAATGCCAGGAAACTGAATGCTCAGACACACTCTGGAATTCCCAGTCTTTGGTGCTCACAGCACAATGCAAGACTTCCTACTAGTTACAAAGAGATCTTATTCTCCAAAGAGGAATAATTTGTCAGAAATTTGTAACTCCTGAATCCCCTGGGGCTGACAGAGTGAGATGTCCGTGCCAGGCTTTTGGATAGAGAATACCCATCAATTTTTTCCCCTCCGATTTCCCACATGGGGCTGAAACAGAGCCTGCCCCAGTACTGTGGTATATATGGCACTTACATTTCAGGTGTGGAGGAAGATCTGCTTCTAGGTCAGGGAGCAGCTTGCTTGGGTTTCTTCTCTGTAAGAAGACCGCTTGATTGAGAACTGGGAGGGATGTCAGTGGACATCTGGTCATTCGGGGCTGGCCCACTCCTCTCATTCTGAGATCACCAAAGGTGAGGAGATTTGAAAAAGCATAGCTTTTGTTCCCATCGTGGGCAAGGCAAGTGATTTGCTCACAAAGTGTAATCTGAATGATGTGCATTGTGATGGACCACTGACATGAGACTTTGTGGATATAGGAAGAGAAACTCCCACCAATGAAATGGAGAAAGTAAGTGGTGGCTTAATTGCTGCCTCTGATAATACTCTCGTCCACCCACGGGCAAGACATGACGGCTGCACACTCTGATAGCAAATATCTGTGAACTCATCATTACTGAGAGTAAGCAAATGGGTGTGTGAATGTCCATCTTTCATAGTATTGCTTCACCAAGCAGCTCCCAACCTTACCATGCAAGTTCAAGTTGGGTCCTGTCAACCCAAACCTCACCTGCAAGCACACTTTTGCAGGCAGAAGTGGATGCATGGATGTACTCTAGTTTGAGTCAATATGGCTTTAAATCTTTACTGAACAATCCCTTAGCAAAAGGACTCATTTATTTACACTTAGGGTCTATATCCCATGATTTTACCAAATAGCATATGATTGTACACATTAAGTCTGAAAAACTCTCAATTGATTTTATTTCTTCTCTCCATTGTGAAAGACTTGGATCTT
This sequence comes from Phodopus roborovskii, assembly GCF_943737965.1. Lineage (NCBI taxonomy): Eukaryota > Metazoa > Chordata > Mammalia > Rodentia > Cricetidae > Phodopus > Phodopus roborovskii. The sequence goes on along the minus strand of NW_026126624.1, from coordinate 710,398 downwards.
CTTGTGTCTGGCTGCAATGGGTGCTGTTTGATTTCAAGAGATGGCCCCAAGCCTGCCTGCAGTGGTCTGTGAATGCATGTGGTGGGCAGTATGGGTTTGCCACTGAGACAGACCCTGAAATTCATCCTTACCATTCTTTTTTACAGACTTCCATTTCCTAGAGCCAACCTGGGATCTTTCTGACTGCACTCAGGTTACTTGAATTCACCTTGTGCCTTGCCTTTATAGTTTGGAAGTGCGGACCCTCCCTATTTCCCCACCAGCCGCTGATCCTCAGCTCCCTTGTCTGATGTTTGTACTTAGAGACACTTCCCTGTTACAACCTCCTTTTCCAATCTGCAACACAGCCGGCCTCAAAGTGATCAGAAGGCTCTGAATACTTTAGATAGATAAAAGGGTTCAAGCATGAGCCCAAAGTGCCCTGGAAGGGCTCCTTTGAATCCCATCTTCACTTGGGGGAGGCCCCAACCCCAGCACAGCAGCCACAAAGTTTAGATCCCATGGAGAATGCATTGCTGTCAGCAGTAGAAGTAGGTGGCTACTTATATGTGGCTGGTTATTATTGAAGGCGACTTTTCCACAAAAATGAATATAAGTTGCGACCTGACTGATTTCTCTGATGCTATCTAAAATATAGATACTAATTTCTGGAACATTTTGATGAAGCTCCTTGCTCTAGTAGCTGTGGGTTCTAGAGCAGTTCCCAACCACAATGCATAAAATTTAACTACACACAGCAAGATTCACACAGTGATGCTGAATTCTATGGAATGTATTTGACACCCACACAACAAAACAAGATGGAGAACATTTCCATTGCATCAGAGATCACTATGTTTATTGACAAGCCTCATCTCAAATGCAAACAATGGATAAAAAGTCCCTTCACCCCCATCCCCTGTCCCCTGCCATGATGTGAAAAGAAAGAAAAACATTGTTGGACTTATACAAATATTACACATGTAAAAAAGATGGACACTCTGTGGAATAAATTGAGTAAATATTCACACTGTAGGCTCTTAATTCATTCATGATGCTTTAACAAAATACCCTAGGCTACATGTCTTATAAACAACAGAAATTTATTTCTCATAGTTTTGGAGCTCACAGTCCAAAGGTGCTAGCTAGCCAACTTTTATGTATGCTTCCATACACAATAAAAACGGAGGAACTCGGATGATGTCTGGGCTGCTCTCTTGATCTCTAAGCCCATCTGGGAGGGTTCTACACTCTCATCCTAATCATGTCTATAGTTCCTGCCCTAATGCTGTCACTCTGGAGGTTGGGTTTCTACATATGAATTTTGAGAGGACTCAAAAATTCCAAAAGACTTGGAAGTCTTTCTGAAAACTCTGAATGTTTTCTAGCTGACCCAAACTTAGAGCCAGATGTGGCATGGAGCCATAAAGCTTGCAAGTCAAGCTCTGAAGGATCGGAGGCCATCATTATATGACTGTTTAAAATAACAAATTTACTCTTTTAAGAACAAATGATGCTAACAGGTACACACAAAATCCAAAATTGTCAAAACCAAACCAGGAAAATTGAGGAACAGAGAAAAAGAGAAAGAAGAAAATAGTTTATTCCCAAACAGATTATTAGTGGCATGCCTGAGTTACCTGTAGCAATGTAAGGGCAGTTTTTCAAACAAGGAAAGCAGGATCATCAAGTAGGCAGCCAACGAAGTGGTAGATGATCTACAAGATTCAGGTGTGCTCTTCAGTAAGGCCAGGCACATTCTTGCAGGCTCTGGCATCATTGCATTCCTGGTTGTAAGGTACCTAGGGTTGTAGCCTGGGATCCCAGAACTTAGTTAGCAAAAGCATGGAGAGTGGTGCCTGTTCAGGCTCAGCCTAGACTACATGGTGAGTCCAGGCTTTTACAAGAGGCTCACTTGAGTTCTGAAGACAGACTAAGGCTTAAACCATGAAGGAGACATTTCGTGCAAAAGCTAACCAAAAGAGAGCTGGTGTCACTCTGAAGATCAGCCAAAACAGATGAACTAACCACCTGCCATTGGAGACAAGGACGTGCACCCAAGTGGGGTGCCTTGCTCCTGGTTTGGTCCTTTTCTTTCTGTCACTTTGTACAGTGTCCTTTTAAACTTTAACTACACACAGCAAGATTCACACAGTGATGCTGAATTCTATGGAATGTATTTGACACCCACACAACAGAACAAGATAGAGAACATTTCCATTATCCTAAGCTAGGACAGTTCAACTTCTGGTCGCCCATACATGGGATATGTTGTTTATTGTGGGGGTCTGCTGTGTACATTATAGGCTGGTTAATAGTACCCTTGACTTTTAGCTCTTACATGCCAGGAGCACGAGCATCAAATCTTCAGAAATGCTGTTACAGCATTTCCCATGGGGGACCAAAATCCAGTTGAAAACCACTGCCATAGAATGACCCTTTTCTGGACCTTCCAGAGGTAACCACCCTTTCTTATTTTGCTTTATTTTGTTTTTTAAACTTATGTGTGTGTGTACGCCAAAATATGTCACATATGTGTGGGTGCCCATGGAGACCAGGCAAGGGTGACATTTCCCCTGGAACCAGAGTTGCAGGTGGTTATGAGCCACTTGAGGAAGGTGCTGGGAACTGAACTCAGGTCCACTGGAAGAGCAGCAAGCACTCTTAACCACAGAGTCCCTTCTCCAGCCCTGGTAACTGCTCTTCTGATCTGTATCCCTATCAATGAACTCTTCCTCCAGGGCTTTAAGTAAAGGCAAGTCCACAGCAGGTACACCCTAGTGTTTGGCACAATACACTCAGCATCATATTCACAAGCTGACTCTGTGCTTGGAGCAGATCCTTCCAGCCAGCATGTCAAGTTCTGTTATCCATTCTCATTGTTTCCAGTGCTTGGCAGTTGAGAACCTTCCTGTAAAAGCCTTTGTACAAACATACAATTTCATTTTCCTTGGGAGAACACCCATAATGTATGCAGTTAAGTAGGACTCTGTGAGGTAATCTGCCAAACTCTTTTCAAAAATAGTTATAGCGATTTACAGTCTTATCATCAGTGCAGGAAGAGGCAGTGGTCCCATACCCTCCATGACATTTTGTGGCAACTGCCTTTTATCACAGCCATGTCCAACAGAGGCATATGGCATTAGCTCATTTTGGTTTTAATTTGCATGTCCCTAATGACTATGGGTTTTGACCATCTTTTAATGTTATTTTTATTTTGTATATATGCAGATACAAGGGGATTCCTCTATAATATGTAAAGAGTTCCTTGAAATAAATAACAGGAACAGTGTAATAGAAGTGTTTCCTGACCAACACTAGCAATTTCTACAGTGGATGCATCTCTTTCTTTAACACCATACTGACTCTTTATCCAGTCTCATTCTAGGCATTTGACAATGTAAACTCACTTATTCTTCAATATCAACTCATTTAGTTTCTCAAAACCATCCTTTAAGGCAGTCTCATTCCCATTTTACAGAGGAGGAAGCAGACACATGAGGTTTAATGACTCACTAGGCATCACAGTCCATGGAGGAAACCAAAATTGCAACCTGGTCAAACCAAACTCCAAGGTCTTAACCCACGATACACAGTTCTTATGAGGCAAATGCTAGAGGGGAATCTCAGTCCCACTGGCACAGTTTTTTCAAGTCTGCAAGTACAGGCATGCTGGCTTTCAGATACCCTGACTACTACAACATGAGTGTGGTTCCTGTCACTGATTCTGCTGCTGGCTGGCTTCTCTTATACTGGTCTTCTCGCTGGTGGCATCATGAAAGTTGTGAACTTGATGTCCTCATGGGGAAAGGCATCACTTTCCATCTTGCCTCTGACTATGGATCTTCTTGTGGTTTTGAAAGGGGTTTTATTGTCTTTTGGGGATGGGGGTGGGGAGAAAAGGAGAACCAAATGTTTTACTCTGTGGTGTTTCCCAAGGTCCTTATAAATTCTTCTCATTTCTCCTGTCTTCCATTGCTCCCACTGCTAGTGACTGGGGTTAGGTCACCCAGGAATAGGAATATTCTGGCTCTTCTGGGAATCCTGCCTTTTTCTGGATCACCCCCACTGGCTGGGTCACACATGAGTACCATCTTTTACTTTCCTAATGATTCAGCAGGACCATTGTAAGACTTGCCTCTTAGCTTCTTACTTTTGAGTTTGCTGCACTAAGGCAATACCTAAACTTGCAGTTAAGGGCAGCTAGTATACGCACAAACATGTTTTTTTCACTTTAAGTAGAATTATAAACTAGTATTCATAAAAGTCCAGAGAACTGTATCTACTCAGTTAATTCAACAACATTTATTGAGTAATTGGCTATCTTGTCATCAAGATAGGGGAAATACTTGGTCAGATATGCGCTGGGTGAATTACCACTGAGCTGGAAAAGTTTTCTTTCATGGTGAAGGAGATAATGGAAAGAGTCCCACCATATTTCTGTGGTGGCAATAGCCCTTTGGGATACCAATCTCAAGCTGCCCTACTTTATGTCAGTAAATGTCTCTCTCAACCTCGAGGGTTTGGGTCACAGTGATCAATAGACAAGTGTGAGACAGCGCTGTGAGTACCCCGGGGAGCCCAGTTCCAGTCATGAAGTGAACTTTTTAAATTGAAAAATGTGTCATGGCCCTTATGTGCAGGTTGTGTCTGTGGCCTCCAAGCAGTGGGAAGTGAGAAATAGGTACAGAACTTGAATATTTGCCCAGATCACTTTTTTTCTTTCAAGGCTATGTAGAAACAATATGCAGGCTGGAACACTTCAAGAGTGATTGAAGTTAAATGCCACTTATAATACATCCTATAGAAGCTGCCCCAAGCAAGCAGAGCTTCTAGGGACGAATGCTGGAGATAGCCCTCAGGCTCCTTCCACTTGTGCAGACTTTGGGTTGAGGGTGAGGAGAAAGCACTTTCCTTTGAATGTGTTGGAGGCAGTGGTGGTACCTGAGAAACTCAAAGCATATCAGCTTCATGCCAGCACAAACATGCAGGTATACATAGTCCAGGAGTTGGTTATGTCTTTATCCATGAGGACTCCCAAACAGACCTAGGTTTCCCAAGCATGGTTGATTAATTCACAAGATGTTGAAATTTTGTACAAGTGAGTATATCTTGCAGCAGTCGGTGATTATGACAGACTGAGTGCTTCCCCTCTGTCTTGAAGGGCTGGAGTGTCTCATCCCAAAGGTCTGAGTCCCATAGCCTCCCTCTTCACATGGGTTTTAGCCCACAGAATATTGTTTTCAGAAGGGAGTAGGACACACAGTCATCCGAGTGTATGACAACAGGAGAGCGGGTGTGCCATGCTCACGTTCGGTGGGGAAGTTTGTGGCTTTGAAAAATGGTCCACTCTGCTTCGTCCGAGGCCCAGCTGAAAGCACAATCAGGGAGGTAACACTATTTGGCCAAATGGTGGACTCACCATGTCAAATGTCCTGTCTCCCCCATTCATCAGCAGAGCTTAGAAGCGGCGATAACTGCTGTGGAGAGGAGCCTCAATGCAAGTCACACGGGGAGCTCCAAGGGATTCAGCATTCATGAGCTGTCACCCACACTGGGTGGGCTTTCATGGTACTCGTTTACACTTTAACGGACCCTATAACTCCTCAACCATGGTCCCGTGAGTTACCCCAATTAAACCTACTGGCTCACTAAGTCAGGCTTGACTGAGATGGTCTCTTTAGTCTGTCTTTGGGTGCTCCATCTTGAGTGAATAGACATTTATGTCTTCCCAGGAAAAGTCACACTACCCTTAACTGTGTGCATATTCTCAGGCCAGTAACTACCTTTCTGTGCCTTGGTGTCCTGTTTTGAAATGCTTTCCCAGGTTGGAGCACACAGGTCGGTTGCAATGCACGATCTGATTGATTTGCCCTAGGCAGGGACCTGGGATGCTACCTTTCTGACAAGTTCCTTGGGTGGTGGTGCCACCACTTGTCTAAGGTCCCTGCTTGAAGTAGGAAAGACATTGAAAGATTGAGCAGATACGTGTAGGGGACACCAAGGGCAACAACTAACGTTCAAAGAGACAGCCCCCAAACGATCCCTCCTCCAAGACACTAAAAACGTGTCTCTTTCCACACACCAGATTCTCTAGTGAAAATTGCTTGGTACTTCAGCCAGCTTTCTGGCCAGCCACTGACAGAGGGCAGAGGGTTAGTGTGGCTCAGTCTATCAGCCAATGTAAAGGAAGAACCATAATTTATAATAAAACGAAGGGGGGGCAGCACCACTGAGTACAACACAAGGTTCCCATTTGCCAAGGGCACCAGAAAGGCATGCGCTGACTGGTGAGGGCCCTTTAAAGGGTTAGCTGCAGGCGTGACTAGGGTTTAGATAGGCTCTTTTTTTTTTTTTTTTTTTTTTTTTTTTTTTTTGGTAGAGTAGGCAGGACCATGAGTGAAAAACACACACTCAGAGTTGGCCAAAAAAAAAAACAAAAACAAAACAAAACAAAACAAAAAAAAAAACAAACCGAAAAAACAAAACAAACAAACAAAAAACAAACAAACAAATAAAAAACAGGGAAATGGGACATAGGACACTGAATATCAAACAAATGGCAAACCCATCTAATTTCTTAAGCACCTACTCTCTTATTTTCAAAAGACAAAGCTCTTGCCAGTAGGAAAAAGCTTCAAATTTCCCTCCCCTCCTCTTTTTCTGCATGCCCTCCCATCGTGCCCTCCCCCACTCTCATCACACCAATGTCTGTCCTGTGTGTGTGTGTGTGTGTGTGTGTGTGTGTAGGGGGGGCATATCCTAATCCCAAGGACAGTTCCAATGGCCCAGCTTCCCCACCTGCCAGATGCTAGATGGTTTAAGCAAGTGTCCTGCAACATGCCCAAATCTGATTCTTTGTGTCAAGAATAGCCACCAGAAATGGGATAGTCCCTCTGAAAAAAACTATGAGTTCCATCTGCAGACATTTCTCTATGGAATTTCTGACCCAGAGAAGGAGGGAGATAGTAGTTACCCAGGTCTAAGCTGAGCTTGAGGTTCCCATATTCAATGGGAAACTGTCGAGGCTGAATAACGTCTTTTGGATCAAATACTTCACACAGGAAATGATGGGAAAGACTCATTACGAGTGTCCCTAGTGCTCTGGATACACTTAGCAAATTCTAGACCTCCTAAAACATTTGTTGAATGGATGGATGGATGGATGGATGGACGGACAGACAGAGGAAGCATCACAGGCTTATGTCTTGTTTTGGTAGAACTCTGTCTTTGAAGGCTAATTGATGTCCACCTTCCCCTTGCCCTGCTGTCATTTCTGTATGTCCCCACCCTTATGTTGAGGTCGCAGCAGTAAGAGCCAGCACTGTCCTCTCTGAATGCTCCACTATTGTGCCAAAGACATTCAGTACAACACCACTCCAATGCTCACAAAAACCATGAAAAATGTGTTCTGCCTAATTGACAAAGAAACAGGTCCTTTCTCAAGACTAGCAATTGGCAAGTCCAATGTATCAAAACTCAGCTCTAGATTATTTCTGAAGATCAAGGGAACACAGGGTGTCCTTGGGGGTCCCCCTTTCCTCAGGCAATGAGTGTGCCCTCTCTCCAGAATGTGGGCACTGGCTCACAAAAGGCAGGTACTTTGCTCAGCATCTGCTTTCTCTTTGGCTTCTGGGCAGAATGAATGGGGCAGAAGAGGGGCCTTGAATAGCCAAGAAGTCATCTTTGGGTTTACCGGAGTGTGATGCTGACAGTCTGTGGGAGGTGACTCTGCTACTGCAGCCCCAGAATGCCCTACTGCAACCTGACACATAGCTAGAGGGGCTGTGAGCATTCCAATTTGCCTTTTTGGGGAGATGTTCCGTAGTGGAATCTCTGCCTCCGCTGTCCTCTATTAGGTAAGTGTGATAAGACTAGCAATGAGGAATCGAAAGGAGCTTCAGCCCTTGGTCCCCTGGTTACCAATCAAAGAAAACTGACTAGGTAGTGATCGCCACAGGTTATGCACTTCCTTTCGTGTTTTTTTGAGAAGTAGCTGCTCCACTGTTTCTCTTCGGTGTGGTACTCTCTGCCCCACAGCCGCCCTTTATCCTGTCCTTTCACGTGCCCTTGCTCTGACCTTGCTTGATGTCCCTCTACCAAAACCACTGTTAAAGAGCCCTACACAATTTCCAGCCTGTGCTTCACATCTTTCTCTTCCCTGGTCCTCCCTGATGCCATTGCTTCTGCCCTGGATCTCTCAGAGATCGTTTTACCCAGAGCCACGGTATCAGGGCAACATTTCTCCTTTATGTTCGAACGTCTTACTCATGCTTGGTGTGCAGACTCCCAGATCCCCCACCCACACAGGCTGCTTCTTACCCTCATGAGTACTAGCCCTGTCTCTCCTGGTATGTCCACCTGGCTGCTTCTAACCATTTCCATTCATGTGTCAAACTCAGCAGCACCAGATAGACTCACAGCAACCATCATCTCTCTGATCTTTTAGGACTCGATTTTTAGTTCTGTGAGCTTGACATAGCACCTACCATTTCCAAAGAGTCCCCCAATCAAAACACCTGTGTCTATTGGGCCATCTGTGAATCAGCTGCTTGAAATTGTACACGATCCTTGGAGGGAAAGAGAAGGATGCTGTCCCTGCCCTCAAGGAGCTCACAGTCTAGCGGGGATGGCAGGGGTGCCAGCTCACATGGGACTTGCCTGGTGCAGTGTCACCCGCCCAGGGTGTAGGACAGGAGGAGGCAGTCAGTCACTCACTCTGTCCACAGAACTCCTCTTGGAGCAGGGGGTTGTGGGTCCTTTCCACGGAGGAGGATTTTTCAGGATGTTTGGTTCAATTCATGCGCCCGGTTTTCAGTAACGGTGCCTGCATCTGAGGGTTTGAAGCATATGCTCCAACAGCATGGCTGGGTAGCAGTTGGTGAGGTGGGTGGGAAGCACCCCAGCCACTTCCTCAAGGCCAACTGTGGTAAAGAAACCAAGGTGCTAAGCGATTTGGTTCACCAAGAAAGAGAGAGTGGAGAGAGAAAAAGAACCAGTTCTTCTCAGTGTGCTTTTTCTCCACAAGTGCCATATCCTGCTCGATGGGGGGTGTGGCGGGGAGTCACCTCTCATGCTTACTGTAGGGTTACTTAGTCATGTGTGGGACATGCTTTAGTGCCACTGTTTAGGCAATTTCTGGCCATCTATCTGCAACATTGATGCAGGTAATTGGGTGACTACATCTTTCTTACACTTTTCGGTTGAAGATGAATTTCTTTTCAAAAGGGGCAGAGGGCATGAGGACCAAGCCTCCCATTTTACAGGTGAGGACACCAAGGCCCACTGAAAAGGAACCTGAGCTGACATGATCAGATGGGAGATGGAATTCTAGGTAGTCTTTGAAATTCACGAGCCCTAGAGGCGTGTGTGTTTTGTGTGTGTGTGTGTGTGTGTGTGTGTGTGTGGCAAGTTATTGTGCATGTCCCCTGTGTTTGGCCCCATCCCACTGGACATGGAGGGATCTACTCTACTGCATAGTTCAGCTCTCTGGGGAGCTGGGAAGAAACTCGAAAGCTGTAACAGCTACTTTTGCTTAGCCAAAAAGTAAACCGAGTCACAGAGCAGAGCAAGTTGTGAGATGGAGGTTCAAACCTAGATTTGAATTCATCATGTCCTTTTGTTTGTTCTGAGACAGTCTCATGTAGTCCTGGCTGGCCTTGAACTCACCATGTGGCCGAGAATGACCTTGAACTTCTGATCCTCCTGCCTCCCCGTCCTGAATGCTGGGATTACAGGTGGGTACTGTTATCCAGTTTATACTCACCCGGCTCCTGCCCTCAACACTTGGCTCTGTGGTTTGTTGGATAGAGGGACACTGAGAGCGACAGAGTGTCCCAGCCTCCTTCAAATCCTACTTGCAGTTTCCTTCCTTTTGAGAAAGTTCTTGCTCTTTCTCTGAGTCTGCACTTCCGTTGTCACTGGGTTTCTGCTCAGGTAGCTTAGCTGCTGACTCTCTCTTCCCTGTCCTATCCAATCCTGCCCCTGTCTGTGAAGCCCACCATGCTTGCTATCCCCTACTCTGTATAGGATTACATGCTTTTCTTGAGTCAAGCCTTAACATTTGCATAGTCCAAGGCCTCTTCTTGTCTCAGAATCATGCCAGGCCACACTGATGGCTTCACCACTCACAACTCTGCTGGCAGCATTTGCCATATTTGCCATACAACTTTGTGTTATCCCTCATTCCCAAGAGCCAGGCATCTGGAACCGGGTTCTTAGTGGGTGGCATGTGTGGTGCTTGTAGCACCATCATGTCAATGTGTCAAGGGTGAGCCCTCACTTCCAAGCACCTTCCTTGGTGTCTGCCACCTAGGTCATGTTTCATCATGTATCTCTATCTTCTTCAAGACTGCTGAAAGCCCTGGGCAGACATTTGGCTGAGGGGTAAGGGATGCCTTGGGTGGTTCCTGACCCCTGAAGGAGGAATTTACTTTGAGGAATGCAGAGTGGTCAGGTTGAAGTGGCCCTGCTGGGGCCTGTGTGACTCTGTGTGACCTCCCTGAGATGTGGAAGTAAGGAGGCAAGGTGAGTTAAAGAGCCTTGGAGTAGCAGTATCTGGTGTGCAGGCTCCAGGTGTGGAGCCAAAGTGCTGGCCAAAGTGCAGGGTGGAGCTTCGCCCTGGGTTTCCACTTTCTGTTCCCTGTTCTGTGATAGTTCCTTCTCTGTGGAGAAGACTCTCTTGGGTAAGGGCTAATCTGGGTTCATCTGGCCGATTTTCTGTTTTTTATTTGTTTGCTTTTTAAAAACAACAACAACAACAACAACAATTATTTAAGACCCCAGTTAACAGGTGTGAGAAGCTTCTGGATTTTTTTTTTTTTGAAAAAAAAAATCAAATGGTAAACTTATATACAGATTAAAAACAATGTTCTTAAAAATCTCAACTTGACCAGACAGGGAAGTTTCAACACCTTTAAAGGCATTTTTGAGAAGACCTCTTCCTCCAAAGGTAAGGCTGTTCTTTTGAGGATTTCTCAGCACTCAGTGGTCACTAGAGGAGGAAGATACAGCACTCCCCCCCCCCCAGTGGTATAGCCCCTGGTACATTTCCTTAGTCCCACTAGTAGGCTCCATTTTGTTGATTCACCCCCCCCCCAAAGGAAAAATAAAAAAACAAAAACACTTCATCATCATCAAAACCAGAGGTGTCTTTAGATAACAAAGACCTTGTGTAGCAGACAGGGTCCACATTTCCTTTGGCTGGTGAAGGGATGTCTTGTACTCATTTCTTGTGGTTAAAAGACTCAGATGAATCATTGCCAGTAGCAGCCTGGCCTTGCTCAGCTTCTAAGAATAGATGAATACCAGCTGGGACCAGCTACTTTTGACTCTTGGGGGTTAGGGTGTTCTGGGTGGCTGTGTCTGCGGCAGTGCCAATAATGAAGTAGTGGCTGACTTTGGGTCTGCCCTTGACTTTGTCGAGGAGGACCCCTGTGGAAACACTGTTGTATTATAATCCTACTATGGATTTTGTCTCATAGTTGTTCTGCCTTGTTCTTTGCACATGGATTGTCAACAGTATTCATCATCTCTCTTTGAAAGAGGGTTGGAGTATGGTGGTTAAGGTTCACTGGGGCTCACAACAGTAAGGTGAGAGCCTTTGCCTGTGAACAATCTGACATTCTTGAGCCTGGCCTTTGACACAGCTCTCCCAACCTTTCTGAATTCTGGTAATTATATGAGGGTAGCCTTGTACGCGGATAGGGTCTTTATAATGGTTACTATCTGCCACATGTTTATAACCTTAATTTGGAATTCCACCAGGGCCAGGTTATGTCTGCTGTCTGACTCCTTCTTGGGAGGTGTTGGCTAGGATGGCAGGTACCATGGTGGTCTGCCTAGCATTCTATCGTGTCTGGATTCCTCAGGGTCTGGTCTCCTCCCCTACCCTTAGAACTTTGTTTTCTTGTTAGACTTACGTTAGTCCTCTTTGTGGCATCAAGCTACCCTTGTATGACAATGCATTCCAGCAGTCAGCATCCTCTGAATGCATGCCACACTGGGAGTTACCCCTTTCACCTTGGATCCCAAGTCATTTGTAGACCATTGGCAAAAACCTTCTTACTGGTAGTTAGTTGCTCAACCCTTAGATTCTCATGGGACTGCTGAAACAAGACCTACTTTTATCCAAGAAAAGTCATCAGCCAAGGGCATAGCCTGGCCACTATAAGCCATGAATACAAAGTAGTGGTGTCCTATTTTGTCTTAATTTTAGAAAGACAGATGTACTCGCATGAGTTCAGTGAGTGGGAACATCAGGGGCTCTTCCCTTAGGTGACCACTGAGACATTTTCCCTAGATTTATGTTGTTGAACAGAAAGGATCTGGTTCTTTTGGGGGAAGAGAGGATGACGAGGACCAAGACTCATTGTAGATCTGATGGCATGGACCCAGAGGGCTCTTGGGGGAAGGGCTATTCTGGGTCATTTGGAAATGATTCATTAGCATGTAGGGTTAGATGGTTTCTAGAAACTGGTACCTTAATATCCTCTTAAGACCAGCTCGCCACATTGTGCCCCTAAGCAGCTCTAAGAGCACTCCATGTGGCAACCTTGTTTTAAATGAAAGCTGGCTTGTAGAGGGAGGGTGGAACCTGGGACCCAGGCTGTGGGAAGAGCAGAACTGACAGGTCTAGCTGGAACTAGGGAGTCCTGGTTCTCTAGCTGTCATGAAATTAGGTTGAGGAGGAGAGATCACCCATGGTTTGGGGAGCCCTTACTATCCTGGGAAGGACTGCTAGTGCACCACGCAGCAATGCATTGTGGGGAAGGACTGGTGTTTGCCCCAGTGAGAACAGCAGAAGCCTGAAGCTTTGAGGAGGCTTAGATGGGGGGAATCTAAGGGAAGGTCCAAAATGCACTAGAAAAGCAGAATCGGAGAGGCAGAGGAAGCATGTCTCAGCTTTCTGCTCATACCCCTAGAGCTCTGACATGTGGCTACACTGAGCTTCTGTTTTCATTTGTCAAGGGTCCATGATTCCAGCCCCAACACACACTCCTCAATGCTGAGCAGGGGCCATAGTGAAAATCCAGATAATCTATACTTTTTCTTTTAAAGAGGGCAACCGCTTCTCCACTTTTATGGGAATATGCTTCCAGATCCCTGCTTTCATAGCTAGTTATACATTCTTTCAAAGCCTCTATCTAAAGACTCTTGTTCCCATCCCAGTAGTGTTTGAATCCAGAGAGTACCAAGGGTCCCAGATCCTTTCTACTGCACATTGGAGGAAAAAGGAAACAGAGTTTCTGCAATTTTTCTTCCCTCCCCCTCCCCCATCTCAAGCCTCAAATACTGTTCAAAAACCCAACATGGAGTAGTTGCATCCTAAGGGTTATATATTATGCAATAAAAACCAAGGCTGTAGGATTCCCTTCTTAAATCTTTTTTGTTTCCTTGTGTGTGCCTATGGCCTTGCTAGTTCAGACAAAGAAAGAGTGGGGAAAGGTGGTTTTTTTGTCCTGGTATCACCAGGGGCTCTGGAATATGAAAGTAACCCGTAGAGACATGCACACAACTCCTGGAGTTAGATGCCAGTGCTGGGCTGCAGCAGAAAGCTGGGATTGGGTGAAGTTCTGGAATTTTCACTTGGCGATCAGAATGAGGACCTTCAAGGGGAGCTCCGTGGGCCCGCGGCTCTTGCTAGCAGCTTCTGCTACTTGTTCTGGAACCTCCTTAGTATATGCTGAGAAGTATTCTGTGGAATACTGTCCCTCTGAACAGGCAGAAGAAATGCTTTCATGTACACGATTGTGCACTATTGAATATGTGATGACAGGCATGTGCTGATGTGACATGTTGGATATGGCACACCCATTACCAGTCCACAAAGGTACAGTCTCCAAAAGAGGATTTTCACCCATCCTTACAGTTAAGGTCACAGGATAAGACACACAGGGTCCTCCTGTACTCATGATATTTTGCCTTGGAAAGAACAGGCCATGAGTGGAAGAGTTGGGAAGGCCTGGAAGGAAGTGCCAGCTTGGGAGACATGTGGGAGGGTGCTAGGGTTTCATTCAATATGAATGTGCCTTCTCTGGGGTCACTTGTTTCCACTTCCCCTGGCCTATTCCTACCCTATGTGTAGTTGCCAAACAGCAGATCCTTCCATGAGCTGCCTCCCTGCACGCTCTGGACTTGGAGACCATCATAGAGTTGGGTGGTCAGAGAGCCAGGATGTGTGTAGACAGAGAGCAGAAAGCCAGGGGTGGACCAGGATGGAGGGGTGCCTCTGGGAGGAAAGGCGAAGCCTCTGGAGCTGTGACAAGCCCTGTCTGTGGGTCTGTTCTGTAAGAGTGGGTGAGCCTTGTGAACTATAAGAACAAAAGACTGAGAAGTGCATCAACTTGCTTTCCATCAGCCCTTTAAAACAAAAAGGAGCAATGCTGAACCATGAAATGAGAATACTGAGGACCAGGAGTGGAGGAACCATGTGAACTCTTACTCCATTTACTGAGACTTCTGGGGATGTCAGGTGACAGTAGCCACATGCTCACACTCAGTTATGATTCTTGATACTCACCCCCCTGCTTCCCAAAGGGTAAACAGTATCAAGAGCCAGAACTGAGTCTGAAGCACAGGCTTGCCAAACCTGAGAAGTGACCCAAATCAGACTGAGTAGCATGCTAACAGTGTCCTGGTGGCATCACGTGCATGGGTGTGCTGCATGTGGGTACAGCAATCACAGCCCACAGGCCTTCCTTGAGGAGTTCTGGGCTCCTGATAGGAAGTACCATGGTGGCACTCTTGCCATGGCCTTTTGTCCTGTACTGAATGTCTCTGGGGACAGTGTGAGTTGTATATGGATGCCAAGAAAGGCTTACCAGTATTAAGCAGTGCCAGTATCATTATCTTAGTTCCCATTAATCAATTGAAGAAGGAAGTGAGGATGGGGGAAGTGTAGATAAAGTAAAGAGAGGAGGAAAAAGGGAAGTATCCATTAAAAAAAAAAACAGGAATAAAGGAAGGAGGGAGGGAATGGAACACACAGGTGACTAGGACGTTTTCTTGGGAGGCTTTGACTGGAGTAGCTCAAAGCCTTGGTAAGACTGCAGAGAAGGAAAAACCCTGGTCCATTGCAGGGGTTGGTGATACTCTTCCCTGGATGGATGACCAGGATTGAGGTTTCTTAGGTGCACAAAAGAGGCTTGGGATCTGAAAGTTGGGCAGTCTATTGCCTAGTTCTACCTGGACTACAGAGGCTCCTGGCCTTTATTTGGGGACAGAGGTGTCCCTGCCCACTAGGAGCAGGAGATGGCTAGCTTGTGCTCCCTCTCATCTTTCCAGCGCACCTGTTATAACATCCATGCTTAGTCCTGTCGTCATCCTTCCTCTGCCTCCCACCCCCATAGAACATCTACTATGAATGCCCCATGCTTAGTCTTGCCTACATCCCCACCCCCAGGCTTGTAAATGATGTTGGGAAGAGAGAAATGAGGTATACAGAAGATATTCATAGAGAGGCATGTATGCTGAGCCCTGTCCAGCTTGCCCCTCCCTGCTCCATCAAACTTTGCTTGGGGTAAAAAAAAAAAAAAAAAAAAAAAAAAAAAATCCCCCACAGCGAAGTCTCTCAACAGCCTCTCAAGCGGGGTGTGGTGACCCTAGGACACAAGGACTCCTGGGTCTGTTCAAACTTACTATTCCTGAGGAGAAGGCTGGCAGACAGGATGCATTTCCTTGAGAATATCAGCTGTACTCTTATTCACCATGAGGGTAACACAGAGTGGGGCCAATTTGTGTTTGGGAAAGAGTCACACCAAGGGATGGAAGGCCTTTTCTCTCCTCGTGGGGCAACCCTGAGATGGTCCAGTCTGTAGTGTTCTCTTACTCCAGCTTCCTGTGTCTGAGAAGTGATCATGAATGTGTGCAGAGGAACCACAGGAGGAACACCCAGGCTTGGAAAGACCTTGCCCTGGGAACTTCGGGTAGCTGAGATATGGCATGTGAATGGGCCCATGATACACATGGTCTGTTTTCTTGGGACCTCATAGGGTCTGTTGTGCCAAAGAGGAAAAAGGAACAGTGAGTCGATGAGGTGAAGCTGTCAATCTCAGAGAGCAAGGACAGTGATCCTAATCCGGGACTCTGTGGGGCCAGGGCCAGGGGAGCCCCAGGAGAGCTTTCCTGGGGGAGCTCTCATAGGTGGCAAGATCAATTTGGGGAGGTGTGTCCAAGACAACTGGTGGGGAGGAGCAGTTGGGGGAATCCAAGGGAAAGACTAGGGGCCGAGAATCACTTTGTCCTTTCACAATGTGGCACACCCTCATTCTCTTTCAAAACCTTGGTAATTGCTCCTCCCACCTCCCCTGTTCATCTGTTTCCCCAGGGCTCGAATAGTATCGGCTGTGTTCCTTCTGAAGCCGAGGGTGGTCAGGGCACTGGTCTTCTGATACATGTGACAAGTATCCAGATTTCACCCTCAGCTTTTTAAGGTCTGTAACTTAACACTGCATCTCTAAGTAACACTTGGATAAACTCACCATCCAGTGCTCTCTTCAGCCATGCCCACCTTCTCCTTTTATGACTTGGAGACACCCTTTGCTTTAAATAACTCACTTGAAAGTTTGGAGATCAGTAGCATGTCTAGTATTTAATGCACTTAGTTGCAGATGCCAAGTGGACTCTTGTAATAGGCAGACTGGAACACATTTTGGAGCTGTGTGAGGAAAGGTACCTTATGTGGTACCTAATGAACACTGGTACCAAACATTGTTGGGGCCATGTTATTTAGAGAGAAGCATAAGTTGAAGTAGAAGACAGTTTCTAGCCTTCGTTCTGTCTCATTCCCATCTTGTGGCTTATGGACAGTCATATGCCACAATTATAAATGGGACGACAGCCCATCTCTGCTACACCCATTTATATTTGGTTTGTAGAGTGGTGCACATTTTTGTATATATACAACCTGTGCTAATATCTCTGTCAGTGGCGGAACCACAATTGAACCTTTGTAAATTTCCATGTTTGAGAGGTCAGATGTTTTCTCCTCCATAGCTGATGCTGAAGTCAAGAGTATAGATTCCTTAGTAAGTGATGGAGTACAGTACAGGACTTACGGCTCCTCTGAGCCTCAGTATTACACATGCGTTACCCATGCCTACCACCCTAATACGTGTATGTTCTAAGCTACAGCCTTGACATTGATTACCTATGACTTTGCCTTCAGCATCAAGATAAGAAAAATTCAAGTATAAGCTCCAAATGTAACATTTGACAAGACTTCCAGGGCCATGAGTGATTTGGCTCATGTCTATGTATGCCTTGCCTTGCTTTTGGCATTTTGAATATACTACATCCCTTTGCTTCTAGGCATAGCTAATAAGCTTCCTTCTGCCTAGAACCCTCTCCCCTTTTCCATCTCAACTAGGTAATTCTCACCCATCTTTCAGATTTCATCTCCATAGTTCATGGAGAAGACAAAGTAGATGAATGCTTTTTTTTTTTTTTTTTTTTTTTTTGTCTCCACAGTGTGTGTACTGATTCTTACAACACCAATCCAGTATTGTTATCCGTTAAGTCTCCATCAGGCAAGAACTACTACTCATTTTGCCTGCTATATTTCCTAAAGCCCATAATAGGCGCTCAACAAGTATTTGTTGAATGAACGAAAGAACGGCATTAGTATTTGAAGCTGGTTTCTAATTTGTACGACAGAGAAGGTGTGTCTGGACTGGATGTTGTCCTGATTCCCAAAGAGCAGCCTTTGCAAGGCCCATATCTCGAGACAGAGGCCAACTCTGAAAGAACTTGTTGGCCCAGTGGCTGGGGAAAGAGGCTGAGGTGCTCCACTCCAGGCTTGACCCCCTGGTCTATTGGTCCCATCAGCCCCTTGGTACCCTCTCTGCACCCTCCTTCTCCTCCCCCCACCTCCCCCAGGCTCCTAGACCTCCTGTCATTGCTCTCCTTCCCACATATCGAACTTCCTCTCCAGTCTTGTGTGAACCCTGTTGGGGCATCCACATCTGTGCAGGTGCTCTGTAGAGAGTTAGTAAACCTCCTCCTCGCTATACATCCTGCTCTGCTCTGGGCCTCAGCTTCAACTGTTACTTTCAACTGCCACCAGAATGTTCCACCTTAACATTCTCAGGGGTTGCTGACCTGGTACTAGAGTATCAGAGGGAGCCATGGACCCCCAGGACAGGGTTCAGGTGCTACCTTCCTAATGGGCTCAGCCTTTAGTGTCATGTAATCCTTCAGAAGTACATAACTGTTGGCTTTTCTAACCAAGATTTTAAACAGTTTTGGCTGTACATGACCTTTTTGTGGTGGCTTCACAATTTCATTGGATTCTCTTAGTTGAAAAGAAACCTTTGGATACATTGGCAGAGCCAGCTGAGGAAAGTTGCAGACCAAAAGGCTTTCTGTGACCTCACTTGGCCCACCTGCCTGAGAAGCTCTTGATCTCAGCCTGCAGGGCTCCAAAGCAACTTCCAGTTCAAGATTACACAAGCTTGTTCGTCCATTGTCAGTACTGGGGCCTTAGAGGTGTAAAGGCAAAGGCAAAGTCTCAGATACTTAAATATATCATTTATCATGACTTTTCCCTGAATGTTTAGCACTCAGTTCTCTTCTGAGTTTCTGTTGCTATTGGGAAAATTGTACCCCCCCCGTAACCCCCCTTTGTTATATCTTTAACAAAGGCCAGATATCTAATACCTGGGAATTAGAGACTATCAAGGGCTGTCTTTGAGTTCCAATGCTTATCCTGATCACTTTTCCTCTTGGGTGGGGTGTACTTTGTTCTTTTCTCGTTCATTATGTGCCAGGCCTTATCTAGATGCTGGGAATACACACATGTCATGGAAACAGCAATGGGCTCTTTATCCTTGGAGAAATCTCTTTGTGATGGTCAGGCAAGGTAAAGGCCACTAGCTTGGAGCATGGCCTGGCTAGAATGTGTGTGTGTGTGTGTGATATATTGGTACAGCTTCTGGTACAGAAAAGAAGCTAAGACACCATGGAAAATTCCAGACTAAATTCAGTGTTTTCATTTTTATCCCAGAAGACTTGGGGATGCAGTGCTGTTGAAGGCTTTTAAGCAGAGGGGATTTTATGATTACATTTCAATCTCCCTGTTACAGAGAAGACATCATTGCCATAAGAAGGCAGATGTAGAGGCTGTCCTCAAAGTCCATGGAATAGGGCAGATGCCAGGGGAAGAAATAAAATGAAAAAAAGCCTGAGGAAGGATGAGCAATAGATCAGGGAGTTCTATATACAGGAAGTAATGCCTGGGCAGGGACCAGCCTATGAAGCACAGTCCTGAGTTTTGGTCATGTTGAGGTATCTTTGATCTCTTTGCTATTAAGGGATAGAGCTTATAGAAAGGGGCCAGCCAGGCAGAATACAGGGATTGGGGAATCACTTGCATTTGGGTATAAATAGGCCACAGGCCCAGATGAACTTACTGGGTTGCACACAGAAAAAAGCAGGTGCTTTTGGGATTGGACAAAGGAGGAGGAACTCTCAAAGAAGTGTAAGAAATCCAGGAAAGCAGCAGAGATACCATTTATATTACATCCACGCAAAAGAAGGAAAGCCTTTCTTTTGTTCTATCCTGATTTGCCTTAGGGAGATGATGCCATAAAAAACCACACCTCCTCCTCTTCCTGTATAAGAGGCAGGAGAGGTTGGTTTCTGCCAAAGGGCAGGGGTTCTCTTAGCATCCGGGGACAGAAGGCCAGAGGTGGCTCTGGCAAAGCCTTGTAGATCTGGTGGTAGTGAGCAGAGTATCTGGTCGTTAGAAGTTCAAAGCCTAGCGGTAGAATTTTTTTCTCTGACTGCGGGATTCACGTTGGGGCGAGTATAAGCCAGGGACTGTCTGTGGTGGCATGGTAGAGATTATGAAGTTGAGCTATGGTAAGAAAACAGGCTTTGGAAGTGTGTGAAATGAAGGCAGAAAAGGGGAGGAGGAAATGGTTTATAGTGGGTGTATCCAGCTCTCTAGACATGCTCCAAGGAAGACGACACATGGGGCTTGCCGGGCTGAGATAGAAGGTTTTGCTTTTTTTTTTTTTTTTTTCCTGGCATAATTTTGTGTCTTTGAGAGGCAAAATTGTAAGACTACATACTTGTTTGTAAAAAGCCAAAAGGAAGGGAGGATGGAATAAGGAAGACTAGCAAAGGTTTATCTAGGAAGGGGTATGCTGACTAGGCTTGATGGCTGCTACTACCAATACGAGGTCTCACAGGAGCTTTCTGAGACCCCACTTACCAGTCTTTAGAACTACCTAAGACTTCCGAAGGGTCCTGAGGAAAAGGGATGTAGAGAGGCAATTTGAGAGAAGCTTGAAAGGCCCCGTGTGGGCTGTGAATAAAAGCCTCCTCTGCAGAAGCAGCCTTCTGGCACCTGGTCAGGCATGAGAAAGCTCACGCCAGGAGGGTTGCCTTTAGCCTCTGGATCCATAAGTTGATCACAACCATTCCAGACAGACCCCGGTTAGAAGTCCCATTAGGTGACACTCCTCTTTCCCCATACAGAGGCAATCCAGTTCTGCAAAGTTGTAGGCTTGAGGCCCTGGCTGCAATAGTGGGTAGCAGGTTAGGGGAAGGGAGAGCTCATATTTTCAGATCCCCTTTGGTGTGTGGCTTAGAAAAGCCAGTTATATCACATATGCTACTTGATATTGCCATGACTTCAATAGGTATTGTCCATTTATATGAAGTAGTCTTTATGGGCACAAACTGCATCTCCAATTACTGTGATCTCATGTTTAAAGTTTTAAAAAAAATAAAAGTATTGATAAAATTCCATTTTGGGATTATACATCAGGAACATTTGGAGAAACTGTTTCTCAGAATAGAAGGGATACAGAATTAGGACCAGGAGGCCACAGATATTTATCACAGCATCTCTTATGGGCTGGGACTTGTACTTGGGGTGGAGATGGTACCTGCATGAATCAAGCTGATGATCCTTGTTGAAGAGACAGCCAGAACATGTCTTAAAACATGACTATGGCTGTGAAGGGAGAAAATAGTGGTAACAATAGGATGGAAGATTCTGACTTTAAGCCATGGAGAGCTTTGATGATTTGACAGAAGGCAGAGTGCTGAACAGCCAAACTGGGAAAAAAGGATGTTTGGGATACAGAGTAGGTTCTTGGTAGAAAATGATTTTCTCTTAAGGCTTTCTGAGGATACTGTGGCCAGCAATGTAGATACTTGTGTAAAATGAATAGTTCTCCACAGGTGAACTCACGGAGCTGGTATGGGGACCCCATGTCATGAACCTGTTGTATTCTGTAGAGCAGAGATGCCCAAAGTCTCTAGTGAGGAAGAACTAAGTCATTCTCTTTTTGCATCATGTGTGCAGTGCATATGATTGCCCTTTATTGTATGATGGGACATGTCTCTCTGGGAGAGGTGGTAGGCGAAGGTTGGTTTCATTAGTGGAAATAGAATAGCTATGATTAGCAGCTGAAGGGGCAGAAGATGAGTCCAAGGTTGGGACACAGTCAGGCCAACTTTGAAAGTGGTGATGCAATGCTAGGCTTTTGCAAAGCTGAAAATCCAGAGATGATTTCAGTGCGGGTGGCTGTTTTAAGCTATGTTCAGTGGAAACCATCCCTTTGGAGACCCTTTCTGAAGAAGGTCATGGTAAATGTTAATCTTCATCACGTCTGCAGTAAACTGCAATAACAAGAGAGCCATCCCTCTGGTTGCCCAGAAATGTGGGTTTTCAAACAGTGGCTCTTCAATAATATTTGATGAGTTGATGGACATTCTAGGGAGATGTTCCAGGGTACCACAACCTGGTGAGTTCCCTGCTGTGAAGGACCTTGTGGAAAAAGCAAAGTAAACAAGTTCTCAGTGGCACTGTGGTACATGTGCTAAAATGGCCCGAATCCAAACCAGCTTTGCTCTAGGTAGAAGTTCTGTCACCTTTGAGCTGGACAGTAGAGCATCAATCAAACCACTCTACATTTTTTTTTTTTTTTTTTTTTTTTTTTTTAAGACAGGGTCTCACTATGTAGCCATGGCTTGCCTGGAACTGCTATGTAGACCAGGCTAGCCTCACCCAGATCCATGTGTTTCTCCTTCTGCTTCCTGAGTGCTGGGATTAAGATCATGCTTTGATCTTGCTTCTTGTTAGACAAGAAGCCTGCATCAGTAGATTGCGATAAACCTTGTATGGCCAGTACCAATCCCAGTGACCCTCATCTGGTCTCTGGAGCTTCAGAACCATGTCTTCTGTGTGATGTTGTCTTGGTGACTGTGAGGAAATTTAGAGAGAAAGAAACAGCCAGTTGGGGAAGACACTGGCCACAGCTGGACATAGTCAAGTCACATCCTGATAGACATTCCTCAGCTGTGCTTAAAGGGATTGAAGGAAGCCATGGAGAGATGGTTCACTTCTGTGATGGCCTTCAGGTGAGTGGATGAGGGGGCTCCTCTTTAAGGAAATTAGACAGGAAGAGGGGGTGGCAGTAGTCTGTTTCATCCAAGAAGGGATGACCAGGAAGGGAAGGGTAGGAGTCTCCATTTGAAATGAAGGTTGGAGTAGGAAGTAGTTTGGAAAGAACGACGCCCAAATTCCCAAAGATTGTCTATAAATGTTTGTTTTCATTTAAATGGACTTGGTTATATAAAATAAAATAAAATAAACTAAAATAAAATAGAAATGAAGGTTGGTTGACACCTGTTTAGTGAACACTTATTTATTCTCTGTGTCTTTTTTTTTTTTTTTTTTTTTTTTTTCACATCACTCCTTTATTATACTGATCTGGAAAGATTTAGTAGTTACGCCCAAACGAATTCTGAACCCACATGGTAGGGCCAAGCAGCTGGAACATGATTCAGACAGTGAAAGACAAAATCTGGACATGATCAAGGGGCACTTCACCTCTACAAGACACGGCAGAGGTAACCAACACACAGCAAGCACTCCTGCCCCGGGAGGACAAGGAGTTTATCCCATCTGACAGGAATGGCTTATTTTCTGGTGAGCACATGGAACTATTTCAATCACCACTAGAAACAGCAGAGGGGCTTTTTTTCTGCTGATAAATATACACGTACCCTTTTTTTGTAAAAGTAAATGTAACACAGACTTGACAGGATTGATCCCAACCTTCCGGGGCCAGCAGCTCCTTTAGGCTCAGAAGAAGGTAGAAGGTTTTAATCACCATTGGAGTTACTTTCACCTTCCACTGGAAATGGCTACAGCCCCCAGTTACCTAACTGCAGGAGAGTGCAGGACAAGCTCCAGGACAAAGCCTGGCTGCAGCTTCTCATTGGTCATTCTACTGGTTCCTTCCTGACCTCTTCCTAAAGCAGACCCCTTAGTAAACAGAGGACTAAGAAAATCTAATTACTACTCTCAACCCTCCTGGTAAGAGGAGCCGTCCCTGGATGGTGAACCAAGAACCTGCACCCCAGGTGTTTTCCTGACTGGGTTCTATGAAGGGAATGGGTGCAGGGGATAAAAGACTAAATGAAAATGGGAGCCACGAGTCCCCATCTGCAGCTACAACTTAAATTTAAGATCCTAAGGATGTGGTCAGTGTGGCAGGAGTTGGGGAAGGGTGCAGGAGGTGTAAACAGGCAGGGAGGAGGGCATTAGGGTAGGAGTCTGCCTGCTCGCCTCACTTCTTGACCTTGCCCTGAGCGGCCACAGCTTCCATAGCTTTCCGCACGGTCTCTTCATCTCCCAGGAACTGCATGGGTTTAATAGGCTTCAAGTTCTTGTCCAATTCATAGACAATAGGAATGCCAGTTGGCAGGTTCAGCTCCAGGATGGCCTCTTCTGAGAGCCCCTCCAGATGCTTGACGATCCCCCGAAGGCTGTTGCCATGGGCTGCAATCAGAACTCTTTTACCCTCCTTGATCTGGGGGACAATTTCTTCATTCCAGAAGGGCAGTGCTCTGGCAATAGTGTCCTTGAGGCTCTCACAGGAGGGCAGCTGGTCCTCAGTAAGGTCTGCATACCTGCGATCCTTACTGATGCTGCTGTAGAAGGGATGATCGGGCTCCATTGGAGGCGGTGGGACATCATAAGATCGCCTCCAAATCTTTACCTGCGCCTCACCATGCTTAGCAGCAGTTTCTGCTTTATTGAGACCAGTCAGACCCCCGTAGTGTCGCTCATTGAGACGCCAGGTCCTGACCACTGGCAGCCACATCTGGTCAATGGCATCCAGGACTGTCCAAAGGGTCCGGATTGCTCTCTTCTGCACGGAGGTGAAACAGATGTCAAATTCATGTCCGCCGCGCTTCGCTTCCTCGTGGCCCGCCGGGCTCAGGTCGGCGTCATACCAGCTGCTGAAGCGGTTCTCTAGGTTCCAGGCGCTCTCGCTGTGCCGGATCAGCCATGGCGACAGGCAGGAGGATGCGGCAGAGACTGAGGATCGCTGAGATTCCCTATTCTCTGTGTCTTTCAATCACATCATTCATCTCAATTTCACTCATTTCCCTGTCCCTTGTATCTGCCCTCTACCCTCCCCACCCTCTGCTCTTGCAACCTCCCCCACCCCCAACAAAATAAAATTTAGGAGAAAAGAAAATGAAAGAGAGAGAGAGAGATCATATCTCATCTTGGAAGCTGTAGTGTGACACAGAGAATCACACAGTAAATCCTTTAGTCCATATATCTTTACTTGCAAGTGTTCATTGCAAAGAGTCACTGGTTTGAGGCCTCTTGTTTCTGCTACACAGCCAATGCCGGTTCCTCACTGGGACTCTTCTGGTTTATCCTGGTGTTGTCCTGTGTCTGGGAGATCCTGCAGCTTTGGGTTTGTAGGACCAGCTATTTCACATACTCCATCAGATCTTAGATGAGGTGGATGTTGGGGTGGGCCAACTCATAGCACTGGCTCTAGGACTGGGTTGTTGTGAGGTTGGTTATCCTGATACCACCTACCTTTGCCACCTCGCCACCACGCCACCACCAGGGTGAGCTCTCCGGTAGAGTCCCAGGTAGTTCACCCATGCAGCAATGAACAAGAATGGGGCTTATCTCCCTGGTTTCACACCCTTGGGGGCTAGCTTGAGCTCACTGCCATCTACATCACCAAGGCTAGCTCTACTGTGCTGCCCAGTTGAGGTGTAGAGGCCACTCTCCTGAGTGCTCCAGCTGGTGAGGGGCAGGGACAGCTCTTCCACTCTTATAACCTCAGGGCCAGTTCTCCCAACTGCCAACATCTTTCCAACTGCCAACATCTTTCCCTTGCCCACACCACTATATGGCATATGAGTTCGAGAACACTTTTAATAGAATCCATGGAAAATATTTACTTAAGCTAAGCGAGCCTTTGGCGTTTGCAATTGTACAGGAAGGGAAATGGAGGATGACTGAGATGAACTATAGAGAAATCAAAGGGCCTGAAGAGAGTTTGCAGACTGGGCCCCCAAGGGCATACTCCAAAGATCATGCTTCAGCATGCTGAAATGCCAGATGCTGGTGGTAGTGATTGTGAGGAAGGTTTGGGATACCTGAGGTCATGAAGTTCAGGGAAGCTGCTTGAGGACAGGGAGAAGAGGTACCAGGATGGTGGGTGGGCTTGGACAGGAAAGGTAGGCCACTTCTTACTTCCCTTTTCTCTGTTTCCTCAGAGCCTCAATGTGTGGTGAGGTTCTGGACCCAACTGAAAGTGCTGTTCACAGGAAGCCAAAACAGAAGGAGTTCCTGCATCTTGTGGAAGGAAGACATCAAGTTATGAAGTAGTTAGTACTTCCCAAATGCACCCATGTGCCCAATAGCATTCAGTCAAATGGTAGTAGCTTTACAAAGAAATTCTGTTTTTGGATTGGTATTTCACTGTTTTGGCATCAGCCTAGAGTAAAGGAAGGGTAAGTAAAATAAGTGGACAAGGCACTTGCAGTTAGACTTTATAGCATGCTTTAAACCTGAAATTACTGGAACAGCATGAAGCTGATGGTAGAACAGTGGCCACAGAAAAGCCGGACACAGTCTGAGCTTCCCCTCAAGTGCTTTTGGAGGCATGGGTATTTCCAGTTGGATCTTGAGCCCTACAGTGTTGCAGTCAGAGACTGCCTTCATTAACTGCCAGCATCACTCAAAGGCTGGGATAAAGGCATGATGGAGCAGACCACTGACATTCCACAAGTCTCCCTGTGCTCTCTGTCCTAGCATGCAGTGTTCAGTGTCTGGGAAGTATTGATAATTCCCACAGTTGGTCCTCTCAAGTCTGACAGGAATTCTGCATGATTATCCTTCTATTCTTTAAAGGCAGAATTGAGTCTGTGGAACACCTCACCTTAAGTCAGGCTGAGGCAACAAATGCTATGGCTCTAACTTCAGTCTCAGTGAGTATAAGGAAGCTTCCTTGGGGGAGGTTACCCCCTTTCCCCACCCTCCCAATCAATGTGTAGTTTACAGGTGTAACCTTTCATCTTTGAATATAGCTTGCAAGTGGTTTGACCTAACAAAGGTGCCCTTTCCAGGTCAGTAAGTGAAGAGTAAATCCTGAAGCAGCTGGCTCAGAAATGCCCTAACATCCCCACCCTACCCCACCCCACCCCACCCCACCCCATCCCACCCCACCCCACCGGCTGTGTGGGTGCTGGATAAGGCCTGTCCTCAGCTCTCAAATCCAGCATGGGAGTAAACCAGTAAGTCTTTGTCTTCCGAACATGCTCTTTCTTTTTCTGTAATGCAGAATGGCTCAGAACACCCAAATCTTTGCCTTCTGCTTTCTTCTTGTATCACAGACCCCTCTTCAATTCATCTCCCCCTCTTCTTGCATCTGCAACCTGCAGGCAGTCAGTGAAGCAAGCTGCCCTTCAACACTCTGAAAGTGTCCTCAAGCCAACAAGCAACTCACTGGTATTCCAGTCCTACCTTTCACAGGGTGCTGAGATGTAAACATAACTATTCAGGCTTTTGCCATGTTCTCATACTGATGTCACAGTGATGGCTCTTATCTTTTGCTTGCTCATTTCTTCCAGAGAGATCATCAGAATGGGCTTTGCCATCCATTCCAACCAGCATTCTGTTTGGGATTATGCACCCATTTTCAAGGGAGGTCAGAACCTTCTCCCTAGCTCTCCCCATCTACGCCCGAGTCCTTATCACAATCACTTTCAAGTGGTCTCTTCATGCGATGCTCTGTCCATCTTGCAAACACTTCAAAACTTTTCCCACCTCTAATCTTAAAAGCCAGGTCTGATTCTTTAGCTATTTGTTCCCACAGCATCCCATTTCTGGGCTGCTGTCATAAGAATAACAGAGTTGTTTAACAACAAGCATTTATTTTTTTGTTTATATATGCCAGAGGCTGGAAAATACAAGGTCAAGGAGCCAGCAGTCTTGGTAACTTGTCTGGTTTCCTGGTTTTTATTCGCCTGACTTCTTCCTGTATTCATGGGAGAGTGTGAGATCATGACTGCTTTGATAGGGTTACTTACTAATAGCGTTACTTACTAATCCCTTTGATGAAGGCAGCATCTCCACTATCAGATTACCTCCCTAAGGTCCCACCCTCGATGCTATTACATTAAGAATTTGGGGGTCTAATATGCATTCTGAAAGTGATTCAAATGTTTAGTTTGTAGTATGAAAACTCAAAGTCTGATTCTTTGACTGTAATCATCACGGCATTGTGTGTTTAGAGCCCATCAGTGCAGTTAAACTCAGGGATCTGTATCACTTGAAGGACTGAGGCAGTGTATGGTATCCAAAGCAAGCTCAGATGGTGCTAGACTCCAGAGTAATTAACTCTCAGGGTTTGTTCAGATGACTCTGTTTACACAAACTGTGTGGGTATCTGTCTGTCTGTTTTCTCTTAGTCCCTGGCCCCAGAAATATGCTTAAGCTTAGCATTTGCCAATACACATAAGTGGTTGTTTCTCTGGCTAGGGTTAGATCAGATAGTCCTGGCTTGTAGTAGGTATTTAAATATTGCTTTGAGATGTTCCCCAAACCTGCATTTCTGTTGATGTGACTGGGTGGTTTGCAAGCTTCCAATGTTTGTGTGTTTTCTCTCCCTTGGAATTTCACCACTGGGAACTCTATTCCTGGGCTGCGGTCTCCATCCACCCAATTTCTCTGGGCCCTTGTTACTGGGGATTTTGGTCATCAAATGGAATGGGGCTCAGGGGATGATCATTATGGTCAGAAGGTAGTATTTGGATGGGTGGCACTGAAGGGTGAGGGCTAAAATCTATTTCTCCTTCTTTTTCTTTTAAAAGTACGCAAAGCAATTTTATTTCCTGTAGCAAAAAAAAAAAAAAAAAAAAAAAAAAAAAAAAGCACTAGCACTAGACCAGCTATGGGTTTTTCTTATACACTGAAAGAAATTCCCAACTAGTGCTCTTGGTTTGTGTGTATCCCTCTCTCTTTTAATCTGCAATTCAGCAGGAAACAGTTTTAGCTTTACTATTTTCAATGGAAAATATGGTTTGAGGTCCTAATGGAAATATTGACCGTAGTTTCTGCCAAGAGATGGGGTGTGGACTGGTGGGACACATAGAACTTTCATAGAGGAGAAGATGTCAGGGGTGGTGGTATGAGCTTGTCCCCAGGAGGCAGTGTGACTCCCTCCTTTTATGGGCACAGCTGCTCTCAGGGATGTGATGTTGGTGACTCTGAGGAACCTACACATCCCCACCTTGGGCTGCCACATTCTCTGTTCCGTAACTCCTGTTGTTTGTAAAACAAGTGTTTATGGCTGGGGTTGGGGTGGAGTGTCTCCTCAAAAGTTGAATGTCTTGTGATTTGGGGTAAGCCAACTGACAGAACTTGCCTCAACCTCTAGGGGGATTCTTGAGTCACCAGGGCATGAAGAAAACATCAGGCTATTTTAAAAAATGTGTTTGTGTTTTTTTTTTTTTTTTAAAAAAAATGTTTACAAATGTGTGCCATGAAAACATTCCCAGGGTGAGAAGAGGAGACATTGGCAGCCAAGGGAGGCAAGTCTGTTCCAGGACAGGGAAGGGCTTCACTTCCAGGCTCCGCTGCTCCGCCCTCTGCCCTGTGCCAGCCCCCCTCCCCGCCCCCAGCTATCATCTGTCCATCTTAGGAAAAGCAGCCTTGTTTATTACTCATTAATGTGTGCTCATCGATTCTCATCCTTTGGGTGATAGAAAAAACATCAACTCTGGTTTTGCATTAACTTTAAAAAGCCCAGTGAAAGCTGCCTGGAAATGGGAGGAGTCCCCTAAGCATACCTGGTCAAGTTTTTCTCTGCGTTAACGCTACTCACAGCCTCAACAAGTAAAAACAACTGAAGGAGTGGAAGGCAGCGTCCTGAATTTTCAGCCACAGCCTTCTATATGTGGAGGGAGACAGCTGAGCATCCAACTGCAAACTTCTGACTCCAGAAAGATGTTGAAGCAGGCTCGAGAACTCACAGTCTCACTGACCTGCTAAAGATGACAAGTCAAAGAAATTGAAAGTATTTGGGAGCGGCATGATGAGGCAGAGCCTGGGAAGGAGTGGAGAAATTGTGTTCCGTGTCCTATTTTCACAGATTAACTGAAGTTCTGGTTACCCCAGCACAACTATATTTTATAAATGGTCAACTGAGTCTAAATATAAGAATTATGCCTTACAGCAAGTAACTTTTGTGTTGCTTTGTTTTTTATTCAAGACAGGATTTCTCTGTAGCGTTGGAGTCTGTCCTGGAACTAACTCTGTAGACCAGGCTGGCTTCCAACTTACAGAGATCCTGTCTCTGCCTCCCAAGTGCTGGTGGTTAAAGGCATGTGCTGTCACCACCCAGGTAGAACTCCGGGCTTCTAAAACACAGTCTACATAACATTGTGATATGGAGAGGAGTGACTGGTACATGTGGAGTCCTTCTCTAAGCTGGTTTCCCTGGCTGGGCCTGGAGGTGTAGGGATGTATGTGCTTGCCATGTTTCTGTTCACCCTGCAAGTCCATGGTGCTGAACAACCTGGTATGGAGGAAGTGATTAGGTCCCTGGAAGCCCAGGGACTTCACATACCTTTGCTATTTGACAGGATGTGCTCCTGCATGTTGTCTGGGAGTGTTTGCTTGACAGATCACATGGGAGGAATGAGCTGCTGACAGGATGATTTGGTGATGGAACTGGATACAGCCTCAAAGAGAGACCAAGGAGATGCTTTTCCAGGGACATTGCAATTCAGGAGGTAGGCTTGCCTGATGGTTGGACTAATATGAGACTACAGGTCAGCTATCTGTAGGAAGGAGACAGGAAATAGGCTGTGTAGAGAAAGGGCATAATTAGCCAGTTAGACTGTGGGCAGGCTTGGATAAAGATGGGAATCCTCATAAGGGTGCTCCTACAGGGACTGTGTTGAAAGCCTGGGTTTCTTTTTATGGATCTGTGTGCCAGTCCATGCATCAAGTGGCACCCCCCTGCAGATGGCCACTGCCCATTGCCTTTTCATGGCTTTTCCTAACATAATTTCCAAAGGGGACAGCTCTTGTTTCTAGTTAAGGCATTCAGTCAATAGGTGCTATACAATCCAGTGGCCACCTGCAACAGGTCTGAGTGGCCAATTTTATTACAGCTGGTTAGATAACCCTGGGGCCTCTCATCCAGTCATGCGTACAAACTAGTCAGGAAGGGGATCTCACAGGATCCTCTTTAATTCATATTAATTGAACATATTGGTGGGGTTCAGTATGGCAAGCACACACTATATTTTTCTGGTAATTAATGAAATCAGGCATTTTTCATATATTGGCAATTTTTATTCTTTGAGAAGTAACTTCATATCATTTGCCCATCTTTTAATTGACTTTTTTTTTTTTTTACTTTTTACTTTTTAGAAATTTTTGAAAAGAACTTTTCTGTGAACTTCATATAGAACAAAGGCAATGTGGCCAAAAAGCCTTGTGGAAAACTTGCTGTGTGTTGCCACCAGTCTTATTGTGGTCCGGGCCTTTGAGTAAAGGAAAGCAATGGGCTAGTGCAGTGTGGTGGCTAGGTGATGGTGATTGTTTTGCTAGGGTAAGCACTTTGGAGCATGTCAGATTTTCTGGACCAGAGAGGTGCTAAATGAAGGTGAAACAATCTATGGGTTTGCTTAAAAGGGCTACTTCTGTGGGTAAAATGACCCATATGGGGAGAAGCTATAGGCATCCGGTTCTTAAAAACTAGAGGAGCACATGAAGCCATCTGATAAGCTAGACACTGATCACTCAGGAGGTCCTAGAGACAATTCAGAGCATCCCAGTGGTATCGGTTCAGAGAAAACATTGGCTAGAGCCATCTTCCAATCTCAGAATCTGAAGCCATCTTGCTGAGAGGCCAGGTGAGTAGAAGCTTGCTTGCTTCTCCTTGTTGCTTCTCCCTCTGCTTCTTCCAACCATCTGTGGAGGCCAGCAGCAAATCCATGCAGAGGGAAAGGGGCAGCCTAGGAAGTCAGCAGGCCTTGGCATGGTCACGGGTGAAGCTCCAGTGGATGCAGATAGGAACACACTCTGTCATCAGAAAATACACTTTAGTTTTGGAGACGAGACTCTTTTGTGACAAAAGGACCCAGCACACTCTGTGGTACTTGAGAGTGACCATAAAAGCGGGACTCAAGGGGCTACTTTTCATGGGGATTAGATAAGACTACCGACTCAGAGGATTATTGTGAAATCAAAATTATAGTTTCTTTCTGATCAAGTCCAACACTGGCTCTTGAGAACTCACTTTTGTGAGTTCTCAGCTCAATCCTCAAATTGTGTGGGAACTTAGGGACATATTGTAAAGTTCACCTATGATGGAGAAAAACAAAAAAACAAAACAAAATCCACAAAAATTTGCCCCAAACCAAATATCAGTGAGAGAAGGGGAAAGGGTCTTCCAGAGAGAAGACACTGGGGATGTGTTGAGTCACTGATGCAATGCCGTGTTCAGGAGTTCCCAGATGGATCGGTGAACGTTTGTGTAGCCCAGGAAGAGACAGTGTACATGAGAGCTAAGCACACAATGACCTAAAGGATGAGCAGATTGCCTAAGACAGAGTGCCAAGACAAGTAATTAGCTATGGAAAAACAACCCAAGTTTGAATCTTTCATTAAAAAGATTCACAATGAACAAATGGAGCTAGATTCTAGAATAAAAACCTCAAGTCAGGTGAACGTGTTTTCCTCCCTGGTTTTAGATCACATAAGGGAAAGCAGTGGCCTGAAATAAAAGCCTATGGTGTTAAGATGGAACTTCATTCAGATATCTGTGTGACACCCCACAATCATAGTTGACACATTGAAACTTGTTTTCAGCTCAGATGAGGAACTCTGAATCTAGGCTTACTGAAATAGCAAACTGTATCTGATAACTATGTTTAAAAAATTCCTAAATGCATGCTTAAAATATTAAAGAACATGAGGGCAGATGAGAAGTAAATAGAACCAATAACCAATAGGCTTTTTTTTTTTTTTTTTTTTTTTTTTTTTAATGCAGTATGTGTTGGTGTTTGTCAGTTTGGTGCAAGGGAGTCATCTGGGAAGAGAGGAAACACACTGGAAGGTTTGTCTCTATCTGATTGGCCTCTGAGCAGGACTGTGGGGACATTTTCTCAATTTCTAATTTCAAATTGCTGTAGGGAGAGATCAGACCACTGTGGGCGGGGCCAGTCTTAGGCAGGTAGGATCTGGGCATATAAGAAAGCTAGCCGTAAACAAGCCTGAGGAGCAAGCCAGGAAGCAGTGTGTCTGCCCAGCCTCTGCTTTTGTTTCTGTTTCAGAGTCCTGCTTTGGGTCCTTGCTTTGATGTCCCTCAATGATGGCCTGTGACATGGAAGTGTAGGACAAACCCATTCCTCTCCCAAGTTGCTTTTGGTCAGTGTGTTATTTCAGCAACGTAAAATTAACTAGGAAGAAGATCTCACCATATTACAGACTGGTCTGGAACTCGTGACCTTCCTGTCTGAGACCTTGTGAATGCTGCAGCTGCAGGTCACCCCCTGCTTCTTCCAGCTTTCCATGTGATTCGAGTCATTTGCTAAGGTCATTGTGTGCTCCTAAATTTAATGTCCTGTATTCGTGCAAAGAAGAGACTTGGAGAGCAGACATATTCAGTACAGCTGGGATTCTAAAGAGCCACATCATTTGAATGTTGAACTAGACAAATGCCAGTTTCTCACCTTCAGGGGACTGCAAAAATACAACTTGGAACTGAACTGAGGAGGGGAGAGATTTTTGAGGAGCCAGACCTTTTGTTTGTCTGTTGTCCTCAACCTGCCATCCCAGAAGTCAGTAAAACCCAACTTGAGAATTTAGCTTCAGAGGATGGTGCTTTTCACTGGTGCCTGCCAAGGCTAAAAGCCGATTCCAAGTGAGGGATAGACCCTTGTCCTCAGCTAGAGTTCCTTAAAAAATAAAATCCCAAAACGAAGTAAGATGCCTTGAGTGAGAGCCAGCAGGCAGGGAAATCCTAAAGACTTAAAATGCTGCAATGTTCAGATACAAAAGTTAAATAGTTTCAAAGTATAAAAGCCCGATCTGAAACTGAAGAACATGAAGATCCCTGAGCAAACAGGGGTGGGGGTGGGGGGTGGGAAAAGGTTGACATTTAAAACTTAATTGTCCTCTGCTTCCAGTTTTGGTCAAAGTTGAGGGACAGAGACTGCCTTATCAAAAAAAAAAAAAAAAAAAAAAAAAAAAACCCAAAGACTGAAACTGATAGAAGTCTGGTGTTCTACATGTAAGTATGTGCAACACGTGCATGTCTGGTTCCCATGGAGACCCAAGGATCTAACAGAACTGGAGTTACAGATAGATGGTTGAGAGGCATCCCGTGGGTGGGGGGAATCAAACCTTAATCCTCTGGAAGAGCAACTGGACTACTGAGCCATCTCTCTTGTCCCCTTCTTATACTTTTGCTTTAAGTAAGGAATCAGGTAAAACACATAAAGCAAAAGTTGACAGGGTCTCGTGGTTGGTCTGTACTCGATATATAGCTCAAGAAGGCCTTGAACTCCTGATCATCCCAAGTCCCAAGTTCTGGGATTATAGGCAAACACCATTACACTTGGTGTGTGTAATGCTGGGGATCAAACCCAGGGTTTTGTGCATGCTTGCCAAGCTCTACCAACTGAGCTACATCCTCAGCCTGAGACACATCAACTTTTAGGAGCTGGGCACTAGGCAGGCAGGGGTAGCAATCTACTTGCAAGAGTAACAAACAAAACAGGCCCTATATATGTTACC
This sequence comes from Phodopus roborovskii, assembly GCF_943737965.1. NCBI lineage: Eukaryota > Metazoa > Chordata > Mammalia > Rodentia > Cricetidae > Phodopus > Phodopus roborovskii. Next base: position 676,326 of record NW_026126624.1, on the reverse strand, counting down.
TCACATTAAAGGGGCCATGATAGAACACAACTCAGGGAGGAAGGGCTCAGACTATGGCTAGTGCTCTTACTAAGTTGAAGGAACAAGAGATAAACACAGAGGGAGCCAAATGGCCAGAACACAAGGGCCAGAGTGAGAGCAATGGTAATAGTAAGCCATATAAAGAGGTCTGGAGAGCCACAAGGAGCCCCATGGAGCTTTGCCTAGGAATCGATCTGTGTACCCTTGCAACTATCCAACTCCTGGAAATAGGCAGTAACCGATTTCCTATGGTTTAACAAGAACTGGACTAATTTGGTTCTGTAACAAAGAGTAAATTTTTGTTTACTGCCAAAGTTATGATGACCTGGCAATAAGGAGACTGGCAGGAAGAAAATATATGTGAACCTATTGCATGCTCCAGGGGAGCACAGAACAGTGACTTTCTAAACTCAGTAAAATGTGGAAGCCCATGTAAACACCTAAGGCTGCAGAAAGGAGTAAGAGCGTGGCTTTGCAGATGGTGCCAGTGGTGCTGGAATAAGGAGCTCCGGGAGAGTATAGGAGGGAGGGATGATGCTTGGAGACTGTTTGGTGCAGGGGTGCAGTCTTCCAGGTAATGACAACTGTCAGAGTAGGTGTCAGCCCATGAAGAGACTTTGTGAGTGATGTGTCCATCTCCAGACTCTTCTGTGGTCCCATATTCTCTAGTTGATGGGTTTCCCGGGCGATGCTAGTCTAATGGATACTCTGAATCCTCCCCAACAAAGCCTAAAATCAAGCTTGGAAGGACCTGCTTCCAACTAAGCTGTGAGTCAGAATCAAACCACAGAGGATTGAAAGAAAGATAAAATTGACAAATACCAATTACATGTTTTTCTTTTGGTAACTGGCATCCAACAAAAGAGTACCAGGCAAGTAAATATCAGCAACATATGAAGCACAACTGAAATAAGAATCATTGAATGTGAACATAAAAAGCATACAGATGCAGTAAACAGGAGACATTAAAACAGTATGAACTTATTGTATACATATATATACTGTATATATTCAAGCAGATAGACAAAAGCATAAACATGCTGAGAAAAATGGGAGGGTTAAGACATGAAACAAAAGTAATTTATGTGGTTTGGGTTAAGATTATATAACTCAATTGGAGTGTATTATAGTTGGTTGCTTTATACTCTTTTCTCTTGGTGGGGGGCACCACCCAGCTCCCAAATAATCACACAGAGACTTATTATTACTTATAAGTGCCTGGCCTTATTCCTTGATGCTTTTCTTAAGTTTTCCCATCTACCTTTTGCCCCTGGGCTTTTACCTTTTTCTATTTCTGTATAGCTTTTCTTTCCTTCTTATCCCATGTCTGGCTGTGTATTTGGGTGGCTGCCTCCCTTCCCCCAAGCATTCTCCTCTCCTCCTTTTCTCATTCCCTCTTTCATGTTCTTCTTCTATTTGTTTTGTCTGCATGCCAGCCCCATCTATCCTTTCTTTTGCCTAGCTATTGGCCATTCAGCTCTTTATTTCACCAATCAGGTGTTTTAGGCAGGCAAAGTAACTGCTTCATAGACTTAAGCAAACACAACATAAAAGAATACAACACATCTTTGCATCATTAAACAAGTATTTCAAGCATAAAGAAATGTATTACATCTTAATATAATATTCAACAGGACATGGCATGTGAAAATTGTTCAAAATGAACAGCTCATATGGTAACAAGGCTCTCCCACTCCAATGATGAGGAAACTAAAGACACAGAGAACAATACTAGCCAATCATAAAATATAAGTAGCTGGGTTCTCAGAAAGAGGGCAAACTGTAAAAAGATATCTTAAATTGCTTAAGCAGAAATAAAAATACTTTGCTAGGCATATATGTCAAAATTAAAGATGAGAGAAGTAGAATAAAGGGCTTCTAGAAGAGGCCATATGCATTGGGTGTGAGGCTGTGGCATGGCAGGTGATGTGGTATGTACAGATAATTAGTGGTAGGTTAAAGGGGGTGTTGTGAAGCACAGAGCAACTAAAAGAAATAAACCAAGAGGCAAAGCTAATAAGTAGATACAAAATGCAATGAAAGTGGGGAAGAATGATAAGAAAGAGATGCAAGAGAGAGTAATGGAAATCACACTGTAAGAAGATGGAATTGCACCTAGGATATTAATGATATGTAATAATAATAATGATGATCAATAAACACAGAACTACAGCTAAATAGGAAAAAAGAAGCCATTTATTCTAAAGCTGACATTGTCAAGAAAGAAAACGAAAAGTAGGTACTAGATGAGGAGAAAAATATATGTTGGACTTCCAGCTGATATAGTACCTGTGTCTGGATTATATAAGGAATACCACTCAATGAGCCTAGCAACAGGACTGAAAAGTGGACAAAGTGTTGAATACACATTTCATTAAAGAGAGCCACAAAGCTGGGCAGCAAGGGAATGAAAAGGAACCATCACTAGTACCATTGCACATTCATTAGGATGGGTAAATTACAAATGATACAGCATGCTGGAGAGGTTACATGGTAATTGGCCTTCATTCATTTTGCATACATTTTACATACATGGAAATGTAAAATGGGATACATAGTTTAGAGAAATTCATCTAATGGAAATGAAAACACGGCCTAGGGAGAAATCTCAGAGATGGAAATGCGTGCTGCACATGTGTCAGGACCCAAGCTAGGATCCCAGTGCACATGCATGAGCTGGACTTAGTGGCATGCTTCTGTAATCCCCGTGCTGGACAGTGGGTGGGCGACAGAGACAGGCACATTCTGGGGGCTTATTGAACAGTCAGAACAGTTTAAACTGACCTTCAGGCCAGTGAGAGATCCTGTCAATGGAGGACAACATCCAGCATCAGCCTCTGGCCTATACACATGCATGGACTGGAAAGCACACCTATGTACACATACATACACTCAACACATGTATGCAATCAACACACACACACACACAAATGAAAACATGCATCTGTGCAAAGAATTGCACCCATAGGTTGTGGTAAATGGTGTGTCATAATAGCCAGTACCTATAAAACACCCCAAATGTTCACCAACTGGTGAACAGATAAATAAATGAAAACAACACAATAGAGTGCTTCTATTTTAAGTAAGAAGGAATAATTACTTAATACAATAATATAGATGAATCTCTACTACTGTATTGAAGTAAGTGAAAAAGTATGTGTACATAGGGAACACATTGAACTGTTCCCTACATGTGACATTCCAGCAAAGGTAAAATACATGGGACAGAAAACACAACCTTAGGTTTTTCAGGTCAGGGAGTGAAGTGGGAGGTTAACTTCAGAGGGCTCTAGTCTAAGTACAAAAGAGAACAGTGATCCCAGATGGAATATTTGAATATAACAAAAAAGTTAAGAGTATTGAAATACAGGACTACTATTAATACAGGCTCTTGTATTGCCTATACAAGAGAATTCTTTGTGAGGCATGAAAAAGGAAAACACTCCATAATAATGACAGGGAAGCAGGTAAGAACTTTTTAGTATGTGTGTACCAGGAGGCTCATAAAAAGTTAGTAATAGAAGTTGACCATGATGGAGATCACAATAGCATGGGTGGTGTGCACAGTCACATGATGGTATATGTTAGAGCAGGGGTTAAGAGTAGGCAACAAGATGTTTTACCTCGTGAAAATATTTTTCAGTTAACAACAAAAATCCAGAGATAGAACACCTCAGAGGTGTTTTTAAGTAAATATGTAAAATAAAAGTCTATGTGTCTAAACAATATTGTGAAACTAAACAAAAAAGCAACATTTAGCATACTGTTACATTTGATGAGGAAGGAATAGGTGCTGCTCCTGTGCCTGTGGAGGTACATTAGGCACAGCTTAATTATTTTCTCCAACAGAGAGGTATATGGATGATAAACATTTCAGATCCTTTGTCTCTTACATGTGTATGTTCTACTATGCCACTTTCTAATTCTCTACTCCATGAAGTAAGTACCCGGGGATCTTGTTATGTAATTGCCAATGTCTCCTTCCCATCAGCTCATAGGATCTTTTTGAAGCTGGTGAGGAGATGATAAAGTGTAAGTCACTCAGTGGAGGCCATGGGGTAGGGTGGCAGGGGAAGAGTTATGCAGTAGGCAGTTAACAGGCTTCTCCCAGCTTTGTTATTATTCTGGAATATGACTCTTGCCATAGTAAGCGATTAGCCTTAATCCTACAGTGGCACAAAAAGTCCATAAAAGGGGAGTGATTCCATAGAGCCCAGAACATTCCCAGATCAAAAATTAGTACATGAAGTTTCCTGAAATGCCCTCATCTATTCAGTAGAGATTTTGCAAAATACTAACTCTCCACAGAAACAATCAATAGGATCAACAGGACATATACAGGAATTGGCCCACCACTCTTGCCAGTTGTAGTAGGACAACCAGTAAAACAAAGGATGCAATTTGGTCTAAGATGAGCCAAAAGATTCATGGACATACAGAAGGTCATAGTTGAGTTCCACAGTGCAGAGAATCAGAAGTGTCAGGTCCAAGGACAAGATAGGAAGATAGAAATCCCAGTTCAAAGCCAGTTCACATCCCTGCCTTTTCAGTTCCCTACATCCTTGGTGAGGACCATTGTCTTTACTCATCCATCAAATCAATTCCTACTCCCTTATAACTATACCCATAAGTAAAGTTTTGCTATTGGGTACCCTTTGAATGAAATGAACATATGAAATTAATCGCCATAATGCCCTCAAGAAGTGGCTAGTCCTCTGTATCCAGCACATTTCTTTTTTCATTTATTTCTCTGGAATATTATTGTAATTTCTATTAAAGTATCAATTTTAAAACATAAAAAGGAGTAAACATATTTAACACACTGCCTAGCACTAGGATCCCTCTCACTCCCTGAGGGGTGGGGCTTTTCCCTTTACAAGTTCTGTTAAATCCCCTAACTACTGTATTCTGCTTTATTATTACCTTACCCAGTATCTCTAATCTCTTTTATAGGCAATGAAAGACACACTGAGCTATGCATGCCATATCTTCACATCAAATTTACTTTTTACTTTGGCCAAGCAATCCCCTTAGTATGAAGTTAATTGAGGGCTTTGAGTCATTCTCTGTAAGTAATGTCTGTCCAGTAGATAATTACCCTCATATGCTTTGTTTTTTTTATCTAATTCTGTAATTGAAGCCTTTGTTACTTATTGCATAAATGAGGCAAAAGATCAATGTTTAGCATACTATATGTCAGTATTACAGAAATCTCTTTCTGTTTTCATTCCTTTGTGGACTATTATATATTTCCTACAATTGAAGTTCATAGTTCATCTCCCTCTTAGAAGTCTCAGGTTCCATATGGTTTGTGGACTTACCCATACCCCAGTCACAAGGAACCCAATTTCCAAAGACAGAGGCTTCCCAGGCACAGTGTAGAATACCTGCCTACCCCCTTGTAGAATGGTGGTAGCCTGTCCAATCTCAAACAGCTGTGTCCTGGGACCAGGCAGTCCTTTCCCACTCATAGCCCCTAAACCATGGGAAAACAGTTAAAGAACACATCTAACACAGTGAACACAACTAAAGTGTGATACAGCTGTCTCACAGAGTCACCTTATACCCGACTCCAGTCCTCCCAACTGTATTTGGTGAAATTGCCATGTCCTTAGATCCTTTGTGGGAGAGGGTATGTGTTCCAAGTATGCTTTCTATCTATCTGGCTGCTGTGGATATGCAAACCAAGGGTGTTTTGAGGATACACCTCATTCCAGTCAGAGTGGCTACTAGCAAGAAAATAGAGGCTGAAGTGACAGCTCAGTGGTTAGCACACACAACTCTTCTAGAAGACCTGAGTTCTGTTCCCACCATCCACATTGATCAACTTATTACCACCTATATATAATCCCAGTTCTGCAGTACCTTCCTTTGGATCTCTATAGGCACAACCCCCTCTTAATCTGTGTCATACATAGAGAATTACCTACACACAAATAGAAATAAAAATGAATCTTAAAAAATAAAATAACAGCAAATACTCATAAGGATGTGGGAGAAAGACATCTTCATGTGTATTATATAAATTAATCCAGATTGAGGAAAAAAAATAACAACAAACAAAAAAACAAAACTACCAGTGAACATATACCCAAAGAAATCTAAATGATCATGTGACAGAAATACCCACATTCACATATTTATTTCTCTGCTATCTAGGATGCTAATGAAAGGAAAATTGTATGATATTTTGATTGTGTTTTGACAAATAAAGCTTCCTTGGAGTCAGAAGGTGGAGCTAGCCACTCACTGACCATAGAGTTTGGAGGACTGTAGAGAGAGAGGAGACAGGAAGTAGTAAGGTGGGGCAGACAGGATCTTGGCTCTTTGGACTGAGGACTGAGAGAGTAGGAAGCATCTGGTGCATCTCTGACCTTTCAGGTTCTCAGCCCAATATTTGACTCCCGAGTTTTTACTGATAAGACTCTTTAGAATAATGCTTCAGAAAATATCAGAAGTTTTCTCTCATATGTTCAATCTAGATGTTAGAAAAGTAACAAAGTAAAAGGGGAAGTATTTTGGAAGTTGAAGAGAGGCAGTGGGAAAAGGGAGCCAGGACAGGAGAGTACAGCAAGGGATGAAGATGAACAAAGTCCATTATATGGGAAGTCTCTCCCTGGAGTCCTACATGCAGGGGAGTCAGGCACCTGTTTGTTTTCTAATGAGAGAGAGCAAGGAAGGACAGAGATTTGGGTTGGCCAGGGCCTGGGGAGGATTCCAGAGGTGTTGGTGGGAGGGAACAATAATCATGAAAAAAATCCGTTTCCAATAGAAAGAAAGAGAAAAAGTACAGTGTGCACATGGGTGAGAATGTCATAAGGAAACCCATTGGTCTTAATGTTCTCTTGCTGTGAAGAGACACCATGGCCATGGCAGCTCTCATAAAAGAAAGCATTCACCTGGGACTGGCTTACAGTTTCAGAGGCTTAGTTTATTGTCCTCATGGTGGGGAGCACAGAGCACACAAGCACACTTGGGACAGAAAGAGAAAGGGGGGGGCAGGCCTGAGATTTTGAAACTCTAAGATCCCACCCTCCCAGTGACACACTTCCTCCAACAAGGCCAAACCTCCTAATCTCTATCAAGTAGCACCACTCCCTAATGGCCAAGCATTCAAACATATGAGCCATGGGGACCATTCCTATTCAAACCACCACACCATTATTTTATATAGTTAGTAAACGCTAATACAAGTGGGACCTCCCATTTCACCTTTTCTCTGGAAACAATTCTCAGTAAGGTAACATTTGCACTATTCCCCTTAACTGATCTTGTCCTTCACTGGTCCTAGATTCTGTCTGACAAAATCAGGATTACCGTGTTTCTGTTGGGGCAAAGACCGTTCCAGGAGTGACACCTGTTCCACCTTCAGGGCTCTGCAGCTGACTGACAGGTATCCAAGACACTGTCTTAGTTGACAGGTATTGTCAGAGTGAGCAGGAAACAGAATTCTCTGATGGCCAGGCTTGGACTTCACTATTTGCCCACAGACCAAGCAACACATCTTTCTTTTTTTCACAGGGAATAGCCAGCTCTGTCTCTTTATAGCATGTTGCTGATGTTTTCCAAGGGGATGTTGATGAAATACTTATTCTGCATGAAGGGAACTCACCTCACACCCTAAAAAGCAATGCTTTATTTTAACTACGCTAAATGCAAATCTTTCTCAGAAGTGTCCTGTGAGTTTATGCTGTCTTCCCTATAATCACACACAATGGCAGTTTTTGGTAATGTGAGGTCATCATGATATACATCTTTCATTATCTTGTATAGAGATATTTTTTTTTTTTTCTGGGATACTAAATTTTCATTGTCTTTTTCCTGAAAATTACAAATGCTGCCAGTTGCTCTACAATTTTATTCTGTTGTTACATAGGTTTTGGTGGTAGTGGTAGGCATATATCTCCTGTCTCAGTTAGGATTTCTATTGTTGTGATAAAATACCATTGTGTTCAGGAAGGAGAAAGAGGAGGAGGATGAAGAAGAGGGCTACAAAATCATAAAATCTCAAGTCCTGCCCTCAGTGTCGTGTTTCCTTCCGCAAGGCTCCATGTTCTAAAGGTTCTGACGTCTTTTCAAACTGTGCCACCAACTAGAGACCAAGTGTTTAACCCCACGAGACTCTGGGGGACATTTCATGTTCAAACTGACAACAGTGAGTGTCATCCAGCGGAGGGCCTGGTGTCATCTGCTTGCAAGCTGAGGAAGGGAGATGGTAACAGGTCCCAGGGGTTCCAGTTTGAGCCTTTTGGTGAAAGAAGAAAGCAAAATCACCCAGTAGGTCATGTGTGCATCTGTGAAAGGCCAAGCACTTAGTATGACCACAATAGATGCCAGTCTCCTTTTTTTCTCGTGGAGGGGTAAACTCTAAATTTATTATTGTGAGGAACCCAAAGGAAGCCACATGGGGTTCTGAAATGCTCAGGTTCCCTACTGACTTCTGGATGACAGTGTTGTTGCTGTCTTTTTCAGTGAAGTCTTTGCCCTCCTAGACTAAGCTATGACTGAGGGTTTCATTTTTTAAACTGGGAGGTGAAATGAAGTATCCAGCTCTTTTGGCAGCCCTACCCACCTGCACACCACCTTTGGATGGCAGGAAGCCCATGCTGCATCGCTAAGCCTCCTGCTTTCATTCAGAGCCCAGCTCTCAGGGTCTTCTTTGGCATAGTCCAGACCCTGTTGGCGAGGTCAAGTGTTACCTTAAGCCTTACAACCCCAGTCTCCTAGTGACCAAAGATGTGCAATTGCTCTTAGGTCTCCTTGATTGTGGCTCTTCATGCGCTCAGATCCAACCAGGCTGCCTGCTCAGCTCAGGGACAGTTCCTACCTCTGATCAGGGGCTAGTTTACATCAGCAGGTGCCCCTTGGCTCTGCTCCTACCTAGAAAAAGAGGGAAACTCAATCACAGTGCAGGAGGGACAGGAGGCTTTTAGTCAAAGTGCCAGTCACCAGGGGCCACTGATACCATCGCCCACCAGGTCTGGTTACAGCTCTCTGCCTCCCTGGAGCACTAAGGGGAAACCAGCAGTGGAGACCTGAGAAGAGGGGAGGGATAAGGGCAGTCCTGAAGGGACTGGAAGGGGTGCCTGAGAGGAACAGTAGAAGGAGGGGAGGAGAGAAGAAGGAAAGAAGAGGGCAGCATGATTCTGGGAGAAGTTCTTACTCTCCAGGCACAAAGCATCCTAGAGTTTTGCTTTAAATCACCCTCACCATGGGGATGAAAACCTCCCCCTTTTCATCTTGCTTTCTGGAGAAATGTCTGCCTGAGAAAATAATAATATACAATACATGAAGAACAAGTTTTTTAAATTTTAATTTTAATTTTTTTTTCTCCCAGGACAAAAGACCTTCTTTCTGGTGTTTGTGAAACGTGGTCTTTCCTATTTGTACCAATTGCTACCAAGTGACTTGTGGTTGCTAGGAGAGACAGACTCTGGCCTTGGGTCAGAAACACTCTCTCAAAGCAGCCTCTAGGAAGAGTGGCATAAGGCCATGCACAAAGTCAATGCGAAGCTGCTTCCATGCATCCAGGGCTAGGGACATTCTGTCTTACGTCCATCTCATCATCTTATTGTTAATGCATTGAGGCCAAGAAGCTGAGCCACAGGTGTGGCTGCTTACTACTTTCTTCCCTTTGTGTGTGTGTGTGTGTGTGTGTGTGTGTGTGTGTGTGTCTATGATGCACAGGTATCCATGTGGGTATGTTAGTTTGTGTGTACATGTATGGAGGCCTGAAGTCAATTTCTATATGTTCCTTCTAACACTATCACCTTATTTTTGGAAACAGGGTCTCTCATTAGCCCCAGCTCACTGATTTGGCTAGAGTTGCTTGGCCATTGAGCTGCTGGGATCTGCTTATCTCTGTCCATCATTACCACTGGGGTAACAGGTCTCTGTTACCATACCCCAATTTTTTATGTGGGTTCTGGAGATCTGGACTTGGATTCTCATATTTGTACAGTAATACTTTGCCACTGAGCCATTTCCTCAGTCCCTTATTGTCACTTTCTTACCAGAGCTCAGATAGCCTACCATCCATTCTCCATGGTCATTTATTCGAGTGAAGGTTCTTTGTGCATCAACTTCATTCTCTGATGGTTGCCTCTTCTCCCTAAAGGGAAATGCCTGCTTCTGGCCATAGTGTTATTGTTACCAAGGAAGTAGGTCTGTTTCCCCCATAGAACATTTTCTTTGGGCTTAGTTTTAATGAATCACTTTGTAAGCACTGTCTTATTGACTGTGCAGTAATCCTGTTGCATAGTTCTTGTTTTGATTTCCCTCTTTCACAGATAAGGTGAATGAGGTTAACATAAAGAAAACACAGCCCAGGCATAAGATGACCTAAGTTCCCCGACTCCCTGCCTCTTGACCTCACTTTAAGGTGTCATTGAGCTTGTGTGTACTAGCTGTCAGCACTCAAGATAACAGAAGACTGTCCTTTCTTCACTCTCATCTTACTGAAGAGGTTCTGCAGCCCACTAGTGCTGGAACAAAGCAGTCTGAGCAGCTCTGTGCTCCTGGGCACTTAAGCAGCCAGACTGAGTGAGGCATCAAAAAAGAAAAAGAAAAAGAAAAAAAAAAAAAAAAAAAAAAAAAGCCTTCTCTAGAAACAGCACGGAATTCAGCCATTCTCTGTTGCTATGAGAAAACAACACGATCAAAGTAACCTATGGAAGAAAGTTTACCTTAGCTTATAGTTCCAGAGGGTTAGGAGTCCATCGTGGTGGGGGAAGCATGGCAACAAGAAATAGCCTCAGCAACAGGAGCAGGAAGATCTCCTTAATCACAAAGCAGAAAGGGAGCAAGCAATGAATGCTCCTCCCCTACCCTGTGTCATGAATCATACTTCCTCCAGCAAGCCTACGCCTCATCATAAAGGTTCTATAACTCCTCCCAAACAGTGACACCAACTGGGAGCCAAGTGCTTATATTTCCGACTTACTGAAAATATTCTCACAACATCCCTACAAGCAGGGAAGCGGTAACTCTGGGCTGTTTGGCTTTGAAGGATCTTCCAAAGGGAAGGCACATCATGGCTAAAGCCATGATAGAGCGAGCACGGTAGGGGACTGTACTAAGCAGGCTGTGTGCTGTCCGTTCAGGAGGGGTCCCACTCACCAGAGTGTTGGAGTTTTGACTTTAATTAGTGTTATGTGGGGTTTAGACAGGGAGGTGACTAGGTCACAGTAGTTACAAGAAATACATTCCCTAGGAGTTGAGGAGGTGGCTCAGTCAGTGAAGTTCTTGCCTTACAGAGAGGAGGATCTGAGTGCTGGCCCCCTCCCCCACGTAGAAGCCATGTAAAAAAGCCAGGTGTGGTGGTGTGTGCTGATAATCCCAGATCTAGGGGTTATCAACAGGAACAAGAGGGAAGATCCCTGGGGCCAGCCAGCCCAGCTAAATCTGGATGTCCCAGACCAATGGGCGATATGGTTATAATACAAAGTGGGTATCAATAGGCTGTGACATGTAAGGTTGATCTCTGTCCTTCACTTACACATACATATATACCTTCTCTCTCTCCCTCTATCCCTCACTCTCTCTCACACATGCATACATGCATGCACTCACACACATACAAACACACACGCACGCACACACACACCCCTCTCACATTGTCTCCTACAATAGGGTCATTCATTTCCAGGCATGCCTATGAGAAGTTCATATCTCCAGCCCTGATCTGTTTCCAGGTAAGCTTTTCTCCTTGGCATTTGAATCAGCCTTTTCCTCTGAGGGTAGTGGAAGTCTCCTGACAGTTCCCAGACCTGTGGTGCTCTCCTGTGGAACAAGAACCCACGCAAAGCAACAGTAGGCTGCCCCCTGCTTCTGCGTCTGAGGAACATAGATGGCTTTTGAGGACTTGACTTAATTTGGGTGCTCCTCAGCTCTTTCACGTTTCTTTTTAGCATGGGGCTCCCCGCCCCAACCATTGTCCTACTTTGTTCTCTATTGCTGTGACAAACATTATGATCAAAAGCAACTTGGGGAGGAAGGGGTTTGCTTGGCTTGCATACCCTATGTCAGGGTTCATCACTGAGGGGAAGTCAGGGCAGGAACCTGGAGGCAGGAATTAAAAGAGAGGCCATGGAGGAGTGCCGCTTACTGCCTTGCTCCTTGGCCTCACATTTGACTCCCTTCCCTATATCTTAGAGAACTACTTGCCTAGGGGTGGGGACACTGCCTCCAGTGGGCTGGGCCCTTTCACATCAATACATAACCAAGAAAATGCCCTACACATGTGCTTACAGCCCACCATGATGGAGACACTTTCTCAATGAGGTTTCCTCTCTCCAGATGAACCTGGTTTGATATAAGCTGACAGAACAAAACCTAGCCAGCTCACCATTTAAAGTTCAGAGACACAAAGAATTTTGGCTGACATTTTAATAGCATGCCTGGTTTGGACTGTACAGTTCTCAATGGACAAAGCATTATTTGGGTCACTTACAGAGTCCAGGTTGTCCCCTTCACCAAATCTGAGACACATCAAAGCTCTGGTGACACCCCCAAAATGTTAAATCATCATATGGAATTTTAAGTTATTTTGAGTGATTTTCACCTGCCCCTTGTTTACTTCACTAGCCCTCAGACTCATCAGTCTAACTTATCTCAACCACGCTGATAGGCAAGGCTGGGAAAGCATTAGCTGTGGGGGTTATTCTGCACTCTGCAGGGTGTTTAATGACATCGCTGGCTTCCACCCAGGAGACACAAGTCTTAACACCTCAGCTATGCCGAGGGAAAATATCCTTGGAGAGTATCAAAGTCACCTGGAGAGAAAACCACTGGCCTGCCCTACATTCTAATCCTAGCATTTTGCTTCTGAGATGTACTGCCTTTGGCAGATGGCTGAAACACCAATAACTTGTTGACATGTTCAAAAGGAATGAGAATCATTGTGTTTGCTTTTTGTGGTAGTTCTAAGAACACAATTGCCAAATGCAAATAATTTCCCTCGATTCTCAGAAAACTAGAGTCTGCCGTTTCCACCCCTTACTGATGTCTCCTAGCATAGGAAACATTCCTGCCATTCAAATGAATTTCGATCTCACTCACATTCTATCTGCAAGAAATTTGTTCAGTTGATGCTTGTAGACATGAAAAGTGACAGACTTTCCCCATGGCTTGTACATTGGTTTTGTACCTTCATGCCTGAGCGTTGTGTTCAAGGTGTGTCGCTCCTGAGCTGGCCACTGAGCCTAGTGATGGAATGCAACTCTGCAAGTTGCTCCAAATGCTTAATTACTGACCAGCCTTATTTTTGTATACTGTTACAGTATCCTTGTATTAGCAGATTAAAAATTTCTCTTTGAAACTGTGCTCTCTCTGTCCTTTCCCCCCCTCTTGTTGGCTCACAACAGTGCACAAACAGTTAATGGCATTTGGCTTGGTTACATCTTCAGTCCCTGTAGACTGTCCTGGAAGGATTGAATGAAATTGATAGTCCTAGCGTTGCATTGCTCAAATCCCCAAAGAAAGAATAGCTGGGCGGCAGGAAGGAATGACCCTGGAGAAAACAGCTGTCAAGGGCAGCTATTGGTTTATCTTTCACGGAAAGGGACACGTAATGAATTCTAAATGAAGAGGAATGTGAGGTAGAGCACTTCTTGGTTCAGACCAGACTGATGCAGTGCCTTGGCACTTTGGAAGGACTGATGGCTGTCATCTTGCACCAGGTCCTGGGACAGTCTGTTTGAGGAGGGCCACTCGCATCCATGTGTCTTGCAGCTGTAAAGTCTTCAGAGGCCAGGGACCCACAGTGAAGGAAGTACTGACACTCCGTTAAGACTGTAGTATGGTATGGTACTCTCTATAGGTGAGGGGCTACATGTAGGCCAGGCAACTTCCAGGGACCAATTTCACAAGACCTGCTCCCAGAGGACCATGTAGTCCTTTTCTAGACCCCTTTACTGTTTGTTTGCCCCTCTGCCGGGTATGATTTAGGGCTCTCTGAGCCCAGCCTCAGTGGAGATTTACAGGGAGTGTTCTAGTTTCATTTCTATTGCTGTGATTAAATACCCTGGCCAAAATCAACTTAGGGGAAAAAGAGGTTAATTTGGCTCACAATTCCAGGATAGAACTCAAGCAGCAGGTTGTATCCATAGTCAAGAGCAGAAAGAAACAGAGAGTAGGTATACTCGCTTCCTTACTGACTTTATATTCAACTAACCCTCTCTATTCTTATGTTGTCCAGGGCTCCAAACCAGGGAATGGTGACACCCACAATTAAATGTCAAGGAAACCCACGCTACCCCTAGTCATACTCACAGACCTATCTGGTTTAGATAATTCCGCAGCTGAGATTCATTTCCAAAGAGATTCTAGATTGTGTTTAGTTGACAGTTAAAATTAACCAGTGAAGGAACATATATTTTTGAAGGAAGACTGGAACTTCGGAGGGAAGGGTCCCCTGACTTCACACATGTCCCATGAACATTTTTAAATGTGTGTTCCACAGCAGCTCACATAGACTCAGAATGTTAGTCTTAAAAAAGGAGGCCAAGTATGGAAATTGTATGGAGACTTCCTTAAAAAAATCAAATACAGAGCTGCCATAAGACCCAGCTATGCAACTCCTAGGCATATATCCAATGGGCTCCATATCCTACCATGGAGACTTTTGAATATACATATTTATTTCTGATTGATTCATAATAGCAAAAAAATGGAACCCATCTAGATGTCCACCAGTAGATGAATGGATACTGAAAATGTGATATATGTATGTATGTATGTACGTATGTACGTACACACACACACACACACACACACACACACACACACACGGATTTTATTCATGTGGAGATAAAAATGAAATCGTGATACTTGTAGGAGAATGGATGGATTTGGGAAGTACTATGTTTATTCAAGGTCATCCAAAAACCAAATATTCTCTCCCATATGTGGGTCTTAGCTTATGATGTGTGTGTGAGTGCATGCACATGTCTGCAGGTTCTGGACCAGGAAAGGAAACCTGGGCAGGAGAGGCTGTGAGGGGCAGTAGGGCACATGTGACACAGATGTAGAAAGGCAGTTATGGGAGGGACTGGGGGTGGGTAAGGGGAAAGTGATGGAAGAGGGGGCTCAACAAAAACCAATTTTGCTTGAAAATGGTATAATTAAAAATTTATAGCTCTCCAAAGGGAGACAAAATAATACTTTCTGTTAGAGTTCTGTCAAGAGTATATATAACATATCCCAGAGTCTAGCCCAGTGTGTGTCTTGTATAGGAGGACAATTGAGCCCCAGGGGTTCTCAGCAGCTTGGATGTGGTCACTGAGTCATACAGAGCAAGGACATAGACCCAGACATGAAGATGTCAGAAGCCAGCTGTTCTCGTCCCTCTAGATTATAGCAGGCACATTTCAGGACACACAGGGAACCAGGAAAACTGTACCACTGGCATGAAATGCAAATCCATATTTCAGAACCAAGTTCCCAGCCCTCACATTTCCCTCTCACTACTGAGTCATTTTGTTAGAATGTGGAGTGCTGAGGAGCTGATAGAATGTCTTCCCTCTGCTTCCAGGAGGCATCCTGGAGTAGCCATTACAGTGGTGAGGGGCAAGGATCTAAGACACCATTGCCCTCACATACATACCAAGGCTGGCCTATGGGAAGGTAGAGAAGGGGGCAAAGGTGAGCAATCCTGAGAACAAATGTGAAGATTAAGTTTGAAACAGTAGGATGAGACTTAATAGGTCTGGGGTACATTGAGTACCAGGGACAACTGCCCACAAGGAAGCTGACACCAAGAGACAATTCTGTGCCAGGAGACAGAAAGGAAGAAGTCAAGAAAATAGGTTGTCAATAAAATCCAAGAGACTCCATGGTAAATAGGTGGAGAAAATCCTTGCCTAGTGATCATGGATGATTATTTATTGTACTGGGGTTGGGGCTACAGAATCTCCTTGCTTCTTCTTAAGTTTTTTTCTATTCTACAGCACCCTTTTTGACCTTCTGGCCAAGTGGTTCTATAAGGTGAAACATTTTTTTTAACCTTCAAAATTATACATGATTCCTAATTTGTCTGTTGTAAGTTAAACAATTACCTTCCGTGCATGGCTATGACTGCATACATTCCTGTTTGTAAAGTCTTACAGCATTTATTTTAATATTGGGCTGGAAAGCATAGGTTGTAACCAATACTCTGCTGGGTGTTTACCTCTGGCTGTTAAATTAGAGAGGCAACAACTAGTTTCCTGCATAGTGATAACTTTTGTTATCACATGGCTTATGTCTTGCTGAATTGTTTCCACATAAGTCATTTAATATGGGAGATCTCAATTGGCCTTTTCAAGTGGGTGAGCAGGTGCTACGACTCTGGAGGAAAATTTTTTTTAAGTCCTTAAATTTGGGGAGTGTTTTTTTTTTTTCTTGCTGACTACAATTGATATCTGAACTAAGAGGAGCATGTCCCTAGCCATTTGCTTCCATTATGTGAAAGGGGTAAACTAGCATATTGATAGTTAACTCTGTCAATCTGAGTCTCCTAAATATCAAATTCTGAAGCCAGAGGGTGAATGCTGACCATTTTGTAAGAATTTTCTATGGATCTCAAGGGTGTACATGGTGAGACCTACAGTTGTGAGGGACATAAGATCCTCATGATGGCAAATTGATTCACAGATGATTGGTAGGTGAAGAATGGAACTATAGACTCTGAACACTGTATCACTCATTCATCCTATTAAATTATGGATCCATTTTTGGTGAATGAAAGAACCAGAGAAAGTGAGTGGTGAGGTAGGTTGAGAAACACTGCTTGTCTCCAACAAGTCTTCAGTTGCCCGGCAGCTACTGTGTTTGAAAAGGCATGGCGGGATTCATGGAACCCAGCCTCTGCCCCTGTGTTTGTTGCCAGAGGCTTCATGTCGAGAAATGATGTGACTTGTCAGTTAATAACGTGGGAGGGAGGTGGGGTCTGGTGCATGTTCTAGGCTTGGGACTCTGCAGAAGAATAACCTGGCAGAAAGAAAGACAGAGGTAGACTCACCTCTGCCCCAGGGGCAGAGACTTGGTTTGGCTCTTTGAGGACTATGTGGCTTTGCTCCACAGTGCCCCTTTTTTGAGCCTCAGCGTCCACATCTGCATCTATCTCTCAGGACTGTAGAAAGAATTAGTGAGATGAGACTGAGCAAGGGAATGGATGGGGATGTGTGTAGCTACCATCAGGTGTTCTTAGATGATGATTCCAGTAGCGCAGGATGAAGTCAGACACATGATAGCGTGTCTCACTTTCCTGTAGAATCGTGTACATAGTTCTTCATGGTTGCTGCTTTCTTGGTCCAGCAAAAGGGGCAAATAAAAGTTTGTTTGAGAAATGGTCTCTTCATATCTAGGGGAGCCAGTGGTTTCATGTTCTCTGTTTTCACAGTGTTAGCTATTTACTTTGATTAGTGACTTTTTTTTGGTATTGTCTTCCTTGGTAGTTACATGGCACCTTGTGAAACATTAACTGCAAGGGTCATGTTGTTGAGCACCAAAGATGCTAAATCCTTGTTCTTAGGACTCCCCTGCCATAAAGGTCTAAGTCTGTAATCCTAGTGAGCAAAGATATTTCATCCTATAGGAACAGTACAATAATGCTGGCTAACGAAGTGCTCCCTAACAGGGACATATGTGCACCTGGAAATAACTTGTGTGTAATACCAATTTGTTTGCGTCTAGACACTGGCCTGAGCTGCTGTGAGGGATCTGCCTTTCCTCTAACTGGTGATGTACATCCCGACCCAGGAGCACCAGGGACACCTGGGAAAAGGTGAAAGGAGGCTTATAGAAAAGGATATTTATTATGTGGAACCGGTTCATGTGGTTATCACAGCTGGGCAGTCCCACCCTCTGACATCTGGAGAACTAGGGAGGCCAGTAATATAATTCCATCCAAGTCAGAAGGCCCAAGATTGGGGAAGCAGCTGGTACAAGCTGCACAGTCCAGTGTTGAGGCAAGAAAGTAGGGTGGAGAGTGGTATCAAGAAAGCCAGAAGCAGAAGCTGAAGGATGGAAAGCTGAAGCAGGGTCTAGCAACCTCCACCAGTTCATGCTATTGCCAGGGTTACAGAGGCACACCAGAGTAGCCTAAAGGAATGTGTGGCTTGTTATAATACTAAAATATGTGCTTCTGAGTAGAGATTTAAGATACTAAGGGGGACATGGAAGGGTGCACAAAGTTGTAGGTAGCATTTTATGTAACATCATATGCAGAAAAAATGCACTCAAATGAAACAAAAAGCTCACATTAGGGTTGCAGGCACCCTAGAGTCCATCTCTACCCTAGGTCCCCACAAAGAAGCAAGCAGGCAGGTAAGATTGGTGGATTCTCCCTTGTGTCTTTCTCCTAATCATCCCTTAATGGATTGGATGGGACCTACCAATACTGGATGAAGATGGATTGTCCTTGCTCAGAACAACCTGTCTTGAGTTGATTGGTCAGCTGCAGCTGCAGAAAGGTTGCTATACCCAGAGGCTAACCCAGGGCAGTTGCTATGCCCTACATTTCAGTATTATCAGTAAGGTACATACAGAGTCTGCTAGCTAACTTCTGATTGGTTCCTTACCACTTGGAGGGTATCTGGTGGTTGCTTCCTAGTGATTAGGGCAATGTCGGGTAAGGTTGGGGGCTCAGCACATGCTGCTGAGTCAGGGGCCTACATCTTGTTGGGTCTTATCTGCAGCCTCTCATGGCTTCCAAAGCAGAGGGCTGGGTGAGGGTCTGAGCCCTTTACCAGGATTTTTTTTTTATTGTTTTTTGTGTTAAATTTTAATCTGAGTTGTATCTAGTGGACATTCAACCTATCCGGTGATACCATGCCTTGATAGCTGGCCCACTCACTCAGTGTAGCCAAAAGTAGTGTAACTTCCCTGGGAAGAAAGAGGTTTTTAGTTAACTGCTTGAGAATACATACTCCCTGATTTAGCAAGGTTCATGTACCACTGTTGCCTTTCCTACATCTTTAATTGAAAACTGAAAAGGTCTGTGGCTCTGAACGTGGAATTCAGATGACTGCCTTATTATTAGCACACATCACCTTTGCAGTCAAATGATTTGCACTGTAATTAAATGCAAATGGTATTGAAGGATGATTAGCCCGCGTGGTGTGTGAGCACTGGCTTAATCAGCAGCAGTATTCATCCAATTTTCTCTCTACTTCTGACAGGGCACCTGATCAGAAAGTCTCCCTTGCTGCCTGCAGGAGGGCTGGACTTAAACCTTCACATGGGTTTTAGACAGGAAGAAGATAAGCACTCATAGTTTGAGGATGTTCATCAAGTTTTAGTTTTAACTGATATACTGAGACAAAATCAGGCATATTAATGAGGTTATGATACATGGATACACGGTATAATGTTAAAATCAGGTTAATCTTATGTACCTCCTTAAATGTTACCATTTCTTTACCTTGGAAGTTCTCAAAATATTTTCCTGCTTCTTAGAATATTACTATCATTAGTGCCACAGTGGTGAGCAATGGCACTTTAGGGGCTTTCTGCTCCTGTCTACCTGTAACTTAGTGCTTATTTATCACCATTCCTCTACCAAGCCACACTTTCCCCAGCCTCTGGTTACCACCATTGTATTATCAAATTCTATGTGATCAACTTTATTAGACTGGGCATCAGAGTGAGATCTCATGGAATGCCCCCTTTTTGTGGCTGTCTTATATCATCCCACACAACCACACCCATCTCTATCCTTGTTGTTACAAATGATAGGAATACATTCATTTGTTAAATGGTTTAATAGTAGTCTACTGTGGGGATGTACCGTATTTTCTTCACCCATTCATTAGCTGGTGGCCATGCGGGTTGTTTCAACCTCTTCAGGTAAACAGAACTGGGTGTTTGCTTTGAGTCTGCTTAACCATTTCCTCACAGGAAGGGAAGAATGCTCTTCCCTGAAAAAGACAGGAAGGTAAGGGCTGTGGCATCTGTAAGCACAGTGGACATGGATGGCCTGGTTTTGAGTGAGTTCACAGCTTAGCAACCAAATCAAATGTTTAGATCCATCTGTCACATCCAACTCGGCTCCAAGGGCAGACTAGACAGGAAGGGAATGAAGGAAAGACACAGCAGATAGACCTGGGATTGGGTAGTCTGGGCTCTCACATGGAGAAGCCACAGTGCCCCAGAAGCTCAGTGCATTTGTTATACTGAGTTGAATGAGAGGGAGAGGCAGGTTGTTGTGTGCAGCTGGACAAGGAGGGTTATTATATACAGATAAACAAGGAGGCAGGTGATTTGTCTCTTGAGGGGAATAGTCTTCAGGCCACAAGCATCCAGGGGGCAGAAGGCTATCAAGAATATATTCTGCACTCACTGTAACAATCAAACAACACAGTTTCCATGGAGGCTTTGCCGTGTCCCTGGACTTACTCCAGGGGGACATCTTTGTCATTTCTCCATGGGTCAGAGGCATTTTTGGTCCTTGATGGCCAGCTCATGTCAACAGCACTCATTCACTCAAGACTTTACTCACTCAGGGTTTTCTCTGCCTCCTAAATCTATTAATTGTATAAGGTTCTCTCATAATGTTAACAGTGCTAGTTAGCTCTATAAAACCTCATGTGTTCGGTTCTATTTGGGATGCTTTGCATGTATTTTTTTTCCCACTTAACTCATAACATTTAATCATCCCCCAATGGAACTATTTGCAGTGTGACTTAATTAACTTCTTCTAAAAGGAAGAAATCACAAATACCTCTGTCTGATGGATTCCTGAGTAGCTTGTAGCAAGCTTTCTCTTCAGACTTTCTTAGACTGCCAGCTCACAAATAATGGCATGGAGACTTATTATTAATTATGAAAGCTTGGCCTTAGCTTAGGCTTTTTTTCTAACTAGCTCTTATAAGTTAATTAACATGTTCTTATTAATCTACATCCTATCACATGGCCTGGTTATCTCTGCTCTGTACCATATGTCCAACCTCTTCAGAGTCTTACTGGCATCTCTCTGGCATAATTTAGTGCCTAGATCCCTTTTCCTATTTCTTTCTCTCCCAGGAAATCCCACCTATTTCTCCTGCCTAGCCATTGGCTGTTCAGCTCTTTATTACACTATTCAGAAGGTGCCTTAGGCAGAGACACACCTTTACAGTGTACACAAATATTCTGCAATAGTAGTTTGTGAAGAGATCAAGCCATGTCCTGCTTCAGTTTACTCCATATTGCATAGAGGTGTGCTTCTAGTGCATGCCTGGTTCTTACTGACTTTAAACAATGTAACCCCTCAACCTGGGTCATGTGAGAAAAGGGACAGACTGCAGTGGTACTCCCTGGCTCATTATCTGCATGTACCTCATATGCTTCTTGGGATAGAAAAGTGATAAGCTTCCAACTCAGTCTCTAAGACTTCAACTGAGCGATGTACCCTGTCCTGATTTGGCTTCCTCATATTGAACTTCCTTCAGTCTGGACCCATTGCACCTTGAATCAACTCTGTGCTTTGGCAGCCAAGAAAGATCAGTGATGGGGTTTGACACGTGTACACCCCAGCTAACCACCCACAAAGACCCTCTTTGCCCTTTTCTCATCCCTCTATCTCCAAGTTCAGTAGGTTCCCTTTGAACTTTGTAGTCCAGTTAGCCCTCTCCTGGCCATTCTGTATTTCTTATATCCCAGTGTGATAAGACTAATATTAAATCATGAAGATTGGAATGGAACAAAAGAATCCATTTGCCAGTGGTCAGCAGTGCCAAGGGAAATCCATAATACTTGATGACTTAAAACTGGGGAAATCCAAAGAACTTGTATATTTATTATTCAGGAAACAATTAACATTGTGGGAAGATGTAAACGTAACCATTTGTATTAGTTACTTTTCTCCTTGCCTTGACCAAATACCTACTAAAAAGCAAACTTCATGGAGGGAGGATTTGTTTAGACCGGTGATGGTGATGTTAGGATATAGTCTATCATGGTTGGGGAGGTATGACGACAGGAGCAGATGTGTTGTTGTGTTGGCAGGAGCATGGGCTGCTTGCTCACTTCTCTATGGATCAGGAAGTGGAGAGGAGAGGAAGCAGGGTCAAACCTGCAGCCTAGCAAATCCTCCTGCTCCAGCTAGGATCCATCTCTCAAAGGTTCTACAGTCATCTTCAACAGTGCTACCTCGTAGGGACCACGTATTCTCAAACATAAGAGCCTGCAGGGAGCGGGGCATTTCACATGCAAACTAGAATGTCACTCATGGCATTGCCTAGCCAGAGTGCACTGCTTGTTTACTACACTGACCTCCTGAGATCTGATACTAGATGTACAGAAAGAACTGTGTGGCCTAATACTCCCAGAAAGTTGTCAGATACAGAGTTAAAGTCAGCCCTCTGAAGTCCATGCAATGTTTGCAGACTGAAAAGATCCCTGAGATGAAACATTAGACTTCTATCTGTGGACAAACTCTTAATCTCATTTTCCTCAGACCGAAGGATGAGGGATTAAAAGAAGACAAAACCTCTCTTATACCAATATTTCAAAACATGGGTCATATTCTGGCAAATCTTTTGATGAAATCCCAAACAGCCTTTGAGGCCACAGGCTGAAGATTTGTGAGCAGTCTTGAGTGGGAAATCTCTCTCCCAATTGATCATATCATCTTTTGTTCTTGAATAGACAATTCTGGTGGCTTCAGAATGAAACCTTTGCCTATGGGAGTCAATAGCACATGATGAAAAGGGGGTCATTTGTATGCAAGTCAGGAATGGAATGTCAGTTTGTATGCCAGATCATCTGGGGTTCAATTCCCTTCCTCACAAGGCCAGGGCTCTTGTTTCTTCTTCCAGGATGTCAATAGCAGAGGTGAAGGGTTGCCAGGGAGAGTAGACTTTTAAAATGTCCTCACCTTGATGGTTCTGTTTAGCAAACTGGTTTCTTTTAGACATGGGCAATGAAGAGGAAATAATAGCTGGAATGGTCTTGCATTGACTTGAGCAGAGAAAAATAGACCTTTTATTTCTTGTGTGTGTGTGTGAGAGAGAGAGGGGGGGTGGTGGGAGAGACAGAGACACAGAGAGGCAGAGACAGAGATAGACAGAGAGACAGAACCAGAGAGAGATCACCATGACTGCTGTTTATTTCAGAGACTTTGGACACTGATGCTCACCCACAGGAGACAAGGAATTTTAGGTCAGTTCATTTTCCTGAACACAAAACACATGTCACAACTGAGCAGGAGAATCTCAGTGTTGTATGGATCCTCTGTAAGATCCCCTCAGGCCTGTTTGTATTTAGGAATTGAATTAGGTTTAGGATGATGCAGGTCCTGCTGTCCTTACAACAGTAAATAGAATGGTTTTCTGTGGCAGCTGAAGCTAGAGACAAATATACATTGCAAGCCAAACCCATCCTCGTGAGGCCAGCTCTGTGTGTTCACAGAGAAGATTCACACATTGCCTCCCTGATTAATTTCTAAAGTAAGTGCGAAACACGTGTACAGCCAAAGCCCCATCTTCCCGTTCCTCCAACCGACCCGTCACCTGAACTTGAACCCTCACTGAAGCACTTGAAAGCTTTGGTAAAAACATCCTTCCCCATCTCAAAATAGAAATGCAAATTTTTAAAAGCCCTGACAGCTTTTAAATGAAAATTTCTGGAAAGCGGTGGTATGTCAAAGTGAGTAATCACTGTTGGAGGTATCTGTGCACTTATACAGCAATGTGAAGTTTTCTCGGCTCTCTTGGAAGCCAAGTCTCTTTAAAATTAGACTTGTATTCAGAGTTACTGGTTTAATATAGAGAGAACACTTTGAATTTCTGGAAAGAGCCTTTGAAATTTCAAAGCGTTCTTCTTACGGCCCCTATACAAGAACACTCTGCACTTAGGGGCACGCTTGTTTTCCTTTGCACTGCTCTCATCCTGATTTTAAAAATAAATCATAAAAAGCAATTTAGCACCTATGATTTTCTTAACACCTGGAATGTCACTATTTTGTAAACACTTTATACCTTATTTTAGGATTCATTTTGCCTGGGAAACAGTCTTTTTGTCTAGCAAAGGCAGTTTGATTAAGATAAACTAGCTCTGGTCACTTGAAAACTGCCTCTTAGGGACTGGAAATGCAGCTCATTTGGTCCACTTCTTGTCTAATATGAGCAAAGCCCTGGGGTTGAGCCCTAGAACTGCATAAAACCCCACCATAGTGGTGGACACCAGTTGGTGCAGTGTGGTAAACACTGTCTCAAAAACCAACCAATCAACCAACAACAAAATAAACCTCACATAGGACAATTCCCGCTTTGAAGAATGAAGGATGGAAGTGTTGGTGGTCAGTTAGTGTTTTTTTCTACCTCTTATTACATATTTGCTAAATAAAAATTACAAAAGGCCATTGTTTTGGACGAAGCTTTGGAGCAGGTAAGAAACTGAAATGGGAGTCGCTCCTGCTGAAGCTCCTAGCCAACAAGGTGAAATCAAACTGTCTGACCTTGCACAGAGTCAGGATTTTGGGGGCAAGAGCCAATTTTTTCAATGAGTGGGGCTTCAGTTAACATTAAGTTCCCTTGTCTGTGTCACCCACAGACATAACTGAAAGTATCCCAATAGCAACACATCTCTCTGTGGTTAGTTACTTTGAAACAACTTATCTGCTCCGTCCCTTCTCCCCTTTCTGTTTAAGTTCACTTTCTTTAGAACGTTTGTGTCTGTAAAGCCAACCTCTTCTGAGAAAGCATCAGTTCCGAAGTACTTCCCCAAGAAAACACACCCAACAGCATCCACATTGTGTACAGTGTGTAATTCATGCTGGCCTGCCTTTATGATCCTCAAGCCCTTAGTCTGATCCAACAGACAAGCACCTGGCAGACCCCAGTCCATAGTCACTTGGTTTCTCAATCTGTGCTTTCTTATTAGCAAATTTCACTAATGTTAGAGTGGAAAAAACTTCAGGTCGAGAATAGGTACTCTGGCCTGAGTGATGACCCTACTAACACTACAATTGTGCTCCATCATTCGCTTGGCCAGAGGACAAACAACCCTTAGGAAGACAGGCTCGCTGTGAGGCATGCTAAAGACATAGGTGGAATAGTTACCCTTTAATGAGATACTGTACTTTTCCTTCCCCA
This sequence comes from Phodopus roborovskii, assembly GCF_943737965.1. Taxonomy (NCBI): domain Eukaryota; kingdom Metazoa; phylum Chordata; class Mammalia; order Rodentia; family Cricetidae; genus Phodopus; species Phodopus roborovskii. Next base: position 651,250 of record NW_026126624.1, on the reverse strand, counting down.
AACCTCCACCCCCTCGTGCAGGAGCTCACCAGGACATGTAGGTTTGTAAGTCTATCTACTGTTATGGATTATCCAGAAAAGCATAGCCTCTCCTTTCTTCCTATCTCTTCATATTTCTTTTTCCATTTGGTTTTATTTTACGTGGATAAGTGTTTTGCCTGCCTGTATGGATATGCATTACATATATGTAGCATCCACAAGAGACCAGAAGAGGCTGTCAGTTCCTCTAGAATTGGAGTTACAGGTGGTTATGAGCCACCATGTGGGTTTTAAAGATCAGCAAATTCTCTTAACCATGCGTCACCTCTCCAGTCCCTCTTCTATGTCTTTTTAAAGCATACTTTATTTTACACTTGGGGTTTCCCCAGGTGAGCTTCTGTATTCTTTCTCTATGGTTTCCCTCCCTCCCATGTGGCTGCTTTTGGCCACATGACTGACTTCTACAGCAGCTTAAATGGTGTGGCATTTCCCCCTCCTTCCTTTCCCATTCTCAGCTGTTGAGGTTTACCTTGGAGGTTTCTGTTTAGACTCTGATAAACTTGATTTTGAGCTTCTGTTTGAATCCATTGTTAATTTACTATTACTATGATGATGATGATGACCAAGAATCCCAAGAAGGGGTTCCAATTTCCACTGCATTATTAACCCTCCTCCACCAGTCCTCCATTAGGAGGGAATGTCATGCCAGTCAGAAAATAGATGAGGAAATAGTTAAATGTAGAGTCAACTGGTGTCTTGCACGTGTCTCCATTTCCTTGGATGGAACTACCGAGACTGGATTAACCTCATTGAGATGATGAGGGGAGCTTGCTTCCTAGTTCATTGTCAGCTGCTGCCACTGGGAGTGAGTACAAACTGTAGTGCTGTAAAACTCTCTGCTATTCCCTCTTAAAACAGCCTTTACTGCTTCTCTTAGACTAGATAATTCTATCCCCATCCTTTGCTGGTCCATCTCTGACTGGTGAATTTGGCTCACCCCTTTTGCTGACATTGCCTTATGAGAGATCTTGAAGTGAGCTTCCTTCCTTCTTTCTTTCTTTCTTTCTTGCTGATTTTATGCATATTCTAATTCATGTCTCATTTAATAACCTGGGTTAGAAAAGCACTCCTCTTTGGTTGGGTGTGGTAACAATCAAGCCCTCTGGCTGATCTTAAGCTCACAAACTTAGAGAAACAATGTTAATAAAGTAGGGATAGTAGATGTAGAAGAATCCATGGACCCACCAATGGTGATGTTCAGGCTTGTGGGTTGGACCTTTGGAATGCAATTATGTACTTAGGAATGAAGTGTTTTATTTTTTTTTCTTTTTAAAGAGTTGAATCTAAAGGAGTTGGTTGCTTCTACAATGAGCCAATTTGTTCATAGTCTTTTTTTTTCTTTTTTAGCATTATGGTAATTGTTAAGATGATCCTTACTCTTAACTAAGAGAATTTCAAATTGCTACACTGAAGGATTGTTACTGATTGAAGCTTGGCCTTCTTCCCCACAACATGTTGGAGTTCTAGTTTCAGGTACCTCAAAAGGGGATCCTATTTGGATATGGTGACCTTCCAGAGATAATAAAGATGAAGTTATTATTAGCATGGCTATAATTCTTCTGACTGGTGTCTTTATAAAAAGTGGAGATTTGAACGGAAGGAAAATGAGGTTAAGATACCAACAAGAGAGTTCAGAACCAGAACCCAGCCTCACAGCCTCAGAAGCCAATCCTGCTCTCATCTTTATTTTGAATCCTACCCTCTGGTACTGTGAGACAACATATTTCTGTTGTTTAAGACATCCTGTGTGTGGCACTTTGTTATGGCAGACCTAGGGAAGAAATGCAAAGATCTAGGGAGATTTTTTTGATTATAAGATCAAAGGAGGGCTTGTGGATGATGAACCTAGAGCACAGTGGTCTAGGTTAAGGAGATAAATAGGCAAAAGAGCTCTGAAAACAGTACTTTAATGTAAGTGATAAGATCTCCAGAGGAGGCCAGTGAGCCAGAACCCATTCAAGCAATGCTGCTACTGTGAATAAAGTTACTAAGGTGACATAATCCCCTTCCCACCTGGTTGCCAAGTAGGATGGGTATTTTGTGATCTCTACCAGTGGGTTTGCCAAGCCTGGGGCCATGGAAGCAAGTCCACTCCCTTTCCTACATGTCATGGGAGTTTATTCTTTTTCACAGTCAAATGGAAAATAATAGTTGTAAGGTATTTGGAAGACCCCACCTCCACCCCACTAGGGTATTGGGTTTCCTATTTATCTCGGAAATAATGAGGAGGAACCAGATTCACAATAAAAATCATATAGCCTGGCCTTTCTTCTTCAGCAAACATTTCCCAAGAACCTTCTCTGTTCTGGGCTGGTTAAGTGCTGTGGCTGATGCACGACTCATGGAAAGAACACACAATCCATTAGACTTAGACTTATTGTTTAAGGAGCAAGCTTAGGCCTGTGCTGCACAGCCAAGATACATTCATAGAGCAGGGAAAGATGATGTTTCAGTAACGCAAGTGGCAGCAAGCTGCAGGGGCAACTGTGAATTCAAGGAATGGGAGAAACTTAGGGGTCTGGAAAGACAAAGTCCTCCTGCCCCCCAGATCCCTACTGACCTTTTTTTTTTTTTTTTTTTTTTTTTGTGTTAGTTCCAGCTCTTTTGATCACACATTGATATTGTTAGCTGCGATGGGCTTTGATTAGCAATGACTTCATTATTCTTGCTAATTCTCCCTAAGCCTTAGCCTCAAGCCTTTTGGGGAGCAAATCCTTCCTCTGTGTTTTTCATTTGAGAAGCAAAGTTCACCCATTTGTTACGAGATTATTCTTGCTTCCGAACATGAAGAAAATTAATGTTTGGAAGTGTTTCTCTGCTCAGCAGCTATTTATCTTGAAACAAAGGCCAACTTTTCAGAATGTGTCGCAATATGTATACTTTCAGGCATGAAGAATGGAGCCCTGAAGAATCTTGTAGATACTTGTATGGTTCGTGAAATCCTGATACTATTACCTCATGCTCCAAGAGAGACTGAAGGAGTCCATTCTCAATGGAGAGCCTGACATGTAGGTGGGATACAAACATGCAACTTTAGCTCTGACAGAGAGGTCTCCTATCCTTATGATAGGGAGGATCATGGAGGAATCCTCAGAAGTCACCAGGAGGCCCCAAGGTCTTTGACAACTCTGGGAAGGCATCAGTAGTCAAATCCATGTTGCTCCTTAGTCCCTGATTGTCTCTGGACTGCTGTTTCTTGGGGTTGCTCACTTGTGCCCTGCCTCACCCTTCTCTCCTCTCCTTCTGTCTTGCACTTTCCAGGAACACACCATGGCCCTCTTAAGGACTTGCTTACTTTAGTCCTTTTGCAGAAGAACTCCAGACTCCTAATCCTAACTTTATATTGGGAAATTAGAGAATTACAGAATGTCAGCCTGGATGGAACCTCAGACAGATGGGTTAAACTTCAATATTAAAACAGCAGGTCACTGCTCACGTGATATGTGAAACTGATCTGTGAAGACAATGGAAACCAAAGAACTGCTAAACCAGAGAAAGGACACGGTCAAGTTTAACTATGTTTGCTAGCTAGATGACCTGAACTAAACATGGGTATAATTAAGTTTCTGTTCCTGTCACTGAGGCCCTTTCTATTTAGCAGGGAAGAATAATATTCATGCAATCAAAAATATAATGTAGCAAGTATCATAGGGTTTGCCCAAAGTATAAGTAGTGGTGGTGGGGACCCCTGTGGGCAAAGAAGAACTGCAACCCGAAGAATGAAGAAAAGAGCTGATGCTGACACTATGCCACATGAGCCAGATGGTTCGGTTGGGAAGAGCAAAGGTCAGGACTTCCGGTTACAGTAAATGTTAACATAACCAGCAAAGGAGAAAAAGGTGGGGTGGGGGAGGAGGGAGGAAGAGAGTCTGTATGGCTGGCATGAGGGAATTATGGAGGCAGGATAGGAAATATACACTGGGATAGATCAAAAGGAGCCTTGAGAGGAGGCTGGACTTCCTATGCATAATGGGAAGGAATTAGGGAAACATAGGGTCAAGCCTGTGTATTAGATTCTGCTGGAGGAGGATGGGAACTTGCTGAGCTTGGAGGCAAGAACCAAGCTGTAGACGTTCACTGTCACCCTAGAGCCCCAGGTTTGAGAGATGCAGCCTCTCCAGGTCTGCAGCTATGATGGCAGGAGTGTCAATGAACCTTGCCCTGCCCAGGTGATAGCACCTGGGGATGCACTCTGCTTGTTTAAAGATAGCCTGAACTAATTGTTCATTAAGCCAATCTTCTTTGCTCACCATGCATCTTTCCAGCTTTCAGTCTTAGAGGAAACAGTTAGTTATTGGGATTGTCTCTGACTCTGACATAATTTCTAAAGAGAAACTGTAACACCTGATTTTAGATATAAAGGGGTTCACACATTAGCAGGCAGGAGCATAAACAAATCCCACACATTAGATGATAGGGAGCAATGATGGCACAGGCCAAAAATAAACACAGAAAAGAAGGGAACTGTGAAACCTCAAAGAAGGGCTATTTTAACAAGATCGATGTCCAAGGGAACTTTAGGTTAAGGCTTAAGCTGCCTAAAGGAGATCAGATATGCTCCAGGTGCTTTTACAGATCTCTGAACTCCAGTGGTGCCCTGGGCTCTGTTCTCATTCTCTGCTACAGACACGGAGTCTGATCATAGCTATTCTTTCTCTGCTTGGAGCTACTCTTGAATACTCACGTCATCTCCCCACGCAACCTCATTTTGTTTAGGAGAAAGGAAGTCCAGCTTAACTGTGCCCTGTGTTCTCCAGTGCAGCCCCTGATGCTGATTCATGTTTCCAGATGGTTTGGCTTACCAGGATATTAGTACATCACCTGGCTGGCCCAATGCCAACATTGCTACTATTATTATTATTATTATTATTATTATTATTATTATTTTAAGTTGCAGAGTTCCAAGAATACTAACCATATTCACTGAAGATTTGCACCAGGACCCTAGTTGCAAGAACTTTAGAGAATCTGTCTAAATATGCTTCCCTAATGGAGAAGGGAAATAGGGAAAACCCTCCCACTTTTCTAGTGAAAAGACCACTTTGCATGTGACTTGAAGCTTCGCAGTTGTAGATCTTCCAATGCACCTTGATTTGGGATTAGGAGCTTTTATGAGATATGACCCTGTCCAGTTAGATGATCAATCACTTCTCCTCCCACCCTACTTCTCATCCCTATTGCCATAGTTCCTAGACAATTTCAAATCCATAAGCTTTTTTTTTAGTGTTGGGAGTTTCTAGATAGAAATGTGCCATTATGGATGAACTTTTTGGGAACTTGTATAAAGTTGAGGTTGCACACATTTAGAAAGTTAAGAAGGGTGTTCTTATTTGTGGTTCTACCTTCAGGTGAAGCATTTCAAGAGAACATATCCATATTCAGTTCTTTCAACCATTGATTTTGCATCTCTTAAAGCCACAGAAGCCTATCTTCAAATGAAGGGCAACATAGGAATGAACTGCATCTTGCTTTCACATATCGAGCCCAAAGCTATCTACTCTGGCCTCCTCCACCATCCCTTTTTGTGGGCAGTCTCTACAGATGTCATGGTTGGTAGTGAAATGATCCGCTAAGAGGTAAAGATGAAAATTCAGTTCAGCTTGACTCAGTCAGATTGGATCAAACTTTGGGAGTCCGATGATGGGTGGTTTATTGAAACTAATGACAAGCCTTATAGGCAGCAATCATTACATTCCTAGCTGCACAAAGAAGCTTGAAGTCTGACTATACAGAAATACCTTTGCAAAGTACATGTGACCATGAAGGAGGGTTCTATAGCTAAAAGGCCTAGAGTCCATAGAGGCCAGCAAACTATAAATTACACTTGACATACCCCAAAGGATGGGTACTATTAACTGAAAGATAAAGATAAATGTCTAGGGAGGGAGAGTTCAGAATAAACATTCTGGGAGACTTGGGTAAGGGCTTCCTTTACAAAAGGTCAGGAAAAGGTTGCAAAAGGTCACTAGCTCCTCAACAATATCCATTCCCAGATTTCTGGGTGGAATTCAGGTATTTAATGTCCTTCATTGAGGAGGCACTCCTGCATTATTAACTTTCTTGGTTTCCCTAGTGTTTATCTGTGAATACCTTTGTGCCCCCAGCATCCTTTGTGTCTCAGGGTCCCATGAGCAAGTGTCATTAGTGTTCTCATCTGTTATTTAGACACAGTGATATGAACTTCATGGGGTGACAGTGAAGTAAGGAAATGATAAATAGTCTGTGACTTGCACATTGAACAGTCAAGTAGTGTTTTCTTTTCCAAATCCATCCTGACACGAGTTCTAATTGAACCTCTTTATGGTGGTGGTGTTTGTTTTGTCAACATTGCTGCAAGGATTCTCTGTCGTGTCTTTTACACTCTCCATCTTCATTCCACACTCTATTTCTTTTATTCTTCTGCCTTTTTATTTATTTAGATGTGTTCATTGCTTCCCTTTTGCCTTTCCTCTCTGCATTTCCTCCCCAAACCTCTTCGGCCACTCACACAGTTTCTATTTGTTGTTTAATTTTATTGTAAAAAGTTTCTTAAAATAAAGCAAAATTGACAGCAGCTTTATTTGTACCTGACAAACAGAAAACAAACAGCATTGGTGAATGGATGTACCAGAGTCTATTGAAATACCAGAAAGCAAAACTGAGCTAGCACAGACACTAAGAGAGTGGAGATTACACAGCACTCTGCTAACTGAAAGAAGGCAGATAGAAAAGAATACATTGATGGCTCGGAGGTTAAAGCTCTTGCCATCCAAGTGTGAGAACTGGAGTTCAAATCCACAGAATCCTTGCAAATGCTGAGTGGATGTGGCAATTCTGTAATTCTATCCTTGGAAGGCAAAGGCAGAGGGGTCCCAGAGCTAGCTGTTCAGCAAGGCAGTATCTTAGATAGGTTTTCATTGCTGTGATGAAACACTGACCCAAAGCAACGTCGAGAGCAAAGGGTTTGTTTCATTTTATATGTGTAGGTAACAGTTCATCACTGAGAAAGGTAGGGGCAGGAACTAAAGCAGGGCAGGAACCTAGAGGAAGGAACTGAAGCAGAGGTCAGGGCTGCTTCCTGGCTTGCTTCCCATGGTCTACTCAGTCTGCTTACTTATGTGACTCAGGACCACAAGGGGTGGTACCACAGCAGACTGGGCATTCCATGCCAATCATTGATCAATACCCCACAATCTAGATATAGGAAACTTGATTGAAGCATTTTCTCAAGTCAGGCTTCTCTTCCCAGATGACTCTAGTTTGTGTCAAGTTGACAGAAAACCAGAACAACTAGCCCTGCCAGTGAGCTGTGGACTACTTTGAGAGACCCTGCCTAAGTAATTAAGGTAGAAGATCAGTCTTGAGAGACTCCTAATATTGACCTCAGGCCTCCATAGACATGTACATTCCTCAAACATGTGATCTTGGGCACACACACACACACACACACACACACACACACACACACACACACACACACAGACAGACAGACACACACACAATACACACACAGACACACACACACATACACACACACCTAGGGACACGTGAAAACAAAACCACTCAAAATTAATAGAAACATTTTTATACCCTGGGAAATAAAAATCCAACAATTGACATCATCTGTAGGGAATATCTTTTAGATATATGTATATATGTACCTGCAATATATATTACATAATTATTTATTTGAGAATTTTACACCATGCACCCCAATCCTGATCACCTCCCAATCCCTGCATATCATCCTTTACCCCTGCAGTGTCCCCCCCCCAAATTAATTAAAAACAAGAGGACAAAACAAACAAAAAAAAACCCACCTCATTCCTCCATCTTTCCTGCCTCTCTAACACCTCTTTATTCATCTTAGTGGCAGTGGGAGCTACGGCATGTCACACAGTACACCCCTTTGTTCAGTTAGTCCCACCTGCAGATGTTCATCGCAGTGAGTCATTGGTCTGGCTCAGGGCCTCTGGTCTTAGGTACACCATCAATACTGGACTCTCTCTGAAACTCTTCTCGGATATCCTGCTGCTGCCCTGAGTCACTGAGATGCCGGGGCTATTGTTCAGCAGGACCAGTTCTGTCATGTGCTCCAGCAGGTCACAGATGGGATAGATGGGGTAGATGTTAGGGCCAGGATCCAAGGCCCAGGATGTGGTTCTGGGTGGTAGTTGAGCTGGTATTTGTTTAGTAGTCTAAATCTGGATCCATTGTTTTTATAGCAGTGTAGCCCCAGGCAATTTATGCTACTTGCTTAGCACAGTTTATCCACTTATAAAACAGGAATAATCATATCTTTTCTGAAAACTTTGTAAGGCTAATATGATGCTCACACAGCTTCCACTGGGTGTGACTGATGAAAGTGTTGACTGACAGGGTAAGCCTCAGGAACAGGGAACAGATTTTAAATAAACAACTACAAACTCCAGAAATAGGAAATACTTTTTAAGTATTGTCTTTAAAGAGATCATGTGACTCTTCTTGCGTTTACCTGGTTTTCACTGCCACCGGGTCATTCTACGAGGATGTGTTTTCTTTAGGCTACCAAGACTCATACAATAAAAAAGTCAACTCAGCCTTAGAGATCACATATTAGGTGGGATTCACCCTGATGTAGTTGTACTCTTTGAATACATTACACACAGAAGTCAGGGAACAGAAAAGCTCAAATGCAAAATAAGATGACTAGACTATGATCAGTAAGCTTGGGGCACACAGAAGTAGGGACATGCTGGGGACAAGGCACAAGAAGAAAGAGTTACATGCTTAGAAATGGGTGATTCTGTATGAGGCCATAGGACAAGCCTCTCCACCAAACCTCTCTCTTATACTTTCTCCTCTCTCTCTCTCTCTCTCTCTCTCTCTCTCTCTCCCCCCCCCCCTCTCTCTGGGATCATGAAAAAGGCCCAGAATTAAAAACAAGTGTCCAACAGGTAGAAAGCATTTGGCACAAATACACGTATTTGTTTAGGAGATGCCTGGGAACTAACAGCTTAACTAGCTAGTTAGTCTTCTATTGGCTTTTATCTGAGCTTTTTAAGCTGAAGGGTGGAAGGCCCAATGTGGGTTCCCTCATGAATATCCAATTTAAGTCCCAGGAGATTCTGAGTGTCCCACATGTGTAGCCTATACTGTTGAGTGTCTGATGCTTCTAGGACTTCCACTCCTTTACATCTCCCATTAGTATCTATCTCAACACTCCCCTAGATCTCTCCACATTTCACATCTTCATTTCCTTTGTTTTCATTCGTTTGCTTCTTGTATTTTTGTATAGAAATTGTATATCCTTAAACAATACAGAAAATACCTTGTAGCATCCATTCCTCTAGCTCTCTCCTCTGGAAATGTGTGAACTAAGGATGGTGCTTCAGAGAAAAGCCAGACATGTTCCAGCTTCCACACACTGAGACTCCTTAACTTTACTCTCTGGATTAGTGGGCTCGGGTTTGACACCAGGCACAGGGCCTCTGACACAGAAAGACAATCCAGCACACACTGAACCTGTTGAATGCCTTGGTAGGGACAAACTATGCATGTACCTGTCCTTCAGTCATTTTAAAGGCTTTGAGATATAGTAGAGAGCAGCTAGCAGACCTGAGAAGAAACCATTTGGCTGTATAACTTGACCCTGGAAGATTCCCTTCATTTTCTGGACTATAAACTAAGGAGATTTGAGTTGTTATGAGAACAAGCCTGCAAAGTGCTAATCCTTTAGCCTGGCGAAAGCCGGAACTCAAATACTTAGGAATTTGGCTGTTTTCCCCATACCTCTCTCTTCTTGCTTCCATAATCTAGGTTTTAACTCTCCTCCCACCCAACAGCGTTCACCATGGCAGCAGTTTTGATTCTCGAAGGGGCCAGGGTTACCATAGGGTTTGACCCCAACTCTTAAGAGTGAGGTTTGACTTTTGGTGGGGACTTTTTTGTTCTGGGTCCCATCACATGGCTTCCAGCCAGACTTCTTCTGTGGATGCTTCATATGCATCAAAAAGTGCTTCAAAGAAGGACACAATAAATTGTGCCCGGGGTCTTCCAACCCCAGCAGCCAAGGGCAGAGTCACAAGCTGCAGGACTTGTTCCTTTAGAAGAACTCCGAGTCCCAGGGGTAAGGTTTCCTGTAAACGAGGGTGTTCAGATGGCTTATTTTGGTGATGTTTTTTATACACGCCAACTGCTTCCAGAGCCTCTGATATGAAAGGTCCTGCCAGGAAATCTTCACACAGGAGTAAATAATAGCACAAACGAATCCACCCCGAAGCCCAGCAGTCATTCTTCACGCTTGCATCCTCCAACATCCTTATCCCAGCCTCCAGTTTCAGACTCGTGTTGAAGTTTCAACAGAGAGGCTCTAGGCGCAAAAATGTTCCAAAGTTGGCTTAGCCCAGAGCGGCCCGCCCTTGCAAGGACCGGGAATTCCAAGAAAAACAGGCCGCGTTATCGCTCCAGACTGCTGGCAAGAAACACCCATCCATTTCCAGCCCCAGAACATATTTTGTGTGGATAATGGACAAGCAGTTACTGCGTAAACACATGAGGAGCTTGCAGGTGTTATGTTCCTTGGTGTTTGCCAACCAGATGTTCTTCTGTGGGGTTTGCCTTTTGGCCCACTCTGTGCCTGGAGCTAAAATGAAATGTCACTCTCCCTTTCGGTGAAATTAAGCGATGTTCTCTTGGGAGATGCCCCCAAAATGAGCTCCAGTTTTCATTTGCAAATGATTCACGTATTTGAATCATTGTCTTTCCTTTTCTTTCCTATTCTCTATCCCTTGCTTCCTATTTTTTTTAAAGCATTTGAATCTTACTTTTGCAAACTCATCCTCTTGAAAGATTTCATTCCCATGCTCCTGTGCTTTGGATTGGCATGAGATGCAACAGGTGTCACACCCAGTGTTTTCAAACAAGGTCAAAGGGTGAACATGTGAGAGGCATGTTTGGTCAGCAAGTTTTCTCTCTTTCTGGCTAATCCTGTGATGCATCTGAGGGCCAGTTTGGGGAAGGCTATGGGCCTTAGACTGTCTGGAAGGTTAAAAGAGGCAGGATCATGAGTGAACTTGGGTTGAGAGACTGAAATATTGGGGCTAGAGAGGTATCTCAGTGGTTAAAGCACTGTCTGCTGTTCCAGAGGACCCAGGTTCAATTACTAACACCCACAGGGCAGCTCACAACTGACTGTACCTTTAGTTCCAGAGTATTTGACACCCTCACACAGTTCATACCAATGAACAGAAAGCAAATAAAAACAAGCCATTAAAAAATAGAAGCTGAAATATCATCAGAAACTACAGTGAAGTTCTCTCATGCACCACTGACCTAGAAAGGTTCAGTCTGGCTCTCAGCCTGAGCCTAACCCAGAGCAGAGGCTCTTGAAAGCCTGTTACAAGTAAGCAAGAGGCAGCATGGAGTGGGCCTTATTCTTCTACTGTACCTCTCACACCAACTTGACACTGGGCCACTGTGCTTTAGCATTTGGGTTTTCAAGTTCATCTTTGTCAAGATGCGTAGTGCAAGGCAGCTGCAGCTGCTCTGGCTGTATGCTCCCCCTGTCTTCTTCAACTGACTATGACAGGAAGTAGGCCCCCAAACCTCTGAGAGGTTACAGGTTGATAGTGGAGAAGGTAAATAGCATGGGTGGCTGTAGATGACACCCAGCTCCACACTCAAGTGTTTTGTAGTTAGCAAAGCCCTGGATGGTTAAGACTGTATTGGTTACCTTATTTGATTGGTATTCATACCATCTTTTTAATCACTGATATCATAAGTGGTTTCTAAAACACATTGGCTTCCTTTGTTTAATTCTGAGGGCAAATTTAGGAGGCGGGGGAATTAGGCTCCCTTTCCTGGTGAGGTCTGTGGGTCTTAATGAATTTATGTGACTCACCTGGTCATTTGACAACCAGTAGCAAAGACAATTGGACTTGAAACCCTTGAGTCCAATTCCAAATCAGTTCCCAGTAGCCTGATGGTTCAATGGGGTAGGAGCCACTGTTGATGCCCTATGAGTGAGAACACCAAGCACGGATGAATTAACTCGCTTTCACATTCTTTTCCAGCATCACAGTATTTTGGTGTGGAATGTGTCAGATTTGTGAAATTTGTCATTTTGTGTTCAAGACACTGATGGGTCATTTCCCACGGAACTTGTATTTGAAATTTCCATCTATTGAATCTATTGACCAAGATGATGGAGCCCCCTCACTGCTTTGTGATTCCCTTTGGAAGAAGTGTGTTCGCTTTCTTTCCCAATGAGAGATTTTATGGACAAGTTTCAAGGTTCACTCTAGACTGGCAGGGGAAGAGCTGGACTTATAGTTCTGACTCATGCAGAAGGTCCCCTACTTTTCCTCTCAGTGATCATCAGGGCTTGGATACTTAGTTACAGGAGGCGCAGTAGCCCTGGTAGGAAGATATTACTCACTAGGCTTATGTGGGTAGGAGTAAAGTACAGAGGCAGCTTTCTTGGGCATTCTGTTGCTTAGGGTTTAACTCATGTTCCCCAGGCCGAGGGTCCCCTGCTTTAGGGACCCTTATGAGCTATTTGTTCCCTCATCTTTTCTGAAAGCCCCTACATGGCTGTTTTTGTTGTAATTATACTTCAAGGGTCTCATACAGCATCAGGCATTGAGCTTAGTTTGTGTGTGTGTGTGTGTGTGTGTATGTGTGTGTGTGTGTGTGTGTGTGTGTGTGTGTGTCTAGTGATTACATTCATGGAAGGATGAGAAGTGAAACACAGATGTGGCATTATAGGCATAGCCTATGTTCCTCCACCCCAGGTGAAATGCCATCCACTTACAGTTCAGTCCAACCTGGAGGGTTATGCTTTTTTATTCTCCAAGCAAAGTGAGATGGCCATTTGTTATGTACAATTGGGTGAGTTATTTACATTTTCCTAGGCCTGGCTTGATATGAGCACCCCATTGTTCAGTGAATAAAGTCTGGACTCCTCAGCAGAGCTGCCCAGATTTTCCTGAGTGCCTTGCTTTGTGGTACAGTATCAGTTGTCAGCACACAACACATCACTCCCACATTCATGTACTGACCCCTCCTGCCTGCATTCCCCTGCACCCCATTTTCTTAACAGAGCATCCCTTCCTGTCAGCCAAAGAAACTTTGCTTTTCTTTGCCATGGAAGCTACAACTTCTATTTTTTAGACTAGATGGAATTACTAATCCCCCTTAAAATTAAATCCTTTCCCCTAATCACCTCTGAAATCTTTTATAGCATTTTCATTATATAATAATTATCATGATGGCCTTATTGAATTGAAAGTTTGAAAGCACCTACATCTAGGAAAATACCTAGTGCAGTTCAAGTGCTTAAATAGTCATCAGACCAGCAACTGACTGAGAGATGAGTGAAGTAGGATCACATATTTTTTAATTTTGGGGAAAAAAGTAAGATAGTTTATACATACAATTTAAGGTCAGACATTCCTAGTATTATCTACCAGATGGCATTTTCCTGGTTCAGTACCTAACAAATACTAGAAACTTGGTGTAATTTTGTTGATTGAACAAGAACCCTCCTAGTCTCTAGCAAAGATGTGGGTTGCTCTTGAACAGTTTTGCTACATTTAGCTCATGGTAGCCATCTTTTATCATATCCCTTGCCTCATACATCCCTTTTCTTTGTCCCCTCCAGCCTTAAGAACCAGGCTGCTGTGCTATATTTTTAAGATATTAAGGGATTGATCTAGTCCTTGTGAAATATGGGACCACATAAAGTCTTAACAGCTATCTTAAAGCACGACCTTTCTTCCTGGGGTTTCTGGCATCCAAGATCATTAAAAATAGATAGCATGTTAGCCACTTAAAGCCCCGGCTACTGGTTTTCTCATCTCTTCCTGTGGTTCTCTGAGGTTGAGGAGAGAAACCTCAAGGTCACTTTCAATATCCAGCAGTCACTGCCCAGGGCCCACATGCCTATTTATAGGTTATTTGATTCTTTTATTCCCATATTGAGCAACCCTCCTGCCCCCAGTTGTTTTGTTTTTTGTTTTTCCAAAAAATATTGCTTGCAAAGTTGAACCTAATACTCAAAACAGGGTTTTAAAAGTCCATACACCGAGATTAATTAAATCACTCAAACACTGTTAGTGTTTAAATGTAGGTAAACTCTATTTTTAAAATACGATGAGGCAGTTTGCGATTCAAAGCTCTTTACACTGGTATTTCACTATTAACTGATCATTGGAGCAGCGGCCTTTCCACAGATCCTACTATTCTCTGCCTCTCCTAAAGCATCTGGGAACAGACTCAACAGCCGTGCTCATCCCTGGGCCACTGAACTCAGGCCACACACTCCCTTTCCTATTCCCTCCCCCTTCTCACAGGGTCATCAACAGTCACTAACTTCTCTAGATGCTGTGTTCAAGGCAGCCATTTCACCTGACTCACCTTTTTCTCTGCCCCACCCCAAGGCTCACTGTCATGTGCAGTACATGTGTGTTGAATAAATATAGACTCTCAAAAGGACAACAGGTCCCCCAGATGCTGGCGATGTCAGTCATTAGAGCACGCTGACAATTTTATTCTTCTTGAGTTCTGTGCGCACCAGCTACAGCAGGCCTTCCATTTTCTCCTGGTCGGAGTATTCTAAGTATGCTTGTCACAATAATGAAAATGTTGTCTGGCTGGGCCGTTGATCGAATCTCAGGGAGTGAAGAAACAAGTCTCGGAAGGCTCTAGTCCACTTGCAAAGGCACCAGAGCCGAGGAAGCTGCTGGTGTGAAGTCCCTTGTGACTGGCTGGCTTGAGTGCTTGACAAGCTGCAGAAGCAGACACTTTGAGTTTTCCTCAGTAACAGTGTCGGAAATCAATACTCCGTCACAGAGTGTGGGGGCGGCAAGCAGGCTCTCCCACACTGTCTCTGACATTTCAGGACATTGCCGTTGTTCAGAGGCAGCCCATCCCCACTCATTTCTGAAGGAGGTAGTGTGTGCGTGTGTGTGTGTGTGTGTGTGTGTGTGTGTGTGTGTGTGTGTGTGTGTGTGTGTGTGTGTGTCCCGAGTTTTCTCTTCTGAAATCTTGTACTGGTTCGTGATCTGTGTAACCCAGTGGGAGGAAAGTAGACTCAAAGCCCATGACTGTCTTGTTCTCACAGGCTTTAATTTAGAGAAGTGATTTATTTGTAGGGCTTCTGTCACAGAAAGAGTGGTTCATTTTCTTCCAGAGTGAGAGAATCAAGCCAGTGTGAGACTCTTCTTGGGGACCCTCCTCCCTCCAGCAAACCCACACAAGACACAGATGGCTGGTAAGGGCTGGCAAGGGCTACAGTGAGCCCTGAGTGTACATTTCTTTTGCAAAATGTATAAAACATTTAGAAAAGAGCCTGGGAAAGCATCGCTGCTCCTGAGTATGTGAGTTTTTTATCCATGCTGTCACAAGTATGTCATTTATTGGAATTGACATATGTGTGCCTCCATCTTAACAAGACCCATGAAAGCCCGAGTGTACTTACGGAGCTGTTTGAAGGCACCTGTCCCTGCTGGTTTGCCTGCAGCTTCCCTTGTTGGCTACCCCTTTCCTCTATGATCCTTTTCTTTCAGGAGCCTTCCCCCTTATTTGTCTCTTTTACTCTCAGCTCTTTTTTTTATATTTATTTTTTTATTTTATTTAATTTTATATAACAAAGTCCAATTAAATGAAAACAAACATTTATACACAATATTTGGGAATTTGGGCGTCGTTCTTTCCAAGCTACTTCCTGCTGGTAAGGGGCGCTGTCTTGGGGGATTGGAAGAAGATTCAGATATCCTGGCTGTAGTCTGTAGGGCTGTTTTGTCCAGCTGTTTTGAATGTAGGATTAGCTTGTACTCTGTTTCAGGCGGTCTGGCGTGATCAAACCTCATTAGTCTGGAAGGAATCCACATCTTTTCATTTTCTGTGGAAATAAAAATAGAAATTCTTTTCCCCAGTAACTTGTCCTTCAACTTAAATTTTGGAGTCAAAGCATTTTTTTAATTTAATTTATTGTTTTACATGTCGATCCCAGTTCCCTCTCCCTCCCTCCTTTTTTTTTTTTTTTTTAATTTGAATGTTGGTAACCATGCATCTGGATTGGTCTTTTTTTTTTTCTCCATATTCTCTGCCTCCAGTGGAATCTCTTTGTTTTCAGAGTGTTCCTTCTGACTCCCCAGCTCCATCCTTATGTTCATCTTGGCTATCTCTGATGCTGCACATGACTGCCCATGGGTGTTTCCATGAGTGTTCAGCATGTCTCTGCTCCAGTCCACCTGCCAGGCCCACAGTCTGGCTCCCCTTCCTGTATATTTCTTTTCTAGAAGGTCACACTGTGTGTGTCCCTTTTCAGACACCTATGGCAAGGTTCTTTGGACCCAGGGCCCTGCTGAAGTGCTGTTTCACCTCTGAGACTTCTCAGATGCCCACAGCCCAAACAATCAATCATTGTACCTCCCCTGCTCTCTTACAATGTTGCGATGCTTTTATAGGAATATTTCCCATCCTTTGTTTGTTTGTTTGTTTGGGGACAGGGTTTCTCTGTATTGCTTTGGAGGTTGTCCTGGAACTCACTCTCTTATAGACCAGGCTGGCCTCCAACTCACAGAGATCTGCCTGCCTCTGCCTCCTGAGTGCTGGGATTAAAGGTGTGCACCACCAACGCCTGCCATCCTATATTCTTTTGCTGTTAATATTTATGTGTATATAATCAAACACAATAGTGATAGAGGCAGGAAATCTGCTATGGCTTATTTTAGAATTTATGGTTCTTAATATGGTACTTGGTGTTGGTTTTTTATCTGGGTTGAATCTTAACACTTTGGAATACTTGTCTCTTAGAGTTGAGTATCTAAAGTGTCTCATGTATATTGCTATTTGTTGGGTTTTTCTACTTTGTTAGGATCGACTGTGGAAATACACTATCTTAAAATTAGACTATATTGAATGCTTATACCAAAGCCTAGGATGTCTCAACCCTACACAAAGAACTACAGGCAACTAAGGAGTGCCAAGAGCAGGAGAAGAGAGCATCAATTGGTTATCCAATACCAAACAGTCAGCCCTGAAAACACACATATAAGTAACATACAGACTAAGCAGGTTGTGTATTTAGGAATCTGTAGGTATGTATGTGTGTGAATGTAACAATTAATGACAAAAATGGGACTTAACGTGAAAGAGAGCAAGCAGGGGCATATGGGAGGGTTTGGATGTACAGGAAGAAAGTGGGAAATTATGCAATTACAATATCAAAAAAATAAAAGAAATAAAAAGGTTCTTTTTAATAGTTTACATGTTAATTGAGAATTTCATACATGTATAATGTGTATTGATCAAGTCTTCTCTCCAATTCTTCTCTTTTACCTCCACCCCTGAAGCTTCATATGTTCTCTCTCTTAAGAAAAACCCACTGAATCTGCTTAGTGCTGCCAGGATGTGCATTGATGTAGGATGGGTAGCTTGTTCAGGGACCCCATCCCTGTTAAAACTTGCTCTCTCTCCCCCAGCAGCCATCAATTGCTAATTGTGTGTGTCCCAGACAAGCGCTGGACTTCCTGGGTTCCCTTCCCCAAGCAAACTGGGAATTTGGCTGGTTTGGTCTTTGCATATCTTGTGTATATAGTGGTGACTTCATGTGTGCCGGGCTCTGCCATGTCCAGCAAATGACATGCTTTAAAACAGAGAACCACTTCTCTAATTCTTGCAATCTCTCTTGCTTTTCTTCCTTGATGATCCCTGAGCCTACACTTGTTAAGGTTCTTTGTAGGCTCCCAATCTACATACCTCTGGGTTTAGAATAATGTATTCTTAAGATTTTCATTGCACAAAATATTGAACTCTCTTACACACAAAATTATATACATATATACACATACACACATATACATATTCTAATACAGTTTTCTTTTCATTCATAGAGTCTGCACAAGGGATAGGTCTATCCAAGGAGATCAGGAGACCATGACACCTTGTCTATTTATGGGGAACATATGCATACTTGCCAGTTTTCAAGGCTTCCATGTTCATGGCTTGGTTCCAGCTTGAGACTAATCTTTCAGGTACTGAATTCACCACCAGACTTCATAGCCATGCTCTTGCAGGAATATCTGAGTCTGAATGCTTATACAGAAAAGAGACTTAATTAGCACCGTTGTTGATGCTGTCATCCTTACACTGCCACACCTGCTCTGGGAAGGTGCTCCTAACCATGTCTCTTCATGGAGGATGTCATTACAGTGCAAGCCATTGTAAAAGGGAAAGGTAGGAGGTGGGGAGGGGCCAGGCATACACTTTTATAACAACCCACTTTGGGCCTCACCAGAAGTCCATCATTTTCTTCTGAGGTCAGTATGTAGATTTTTGCCTCCCCTCCCAGCATCACCACACTGAGGACCAAACTTCTTTATGAACTCTTGGGGAACACAGTCTATATCCCAGCCATAGCACTTTGTCTTAAGTCGTAGCTTGGGGCTAACTTGGTGACAGGAGAGGTTCCCATTCTTTCTGTGTCCATTATCTACATCCACTGAAGCATACTTCCTGGTTTTGGGGAGGGAGGCTCTGGAGACAGGGTGTCTGGGTTCTAATCCTGACTCCATTGATGGGTGTGAGCTTGAGTATGCTACCATCTTCACTGTCCTTGCCCATAACATGGGAATAATAAAAAGTGCTTCAAGGAAAATATCGCAGTGGGGCACATGAAGAGACATCACATACTAATGAAGAGGACTTGGCAGGGTACCTGCTGTGACACACGTGCTCGTGCACACGCGCACGCATACACACACACACACACACACACACACACACAAACACACACACACACACAGAGAGCTAGAAAGCATGGTTATTTTTATTTGATTTTCTCTACATTAAGAGCTGGCCAGTGTGGCAACATCTGGTGTCAGAAGCATCACCCTCCAGTATAGGGCAACTCTATTTAATCTCTCTCTATCCCCCATCCCCACCCTGTGTGTACGTGTGTATCTGCTCTGTGGAAGCCAGAGTAAGTTATTAGGGTTCTTCCTCCATTGCTTGCCACCTTATTTTTTGAGATGGGTTCTCTCACTGAACCCAAAACTCTCCAGATTGGCTGTGTTGACTGTGTTGTGAAGTCCTGGGATCTGCCTTTCTCTGCCGACCAGTTCTGGGGTCACAGGCATTTATGGGTGGTGGGGATTTGAACTCAGGTCCTCTTGCTTTCCCAGAAAGTGCCCTTAGCCACTTTAACTGTCTCCATAGCCTTTTAAAAACAAACTGTCATCAGGTACAGTGGGCTGTGGGAAGGCTGAGTCTTTGGCACAAGGTGTGAGCACTCCTTTCTTGGTACCAGGGATTGTTATGCCTCTGCCCCACCCCTCAAAACAACCATTCTTCTAAACTTTGCTGTGTGTGTAGAACAGAAGTCATCATGCTCTTTGTTTCTTCTCTGGCTACAGGAAAACCAGAAGCATGTGTTCTAGAAATATCTGGGGAAGAGAGACCAATGGTACCTAGACTTCTCACTCCAAATGGACCATAGCTGAGGCTTGGTCAAAATCCATTTTGTGTTGTTTTGGAGTGGTTAAAGATTCTCTGTCTGGAGTAATGTGAGCATCTTCTGTCTAAATATGAATTTGAAACTGTTCCATGCTATCACTCTTAAACCATTTGAAAAAGGCAGCCTGGCTGGAGAGGCAGATGGCTCAGCAGTTAAGAGCACTGGCTGCTCTTCCTGAGGTACTGAGTTCAAGTCATAGCAACAAGAAGACTGCTCACAACTGTCTATAACTTTAATCTCATGGGATCCAATATCCTCTTTTGGTGTGCAGACAAAAGACAAAAATAAATAAACAAATAAATAAATCTTTAAAGAAAGAAAAAGTCAGCCTTCTACAATGCAATTA
This sequence comes from Phodopus roborovskii, assembly GCF_943737965.1. Classification (NCBI taxonomy): domain Eukaryota; kingdom Metazoa; phylum Chordata; class Mammalia; order Rodentia; family Cricetidae; genus Phodopus; species Phodopus roborovskii. Next base: position 631,385 of record NW_026126624.1, on the reverse strand, counting down.
GAGGCAAATTCATTTGTATGTAGTGAATTAGATCAGTGATTCTCAAATAGAGATCCACACTACTCACCCTCATACCCAGGACACCTTCAAGGATGTCTAGAGACATTCTTGGTTCTATGGAAAGGGAAGACTCTTTTAGTAGGTCAAGATGGGGTGCTGTCGAGTGTTATTTAGTGCATGGGATAGACAATTACTTGATTCAAATTGTCAAGCATGCTGAGGCTTAGCAACCACGTGTTATGTTTAAATTGCCCTAAAATCTCTTCCACATTTCAATCCTGGAATATATTTAAACATATCTCTCCCTTCCAGCACATGCAGAGTTAATATGACACTGGATTCTGTGGTTTTTGCTTTAACTGCCAAGTCCACTGAGGTGATCAATGTCTCGATTCTTCCCTCATTGCCAGTTATTGATTTCCTCTCAGCTCTTGGTACCCAAGCCCTTGTTGCTGTGATGCAGTGAGTGGCACGGGAGAAGAAGCAGAGCTCAAACCATCTCTGGAATGTTCCTTTAATGAGGTGAGGAAAAATTAGCTAATAAAATCAATTTAGCACCCAGATAATGAAGAGATAAGGAGACAAGAATAGATCATATTTCTGATAAGAATCCTTTTTGAGGAAATAATTTATTTATGTGAAAGATAGATTCCTCTCAGGTCATTTAGAAGTGAGAGTGCTTCATTCTTGAGACTGAGTCCCAGTTGCACCGTCCCCTCCCCCCAGGAACATTTGAGGTCTTTCCCATGCTATTCCATTCACGATATTCACAATGCTAGGTGACAAACAGATGTTTGTGTGGTTATTTTCTGTCAGATTTCCCCATGACTTCCCAAACCTTGCCTACATTCCTTCATTGATTAACAACTTAATTTTCCAAACAATGTTCTCCTTGCCTCTTTTAGTTTTGCACTCTGCTCATCGTTGAGTGGTAAAAATATTGACAGAATTTGTTCCCTTTCCATTTGAGGAGCAGATGAAGGCTACTGAAACACAAAGGTTTTTAAAGTAAACATCCACACTTAATATAAACAGTGCTCAAAAAGAAAACTTCAAGGGCTTCTAAGATTTCCACAGAGAACAAAGTTTGTTAAGAAAATTAAGGAAAATTTGATGTATAGGATAATAAATGAATTTGATATTGGAAGATCGAGTGGGAGTTGGCCAGGAAGATGAGTGATGGCCAGAGTCCAGAAAGGATTAAAAGGCATGGGTTGTGTGCTGTGGGAGAAATAAAGGGTACAAGATGAATGGCAGGAGATGATGGGACCATGTGCTTTTGAACATGGTGAGCTCTCTGGGAAAGGAGCTCAGTCAGCCCTTTACTTTCTTGGTGTCTATGCCAAGACTATGAGTCTATGTCAGACTCAACATAACACCAGAAAGGGACTGCAGATTTTACACTGCAAGTCTATTGAGAAATAACATGAATAGAGTTGAGTTCCTGGGGAGGGTGTGCAGACACATGGAAACTAATCTGGGCAGCACTTTGTTAAGAACCACGGTACGAAGGCAGGGGTACAAGGAGGAATTCTGAGGTGTTTGGGAGGTAGATCTGATAGAATTCAGTAGACCAAACATAATGAAAAGTGGTGTGTGGCAGAGGTAGATGTACCATATCTTGGGCAGTGCTGGGCAGGGAATGATTCGTCACCATGTGTGTCACTAATATAGCCATTAGCATGTTACACTGCAGGCAGCACTGTTACATGTTAGGGGTTAGCATCTTCAGAGAGATGTCAGCAGAGTTTCTTGTTCCCACAGTCATCTTTTTGAGTGCTTTATCTCTAGATATGTTGGCTACCGGCTTCTAACCCACCCCACTTGGCCTCTCTTGTAACTGGCCAGTGTGTGTCTCACTCAGCCTCACCTACTCTCTCTGCCTTTCAGGCCTTCTATTCCAAACTTGATAGACACTAACCCTTGCCCATCTCTAGACTGATGACAACTTCCTCTTCAGTCTCACCAAACTCATTGCTCAAACATTTCCTGTACATGAAGGGGATTGTGAAATTTTTAGCCTCATAATGATCAAGTTGGCAATCCTACCTCATTCCAGCTAGTAGAGGGAGGTCTATTTTTTTTTTTTTTGGTTTTTCAAGACAGGATTTCTCTGTATTGTTTTGGAACCTTTCCTGGAACTAGCTCTGTAGACCAGACTGGCCTCAAACTCACAGAGATCTGCCTGCCTCTGCCAAGGGAGGTCTATCTTAACACCAAAGTACATATGGTTTAAAAAACAAACAAACACAAAAAACAGGATTTACACAAATTTATTAATATGTATTCCTACTAAATTCAGTTTTGGGAACTATTCTTATATACTGATAACTGGGGGAAATGAACTGAATTTTAGTATGCACAGCATAGAGACAAGTAAACAACAAATTCTGTAAAGAGCAAGCTTGCCATGAGATTTGCATTCTGAATCTCCTAAGAAATAGTGCTGGCAGCAATTCATACTGTCTTCATATTTTTGATCCTGCCAATATATTTTTTTTCTAACGTTTATTCTAGAAGGAATGTACTTAGTGCATTCCTTAAACGCAGGGTGGTTTCTGGTTTTATTGCTCAACAGCTCCTCCTTAGGCATTGGCTAGTGTTACAGAATGCATTCAAGGTCATCTTTGCCATTTAAAATGATGGCTTCATGTAGAGCATTTCTAAATGAAGAGAACTATCCAGGAAAGCACAGAGCGTGATGAGATCTGCACTTGATTTCCTAGTCTTCCTCTTTTGAAAGAGTCTTTACTTTCATGCTTTTGTCTGTAACATGGCCTTTCCAGATCTGATATGAGTAATAGCTGAGGGCATGTATCAGAAGAACCAGTAGGTAGGAGATTCTTAAACAGAAATGGAAGGTTATGGCTCAAGTATTTTCCTTCAGTGCACACAAGACCATACTCTCCTCATTCTCTGTTAATGCATAAAGAGCATAACCCACTCATCCCATGTGTCACAAAACATATTCCAACTTACATCCTTTTTGTAACTGGAAGTTGGGTAGACATGGATGCTGGATGTGTGGGATATTGTGAAAATTATTAAGAAGGTTTTAGTTTGTGTCTGCAAGAGTTAGGCTTGACTCTGAAGACAGATTGATGGAAAAGTGGATGGACACACCCTGTTTTGAATTATCTAATCTACACAGAGCTAGACTGGATATTGCTCTTCATATCCACTTTGCAAGGAGCTTGTGTTAGTTCAGTTCACAGAGGAGTTTGAGAAATTCAGAAACTATGTGTTCTTTGATAATGTCTGACCTAGGGTCTGGGATTTGCAGAATTTTGCCTGTCATTTCCAGTTGGCTTTATGATGGATGGTGTGCGGAGTAGAGACAGACACAGGCACATTGTTCTGCAGGCAGTCCTAGGTCATTCTGGTCTCTGGGTAGGAAGCAAGTTATTCTGTTGTGCTCAGTGACAGCACAGTGAACATAAAACAGGTTTCTGTGTATAGAGGTCATCTGTTGGTGTAGAAACATGAATTATAATTGGAGTAAAAAAACAAAGATTGAGTCATAGTTATACCACCTATTGCCTGAGTTACCTTGGGCAAGATAGTTGATTTCATCATTTGGAAGATAGAATGGTCCCCTGTGTTAAACCATAATGCAAAATTCCGTGAAAATTCTTTAGACTTGAAATACTGAGTGAGAATGGCTATTTTCGTAAAGCAACACTAGAGAGTATAATAAACACAATTCTAGACATTTGTTATCTCAGAGTTAGATCATTAAACCCTGCCCAGAGAGGATAAATATATATTTAGTAATCAAGACATCAGTGATTAAGAATTGTAAAGACTTTATCAATGATTATTAATTTAAAAACATTGACCTTTGTAAAAGTAATGATGCTCAAGGGGGAAAAAAGTCAGATGCATACCATAGAGACAGGAAGGAACTGGAAGTGAGAGCAGAAACAACAATAGAATGGTAGACTCCATAGTGTCTGCTTTGTCTTCTAGGCGCTCAGGAAGGGAGGTGCAGGTGGGAGACAAAGCATCATGTTATTTTTCAGTTTGAGGCTGCTGTCTTGTTTACTGGTCCATTTTTTTCTTTTTCTTTCTTTTTTTTTTTGAAGCAAGAAAGAATGAATGAAGACTTAATGTCTTTGCAGAATGAGTGTTGGTAGCTCCATGATAGTTAGTACACACATACACAATATACAATGTATTTTTTGTTCTCCATAAATTATGTTGTCCAAAAATGAATTGTCTACTCAAGAAGTTAATTTCTTCAGGGAGCACCAGATCCAAGATATCAGTATTAATATGAATTGCAGATAGATTTGCTTGAATCTACACCAAAAGCCAGAGTTTGTTGAAAGAGTAAAAGGTTATATTAGTTCTGCTCATATTCATGATGCAGTATGGAATGGCATGCATGTAGCATCCAAAGGCATATCCTGTTAAATGGGAAATCGTAGAGAGCCCTTTCACCATGGGGAGGGACATTCTGTTAGCAGAAGAAAGAATCAAGGTGCAGGAGCTAGAGTAAATGCTCATGGCATCACATGGAGTGACTACATGAGTGTACCAGCTGCAGCAAGAACTGAAAAGCAAGTAGCAACAGGCTGAGGGAAGAGCAACAGGCTGTTGTCCCGTGGTCTATGCTTTTCTTCCTATGTGAATTCTCGGAAGAATGCCTACCAAAGTGTCCAGTCCAACATGGTGATGTGGCTTAATTAGGCAGGAATGTGTATGCATGAACTAAATGGGATGTCAGAAATCTATATCAGGGTTCTCAAGAACAGGGGGTTATAAAGTATGTGAAATTAAGACTTTTGTGTTCTCTATAAATACCATGAATCCCAACCAAGGGTTTGGTATCATAAAGTAGATTCCTCGAAGTGACTTCTTTGCCAGCTGCTACTCCGTAGATTTAAAAGCAAAGAGGAAACATGTGAGGGGCAAAGCTAGTGATATAGGAGGAACTGGAGGGGAGGGGTTTAGAGTAGATCTGATCAAAATATATTGTATGCATGCATGAAATTCTCCATAGGAAAGAGTTGTCTCAGATATTTTGCAGACCACATACAATAGGTTAAATGTAGGGTAGCAGATAGAGCAAATAGGTAACTAGTATTATTGTCTATCATGCACAGTTGTTACTTGCTTGGAGGCAGTGGTTGACTGAAAATATCTGTGCGAATGCTCTGGAGAAATATGCAATAAAATAAACATCAGGCAAGATAGAGCAGCCCTGGCATGGTTATTTATAAGCACAATAATTTGGGTATAAAGGAGGAATTTTATGGAGTAAGATGTTGATGTCTTTATTGGCATATTCATTAGAGTTGTTGTGGCACCATACTCCAAGACATCATAGGGCAATGTAAATTTGGTGAACCCTAGGTCAGGGTATGACATCCTTGAACTTGACAGGACTACATTGTGATAAAAGGCCTGACCAAACGGGGGTAGTGGAGCTGATCCCCCTCTATGAAAGAGTTATACAGCATAAGAGTGAGCTTTACAGGTCCTGATGCTACATGTATCCCTGTAAACTCAGTACTTCAGAGGCTGAAGCAGGGAGATCACATACTTAAAGCCAGTGTGATCTACAGGGCGAATTCAGGACCAGTCAGAGCAATTCAGTGAGATCTTGTCTCAAAATAAGAAGTGGAAAAGAGCTATGGATATGACTTATCAGAAGCAGCAACAATATCATCAGCAGCAATAATATCAAATTTGCAGAAGATGAGATGACATGCCATGGACAGACATAAACATACACAATGGAAAATTCTGGCTTTTAGTACAGTAAATGGTTGAGAAATAGAGCCAGCCTCTTTGACATGGCTTTGAGCGGGCTGGCCTCAAACGCAAAGATCTGCCTGCTTCTGCCTCCTGGGTGCTGGGATTAAAGGTGATTGCCACCACTACCCAGCTCGCATGTCTATGTTTTAATCATATGTATTTGATGTCTTAGAATATTTACCAAGTTTATGCTTGAATTTGTGCTCTATAAATGAGTCTGATGGGGACCATGTAGGAGGCACAAGGATTTGAGTGTCACTCTTTGTGGTCCCATTTCCAGGACCTCCCTGCCTTTATCCTGCCTTCCAAGTCTCCTACCCCAGGTCTTGTCTGACTACTGCCACTATGCATGGTTTAAGCAATGGTGTGGCGATCATTGGCTTTAATAAGAAGGCCATATGGCATTTCAGAGCATGGCATGTTGGTGTCTGTCTCCACCTAGGGTGATCAGTGCTGGGCTGATCTGGGTGAATAACCTGACAGGGATGATAGTCTCACCTTCCCACAGTCTAGGTTCTTATCATGTCATGGTCTGCCATATCTGAGGGAGATGCTTATCTGCTATAAGTTGGGCTGGTAGATTTATTGGTAATACAATATGCCTGGCTCATCTTCCTCTCTGTTGGCTGGGACTGTGTGTTGGTCTAGTGGCTTGCAGGAGGGGGAATCTCTGAAGCTGTCGAATCGTGCTGATGTATGCACATGCATGCTCAGGGACCTGTGGGAGAACTACTTTTGACCTAGTTGCTGAGGGAGGGGATTCCATTCCTAAAGGTATGGGAATACTAAGTTATGACCCCAGATATCTGTGCAGGGAACTTGGCAGCAGTTTAGTAGTCATACATAGAGCTCCACGGTGTACACCGGAGCTGCACTTGGGAAGAGAGGAATAAGCAGTAGTGATGAGAGGAAACGTCACAATGACAAGAGGATGAGGTGGCTCCTGGTTCCCCATGTGATGTGCTCAACTTCATTTAATACTCCTGGTACTGGAAGGATAGTGAATCTCAACTATGCTGGGTCCTGAAGAGAAAGGAAGTTTGGCTGGAAGGCCTCATCGGTGAAAGCAGATACACATGTCTTCCCTGCTGTAGTGTCTGTATTCTGAGTATTTTCATCAATGATTATGATTCTTCATGTGATCATAAAGCACTGGAACAAATCCTTGATCACTGCATTCTTAGCTCTGAGTCGATAAGAAAGGGCCATCTGATTATAACCTGTTCTCTTCTGCATTAATAGGTAACCTGGTCCAGTGACTCAACTTGGATGTCCCCTCATGGCTTTAAAGTAATTTTTTTATTGACTTAATATTTACAAGGTGACAAACAGTGAGTAATTACACATATATAATATATTACATAGACCTCTATCATCTATAGTTATTGATTTCTAGTTCTATATCTATCACCTATCTATACATGTATATATATTATACATATATAATTATATGTGTATAATATACTTCTGAGATAGATAGATAGAGAGAGAGAGAGAGAGAGAGAGAGAGAGAGAGAGAGAGAAGGAGGAGAGAAGAGGCATATATGCTTTATCACTCTGAGGACCTTTCTGATCAAGATCTCAAGGTAACACAAAATAACAAACTTCAATTTTAGATTTTTAAATTTTTTTTTCTCATTTTACATATTGTTCCAAGTTCCCCTCTCCCTCCCAGCCTCCCATGGTCCCCACCAACCCCCCCACCCACTCCCCAGGGAGGGTGAAGCCTTCCATGAGGGATCATCAAAATCTATCCCCCGTGTCTGTAGGCTAAGGGAGTATCCCTCCATGGGGAATGGGCTCCCGAAGTCCGTTCCTACACCTGGGATACATCCTGGTTCCACTGTCAGAGAGAGGTCCCTTAGACTGCCCAGGCCTCTTAACTGAGACCCACGATCAGATGGTCTGGGCAGTCCTATGCTGGTTTCCCAATTTTAGATCTTAAACCAGTGTCTGTAATGACTTCATGAATAACTCAGCACCTGGAGGAGGGCAGTATTACATAGTTAGTCACAGGTAAATAGTAGTAAGTAGTGGTGATACACACATGATTGCATGTGTATGTGTGTGAGACACACTAAAGCAAGGAGTCTGAAAGAGCTTTCTGTTCATTTTCTTTAATGCCTTTTGTTTCTGCCTCATAAACAAAGGCTTCTTGCCTTGGAATTTTGCATTGTGTAGCCAGTTGTGTTGACAATTTAAAGGGCAAGTTACCTAGTTCTTGGGTCATTTATTTTTGTTACCTACTTAACCCCAGAAGTATTTGAGTCTGGGTCTATGACACATCAGTGCACTTGGAAGTGATGTGTGAAATATGCAGTAGTGCCCCCCGGGTGAGCTGTATTTGAACCCCCAGAAGTGAGATAATGCCATGTGCCTTCCACTATAATATCTGTATTCCAAATATTCTCATCAATGATTATGATTCTCTATGTGATCATTAATATGTAAATTACAGTTATAAAGCACTGGAGTGAACCCTGATCACTGCATTTTCAGCTATGAATGGATGTGATGGGCCATCTGATCGTAACCTCTTCCTCTTTTCTGCACTAATTGCTAACCTGGTCCAGTGACTTTTAAACTGCTGTCCCCTCATGGGCTTAAAATCATTAGTTTTACTTCCCTGCTTATTGACTTATTATTTAAAAGGTAAGAAAGGAGCGACTAATTAGACTTACTGTGAAATAGATTTCTGCTTGCTGAAACCTATTATGGTAGTTATTTGCCAAAGGAATTCTGAAGGAGCAGAGCTGGTTTTGTTTGGCTTCTTTGTGTATTGTGAGTGGTTTCAATTGTGAGATTGCTTGGTTTGGTTAAGACAGTGTTCTTCCTTGGTTTCCACTTGAGAGTGGAGGAGTCTCAACAGTTATCAGGCAGCCCGAAGTTAGAAATGCCTAAATAATTCTTTATGACTCACTGCTTTGTGGAAGAATGTCAATCCAAGTTACAGCATTCTTTACTCTTCTCCCCCTTTACTGAAAATAGCTTTATTGTTTTCAATGACAAAGAATATTTCTAAACAACTGTTAAAGGAGGAGGCATTGCTAAAAAGAACTCCTAATGGACCTAGCTAATAAACAAAATTCATTTGCAATTAGAATCCTTATTCAAAAGGAAATAGACACACATTTTTAGCCTAATGCTCCTCTGTGTTTGCCAGTTAAATGACCGCATGTGTTTACAGTGTTGATTTCATAGGGACTCCCATGTCTCAATAGGAAAAGACTATAAAACCTACATCCCAAAATAGATAGGCCAAATCCATAAAGCAGGCCCAGTATATAACATCTCTATTTTTCTCTCTGGGGTTCAAATCAGTGGAGGAATGAGGCAAAGTGGTAGGGCAGATGCAAAACATAACGGTACCTTTATTACTGGCAAAAACTGTTGTAGTGAGCCGGGGTTTTCTGATCCTTTTATCAAATGCACATCTGGACTGATATTAAGGCAGCCCAAAAACCATGGTTCTGCCTGTCCGCTGGATCATCAGTGGGGTGACAGTGAAGTGATGGTGGGGAAAGGTGATGTTCGTGACAGTAAGAGCATAGCGAGAGAAGAAAACATGAGTGAGGTGCTGAGGTTAACTACAAGAGTGAACGTGGATGCACAGCAAGGAAGGGGACAGGGTGTAAAGCCAGGTGGACAAAGGAGAGAATTGTCATTTTGTCAGTGTTCAGTAATGGCACTGGGACTTGATCCTTCTCGAAATTGACTCAGCAGGAATATTGTGGTCCTCTGATCTAATGAAGATGTTCAAGATGCGGTAGGGATGGTTACGGGATTGGAGGGTTTTCATTAAAAGATAGATGTATCACTCCAATTGAAGTGCAAAGGGTGTTCTAAGCGTTTATTAGAGAAAAGCCGCTAGCACACTATTGAGAAGGTAGTGGCTTCATGTCTCTGTACCACAGTGTTTGAATTTGTTCCTAGGTGGCACAACCAAGAAGGTATATTCCCCAACCTCTAAGAATGTCTCTGAGAAGTAGGAGGAGTGGGAGGTTGGTGAAGTCATTTCAGATCATCTTAAACGGAGACATTGTTATTGTCATGAACTTGGTCAAAGTCAGCTTGGCCAAGACTATAAGACAAATGTGACTAGACAAAGTCCACATATCCCTTTCCCTAAATCTATGATATCATTGTCTGGATTACTAAATCAGGTACTTTGGTTAAGAGTACATGTTTTACCCTTCCCAAGTACAAGTAGATATTTAATCTAAGTGTATTTGATGAGGTAGTTTTAGTATAGCTCTTTAGTGATGTTATATTACTATAGAGGCATCTGTGTAGGAGAAATAATAAAAAGCCCAGAGAGAGAGAGAGAGAGAGAGAGAGAGAGAGAGAGAGAGAGAGAGAGAGAGAGAGAGAGAGAGAGAGATTGGGACTAAAGCTGAAGATTAGAGAAGCAAAGCAGCCAGCCACTAGAGAGTCCCCACTTCTACCAGTGTACAGACCAAAGGGGCTATCCACTGAACCTCAGACTGCATCTCTAGACTGCACTGCTCCTTACCAAATTGCTTCTACTGTTCTTGTCTCCTCCCGCTTTATATTCCTCTCCAGTGCTGGGATTAAAGGTGTGAACCCCAAGAGCTAAGAGCTAAGATCACCTTTGTGTGAGCTCTTATTCCCTTTTAGACTGATTCACTCTCATATAGCCCAGGGTGGCCTTGAACTCACAGAGATCCATCTGCCTTTGCCTCCTGAGTGCTGGGATTAAAGGTGTGTGTCTCCATCATCAGCTTCTATGGCCGTGGCTAACTTTGCCCTTTGATCTTCAGGCAAGCTTTATTTATTAGATCATAAAATATCACCACATCTCTCTTAAAAACCTTGTAAACTGAAAATCTTCTAGTGATCATTTCTCTTGTTTGGTGCAAATCAGTTGTATGCTTGGGTGTATTTAAGCAGGAACTTTTCATTCTAACTGATGGGTACATAGTGTGCTTAGTAAAGATTAATTTATGACAGTTGGACAGAATAGATTCAGAATAGCATGGTAAAATTTAAGGAATTTTCTAACAACAAAAGTAAACTAAAACCTCAGAGGAGTCAATATTCGTAAAAATTTGAAAACAGAACCTAGAATTTCCAGAGACATTGATTTATTTATTTCCCTTCTCTCTCCCCAAAAGAGTCTAGCTTTCATCTATCAGACATATCAGTATTCTGTTCAGACAGATGGGAGAGTTTGCTGGTTTTGATCATACAGAAATAGAATTAGTATTTTTAAGAAATAGTTCATTGTAGGCTGGGAATTCTTTGCTCTGTCTAAAATCCATATATGGCTGAGTACATACTGTGCTTTTTTTTTTTTTTTTTTTTTTTTTTTTGTGACTGAGTTACCTCACTCAGGATGGTTTCTTCTAGTTCCATCCATTTCCCTGCAAATTTCAGGATTCCATTGTGTTTTTCATCTGAGTTGTACTCCATTGTGTAAATGTACCACATTTTCTCCATCCATTCTAGGTTACTTCCAGGTTCTGGCTATTATAAATAATGCTGCTATGAACATAGTTGAACAGATGTTCTTGTATGAATGTGCATTTTTTGGGTATATGCCTAAGAGTGGAATTACTGGATCTTGTGGTAGACTAATTATCATTTTTCCCAAGGAACTGCCATACTGATCTTCAAAGTGTCTGTACAAGTTTGCACTCCCACCACCAGTGGAGGAGTGTTCCCCTTTCTCCACATCCTCTCCAGTATAAACTGTTGTTGGTGTTTTTTGCTTTTAGCCATTCTGACAGGAGTAAGATGGTATCTCAGAGTTGTTTTAATTTGTGTTTCCCTGATGGCTAAGGATGTTGAGCACTTTTTTAAGTGCTCAACCATTTTAGATTCCTCCATTGAGAATTCTCTATTTAGTTCTTTACCCCACTTTTTAATTGGATTAAAATTCTTGAGTTCTTTGTATATTTTGGAAATCAGCCCTCTGTCAGATGTGGGGTTGGTGAAGATCTTTTCTCACTCCGTGGGCTGCCATTTTGTCTTGTTGACTGTGTCCTTTGTTTTACAGAAGTTTCTCAGTTTCAGGAGGTCCCATTTATTAATTATTGATGTCAATGTCTGTGCTACTGGAGTTATGTTCAGGAAGCGGTCTCTTGTACCAATTTGTTCCTCTCACTTTCTCTTCTAAGAGGTTCAGTTTGGCTGGATTTATGTTCAGGTCTTTGATCCATTTGAACTTTAGTTTTGTACGTGGTAATAGATATGGATCTGTTTGCAGTCTTCTACACACCAGTATCCAGTTATCCTAGCACCATTTGTTGGAGATGCTTTCTTTTTTCCATATAAATTTCCATAGCTTCTTTGTCAAAAATCAGGTGTTCATATCATAGGTGTGTGGGTTGATATCAGGGTTTTCAATTTGATTCCATTGGTTTACCTATCTATTTTTGCACCAATACCAAGCTGTTTTCAAGACTATTGCCCTATAATAAATTTCCACACCCCAGAAAAGCTAGAAAACAAGGAGGACCCTAAGAGAAACAGACATGATCTCCTGGAGAAGAAGAAAGTGATAAGATCTCCCAAGAAATTGGAAGCATGGAAGGAGGGGAGAGGGAGTTAGGAGAAAGAGAAGGAGAAAAGAGGAGGGGAGAGGTAGGCATGAGGGAACAGGAAGATTGAGACAGGGAAAGGATATAGGAGAACAAGAAAAGAGATACTAAATTTAAGGAGGAATCTGGCACTAGGGAAATGCCCAGAGATCTTCAAGGATGAACCCAAGTAACAATATAAGCAATAGTGGAGAGGCTACCTTTAATGCCATTCATGATAATGAGATTGACTACTCCCTTATATGCCATCCTAGAGCCTTCATCCAGTAGCTGATGGAAGCAGAAGCAGACGTCCACAGCTAAACACTAGCTGAACTTCTGGAATCCAGTTACAGAGAGGGAGTGATGAGCAAAGGGGTCAAGACCAGGCTGGGGAAACCCACAGAATCAGCTGGCCTGAACAAGGGGGAGCTCATGCACCCCAATATGATAGCTGCGAAACCAGCATAGGACTGACCCAGACCACCTGAATGTGGGTGTTATTTAGGAGGATTGGGCAGTCTATGGGGCCTCTAGTAATGGATCAGTACTTATCCCTAGACACTCCCCGGGTCTAGGCCCTGTCCTAAATGATATGATAGACTTTTTTTTTAACGTCATAACTTTTCTTTATATATATATATATATATATATATATATATATATATATATATATTGTTATTTTACATGTCGATCCCAGTTCCCCCTCCCTCCCTCACTTTTACACTCTCTGCCCTCTCACATGCACCCTAACCACCCTCCCCTCCCATCCCCCCACCCCAATTCCATATGTAGGGCAATGCCATCCAGTTGGGTCATTTGAAGTAGGGACTAGGGCTCCTCTCCTGTCTCTAGGTTAAGGCAGTTACCCCTCCATGGGGGATGTGTTCGCAAAGTCCTTTTGTGCACCAGAGATACATCCTGGCTCCACTGTCTGAGGTCCCTTAGACTGCTCAGTCCTTCTGGCTGAGACCCATATTCAGGGGGGCCTGAGTCAGTCCCATGCTGGCTTCCCAGCTATCAGTCTGGTGGCCATTAGCTCCTCCTTGTTCAGGTCAGCTGTCTCTATGTGTTTCTGCTGCCTGGTCTTGTCCTCTCCATCTGCATCTGGGTTCTAGTTTGACTCAGTGTTTATGTATGGGTGTTTGCTCCTATTTCCAACAGGTATTGGATGAGGGGGTCCATGGATAATTTAGTTGTTGATCTCACTATCCGGGAAGGGCATTTATGGTAGCCTTTCCATGGATGCTCAAATTGTTAGTTGGCAGCAGTCTTGTAGTTCTCTAGACCTTTCTTTGGGTTCAATTTTCTCTTCAAACCAATATTGGCTCCCTCTTTTATGTTCTCTCTCTCTCTTTTCTGTCTTCTATTCCTAACCGGACTCAATCTTCCTAGTTGCACGTGTTTTCTTCTCCTCCCCCTCTCTTTCTCCTACTTCTCTCTCCCTTCACTGCCCCCCCCAACTTCCCCTGTGCTCTGGGGGACAGGTCCCTTCCCGGTTCTGTGAGGGACTTTATATGAATCTCTTAGAATACACCTTGTATCATAGTTCTTCTGGTGGTGTGAATTATAGGCTGGTGATCCTTCAAGACCAAATGGCAGCCCACAGACTGGGAAAAGATTTTCACCAATCCTATATCCGACAAAGGGCTGATCTCCAAAATATACAAAGAACTCAAGAAACTAGTCAACAAAACACCAAATAACCCTATGAAAAAATGGGGTACAGAACTGAAGAAAGAATTCTCAATAGAGGAAATAAAAAAGGCTGAAAGACACTTAAGAAAATGCTCAACATCCTTAGCTATCAGGGAAATGCAAATCAAAACAACTCTGATACCATCTTACTCCTGCCAGAATGGCTAAAATTAGAAACACCAATGATGACTCATGCTGGAGAGGATATGGAGAAAGGGGAACACTCCTCCTCTGCTGGTGGGAGTGCAAACTCATACAGCCATTTTGGAGATCAGTATGGCAGTTCCTCAGGAAAATGGGAATTAGTTTACCACCGGACCCAGCAATCCCCCTCTTAGGCATATACCCAAATGATCCACATCCATGCAACAAAGACATCTGTTCAACTATGTTCATAACAGCACTATTTGTAATAGCAAGAACCTGGAAGCAACCTAGATACCCCTCAATTGAAGAATGGATAATGAAGATGTGGTATGTCTACACAATGGAATACTACTCTGCAGAAAAAAATAACAGTATCTTGAAATTCGCAGGCAAGTGGATGGCACTTGAAGAAACCATCCTGAATGAGGTAACCCTCACAAAAAAAAGGAACACAGTATATACTCACTCAGATATGATAGACTTTTAAGACTCCCCATGGAAGGCTTCACCCTCCCTGGAGAGCAGAAAGGGGATGGGCTGGAGTTTGGTGGGGGTGATAGGGGAGGATGGGAGGGTGAGAGAACTTAGACTGACATGTAAAACAACCTGTTTCAAATTTAAATTAAAAAAGAAAAAGAAAAAAGAAATAGTTCAGATTAACCTAAAACAGGGCCTTGGCATTGTCTGTATTGGCAAGAGAGTGAGAAGTGAGTGGTGTCAGAACCACAGACACTGTTTCTGGAAACTCAATGGTGATAGGGTGACCCCTCCACCTTCAAATTCTTCTCATGAAGCATCAGTCTGCTGGCTTGTCACATGCTGCAGACTTCTTTCCAAGCTGAGTTACCATTGCAACATTGTTCATCAGCAGTCAACTGCACAGGAGTGCCCTTAGCTCTGAGCTGAGATCGACCTTGTCTCTGGCCTCCTTATTCATTCTCTGACTTACCTGTCTTTCAGATAGGACTGCCAATCGGTTGGTGACACCCCATTGACAATGTGCGTCCTTTTCAAGGTTGTTATCAGTGCACTGTATTACGAGTATCTTAAGAATTTGTCTCATGCCATGTACATTTGACAGTTTTCTAGCTTTTTTCTTTCAGGCTCATTGTGAGGTCTTCAATACCAAAGGTTTTCTGTTTTGATAAATTTAATCTACATCTTTTGATGCTTTGAAAAATGGAAGCTTTTTGTTTTTCTTTTTTTTTTCTTTTCTTTTTTTTTTTTTTTAATACAGTATCATTCTGGAGCTCATTTTGTAGACCAGGCTGGCCTCACTGAGATCCATCTGTCTCTGTCTTCCAAGTGCTGGGGTTAAAGGTGTTTGCCACCACCCACTGCCTGTCCTAAAATTAGTTTTTATTTGCAATTATTTATTACTAGTCTAGGGAATACACCCATTTCCTCATGAGGACTCACTTACTAGTCTAGAGGCTTTGTAGTAGTGTTTTGAATGATATAATAAATAAGGAATCATTCTTATATTTCACTTCAAATTTAGGAGTAATTAAAATACTTAAGTATGCTAATTTAAAGTTGGATTCTTCTCCCACCATGTCAACTATCGAAGTTCTCAATGACATCACCATAGTTATTCATGCTTTATTTCTCAATGTATATTTTAAAATACTCATAATGGCAAAGGCATTGCAATGAACAGGAACACAACTCCAGAAAACAGTTTTATATTTGTTTTTATTTCAAGATTTTATTTTCACTTTAAATTCTGTGTATGTCTATGTACGTGAGTAGAGGTTTGTGCACATGAGTGCAGTGTTGCAGAGGTCAGAGAGATAGTCAGATCCCCTGGAGCTGGAGTTACAGGTGCTTGCCTGTGAGATGCCTGGTGTGGGAGCGAGGAACTGAATCTCTGTTCCGTGGAAGAACAGGGGTGCCCTTAACTGCTGAGCCATCTCTCCAGCCACAGGTGGATTTTTATTTTGTTTCGTTTTTCAAAACAACACCCGTGGGTCTGGAGAGATGGCTCAGCAGTTAAGGGCTCTTGCTGCTTTTCCAGAGGACCCCAGTTAGGATCCCAGTACTTGAGTCCGGCAGCTCACAACTGCCTGTAACTGCTGCATTAAGGGATCTGATGCTGTCTTGTGGCCTTTGTGGGCACCTGCACACATGTCAAGTGTAACACACACACACACACACACACACACACACACACACACACACGCCTCACACATAAATAAAAACAAATCTGACAAAAACACTTCTTTTGTCCTTGGC